>NC_036458.1:22301940-22901940 GCF_002775205.1 Xiphophorus maculatus | reverse complement strand
TCTTCTTCCATGAAGCCGCGGAGAAGAAAATGGGGAGAGTGACTACAACTGCTGTTTTTAAAAAATTAACAGAGCGGTGGTGTTATATTGGAGGTGTTAAGTGTTTGGGCTCCCCCTGCTCCTTCTGAGTGGGTTTCACCGCGAACTTGCGGTTTCATTGCGCTTCTGGGCATGTTTTGGGTGCTTTTATTCTGAAATGCTCGCAGCGGAAAATGCTGTTGCTACGAGGAAGATAACACAGCCTTCCTGCCTTCTGCTGCTTCACCGGACGATTTGAAACAGTAAGCACAGGTTTATTTAAGCATGTCAAGACGTGTTAACATATATTAAAAAAAAACAAAAGATACACTGTAGAAAGTTGAACAGCTACCAAAGACAACCGGAAGTTGTTCGGCTCGTGGGCTAACAAGCTCAAGCTAGGCTAATTTGCAACTGTCTGTCTTTTTCAATACGTTACAACAGTTTTGCACATGTAAACTTGATACGTGATTGTTAGTAATAATAATAATAAACACTTGTCGTTTGTGAAGAGTCTGTAATGCATCTTCGTGGTTACATCAAATATTACCTTTTAATATAAAAGCATAATAGGCATTAATAAGCTAATGTCTGTGTTTGGTGTACCTATTCCTCTATTATTCCTTTCAAAGAAAAAAAGCCTTTTAAAGCCCTAGTATGCTGTTTGCGCATGCTCCTATGAATTATACCGTTCAAATAAAAACTTAACGTCAAATAACTCTTATTGTAAAATATTTATTAAGCTTCCACTGACGACAGTCTTAACAACTATCGCTGGACGGATTTATCTGAGGAATTCATTGTGTTTTGCATGTTGTTATGGATCTCATGGGGAGAATACTGTCAAAGCTGCTGGAGCGAGATAATGAGAACCAGAGGAAATAAGAGCAGACTGAGAGATGATCCTGCACATCGGCTCTGCATAGAGAGCAGAGAGGGATGGAGGCAGGCTGAGGGAAAGTTGCGACGCCATTGAAGTTGATATTTTTTGGTGTGTATCCGAGTGTGTGCACGCATACTGAGTACACACAACCTCCGACCTCTCAGTCACCTAGGCTGCAATGAGGGGACTGTGAATCTGCCGCTGTGCCCTATAAGAACAGTAATACTTTGAGCAAGAATCCTGCCTTTCACCCGCACCTCCTCCTTACATGACTTTCTTTTTCTGCTCCACACCTCCACCCTTCATCTTTATGTCTTCCCCCATATCCTCCCCTCCATCTTTAAGCTCAGAACATCTGGTGTCAGCCTGTCAGAAGCTGGTCTTCACCACAAATCTGAGCCAGGCTGTTTGGAAGCAATTCTTGTCTCGTATAAATGTATAAATTAGCACTTTGCATGTTTTCCCTGCAACATTAAGGTTTGCAGTAAGTGTCTTAGAGTTTTGCTAGCAGACTAAAACTTCTTTGTGCAACACAACAGTACAATTTGTGTTCACACCAGAGAGGTGAACACAAATTCAACTCTGGTTTGAGGAAATGAACAACGTCTGGCAACGTCATATTTATGTCTGCAGACGATGGCTTTTTGAACTGCCAGAAGAGATTAGACAGAAAAAAAACCGCTGAGCTGTTTGTGTATGACTTTGTGTACCTCGAGTACATGTGTCACACTAATAGTTGCCTGAAAATAACCAACATTTTTGTGGAATTTAATCGCCGATGCGTCGTCTTGTATGTTTTCAAGTATTGCGCACGGTTGACAAATGACAGAAATAATCATGAGAACAGTTTCTGATTTATCCCGAAATGTGAGAAAATGTATCTGTGCCTAATTGTACTTGAGATCTAAGGAGTTTGGGAATTTCATTAATAAAAACCACAACAAAACAACAAAGTCACTTGGTTGCAAAATGTCAGCCAGTGACTAAGCAGTTTTTTTTGGCTTCGAGTAAACAAACTTTACTTTATGTTTGGTCTGAAAGGCAGGCATGAACTCTTAATGGCATGAAAACCCAGAGTAAGAACCGTCTGGTTTCACACCGTCACAGGATCTAATTGATCTGATGTGAAACAGAGAAGTGTCAGCCGTTCTTACTGTTGCTTAATCTCATTAGTGAGACGCCATCTTTGAGAATTATGGCAGTTTTGACGGCATCATTTTTGTAAAACCTTGGTATACCTTGACCTTAACTCTTTTTAATGCGTGCTAGCGTCCATTATGCTGAAGATTTTCAGGTGAAAGAAGAATTTAGTCTTGATACCAGTTTACTAGGCAATTTTAAAAGCTTCATCTTTCAAGGTGGTCTGTTTTCTTCCACACATGTTTTCATTCCTGTATGTGGAACAAGAGCTTTGTGCTTCAGGCAGAGGAGGCTTTTTAAAGAGATTTTAAACCACAGCTTGTGATTTTCGTTTTATTCTACCCATAACTTCCTCCAGACATGAAACTTTGACGTCTATTTCAGATCAATTGTGTGTTTGAACGTTTGATGAAATCACGTGTAGGCCTGTCACGATAACAAATTTTGCTGAGCAATTAATTGTCTCAAAAATTATTGCGATAAACGATAATATTGTTTGAAGACCTTTTTACACTGATTTAATGGAAATGACGTAATAATGCATGTGATTTCCTGCCAAAGATAGATACACTTTATTTTCAAAAGAACACTAAACACTGGAGATGATAAACAAAATAAACAAAACGACCAAAAACAAAAATAAAATGGATTCTCAGTCTCCATTAACAAAAAACGCACTTGAATAAAAACTAAACAAAATAAAGCCAAAGTGGAAATAAATTCAACCAAAAGAGTGAAGTCTGTATATTATGTTGCCCTTCAGTAACAATTAGATTTAAATAGAGAAGATGGGCACATCGACTACCTGATGCAATAGTTCACACTACACGTTTTTTTTTTCCCAGATTGTCCCCTTCCAACAATCTTAGAACGCTGAGCTGAACGTTCTAAGATTGTCGCTTGCGATTTCGTAACCGATCATTGTGTAGTGTGTGGTGTGTTACGGTAGATCGTCGTTGCCACTCCGATCTAAATCACGGGTTTTCCCCGACTGGGAGCTTAACGCAGCCTGTTGAATGTGACAGGTAGCCAATCAGAAAGCGCGGATTCCCCTCCTTGCTTGTAGCCATTATTTTGTGCCCATTGTTGGACACCACACAGCACGATCGAACCGTTATACCTAGGATTTCTGTCGACTAATGTGTGGTCTCAGGTTTTGAAAATGGGCCGACAATCAACCGACAGCTCTAAGATCGTGTCGTGTGAACTGGGCATTTCATTAAGAAAATGAGGAAGGGAGGGTCAGTGGAGAGCACCGGAGTTGAGCCTTTTTTCGTTCAGTGTCATCAACAGAAGGAGAAAAAGGCCGGAAGAGACGATAAAGCCAATAATTAAAATGAGGTCGATAGTTTTAATTTATTATACGATTAATTGATTTATCGTTTATCGCGACAGGCCTAATCACGTGTGTCTTCTGTTCATAACATCTTTTGCTTTTTTAGGTTATTTGTGTGGAAGGCATAGATTTAAAAATGTGTGTTTAAAAGTGGAGAGAAAAAGTCTGTAATCATAGAAAGCTGGATGAGCGGGATTGCAGCAAGCTCTTGATTCATCGACTTAATTAGAGATTTCAAAACATCCTGTTAGCTGTTTGCTTCAGGGAAACTGTTTATGACTTTTGTTCTTAGCGACCTGAGATGCCTCGGCTTTCACACAGTTTCCCACATTCTTTTAATGAGGTTTGCCAGATTGGATTTGAATGTGCTTCGAACATTTTGGGTCTCTGTGCATATTTAGAACTGGACCCTTTAGATCAGACCGCCCAAGATGGCTAGAGTGCAGATGTTCAGATGAGAACAAACGGCTAGTAAGTGTCAGGGAGAACCGAAATGCAAACGGCGCCGGGGCATAATGAAGATTTATTTAACACAAGGACTTGACATGACATAACCTATTCACCAAACTGCAGGCTTAAGACCCACAAGAGCCCCATACCAGACAAAGGCATGACTCGAACTTAAACACTACGCGAGACAGTAACTGATCAGGAAACACAGGTGACAAACATGAGCTGAATGAACTGGAAGGAAACAACACAAATGTGGGCATTATTGGGAAGTAGAACCTCATTTGTTTGCTTCTTTTTGTCTCATACTCTGTAACTTGGTCTGGATCAAACGTAAAGGTCAGGATCGTTAAGAGTTCATTACTTTACACTGAACCTTTACCCCTGCTTACAAAAAAATCCCAGGAAATTTGATAACCACATGTGAATTTCTGATGATGTTTTTGGAGCCTGAACTCTTAATGTTGCGTTTTTACTGCCGTACAGAACTGTGGGAGTCTGGCTTCTCTTCAGCTCATTACAATCTAATCAGTAATTGTTTACAGTTGGCTCTCTTAAACCCTCAGAAATTTGTCAAATTACTCCAAACTCCCTGTGAATGTGTAAACTGGCAGGTGTTGAAAATATTCTCGGCGTGGCCCCAGATACCTCATAGTTACTGAAAAAAATTCCTGATGTAGAAACCTAAAAGTTTCCTATACAGCTCTGTCTATGGACTTTCTCATACAGTCTCTAAAACTGTGCCGGCCCCATCCACATGAATCTGTATCTGTGTCACACCGTGTCCAGAATCTTAAACTAAAGTGATGTTTATGTCTTTAACATCCAAACCGATCCATTGAGCTGTGATCCTGACCCCCCTGAGACATTCACTCCTTCAGCCAGAAGGTGGTGTTACGAGATTGATGTCATTGTGGTCAAAGGTATGTCTTTGCCACAGCTGACTTTATAGTTTGGTCCCCTTGGCATTATGCAGTCGGTCGTAGATTAGACGAAGACGAGATAAAAACATTTGCTGGTGGATGATCAAAGAGGGCCCACATTCAGCTTTACCCTGACAGATTTACTGCAAGACAATAAAACAGAGGAAGCAGGGCGAGGAATCTGATTTTGGGACATAAATTTGACTCTCTTTCTTCGAGGGCATCCGGATTATTGGGTCTAATTGTATGCGGTGTTGTGTATACTTGTACATGTACGCATGCTCAGACCTACATCAGCCTATTTGTCTGTTCGGTACGCCAGTACAGCCCAACGGCACGGAAAAAGAGAGGGAGAATTAGAGAGAGTCAGCCAGCAAATGAAAGAGTCAGAGTAAAAAATACAGAAAACATTACAGCTTTTTGAAGTCATTCAAGAAGTGAGTTTAATGAGATTCCCTCCCTTCATCCTCTTGGATGGATGGATGTTATGATAAGGATATAGGACACCCAATGTACCAATAAATTAATAAATCCTGAATGCAGACCCAGTTCTCCAACTTTAAAAAAAAAAAATTATTTGGCAAGCAGACTTGAATTGGCATCAACATCTTACAAGTGAGTCTTTGTGTCCTTATGCTAGCATAATCTTAAGCCCAGCATGGATATGATGTTCAGCTCAGTTCACTACTGTAATTATATTCTTCAATGCTGAGTAAAGAAAAAAAAAAGTTGTCATAATGAATACAGGCTGCCTTTAATGTCAAAGAACTCTTACTGTAAAGTGTTTATTAAGCTTCCACATTTATGACAGTCTTAGCTGCTCTAGCTGGATGGGTGTAATATTTATGTGAGGAATTCATCGTGTTTGTATTTTCACTTTGGCAGCGTTGAGCTCAAACTGAGGATGACTGACTCGTCGCTTCTCAACTCCGAGCTGGAGTTACAGCAACAAGAGGAACTCTACCAGCAGCTGCTGTTCCAGGTCATCACCCTCCCCTTATTTTATCACGTCTGGCTTGCCGTTAGTATTCACAGTACAAGAATTTTGCAATTGTCATATATTTTGATGTTTAAATGGTAGATCTCAAGGTATTTCATTAGGATATTATAAGAGAGTAAGTCAAAGTAGAACACGTATTGTACAGGCAGCTTCTCTCAGAAAATTAGAATATTGTGGAAAAGTTTCATTTCAGAATCTGAAGCTCATATTTTAATGATTGATTAATAGAGAGTGAAATAGGTCAAGCTTCATTTTTGGCTTCCAGATAATGAAAAGCCAAAAACCAGCGTCTCAGCAAATGAGAATATTTTGAAAAGACTGCTGACTGGACGGTTATGAACAACCTCCACAAGGAGGGTCGGTGACTAAAGGTCATCGCTAAAGAGGCTGGTTGTTTACACGTTTTCATTGAAGGTTGAGTGGAAGGAAAACCTCTGGTATGAAAAGGTACACCAGCAACACCTTTTCAAACCACAGCCTTATAGAATGTCGAGCAAAATAAATACAGGCTGAGGCAGGTGTCAGTCTGGGAAATCTCAGCGCGCCATTCTGAAATTATATTGAATTTTTTTTCATGAATTTCCTGATCTATACATGCCAATTTATTAATTTACTTCTTTTTTCTGACAAAATCTGAAAATTCAGTCAATTAAATTCTTGTCTTTGGATGCACAAAGATAAAACTTGTCAGACATTTTGATCTTAATAGTGGCTAAATTTACTTACAACTCCAGATTCTGATTTACAAGCACAACATTTGCATACCATGGATGTTTTGCACGCAGGCATTAAGAAGAAATTTGTTGCCGTTTAATTTACAAGGTTACATCGCTTAATTCACAACGAGAACAAAATATAGAATGCAGTTAAATAAAATAGTTTAATGCTCTGAGTCAGCAACATATTTTGTAGTGCGTGCAACTGGAGAAGGGAGCAAAAGTAAAGAATGCATAACTTGTCCAAACACATGGATAATAAAATAACTGTTGTTTGTGCAGACGAGGGGAAAGCTGCAGGCAGAAACTCCAGATTCCACACTAATCCGGCCTCAACCAGGTAAGCATTTTGAAACATAATCCAGGTACTTCAAATCATCCGGGCCTGAACAAACAGTAGGATTACGGGATCATGCAAGCTGTGGAACAAAGCAGAGCAAGCAATACTGAAATCCCTGATCGCCAAGAGTGGAGGTGGAAAGGTGGAAATTCTAGAATCGTAATGTTTCATTTAAGAAATTCTGTCCATCATTTAAATCTTGGTTCGTCCAAAAGGACACAAACAATCAAGATTGAAATATCTGAAACAGAAAGAAACTCCTACCTGACGTCTCCAGCTGAAGTCCACACCTCAAACTGATGAAATGCTGCAGTGGAAGTCTAAAGGACAGAAAACAAAAAAACAAAGTAGTGTAATTTAGGGCGCATTCACACCAGCCCTGTCCATTCTCAAGAGTTTCATACTCAAACTCTCCTTTGTTTGTTTAGAAAGTCTGGTTCGTTTGCGGAGGAGTGAATTCCGTGATGTTCCCCTCCCATCCACCAGGTGTCTCTCTCTTTTTTTTAAAATTCTTTTCAGGAAGCCGGCAGATGGGTTGGCCCCCTAATTGAACCATATTTTGAACCATATATCCCAGAGCCATATTTTTGTATAAATAAATAGTTGTTTGTATAGACCCACTCGCCTGTCTCCCGTTTTTGCCATCCCCTTTGAGCCAGGCGCGACAATTTTGTAAACGAACTCCGATGTGGACCAAAAAAGCGAACATTGGTTTGCCTATAAGCCTGGGTTTCTGTTCTGTTAAAGTGAACTCTGATGCGGTGCGAATGCATGACAGTAGAACTCTCCAAAAGCAGGAAGTGGACTACATCATCTACGACTGTATGGATACAACCAAAACAAACTCGCTAACGGAAGGAACGACTCGTGGTCTTTTGCCAAAGACAGAAGGGAAATCCTACAATCGCTAAAATCTGACGCCACAAAATTTTTACTTACATTTTGTGAAGAAGAAAGTTGCTCTCAATTGATTCAAAGGTTTCCCTGTTGTGTCCTTCAGTGGTTCGTGGTGCAGCGCCCCCATGGGCGAGGGGGTGAGCAGGTTTTTTTTTTTTTTAACTGGTTTGACACAGTGCAGTGTGGGAGCGAACCGGGCCAGCTGAAAATGGAACAGATGTGGCAATTATGGTCCACAATCAAACCGAGGTGGGAAAACACCCAGTGTCCCAAACTCTCAACAGAGTTGCTGTTGGAAGTCGATAAACAATAGAAAATTGCTTGTACCTAATTATTCTGGATGGCTGCAGGCCTACAGTTCTTATGTCATTGGGAGGGTTCAGGGTTTTATGACTTTGTATCTTAAATCATGTTAAGCCTTAGTGGGTGTAAAGTGGAATAGATCAGCGTGTCATGTTGTAACGGTAACATTTCACCTAATTAGTCTGGTCTGACTCCTCCCACCCCCACACACGAAACATCTGGAAGACATTTTTTTTTTTCATTAATACGAAGCTTGTAGACTTTATGGTTTCCTTTCGCTTTCTCCTCTTTAGTACTTTCTTTTCCACATTTCCTCTCTTTCCTCCACCCAGGTCTGTGTGTGAAGACGTTCTCGGAGCCGAACAAGCAGAAGGTTTTCATAAACATCTGCCAGTCGACTTCCGTCCCGCCCCCGCCACAACTCTCCCGAGAGGAGCTTGTGCAGCTGCTCCAGTCGGAGGATCCCAGCGGCTACAGAGTTCCGATGAGCCTGGGCGAGCCGCACGCAGAAACAGACAACAGTAAAAAGCCGAAGCCTACAGATTTCTTAAGATGACGGAAATGTGAAGGTTGTGATGTGACCTGTAATTGGGTCAAAAGGTTTGGTTAGTCAAAATAGTGCTACAGTATTTGACATTCTGAGCTAACCTTTCTCTTTATTTGTTTAGAATAGCGTTTCTCAACAGGGGGCAGTATCGCCCCCCGGGGGGCGTTCAGAGGACGGCAGGGGGCGCTGGCGGAAATTTTTACAAAAGGGGGGCACTGCGATTCCTTTGGGGGGCGTTTGGTACAAGATGAACTTTACACCTTAAATGCACAACAATACCAGTTTAGACTTTGAGCAACTTGCTAAAACTGTGTTGTGTAACATTAAAACATGCTTGGCTGCAACTGTATCCATGGCAGCTCTCCTCCTCTTCAGTATTTGTTAGCTTATTGACGCAGCTCTGCGCTCCTGCTACTGGTAGCTTCACCGCGTCAGTTCAGCGTCACACTGGCTGATGACGTTGCTGTGATTCACTTGTCTGGTGTCTGATTTTCAAATATTTTATGCTTTATTGAGGATTTTTGAACATATGTTTTGCCAGTGCTGTGATCACGTCAAAGCAGCAAATTATATTGAAAAGTGTTTTATTGTCCGTCTGGAAGCTGCCCGCTTCCATGGAAGGACAACGAAATATCGCTCTTATAAACATGTAATGACTAAAATCACGACACCCTCTCTGTGTATCCCTCAAAAAAAATGAACCAATGTAAATAAAGAATAAAATGAGCACGTTGCACAAAACTCTGAAACAGGAGAACCGGGGCACAGAACGGAGCGACAGACTAGATGTGAATCAGGGCGTAAAAACAGAGAATCTGACGCTGAACTGTGAAAAATCAATGAGTGGCAAATCAATACATGATGATCAGGCGGCGCAGCAGGTGAATAGCATGATGAGCGAAGATTACTGGTGGTGAGCGTCAATACAAACGATAAAATAAATCTAGCAACGGGAAAGAAACGAAAGAGGACATAATAAACCAAGAGAGGATAATACTGATCAAAGAAAACTAAATGGAAATGAATGAAGAACAAAATGCAAGAAAAAACTAAGAAACTAAAGTAAATACAGAGGAATAAGTCTGTATGGCAAGACCTTTCAAGCAATAATTAATACAGAGAACTATATGACAAGAACAGACAGATGCCGTTTTCAGATAAAAGGTCAAATAATATTGTTGAAGTGCCATGGGTTTGTTGGGACAACATCTAGCACTAAGAAGAAATTGATCTTACAGACGATAAAAGTAAAGAACACTCAGCTACATGTGAATGAAACCCTGGACTTGCATGAACTCTGAGCAGCTGCATTCCATTATAGCGCCACCTATCTGCTGCTGTCTTTCAGACTCTCAGGGTTGCACAGCCTACGACGTCGTCATCAACCAGGACTTCTTCCAGAAGAGTCAGGTGACTTGTCAGATGGCACGTTTATCATGTTTGGTGCTGTACAGCGTAGTAAAGCGTGTGTGACGGCGTCTCGCAGAGGGATCCTCTGTTCCAGCAGTTTGTTATCTTGGTGTCTGTGGAGGGCCTGGAGAATAAATACAGTCTGGAGCTGAACAGAGGTGAGTCTGCGCCCGCGTGTTTGTCTCTCTGATGATGTCGGACCACGTCGAGACACGGTTTTGGGGATGTGTTTGTGCAGACTGGAAAGTGCTGAAGAACAGAAAATTCCTGGGCTCTGTCAGTGAGCAGAACATCCGGACGAAGAGCAGGCCGGTGATCCAGGAACTGCAGCCTCAGTACGTCGCTTCGTTTCAACGCTGAACGCTCGCGGTGCCCCGAAATGTTTTCCTACGACTTTAACTCGTTAGAATCACAACCTTAAACCTCAGTGTATTTTATCGGGATTAAGCGAGAGAGAAACCAACATAAAGCGGATTGTGTCTTATTTATTACAACTAAAACTCTGAAAAGACTGGAGACTTTTGTCATCCAGTTTCTGGTAGAAACAGAGAGACATGAGCTAAATAAGCCATCATGCAAGTGGAAACTGTTGAACTTGTTTTAATTTGGCATGTGATTAATTGGTTTATTGCAACAGACTTAGCCTCAGTGTTGCCATTTTTAGCAATTTTGTAAATAAAAATGAATAAATAAAAATCCGTATTGGCCAACATGGGAATGATCATCAGCCAGAAAACTGCAATCGGTTCTCCGTCCTGCTTTTTCTATCGACATATTTCACTTTCTGTTTCTGGATTCCCATGTACTTTTATTGCCACGTGAAATCTTGTTGAAGTTTTAATGTGACAGCGTTCTAATGCACTGTGCAAGTCTCTGATTTGTCCTCTAGCTGCAGTTCAGTGCTTGTTCTTGGCATGAGGCAACATTAGAAGTAATGGAATTCCATATTAAAACAATGGAAGCTTTAATTTTACACTGAAATGGTGTAAATAATGAATGAAGGTTGAATCTCTGTCTGCCCTCAGGGAAAACGCCCCAGCATGTGTTAAAAGGTGAGACGGCTCTTACTCTCGCTGCCTTTTATGCTACATTAAAGTAGCGCTGGTCACATGGATGTGTGGATCTTCTCTGTGCTCAGACCAGAATGCTCGCTGGTGGTGGAGCCCCCTACTGGACACCCGGAGTACCTCATTGCAGAGATAAAGCTCCCTGGAGTGGTAAGCTGTGCATTTGGTCCTTAGGGACCAAATTAAACAATTAGAAAACAGAGTTTGTGGGAAGTGAAGATGATGAGATATTACCCAAGCAATTAGTTCGACTGGGAAACGTTATGAGGCCAGCAGTCCCAAAACACTGTGGGCGGAAGCTTGTTTAGTGTTTAAAATTTATGGCAGGACATTTGAAGGGTGGGAGGGGGATAAACTGCAAATGCTTGCTTGGAGTGAAACAAACACAGCAAATCATCTTTCTTTTTTTCTTCATGTGTTTATTTTCTACCAGATAGACCTGTTAGAATTTCACAATTCACAACGCGTCGTCTCGAGGTAGTTTTCACAAAAAAAATAAAAAAGGTCAGCAAATCTACAGCAGAGTGCTGATTTAAAGGGACAGTGTTATGAAAAATCATGCTGTAATGTTATTCCCTCATCAAAAACAGACCTGGAGTGTTGCTTTGATTCTTTCATGCATAACTTAATGTCCTGTGGCAAAACGCCTGGGTGGACCTAGCTCCGCCTTCGAAGTGCAGCTCCTCCTCAGGGCTGCAGTTTCCAAGCTTCTGTCTCACAAGTAGCCCGTGACGCCCCCACTCAGCTCCTTCAGACTAGTTCCACCAGGTTAGCAAACACCTGGTGGACCTGCACGTCTGCTGAGCTCATTACAGGAGCCACTTCTCAGAGCATCGCATGTGAAAATGTTGTTAAAGGGTTAATAGAGGAGCCGTGTTGTGATGACTTCCTGAAGTTTCAGAAAGAGCAGGAGTTTCTAAAGAGACGGAGGTCCTATTACAAGAAGTTTAATCACAAAGTCAAATTTCTTTCAAGTTATATTTGATACATACAGCGTTCTTAGGATGACTGACGGTAACACAGTTACTTGATTGTGCTATAAAATGACTCTATGTACCTGGAGAATTCATAACACTGCCTCTAAATTCATACCTAGAGTTCATAACAGCCTCACAGCATCTGTAATAAACCTAAGCAATATTTTAAAACCAGTCTGATTGAGTCATTAAATAATGTACCCTAAGTAACTGCCAATGATGTTGTCGGTGTTTTGATGCGTTTTGCTTCTGTTTGATACTTTCTTCAGTCTTGCTGTTTTATAAGTGTCTATAAAAAAAATTGACTTGGCTAAAGGTTATTTTATGACACAGTAAAAAAAATATTGGCTGCCATTTAAAGACTTTTAGTGAAATGCCTAAAATGTCAACCTGTCAAAATAAAGCAAGATTCTCCAGAGCCTGATTCATCCATGCTCTGTTGGTACTGCAGCCAGAATCCGATAGTTAAAGTGTTATTGTTGCTAGACTTGCATTACTAAAGAGGAAACAAACATTACACGACATGGCATGCTTGCCTCCCGCTCTACATGCAGTACAACCTGTCGCTGACACTCAGCCAGAGGCGCACGGCTTCACCGCCGAACCAGCTGGACGGTTTGTTGTGTCAAATCACGACATTCGACAACCTCGCAAAAGTAACACAATTGAAAGCATCGAGGAGCCAGTTCAGACCAGTTTGTGCATTAAGTCTTAACAGTAGAAGGCGTTTCGGTTGACATAATTATCTACCCGTCAGTACTGGCCTGTTTAAATCGTTGCTACAAGTCATTGTTCACAACCTGATTTAAGAGATTTAATTGGAATATTTCTTTGGCACACCACGTTGGCAGCCAGCGCGGCGCTGCCTTGGGCCGGGACGTCTCAGCAGGTGCCGTGGTGTCGTCTCGTTTCACGGAGAGGTTTTTGCTTCATCTTGATCCGACACCTAGCAGTTAGTTTCACCGCAGCATCTGTAGTCGAGCTGGCACATTACATGAAAGGGGTAATGAGGAACAGGGACGGCGTCAACTAATGCAGAGCAGTCGTTGGGTTTTGGCGGCCTTTTGGGTTCTCTGTAGAACAAACAATCTGCATTACTTTGTGTGGGTCAGCCGCACGAAGTCCCAATGAAAATATTCTGGTTTAGGTTCCTGGACCTCCTGAGTGGATCTCACACACAGGAACATGGAGTAGAAACCAGATCCAGAGAGTGTCACCATGTTGCACCGCTCCCAGCCAAAAACAACCAATCAGAGCCAGAGGGAGGGTCTTAACGCTGTCAGTCAAGCTTGTGCATGCAACCGTTTCATTAAAACATGCTAACTGGTGTCCAGTTAGCATGGAGACCTGTCATTAGGTGCCCATGCTAACTATCCTTAGCATTCGCAACATGGACTGCTAAATGCAATGTAGCAGACAGCAAGGAGGGTGATTGATAGCACTAAGACCCGCCTCTTGGCCCTGATTGGTTGATAGCACTGGGAGAAGGCAGAGAAGCTAAATTTTTTTCACAGATTGTCTCAGTTTCAACAAATATGTAAACATTTTTTTTTTTTAAATAAAAGTCACATACTGCAGCATTAAAAAATGCCTTATTTTGTCAAATATTAAAAAGGAAAATGTGTTTTATGCCAAAATACCTTCACACTGTAGAGGGCTGGGTTTGTTTCAAGCGAGTCACCTTGTTCTCTGCAGTCATCTTCTCGCTCTCTGGTTCTGGACGTCGGAGAGGACCGGCTGGTGCTGACGGCGCGACCGTCGCTCTACCACCTCGACATCTTCCACCCGTTCTTGGTTGACCAGCAGAACAGTGTGGCGCAGTACAACAAGAGCACACAGGTACGCAGAACTAACCAGGTGGGAAAGGAGAGCCCTCCCTCCTTTGGTTTCCACAACTGCGTCCGCAAAATTTGCTCCTTACGTTCACAACATATGCAGCTTTATCACTTCTGCTTTGCAGTGTGAAAAATTTACGGTTTCTGTTGTTTCTTACAGATTCTCACTGTCACCATGCCGGTGGGCTCATCAGCGCCATGAAGCTGCTGAAGGATCTTATTTATTTTTTCCTACAAAAAAAAAAATGCTGTGACAATTAAAGTTTGTTTTTTTGTTAAAAGTGAAATCTGTTTCTAATTTTGTTAGGACCCGTACTGATTCATTCCGACTCATTGATTGTGTGGATGGTGACGCCTTAAAAACGTTGGCGCAATTAATTGCAGTTTTGTTTGTTTTTGTGTTTCAACACAGACAAAAATTCAGAGCGGAACCTTTATGCTTGTGCGTTTCTGGTACGCCGCTAATCTTAGCGGACAGGTGACATCTACAGACGGAAATGGTCGACAGAGCCGCTTCTCTTGGACAAACGTTTGCTTCAAAAAATCAATTTGATTGGACGCTGGAAAAAACTGTTGCTGTGTTCAAGTAGTGCTAACAGGCATTAGCCTATCGGTGAAGCTATTCAAACCTAAGATAGCAACTGAATGCTAAACATATAGCAGCAGCACAGACATCCCCAATGCTGACGTTAGCGTCCACATTTCTAAAGAAGTCCCATGAAGAATCGGGGCTTTTCATGAAACACCTGGAAAACTGAACAGGTGTTACAGGCTTATGCACCAAGCTAACGGCTAAATAACCCAAATGACAGATAAAGAATAATAAATCTTTGCTGTTGAGCTCACATGTCTATTCATGCAACAATTTAGTAGCAAAAAGGTTGTTTTTTTAAATTGAGAACGTTGCTCATTTTGCTCATCCATACCTCTCTCTCTCTCTCCCTCCCTCCCTCTTTCACTCTCTCCATCCATCACCCCCCCTGCCCCTTTTTATTCCTTTCATCCCCCTCTCCACCTGCCCTGTGGCACCCCTCCATTTGTCCAGTGAGGTCATCCCTGTGTTCTCCCTAATCCTCCGAGGTGCTCGTCTTTCTGCCTCTGCTTAATCCGCCCATGGCCCCCGGCCCTGACCACACACACACACACACACACATCTGCTCATATGTGCACAGACCCAGTTATTCTTGTATTGTATGCTCAGTCCCACAGTAATTCCGCAGCCTGCATGCACTCATTGTTATTCAGTCAGTTATATATATATATATACACATAATATCGCTCCACCTCTTGGTATAAAATCTGTCCGTCTTCGTGCGTTGGACGTACTGTGTGTCCCCGTCCGTCTGTGTGTCTCCTGTGTGAGCTGCTACCGCCTCATCTTACAGGTATGTCCATCTCTACGTCCATCTAACAGCTTCTGGGATCTAATGCAGCTAAAATGAAAATGACTTCCTCTGGTTTCTACTCATCTTCCTAAAGCATCAAACACTGTATTGTTTTGTGACCATTAATCACTAATACGCCGTTTCTCTACACTGTAATTTTATTAGGACCAGCAAACAAAGAAAAATAAAAATCCACATTTTAACACACTGACTCTTGGACGCTCAGTGTACCAACTGGGAGTCGAACCGCCAACATTTTTCTTTTCCATCATTCAATATAAATCTGTCATTTTCAAATCAAACTTTTAACACTGGAGAAAGACAAATTCAAAAAGTAACGCAACAAAAAGCCAAAAACTGTAGCCATGGTAACTAATTTAGCTTCAGACTGAAAAAAATGCAACACAGAGACAGAGATGCTGACCCTGCTTTTTTTTTTAAATGATGGAAACAGATTTTTTTTTCCCAGCTGTCTCTGCTGTCCTTTAAAAAAAGAAAATATCCTGAGTCTTACCAGATTGCATTAGTACAAGACCAGCCCACAGTTTGTAATTGTTTTGAGTTTATTTTTTATTATTATTATTATTGTTTTCTATTTAAGCTGCAGTATTTGCTGTTGAGTAATAGCAGGTCAACAAATGTGGTTCTAGTTGCTCCAAAATTACGATGAATGCAAATGAACCTCTGATAAAAGGGGAATCTATTTTTGGCACCTCATATGTGAAAAAGTGAACATCAACCAGCCGCACCTGCAGGTCGGATTTGCTCGGCTTCGTGCCGCAATCCGGACACAAACTCCAACACCAATCAAGCTAAAATGTCCGATCTGATCAGATACTTATTTGGACCAGCATCTCCCCCTCCGACAGTGTCGTGTTTCCTCCCTCCAGCTGGCGCTTGGCCCCGCCCCTTAGCAACAGCTGAACGTTAGCTGACATCCTCACCGCCAGGCTGGCTTTGGTCCACAGCTTTAACCCCACTGAAGTCACTTTTTGATCTTTGTAAAAATACCCCGTTTATCAGTCACATTTCCCAGCAGCCTTTGCATTACCCGGAACCCGAGCGAGAACACGGCTGGCTTCTCTCCAGCCCACAGCCAGCCGAGAGCTGCGCGCTGCCGGACATTCATACCCACACAAAAGTTTGCCCTTGACCACTGAGGCTTCGGAACATGACGCTGTCTCCAAATCCCCCGTTTTCGTTTTTGTTTTTTTTGTTTTTTTCATCCCTGTTCCCTTCCTACCCCAGCCCTGGTAGCTTCCAGTTGTTTCTACAGAGGTGTTGAAATGCTCACCTCATTCATCTTTCCAGACGTTTTTCACACCCTCCCACTCTGGATGTCTTTTATGTTGGGGAGGGAATGTATTCAGTCTCTTGAAAAGGAAAAGCATTGCTCAAGTGATGTGGTGGCAGTGAAAAGCACTGGCATGTTGTTCATGGCCACAATATGTCAATTGTGGCCTTCATGGCAATATGTATGTGACCAATTGCCCAATATGTCAATTGTGGCCATGAAGGCCATATTGACCACATCCGGCCACAGAACCTTCTTCCAAATGTTTGCTGACACAGCAAACCTTTATGCTTTTACTTTTTTTCAGGATTATTGTATTTAACGTCACATTTAACTCTGGAGAACTTTGGCGTGCAGGGGGGGGGGGGGGACCCCCCACACATTTTTGCAACACTAGTGCCACAGTTAGTGTACCAGTTGTGATCCCGTTGTGATAAATTTTGCGGCCCTCCGTCTGAATTTCGCGCGTCGTCCGGGTCACGTGTCTGAAACCCAGCAATATCCTCGATTTTACAGAAGAGTTATGGATCCAACACTTTTTGGGGGGTTAGTTGCACTAAATCTGTGAAATATACGTCAGCACAAGCATCGACTTTCAACAAGTAAAAGTCGTTGTTTGTACGCAGATGTTTCTGGAAGACGCAGCGGGTTTCTACACAGAGCTCCGTTCCTCAGCAGACCGAGTGACAGCAGATCAGTAGCAGCACATGGGCAGGTTAGAGACTCACTGCTGACAGCAGAGCTGCTCCAGGCTATTTGATCGTGTATGATGGCTGTCACAACAGCCGACGGAGGAGAGGCGGAGCAGAGCTGTCAGCGAAGCTTTAGTCTGATCTTTGATTTAAGGCCGCGGTCACACGGCTGCCCCAAGCTCTGCCTGAGCACAAACTCCTAAAGAGTGCAGAGAAAGCATGGCAACAGAAGTTGAATAAAGTTTAAAATCAAATTATTAGAGAAAGAAACATGGAAAGAAAAACAAACATATTATTTGACATGATGAGTCGTCTTCTTGTAAGTTTATTGTAGTGTAAAATGGACCTCTGACTTCTACTAAAAGGGCGAAAGTCGTTATAGATTCTCCGTTTGACAGCTGCTTGTCAGCAAATGGGTGAACACGGAAGTATCAGTTTTAATTGAATTTAATTGAAAATTTAAATGAAACTCAATTTAATTTAAATTGAGTTTCATTTAAATTATCTTTTTTTTTTTTCCAAATCTGGCCAGGGCAAAGCACAGATTGTTTTAGCAGAACTTGTTTCTTGGTAACTGATTTGAAAACACATCGACCCACTTAGAACCAGTCTGACAGAAAGCCTGTGATGTGGGGAGCTAAAGGTCTAAAGGTCCGAGAGGATGAACCTGTGTGTGCGCGCGTGTGTGTGTGTGTGTGTGGATGTGTGTGTGTGAATGTGTGGGGTATGGAAGTGACAGAAACACAATCGTTTATGGTTTCTATGTGTTTGACCCCTCTGTCGCATTCTCACCTGTTGACACCTCATCAATCTCTCACGCTCCCCTGCCAGGAAGGTGTCAGCAGGCCGCGCCCTGGGGTACCGTCCGTCTGTGTCCAGGGTCTATGTCAGGACAATGGCAGCTCGGATGGACAATTTAAAGCCAAATCTATCAGTGTGTATGTGTGTGTTTCCTCCAAAGTGATTAGTCACAGCATAATGTAAAATATAGTGAGGATGACTCACTCCTGCTTCTGAGCTGACAGTAGGCAGTATTATGTTACCACAGTTTTATTTTGCACATACTGTAGCAGCGGTGTTGGATACAGTATAATGAGGTGCAGTTACTGTTTCTATTTTTTCTTCTTTTTTTTAAAAGGATGTGGCCTTTTTAGGCGATGATTTATTTACACATTGTCACATTTCTGTTACTTTAGAACCACAAATTCCCATGACTTTAACTGTCATATTCAACAGAAACCTGCTGCAGGTTGCAGGAGGCAGTAGCTGTGTTTGTCTGTAACAGGGAATCCTAATAAAAAGCACCGGGCCAAACACTGGGACCTGGGGAACACCAGAAACTTACCTTTTCTGAGTGAAAAGGTTGAATTTGCACAACCTCAGAAAAAAAAACATATAGAAAACTGTAAAACAGATGTATTGATGAAAGGTCTGAAAATTTGAACAGATGATAAAAATGTTCTAAAATCTGAGGGACAACCAGCTGCAGTCAGAGATTTTGAATTTCAGAAATTTTCTAGAACATCTGTGAAATTCCTGAGCTCCAAAAGTTGAAAATTTGTGAGTAGAAATTCAGAAATTTTGAGACTATTGTCAGAGGGTTTTTTTTGTTTTGTTTTTGTTTTATTTGCAAAAGTTGAACATTTTCAACTTTTAAAGCTCAGAAAAATGTCCCAGGTTTTTGTAGGAAACATGTGAAATGTCAAAATTCCTGAGATTTTTCTTTCACAAATTTTCGACTTTGAGAGTTTGGAAATTTCAAGCATTTTTCTAGAAAATTTGAGATTCATCTCAAACTTTCTGAGTTTATTTTCTCGCAAATGTTTGACTTCTGGAGCTCCGACATTTCTGAGATTTTTCTCAACGTTTCTCAGGTGTTTTTTTTGGTGGAAATTTACTCTCCCCTTTCTTCTTTCTATCTACAATGACCCTAATACAGTGTCACAGTAGACATTGAAAACAGTTGTGCGGGAAGTCTCTACTTCCCTCAGACATCAGTGTGTGCATGCGTGGCTGCTGGTGTGTGTCCGTGTTCCTCTGTGATGGACGGGTAATAAAAGAAAGTTTGTAACGTTCACACGCCTCAGGTTGGAGAAAGGAAGCTATTCTCATGTGTCTCTTTTTACTTCCAGCCATGTCGGACGCTGAAGAGGAATACGAGTGAGTGGAGTTTCTCTAATTGATCCTGATTTATTAAATGTCGTCACTCTATATGTTTCCAAACTCTTTACTTTAATGTGTCTCTGCAGGGATCAGGCGGTGGGTAAGTTCCAGGAGCGACGCCTGTGTCTCGTTATTTTCTCCCTCCAAGTTTTTAACTCTCTGAACTCTTGTTGTTTTGCGTCTGACTAGAAGTTGAGGAGGAGCAGGAGGCGGAGCCTGAAGAAGAGGAGGAGGAAGCTGAACAGGCTGAAGAAGATGGAGGAGGTATGGTTCAAATTAAGAAGGAAGAATTGCGCAGATTGTAACTGCGTGCTGATAAGATGTTATGCTGATAGTTTTTGTTTAATGCATTAATATCTTTTTCCTGCTTTCTGATTGGGTGTCACTGTGTTGGTCCGGGCCAATAGAACAGCAGGAGTACCAAGGTACGACAAATCACCTCTGACAACACAAACGTCACCTAGCAACTAAAATACTTTAACTAGTCAGTTTGAGACTGAGGTTTCATCCCAGATCTTAGTATACAGTGTCAAGTATTATAAGTATTTATATCACTTGATCTTTTTTGCCACCACAAAGCTGCTGTGCTTAGGGCACCAAATGTCCAGCTCCGGCCCTGGCTGTGCCAGAGAAACATCTGAATGTTCCGAACACAGAACCTTGAGGACTGGAGAATAATATAATATTCCCTAGAAAAACTCTGACGATTAGCAGGACAGTTATTTGTTTACTAATAGGCTCGTTTTACTAATTAGGGAAGATATTTGTTTCCCTAGATTTTATTTCAGTGTTGAACAAACAAAAAAAAGCATTCCAAGCTTTTCCAATTATTGTGAAAAGAAAAACAATGAATCAACGTATCATTTTCCTTCCACTTTACAATTGCGTAGTAATTTGTATTGTTCTATCACATAAAATCACATAAATAGAAGTAGTTTTTCCAAGGCATCGTACTTCCACTGTCGTAAGCATACTGTGGTTTTTTTTTCATTGCTCCCTCACACAGAGCTTTAAAGGCGCAAACACAAAAAAAACTGAAGTCAGATTCAGTTTCATTTTGCACACGAACAAAGAATAGTTTTAATTATGTTTCCTCTGAAATTCACAGCTGGCAAATTTGCTGGTGAAGAGATCTTACTGCAAAGTTCATGACAGGACATGTGTTTTCTGTTTGGGAACAAGTTTAAAAATTATACAGTCACATTTTTACACATTTGCATTGCACTGTATTGTATGTACTGTGAATCATATGTGATATAGTTTTATATGTGTTAGAATGTATGCGTGTTAAATTATGTATGTATGTAGTTAGTTAGTTAGTTAGTTAGTTAGTTAGTTAGTTAGTTAGTTACATTTTCTGAATTCCCAGTCTATGCATGAAGAACACACCCACACCCACATTAGTTGACCTAATATGTTTTCTGTATCTGTAGGTTGTAAATTTCAATGATTAGTTTGAATTTTTTCATGTTTTCTATCTTAGTGACATGATTAGTAAATTACAATATCTGTTTATGAACATGTTTCTTTATTGTTTCAGTACATTAAATAAAAAGATTAAATAGGGAGACATACATTGTCATCATCTTGTGTTGCTAATAGCACTTAGCACCACAGTTAGCCGTTCTGGTGTGCCATGTTGTTCCCAGATTAAAGCTCCAACTGCAGGAACAAATATAACACATAATAAAATGTTTTTTTTATGTTGGAAGATGGAATTTGAACCTAAAGTTGACATTTCAACCAAACTAGCCATTTACAAGTCACAGTATCACTGACAACTGCTAGCTGTTGCGCTTGTAGGGCAAACTAAATGCTGTTAGCAACAAGCTAATTATTCCAGGTTCTCTCCACCTTCATTTGAAGTGTTGATCAAACATTTTCACAAATTGATACGTCTATCACTGATTTAAAGACATATACACCATCAGAAGTATTGTTAAGATTTTTTTAAAGGTTTTTATTACCACATTTGTCGCTATTCAACAACGAAACTGCAGCCACATCTGACCTTAAGGCTGCAGCTGCTGCTAAATCTCTCACTATTCCTGTCAGATTCTCATCTCAGGAGATTTTGCAGTGGATGTTTCCAGAACTCTGGATCCTGAGTATAAACTGAACCCTGTAATGTTATGACTTAATTTGTAAGGGCAACAAATTTTCTTAAAAGCTTTTTGGAACATCACAAGGTGGATATTTTCATGCTAATGTAACATTGAAATGCAGAAACCAGAAGAGCAGACCTCTTACATTTGTTTTTATCTGAAATGATTTTTGTGAGAAATTTCTCTTCTCAAAGATTTTGCTTGGAAAATCGTGAGTTTGCTGGTGATACTGACACTGGTCTTATTGTAAGAAACAAAGAAACTCTATTCTGTCACAAAGGAGCTAATGTTGTTTTAAAAGGTTTGGAATCTACTGCAGCAAAATTTGCTAAATAGGTTCAAGAATTACAAATAAAAAGTCCACTAAAAATAATGAACTCATACTTGGAGTTACAGTATATGTACTTGCCAGTACATATAACTCCAAACCCTTTGGAAAAGTCTCAAGAAATATTCTCAGCACAACTTTAGGGGATGAAAGGAGAGTCTGGCTCCGGTGAAGTGGTGCTGAGAGAATAAAGTGGACCTGAACGTCCAAAATGTTCAACAAGTTCAACTTTGTGCTTCTGCAGAATCAATATTAACTTGCTTATTAGCCATCATCGTCTGTCTGCTTTTATCCTCTTTGTTTTGTTTTTATTGATATTTATGATTCTGTCCCCACGTTTCTTTTTACATTCATTTCTTACTTTTATCCATTTTCTATTACCATCTGTGACGTAGTCTCTTTTTTTCCCCTGATCTCACATTTGACCCATATCAACGATTCATTTGTTGCTTTGCTGCCATCTGTGCGTCTCTCACTGTGCTTTCATGCTGCTGCTCCATCAGACCAAGATGCCCAGGAGGAAGGTGAGAACATGGAAAAAAAAAACTATTTTTCCCACCTTTCTAAAATAATTGCCTAACATAAAAAAAGAACATTGACTTTTATAAATCCAGCATGACTCACTTCTTAACATCGGACCGTTGGAGCTGACCTTGATTAAAGGTAAAGTTCTGGTCAGATCATCAGCATAGATGTTGCTCTGCTTTGAGGCCGTCAGTGATTTTGTTTGGACTGCTCTTTTTTCAGGGTGGACTGAACTTTAATGACTTTTCAATTTAACGCAGATCTTCTAGCGGTGCCTGTATGTTGCATGTTGCGTCCTGGCAAATATGGCCAACCCCACTGGTTGCTCTCCGGACACAGACTCAGCTTTTATTCACATCCTGCACATTTTGTGTTGGGCTGACATCATTCCCTTTCAAGAATCTCCAAAAACCAGTTCTGATGTATGTTTGGGGTCATTGTGCAGGTTTAACACCCAACTGTGTCCAAGTTTCACTCATCTTGACCGAAATGTCGCCACCAAGATAAAAGAAAATTGTTTAGAGTGTTTGGAAAGAACCTCGTGGCATTTTCTATTAGATTTACACGCGTCCACCTACAATGAACATCATGCTAAATTATTATTATTATTATCATTAGGCTCTGCGTCTTGGACCATTCACCTTGCGTTACTGTCAATGTAGAATATTTGATGGAAAACGAAGCGATCTAAAGGTTTCAGGCACAACTTCCCCTGTTTCAAAGTACATAGGAAGTAAAAATCTTGTTTAAAGGAGCAGCATTGTGTGAAATCGACTTTTTTTGAGGTTTACATGCGATGTTTTTCAATCATCAAAACCACACCTGGAGTGTTGCTCTGATTCTTTCATGAATATTTGAGAAATCCTGGCGACCATTCAGCAGTGCAAAACGCCGGGGTGAATCTAGCCCCGCCTCTGAGGACGGAGCTCCTCCCCTGCGGTGCGCTTTCCGAGCTTCAAAGCTTCCGCCTCACACTTGAAAATGTTCAACTTTTCAAACTCTGAAATTTCCCAGTTTTGTTTTTTCTTTCTAGGAAATTTCTGAGATTGACCTCAAAATGTCAGGGTTTTTTTTTCTTTCTTTTTGTTGTGGAAATCCACAGCTGGTTTCCCACCTAAAACGTTCGCTGCGGTTTATGTCACCTTGTAGCATAGAAACGATTCTGTTCAAGACATTTTGAACAGAATCGTTCAAAATGTTTTTTTAGCTCAAAAACATTTGAGCTAAAACTCAAATGTTTTGGCAGACATTTACTCCTCCATTTTTTTCTATCCACGACGGCCCTAAATTTAGAAATGACTTGAACCTCAACCATGTTAAATCAAGTCTAGTCTGGGTCCAAACGCTGAGTCCTTCGCAGGAAATGAATAAAGAACAGTGAAGAATCAGAACCTTAACTGCAGACAGCTTCTTCCTCTGCAACTTAAGCAGCTGTTAGTGATTGAAATAATTCCCTTAATTCATGTTTGATGTATCATCCAGAAAAAAGAACAGTTCAAATGCTTTTCTACAAGCGCAGTGGATCTGTGGCATCCATACAGATGATTATTGTGTAATAACTTCTATGGTCTGTTGTATGTTTGATGCAATACCCTTAATACTTCCCACTCAGACATTGTGTGTTTCTAATAAACTAAGCAGTCATGATCCAAACCTTTTTCCTGATTGGTAGTTCTTTGTCAAGTATATTTAATACACAAAAGTCTTTGGATTCTTGTTTTGCTGTAATTTCTAAAGATAAACTTTTCTGAACATCTCGTCTGTTGCCCTTTTCAAAAGATGAACCATCCTTTTCACCGTTTCACAATCCTTTCTTTCGCCTCACGCATAAACTCTAAATTTGTTTATTTTCTGCATTTTTCTCTGCAGAAGAAGAGCGCCCCAAGCCAAAGTACGTTGTGTAACCCTGAGCTCACATTGCTTCATCTGTCTTTCTGTGGTTTCCTTCACTATCTTTCACTAAACTTTGGGGGTTTTTTTCTTCTTCCGTCTTAAAGGCCTCTTGTGCCCCAACTTGCTCCTCCAAAGATTCCTGAGGGAGAACGAGTGGATTTTGACGTAAGTTAAGAAGACGATTGAAACAGCATGTTCACGACTAAAGTTGCAGCTGAAGCAGAAGGTTCTGACTGGGATCAGACGGAGAGTTAAGTTCTGCTTTTGTCACTTTCTTGCCGGGTGATGGCAGCGTAACCGTGAAGGTTGTGGTGAATGTGGAAGCGATGAGCGACACAGGGAAACGGAGCGGAGTCCATCGTCTTGTTACGGTTTTGTAACAATACTATCAGCTCATATTACTGAGTATTAAAATCCATCCGTGCATTCACGGCTCTGTCCAGACCTGCATGCGTTCACAGAGAAGTCTGATTGCGGTCGCATTTACCTTATAAATGACCTTGCAAAACAATAAAATCAACATTGTGTATAAAAAATAATAAAAACTGATCAGAACTGAGCGTAAACACACCCTGCAGCGGATGGCTTCATTTCATTCCGGAAAAAGTCAGAGAGAAATCTGAGACTAGCCACGAAATTATCTACGTCTAAAAGAAAATGTTTTTTCCCACAATAAATATAATGATCTTATTGTTGCTACAAAACCCCGAATAGCTTGGAGCTAAAACTCAAGTCCAGTCCCATCATTGGACAAAATGCTTTAGCAACATCAAAGTAAGCTGTTAGTTTGGTTGTAGCTCAGTAATCACCCAATGACCATCTCCTAGACTAGATTAACTCTTGGATCAAGTCCACTAGTTACTAACAGTTGGTCCTGGTCTTTCTCTTTGGTCGTCTCTAGACGTCGAACGATTGATCGCCAGTCGTCTCTCAACTGTTTTCCTTCGTCACTTTGTCAGGACATCCACAGGAAGCGAATGGAGAAGGACTTACTGGAGCTGCACACCCTGATCGATGCTCACTTCGAGCAGAGGAAGAAGGACGAGGAGGAACTCATTGGGCTGAAGGATCGGATTGTGAGATCACTTTAAGACTCGTGCAGCCTGTCAAGTCTCAAAGCCGGTTTGGAGAGCAAGTGGGATGAAATGAATCGGCCAAATGTGTTTCCCTCCAGGAGCACCGTCGAGCCGAGAGGGCCGAGATCCAGAGGGTCAGAACCGAGAAGGAGAAGGACCGACAGAACAGGATTGCGGTAAAGAGCCGCATCCCTTCATAAAGCTGTATTCCATACCTGTCATAAGTTTACCTGTCACTTACAGTTTATACGTCATATGTAGAGTTCTTGTAACTTTTTCGCATTTGCGACGTCAAACATATCTCACAAGAAATGTTCAAAAATCATGTACAATTTTTTTTTTGCTTTACAGTTCCAATTTGATTCTGTCATATAAAACATTCGAGTGGCAAAATGTGAAAAGGTCAGAGGAGGATGCCTACTTTCACATCCAGGGTTTCCCCCAGAAAACCTGGATGGTGTTCGGGGCGCTAGGGTGGTCCTCCAGCCGGCGGCCATGTTTTTGAGTTCAAACATGTTTAAAGTCGACAGGAAATTTGAAAATATCACGTAGTAGTTATGTGTTATTGGGAAGATTAACACCTACTGTAAACACCAACTATAATCTTTAAAAAAAGGCAATAATTAAGAACAAACTAAAATAAATTAACAATGCTAAGCCTGGTGGGGGCACCAGCAAAGCCTGGCAACCCGCCAGGCTTATAATACCTTGTGGGAAACCCTGTACATCTGTTGGAGGAACTTCATCAACCTATGCAAGGCCTTTACATCTGCTATGCTACAACAATAACGCAAAGCAAACATGATGTTTTGTCTCGATCCCTCGTCCGTTCCGCCTTTCAGGAGGAACGTCACAGAAAAGAGGAAGAGGAGGCCAAAAAGAAGGCAGACGACGACCTGAAGAAGAAGAAAGTGCTGTCCGGCATGGGAGCCAACTTTGGAGGTTTCCTGGCCAAAGTCAGTTCGCCTGGTGTTTTCACCTTGGGCCGATGATGAAAAGTAGGAAAAGCTGTGGATGACTGTGTGCCGTTTAACCCCGAACCAGGCCGAGTCGAGGAAGAGCAAGCGCCTGACGGGCAGGGAGATCAAGAGGAAGACGCTGGCCGACAGACGGCAGCCTCTAGGCATCGACAGCATGAGGGAGGACGGCCTGAGGTGAGTCCCTCCCAGATGTATCGCAGTCAGCTAGTAATCCTGTGCAGCGGTGGGTTTTTATGTTAGTGGTGCAGAGCTTGACTCGGGTCTGCATCACAGTAGAGCAGGAGGCGACTCACTCATTTTACTTTTGGGCCAAACCACGAACGCTCTGAAAGGGCCGGTTGTGCCCGAATATTCTGAGACAGTTTTTACCCGATAGCAATAACAAAACTAAATGCAATCGAAAACAACCATTAATCACCATAAATGATGTATGTGAGAATGTGGCTGTTCTTATTTATTAGTTTTTTTGTTTTTTACCAGTTATTTGTTCATTCTTACATTGTGTGTGAATTGTGAGACAGTTATTTTTTGTTTTTAAGCATGTGCACTGACTGGTGGCGCCTTTTGAATTTCGTTGTCCTTGTGACAATGACAATAAAGATTTATCTTATCTTATCTAGGGTGACCAAACGTCCGTATTTCCCGGGACATGTCCGTATTTCATGTCCTGTCCCGAGCGTCCCGGGGTTTTTTTAGAAAGTGAGGAAATGTCCTGTTTTTTAAATTACCTTCATTGGACCATTAAATTTACAGGCACTAGGGCACTGCGCACGGAGCTGTGTGTGACGTAATCCCTGAGCCGCATCAGTGCGGGCAGCCCTGTTCTTAATCAGAAGATAGATAGCGTGGCTGTCAGTACGCCAACAACATGCCAAAGCGCAAATGTATGTTTACCGACGATTTACAAAAGAGTTTCCCCGCTTTAAGAGCCCCCGCTCCAAGGTGTCCTGGTTTTCCCAATTGAAAATATGGTTACCCTATCTTATCTCTTATAAAACTCATGAACAAACTTTTAAAATATGAATAAATTCTTACAATAATATTATTGTAAGAATTTAATATTTTTTTTTTTTAAAAAGAGACATTATATGGACCAATCTTTTCACATTCAAGGTTTCCCCCAGACAACTTCCTACGTTGGTTGGGCTCGAGGGCAGACCTTCAACCAGCGGCCTGTTGTGTTTTTGAGTTTCAAAATGTTTAAAGTTGACAGGAAATTTGAAAATATCACCTGATAATCATGTGTTATTGAAAGATAACACATGATCAATACATGAACACCAACAATAGTCTTAAAAATTGCCAACATTTTAAGAAGATTTAAATATATAAGCAATGCTTAGCCTGGTGGGGGCACAAGTAAAGCCTGGTGGCCCGCCAGGCTTATAAAACACTGGAGGAAACTCTGACATGAATCCGTCCCTTCAGGGTTTTGCGATCGGTTTTGTGACTATTTGCAACAAAACAAATCTAATAAAAATCAAATGTTTGTCATAAAAAATGTAGAAACGTTTGCAATAATTTGCACACATGCATGACGTTTTATCACAATGTCATCAGTTTAGTCAGAACATTATATTTCTCTAAATCTAGATAGAATAAAAATCTGACCTGATTGAAAAATCTGACCTCATTTTTGGAAAAAAAAAAATTAGTCTTAGTTCAGTTGAAAAAAACATAGACAGCTTCCAAACAACATATATTTTTTGTAACCCAGTGTTACAAATGCAGTCACCAAGTGTTGTAGATGTATGTATGATGTATGTACAGTATGTACCATGTATGAGATGAAAACTAATCCTGAAGTACAGCTCTCATTATTTCTGTGCTCCATGATTTTGTTCTTTGGCTGAATTTTCATAGCACTCTTCTTATCTCTTAAAGGATTGTACACTGACCCAGCCAAACTCGTTAAAGCGTCACACACTAATCAAATTTACAGCATAAGGTCTGGCTCTGAATTCTGGGTCTGTGTTTCTCAGGAACCGGGCCCAGGAGATGTGGAACTGGATCCAGCAGCTGGAATCCGAGAAGTTCGACTTTATGGAGCAAATGAAGCACCAGAGATACGAGGTAGGCTTCACAACCCGCTGTACCACCTCTCTGTGACGGGAGGAAGGCGGGTTCAGCTGGTTGAGCAATCCATTTTTATCACACAATTTGGAATTAAACTGGTAAACATGAACGTATTCAGCAGGAGCACGCTACAGTTTCTGAATTTCTGGTCATGTTTCTGAATCTTTTCTTCTAAGTTGAGCAGCTGTGAGGAATCTGTTTGTCATCCGAGAGCTTTAGTGAATAAACAGCAGCACGAAGATCAACACTGCAAAAACACAAACTCTTACCAAGTGCTTTTGGTTTCGTTTTTAGTGCAAATATCTTAGTACACTTGAACAAAAATAACTTACAAGTAACTTTTCAGGAGAGATATAGGAGCTTGTTTTAATTCAATAATTCAATTTTATTGATGAAAAATCACTAAGCCACATTAGTACAGGCTATGGCAGATTACTTGAAAAATGTTTTTGTTATAAGTGAAACAATCTGACGATAAATGCGTTTTATTACGTTTGTGGTTTCAGCAAGACAAAAAAAAAACGTGTAAAAGTTCAAGGGTGATGAACTTTAATTAAGCTCTAATAAAAATCTAGTAATGATCTGCTAATCCCAAGAACACTTTTCCTTGCCTCCCACAGATTACTGTGTTACTGAACAGAATCCAACATGCTCAGAAATTGTGAGTAGACGCAAAATCCCACACGTTTGATTCCGCCTCCTCCCGGCTCCTCACTCCTCTTTTCCTGTCCGTCTTTCCTCCCTCAGCAAAAAAGTCCACGGCAAGGGGAAGGTGGGCGGCCGCTGGAAGTAAAACCGCAAACACAAAAAACAAAGATGGGAGCAGCGGGATTTAAAGACGAAGAACAAAAGGAACACTTTTTTTTTTTTTTTATTGGATTCTTTCTGGCGCTCCTGGGTTTCTCTGGGTTGTAACTCGACGTTACAAACCAGCAGCATCAAGAAATGTAGAAATAAAAGTGCATGCGCTACATTTGAGAGGATGTGTGATTTTCTTCAATGTCTTCCAGACAAATTAAAGAATTTGAAAAAAATCTCTGAAACAGACAGGCAGCCAGAACACCCAGGAGCAATATGCTCTCTCTCTCTCTCTCATGTCCCTTCATGCTTTGCACCAACTGAAGGTGATATAATAATGATTAACTCCAAGGCACAAAGAATTACAGTAATTCCAAAAAAAAAGTCGCCACCTGGATTTAACTAAGCAAATAGGTACAAGCCTCCTATTGGATAAGTGCTGCATAGGTGATTATCTTTCAGCTGGCAACAAGTTATTTAACCCCAGCTGATGCAATGAGTAACTCCTCATTTCTTAAACAACCATGGCAAAAGACACATCCTGTGGTCGTGGAAAAGACGTTAGTCTGTTTAAGACGGGTCAAATCATTGGCATGCATCAAGCAGAGAAAACATCTAAGGAGATTGCAGAAACTACTAGAACTGGGTTAAGAACTGTCCAACGCATCATTAAAAACTGGAAGGATGGTGGGGAACCATCGTCTTCCAGGAAGAAATGTGGTCGGAAACAAATCCTGAATGATCGTGATCGGCGATTACTTAAACGTTTGGTCAAATCAAATCGAAGAAAAACAACAGCAGAACTCAGGAGTATGTTTAGTTGTGAACGCAAAAGCATTTCCACACGCACAATGCGAAGGGAACTCAAGGGGTTGGGATTGAACAGCTGTGTAGCCGTAAGAAAACCTCTAATCAGTAAGGCTAACCAGAAAAAAAGGCTTCAGTTTGCTAGGGAGCATAAAGATTGGACTCTGGAGGAATGGAAGAGGGTCATGTGGTCTGATGAGTCCAGATTTACCCTGTTCCAGAGTGATGGGCGCATCAGGGTAAGAAGAGAGGCAGGTGAAGTGATGCACCCATCATGCCTAGTGCCTACTGTACAAGCCTGTGGGGGCAGTGCTATGATCTGGGGTTGCTGCAGTTGGTCAGGTCTAGGTTCAGCAACATTGTGGCCCAAAGAATGAGGTCAGCTGACTACCTGAATATACTGAATGACCAGGTTATTCCATCAATGGATTTTGTCTTCCCAAATGGAACAGGCATATTCCAAGACGCCAATGCCAGGATTCATCGGGCTCACATTGTGAAAGAGTGGTTCAGGGAGCATGAGACATCTTCTTCACACATGGATTGGCCACCACAGAGTCCAGACCTTAACCCCATTGAGAATCTTTGGGATGTGCTGGAGAAGGCTTTGCGCAGTGGTCAGATTCTCCCATCATCAATACAAGATCTTGGTGAAAGATTAATGCAACACTGGATGGAAATAAATCTTGTGACACTGCAGAAGCTTATTGAAACAATGCCACAGCGAATGCGGGCTGTAATCAAAGCTAAAGGCGGTCCAACAAAATATTAGAGAGTGTGACCATTTTTTGGTGGCGACATTTTTTTGGCCAGGCAGTATATATATATATATATATATATATATATATATATATATATATATATATATATATATATATATATATATATATATATATATATATAATTTTTTTTTTTTTTTTTCTTTGGCCTGTTACCTCGTTGGAAAGAAAACTGGATATCACTACTTGACTGGTCTTCCTCAGCCAATCTAAGGTCAGTGTACGTTTTCAAACCAAGGTTTCTGCATTCTGCCAGGCCGTTAATATTTATTTGGGAACAACCGGTTTCATGAAGACCGAGGAACAGCAGACCAGTCAGGGAAGAAACGTGCGGAAAAGGTTTAATGTGGGGTTAGGCGACAAAAAAAAAAAATGCTGGTTCTGTTTCTGTTGCGGTTCTGTTCGGCACGTTTCCAAGCTCCACAGAGCTTCACTTCAGCTCCTTCAGACTAGCCAGCAGCAATTGGCAATCACCTGGTGGAACTACATGCCTGCTGAGTTCACTATAGTGAAACTCTAGTTAAAACATTTTTAAAAGTTGTTAAAGGGTTAATGGAGGCGCCATGTTGTGATGACTTCCTGAAGGCGGAGCATCAGAACGAGCAGGAGTTTTTAAAGAGACAGAGGCCCAATTTCAAAGCGTTAAATCATGAAGTCAAATTTCTTTAAGTCACGTTTGATATGTACACAGCATTTTATAACAACTGGAGGTAACATAGTTACTTGACTGTGCTATAAAATGTCGCTATATGACTGGAAAATACATAATACTGTCCATTTAAAAAAAAAACGAGAAGAAAATCAAAGTTTGATTTTCTCTTTTTAACACAAAAAAAAAGAAATTTTTTTGTGTACAAAGTAAGGGATTCTCACTTTTACACAAAAGTAAGAATCCCTGCCTTTGTAAAAGATCATATATGTAAAATTAGGCAAGAGTAAAAACAGGCTTCTCGTAAAAACAGCGAATGCAAAAGAATTTCTTAACAAACATTTCCATGGTGGAGCAGCTGCATCCAAACCCATACATCACCAAGTGCAGTGGAGTAAAGCGCGCCGTCACTGGACTCTGGAGCAGTGGAGGCACGTCCTCTGGAGTGACGAATCACGCTTCTCCATCTGAAAATCTGATGGACGGTCTGGGTTTGGCGGTTGCCAGGAGAACGGTATTTGTCTGACTGCACGGTGCCAAGTGTAAAGTTTGGTGATTGGGGGGGATCCTGGTTTCAACTTGTTTTTCAGCAGCTGGAAAATTATAGCCTCGGAGGCTTGTTCTCATCAATTCAGAGCCGTTTGGCAGCTGAAAAAGACGACTCTCTTAAAAAGAGCCGAACTCCCCACCACCACAAAAACAACAATAAAGTACACTGACACTTGTGGCGAAATTAGAACTAAATTATCTCTTTAGCACTAAGTTAACAAGCACTCTGTAGGTCTGATTTCTTTTTTTTGTTTTTTTTTTATGCTGTTGTTGTTTTTTAACGAGTAAAGTTTAATAAAATAACCCTAACTGCAGTCTGCAGTTCAGCTCTTCAGTCTTCTCTCTCAATATTCTCAGGACATAACTTATTTTAAAAATGTTGTGTTCTCCTGTCTTGAGGCTTGTATTGCTTTGCTTGTGGTGAAAATAATACTGGATGACTTATTGGGCCTCTGCGGTACAGCAGCAATGAAAACTCTTGGCAAAAACAAGATGCAAGTCCTTAACAGGAGCCTGCAGTTGTTGACACTAAAAAGGGCAGTAGCGTCACTGAGGTTGTGTTTTCTTAGCAAATAGATGTATTTATCCCAGTACACATGGTTGGAACTTGGAGCCACAAGCTGAAGACAAGCCTTGTGGCTAAAGTGCCAATGAGAGTAAGAACATTAATGAGGTGAAGAAATTGTAGAGAAGCAGAAGCAGTGATGGTGACAAAGAATCACAAGATGATATATGGAACTATTACAAAAAGAGAACGACTGGATAGTGGATTGTCTTTCAAAACACGTATCAAGTTTTGAGAAGAATCCTCTGGCCTCCGCCTTCCTACACAATACCACTTGTTTCTCATCTCCCCTCAGTACTCCGTCTGGTCTTTCTCTCATTGAGCTGGATTTCTCAGGAGGAATTTCAACTGAGACACTGGCTCTGTGTCTCTAAGAAACTCCTGCTCTTTCCAACACTGCCTTCAGCAAGTCATCACAACAGGGCTCCTCTACTAACACTAATAACGTTTTTACCAGTAGCTCGTATAACAAGCTCAGCAGATGCACAGCTCCACCAGGTGTTTGCTAAATGCTGCTGGCTAGTCTGAAGGAGCTGAGTCACAGGGTAAGGCTGCTCTGTGAGGCGAAAGCTTAGAACCTCAGAAGCTTGTAAATTGCAGCGCCGAGGAGAACCTGCGTCTCGAAGGCGGCGCTAGCTCCACCCAGGATTTTTCCATGGATGAACCGTTGTCATGGGAGATGAAAGGATTTCTCAAACCTGCATGAAAAAAATCATGGCAGCACTCCAGGTATTTTCTGTTGAGGAAATAGCATAACAACGTGATGTAAAGCTAAGAAAAGTTGATTTTACATAACACTGCTCCTTTAAGTCGTTTTATTACTGGCAACGATGTCATGGCCCTACTTGCTATGGGGCTGTTTACAGCTCAGATGATTCCCGGTAAGCCTTACTGAGCTGACGCATTCCACATGTTACGACTAAACGTTAGCCATGACGTATGCTATTGATTGTTAGCTAGGTTAAATCAGATCCAACCGTTCAGCTTCAACAAAGTCCATGCCTCCAGGAAGCGACCGTTTCTCAACAGCTGAGGGTTGTAGACCGTCGGGACGAAGCAAAGCGTAGAACAAGTGGCTGGTTTGAAAAGGCTAGATTCAAGTTGGCATGTAGTATTTCGTCATTCACCTTCTTGCAGTGGAAGAATTGCTAGCTCAGGAACACAGCAGACAGGTACGATGAACCCGGAGTTGACCTTCTCAAAGAGAACTGTTCAATCCATCATCTGAAACTGGAAAAAGTACGGCACAACTCCAAACCAGTTGAGACCTGGTCGTCCGACTCGACCCATGAGCCACGGAGAAGCAGCAAATGGCTGCGTTACCTCTGAATGAGCTGGGGTACAATTAGTTAGAATTAACTAGTTGTTCCCACCCACCATAGCATTTCCTATCGAGGACAGAGACCTATCTACCATTCCTCCCGCTACATGTCTTGAGACTGATGGTGACGGAAGAAGGCTGAGTTTGTATCCGTGGAACCATTTTGGTCTTGGATCGTTATCTCCAAGGACCCAGTGATGGCAAATTTCCATCAATCAGATTTTCATCTAAGGAATTCATAATGCCAAGAGCTTTTTGCAAGGCTCCCAGGGCTTTTTGGAAGAGCATCACAGATCCTCCATAAAATTTAGCAACAACCGCGATGTCTTTCTACACGTGGAAAAGCATCATGGCTGTTGTTGAATTTAGCTTCCTGCTAAAGTCTCAGCAGCAGCTGGAAAACATCATCCAGCTGTCATTAAATGGTTGTTATTAAGACTCACCTTCCAGTTCTACTGCACCTTAAAATATGTTTCTTCTCTCTAAAAAGTGGGCTTCTGAATTGGGCCTTTGTTAGAAAAATTATCTAAGTTCATTTACTTATGAGTGTATTTGAAAGGTTATGTTTTCATATTAATATTCTGTGTTAATAGAATATTATTACTTGGCTCCTTTCTTTTGTGGTAACTGTTTTTTGGATGTTTCCTTGGCCGTTAGAAACGTTTACATGTTTCTGTCATTAGCTGCCTGCGAAGCTGATTTATAACGGTCAGCTTTGTGGCTTTGTAAGTGCATGCCCACAGAAGGGCCCAGAACATCTTGTGGGAAAAGTCTGATCAGTTGTTTCTGTGACTGTGAGAAAAAGCCCAACGTCTTTACATGTAATCATAATAAAAGGCAGCTGGGAACTGAGAACCGGCGGAGTCGACCACAGACAGTGTTTGGAGGCGGTTCTCTGAGTCCTGCTCTGCTCCCCTCTTATGCAGAAAATCAATTTATGTCTCTGGTTGAATCCTTGCAGGTCGGAAGCTAAAATAGACCCAATGGCTTCTGTATTATGAAACACTTCCAGTGTATCCTAAGAAAACAGGAAATCATCTCATGAAAGGTTCCTATACATGGGGCGCCACTGTGCGCCACAGTGTCTAGAGGTACAACAGCCACACCACACACACACAGAGACTTTAATTTAAATTAAAAGATAGTGTTTAAATAAAAACAAATGCTTCTGATTCTGAAATCATACATTGGGCTTTTCTAAATTACATTTTTCTAGAGTTGACATAAGCTTTTGTTACTGCAGTAGAAAACCACAAATTTACTTTAGAGCGTTTCACACATCGCCAGCATCGTCTTTAGGATACCGCGACTGTACATTTTCACCACAAGGAGAAAAACCCGTTACTGTTTGTGTGGTTCTTTCCAGTGGCTCTTCCCAGAACACTTTGCCATGTTTTTCACACCAAAGAGTTAGCCGCCGCAATTTCCGATTCAGTTTTACTTGGAACCTCGACAGGTTGTCAGTCAGTAGGTACTTTATTGTCCACGCTAGGGGAAATTCGTCTTGGACATCGTAGGTTAAACAAAACTGCTGCCACAATTATATACACTTTTTTTTAAAAAACTCAGGCTAGTTCCACAATAAAATGGCTTCGGACCACCAACACTGCCGGTGAGATAAATGAAACCACCAATCACCACAATTGCACAAAGAAAGTCTTGTTTTTGTTTGGTTGGTGCTTCAGCTTGTCGAGGCACATAGTTGTTTTGGAAGAAAAAAACTCAAGGAGCAATTTAGTGATGTCCTGGTCTACTGATCTGCCGTAGATAAAACCGAAAGAAACAGGTAGGGAGATGTTGACTTGTCAGTTAGAGAAACGCTTGAGTGCTGCAGATTGAATGATTCTGGGGAAGAAGTGGGTATCAGATATCGCTCTGAAGATCTCCATCACTTCAGAGGAGCTGGATGGCTGTGAGGCAGACCGTGGACAGCTGCACAGTGAGCATTTCACATGTCCGTTTCATGATGGCGTCTTGATTTTTCTCAGAGCTGCTATCTGATGTAGTTAACGAGTCAAGCTTTCACTCATGCATTCTGACGGAAGAAGAGACCGTGGACGGAATGTTGAAATACGATGGACGTGGTGAAATTCTCTAGAGGCGATACGGATTTGGACGGCGAAAGATGGAAGATTGCCTTGAGGTTAATGACAGGCCAAAAATAATGGCAGACGTCGCCCTCTGGTGGCAAAAAGTGGCATTGCGTGTGTATGTATGAAAACCAGCAGGCTGCTGTCTGTTACGGATTAAGAAAGTCTGAAAGGTTGAACAGAGAGATCGGTTTTAGCCAAAATTAAATGTCAGTCCATGTCAGTAATAAAGAATATAAATCTGTTTATTTACATATGTATATATAGTCACCTCCCTAAAATAATGGTCTATGTCATTTTTGCCAAACGTGTTTTTTTAATTAATATTTTTTTATTACTTATTTATTTTGTTTTTGTTGTTGTTGCCTAAAACACGTTTGGCAAAAAAATAAATAAAAAATTACTTGCCATCATTTTTAGGAGAGTGAAAAACATATTGAACAACAATTCAAGTATATAATTTATGTTTAAAATATATATTGATATGTTTTATTTATTTATTTTATGCAGTAACTATTTGTTTTTGAAAGCAAGTTTTCTGAAATTTTTATTTTATCCCCCAGTAATTTGTTTCAAAGTCATCTTTTCCTTGGCTGGCAGTCGAGTCGACATTCGTAGTTTGATTTAAAGCAGAAGGATTAGGTGGCGTAAAAAACACAAACTGAAGAGCTGATCAACAAAGTCTCATAATTAACAGGAAAAACAAATAATAACAGGAGAAAGAGATGTGTTATTTCACATGTTCATAAAACAAAACCAGGCATTAAAAGTGAGTCTCCTCTTTCTCATTTGAGTCACATAAAAGAACACAAAATTCTTGTATTTAAGAAAAAAAAACATATTTTAAAAAGGTGGTAATGCCTCATTGTGATAGTAAAAAAATAAATAAAGATCAGTAATTATTTGGGGGTTTTTTTCTTTTTACTTTTCCTTCTCTCTTCTTACTGTGGACAGGTTTTCTGCCCTTCCTCCCCCCCAGTTTAATTCCTGCCTCACATGTTTGGCTCTCTGCAGGAGTCAAGGACTAATAAGGGCACACCAATAATCCGCTCTGTCGCTGGGTCACAGTCAGTCGGGGAAACCACAGACAGACCTATAAAAGCAGCAGTGCTGCTGTGGGTCTAAGGTGATTATTGAGTTCAAATAAGTTTTAATGGCTGTAAACTGTAAAACCTGACTGAGGCGAGAACCAAACTGAACTAGTGACACTAATGGCAACATGCTGACTTCCACTCAGGAAATATTGGTCGAACCTTAAAGAATAACTAAATCCCAATCAACTTTTTTTTTTTCTTTCTTTTTTTTTTGCAGATAACATTTACAAATCGGTGCTGTGTTTATGTCATTGTACAAATGTTAACATATTAGTGTGAACTTGTTTAATGCTGAAACATTTTGCCTTAAACAGTTTCAGTGCTGCCCTCTTGGGGTTGAAGGGAGGAAACCGCAGTCAAACTTTCTTATTGTTTAACACTTTGTTGACGTCTCCACCAGGAGGGTCCACTGTAACGTCATCTCACTCCAAAAAATGCTTCTCTGGCGAGTCAGGAGTTGGAATTGTAAACAACTGTTGCTAGTTATTTAGAAAATTATTTACAAAAACTAAATAAGGGTGACAAAGTTGCTGCGTTAGCTCTTGGCACATCCCTGTTTGGGGGAAGAGGTGGAGGTTCCACTTTCCCATCATGTTCAAGAGAAGTCCATTCAGTATCAAAATACAACCAGAGGCAATTCCTGAAAGAATCCCACCCTTCTGCCGCCCAAACTTCATTTTATTTATTTTAGGAGAGCTTGTACCTCCCCCTAGTTTATACAGCACTGGGCAGAGAGCCACACTGACTGGATCAAAATCAGCCTCTGTTATGGTTTGTAGTAAAGCACCTTTCACTATAAACAACTAAATATCTGACTGTGTGTGTGTGGCTTTGTAGCTCGATGCCAATCCATCAATCCACCAAACCATCTGTCTTTTATTTATTATGTTTTTTTATTTAACAATCACAATATAAGGGATAGAAAGTGAAGCCAAAAGAATTTCTTTCTTTCTTTCTTTCTTTTTTTTTAAAGAAACGAATAGTAACACACACACATGCATGACACCGCCACTCACAACATGACTTCTGTTCTGTTCTGAGAACAAATCTGACTACAGCACATTAAACTGGAACAATCAAGCATAGATCCGATACGCTAAAGAGCAAAGAGGAGGAGTTCAGGTAAACAGAACAGGACATGAACATTTCTGGTCAGCAACAATGTCTTGGTGTCCATTTTCCTTTTAGCCGACTCCAGATTCTAGTGGTATCTTGTAGGTACATGATAAAATGGGTCTTGGTTTTATCTGGACACCCTTGCCAGCCTTAAAAACAAAATCTTAATCTGATGCTAAAGGGATACCTCAGGATTTTTGAAGTAAGATTTTTTTAAAATGTATTTATTTAACACCACACCTACAGTAGATGGCTCACTTGGCATCTTCATTTAGTATAAATCCAACTTAGTTGTTCTTGTATATTAAAGCTAGCAGCTAGCTCGAGAAGGGCAAAGACCATGTGAACTTTTACTGTCTTAAAATAACTCTAAAATCAAAAACTCCAGAGCAATTTATGTAAAAGATATTTTTTGAATCTTTCAAGTGTCACCCTGTTTGCACTAAAAACAGAAGGAAATGACGGAGAAATGTAGGTAGGAAACGGTGCACCATCAATAATCTTCCTGTCTGAAACATGTAAAGTGTTTTCATTCACAGTAAATACCTTATACAAAAAGTGGGATCAGTAAATGCTCTTCTTCTTTTTAGCATGTTTGTATTCTACTGCGTCATTTTATATCAGTTGCTCTGACCAAAGGCTTCTATGATCTATTCTGTGTATGTTTCACATAGGAAGATTATTAATGGTGCAACACCTCCAACCTCCAGTTAAAATGAAAAATAATCAGCCGTTTGTCCTTAATCAACCAGACAGCACAAAAGCAACAACCATTTAAATAGTAGCAAAATAGCTTTAGCATCAACCACCATCATATTCTGAGACTTGAACATTTTTAAGACATAAGAAGTCATGGCTCCTTCAGGCTTACATAAGTAGCAGAGCTATACTTTAACCTTTCAGAGCCTTCAAACAAGAAATGATTCACCACTTTTGAATTATTTTCTTAAGTCTTTTACCTTTGAGACTCAAATTAGCTGATGTAAAAATGAGAGACAATTACTAACAAACTAAAACAAAAACAGTTAGATTTTATACGTCATCAGCTAGCTGGCTAGCAGATTAACCAGCTAGCTAATCTGTTAGATAGCTGGCTCAAGGAAGCCGGCTAGCTAAAGGAGCCAGCTAACAAACAAATTAGCTAACAGGGTTAGCACAGTTATCTTGTGTTTTTGTTGCTGAACATAGCATTCTGCGTCAAAGTGCTAACATCTAAATAAAGATGAAATGGAGTCTTTTTTAAAATTTCTATACATAACCCTCCTGTCTTCCATTTCTCATTGAAAGCATAAAGTATAATACATAATACAATATTTTGAAGACTGTAGACCACATGACAACATGGCACAATTTACTCAGCATCTTGTATATTCCTTCACTAGTGAGCATGCATGTTCATGCATCTGTTGATTTGTGAAAATGAAGGTCATACACACACATACAAACACACAATAACTTCATTTAAAGTAAAATATTACAAATAAGTCAGTAGTTCCTGGGAAGTCACACTGTAAGTAGGCCAGGTCTCAGGGGCCATGTTAGCGGATGGGGGCCTTCAGGGCAGCATCCACCTCCTCCTCAGGCAGCAGCGTGTGCCATTGGGCTATGGGTCGCCTGGGATTGGCCAGCATGTCTGACCAGTGGCGCAGCCCGACGCCGGAGGCGCCGTAGCCGATCCAGCACTTCCCGATGGGATCGTTGCTGCCCAGTTTGTCGTAGTCGTACACAGTGATCAGCACCTGGATTTTCTGTGTGTGGAGACAGAGAGGCGTCAGAGGTAGCTCCTGTAAACGTCTCGCTCAATGTGGCATTGAAATCTGATGTTCAGGGACTTGATGTATGGTCATGCAAACTTTTTAATAGTTAGCATAGTATGATGATGTTGTTAAATAATTATAAATCCTATAGCTTTGTGCAATAATAACTTGGTTTTTGTTTTCCTGTATATGCCTGAGAAAGCTTTATGATCCACTATTAAGACATTGTGACCCGATTGTGTTTTGGATACGTCACATTTCCTCGACAACAAAAAACACTAACAATGACTAAATCAAAAAGCAAACTATGTTAAATTTTGTTGATGCAAAGCAACCAAGCCTAATTATGAGAAATATTTACAGAAAATAGTCTGAAAATGTTTCCTTATTTCAAAATAAATAATTTTGTGTTGCACTACGTTCATGCAACAGTCAACAGATCCAAATATCAGCTGAACTACGCAGGGCACAAACCTGAATTTGGGAGAAGGGGATCTCAAAGCTGAAGCTCTCGTTGAAGTAAGGGTTAAGAGTGTTTTGCTTCACAGATGTCTTCTTTTTCTTGAGTCGCTTGCCGTTGTGTTGCAGAACCACCTTGACAAACGGATCTGAGAGGGACAAACACGAGTCAACACAGACTTCCAATACGAGTCGATCATCAGCCTTTAGGTATGCAAGCAACACATACCTGACAGTCCTCCGACGTCCATTTTCTTCAGGTTCTTTGCTTCCATCACGTTGACCGTCAGCTTACCGGCCGTGGGGACGTAGCGAAGGGAAATGCAGATATCACCAAGTTTCTCTTGCTGTCAGAAACACAATGCATATGTCAGGCATTTTGTTAAAGTCTAGATATTGGAAATGCCTAGTTTTGGACGGAAAAAACCAAACATTTACCTCTTCTTTTTCTCCACTAACTAGATCTTTCCATTCGTGTATTGGTTGTCCGAGGTCTATGCTGTTCATTGGGATCTTGATTTCGCCGATGACATCGTGTTTTCCAAAACGGTCGAAATCAAAAACCTGCAGCACCAGAGTTTGACCACCCAGCTCACTGTAAGGGATCTGGACAGGAAGAGTATTAGCATCAAATTTAGCTTTGAATTGTGTTAGAAAATGCTACGGTATTCTAAAACGACATCGGTGTGTAGACCTTAAAAGTGAAAGTCTCGTTAAACACAGGGCAGAGGTTCTTGCGTTGAACTTTGGTCTCGAACTTCTTCTTCTTGTCCGGCAGCATGTACACTTTAACGTAAGGGTCAGAGGTTCCGCCAATGTCCATCGCTGGGAGGTCCTGAGCCTGAAGGATGCCCACGATCAACTGGAGAAGAATCCAAGAGCAGAAGAGCCGTTCAAGTTCCAAACTACAGCTGCGTCTCCGTTACAAATGTACACAAATCTACGTAAAGTCTATTTTCTGCTACTGTTGAGAAAACACAATTTTGCATTTGCGGTGTTTCCATTAAATGAGAAATGAAATTAAAATCACATGTGAATTATCTTGTTCACATGATAAGTCAGTAAATATCATGGCAGTGACGGATGTGAACAGTTGCATGAGATGTTAGCGCTCATCATCTATCAGCCAATCAGGGGAGACGTCAGCGTCTTATTCAGGCGTTGGGAGGGGCTGCGGATCCACTGTTTTGGATGTGTAATTGAAAATAATGAGGTGGTAAAATATTAATGGTCTTTCTTAATGTGTAACTGAAATGATGACTAGCTCATCAATGTTTTCCTTTATGTATTTATTTGTTTATTTTTTGCCAGCAAACCCATGTAAGGCATCATATTTTGTATACTGTAATACCAAAGCCTGTTTGTGTTCAGACCTTAATAAATTTCCTACCAAAGGAAAGTAGAAGTTGAAAGACTCTGAAGTCTTTAAAGATTTCCAACTGTTGGCATCTCTTGCTACTGTATTCATGGACTTTCATTTTACCAGAGCTGTATTTAGAACGGGAAACAAATAGGAAAAGCATAATGGGAGATTTCTTAGTGTGTCCTATGTTACTACATTATTTGAAGCTTAGGCTTAGTGTAGCTCTGTTTTGAGACTGAGTGCTCCCCTGTGTCCTGAGTCAAGAACGTAACCTAAATCATTTTGTTGCTGACAAATCACCAGTCAGTCAGAAACTCAAAAATGTTATCTTTGTTCAGCAGGTGAACCTGTCACACTAAGAGCTAACAGCTGTGCTCTGGGTAAACTTGCACCTTTACCAATTGGTACCTTTGAGAAAAAAAACTGTCTCGTACGTCTTACTGTCTGAATGTATTTCCAATTAAAATAACTTTAAGTTTCAGTTCCCAATCCAGGCATCACCCATCCAAGTCAAAGCTATACAAAAATGAAGGCTGTAAAATCTTGTTCTAGTTATGATAACTTTAGAAGAGTCAGTGTGGTGTATTGTGTGTGAGCACTGTGCACCTGATTATCGGTAAAGTTATAATCCAACGAGTACTCCAGTTTGCCCAGAAACTCCTTCTCCTCTTCCTTCTCTTCCTCTCCATCCTGAAAAACATGACAGGGTGGCAAACTGTCATTGTATGGGGTTCCATTTGTGTCAGAAATAAGTAGAAGTCATATGTGTAGATGTTGTTGGTCTATGTCGTTGCTATGTGTCTTTGGTTGATGTCTATGGTCTTAGTGCTTTATGAATATGTCGATATCGCATGTAGATGATGCATATGTTATGTCTTCAGCTGCGTCGTGGTTATCATCTCCAAGACATCAACAATCGCAGGATGATCAACTGCAGGGTATAATATTATTTCAGTCAAATGATATGTTGCAGGTCTTCTGCACAAGTCTTGGTCAAAGCTTGACACGTAGGCCAGAAGGTACAATTTCTGTGTGTGTGTGTGTGTGTGTGTGTGTGTGTGTGTGTGTGTGTGTGTGTGCGTGTGTGTGTGTGTGTGTGTGTGTGTGTGTGTGTGTGTGTGTGTGTGTGGGTGTGTGCGTGTGTGTGTGTGTGTGTAATGTCACAGAACAAATGCTTTCCAATTGTTCAAAGATTTAAAACTTGAATTGCACATCACAGAATACTTATTTGATTGGGATGTATGCCCACTCTGCATACATTCATTCATTTTGTCCTTTTTTTTCTGCTTAGGGTTTTTTTATTTTTCTGAATTATTCAGCAGCACAAATCCGTAGAAGGAATCAGTTCTTCTCACCTTTTTCTCGTCTCCTTCTTCTCCCTCCTTATCCTTCTTTCTGCGCCCCCGTCCGCCTCCCCCCTTCCTCTCTCGAGCCTTTTGCTTCTTGCCCTTGTTGAAACACTTCTTGTAGATGCAGAATCCCAGGCAGGCGACGAGGGCAAGGACCACAACCACGATGGCCCCCACGGCCCACATGGGCACTGGACAGAGCAGAGAAACGGTCAGGAGCGGGGCGGACAGCTCTGCTTCTACCTGAATGATTGATACACTAAGAGTCACCACCAGTGTAGATGTATAATGAATGAATTCCATTGCTACTTGAAATTCATATTTTCTAAGTTCTTGTGTGGAAATATAAGAATATCACACAAATTCAGAATTCCAGCTGTGAACCAGACTTATTATTGTTTTTTTTGTTTTTTTATCCCAGACTAATACATATTTTCAGAAATAACATGAAATAAATAATCTCTGAAATACCCAAATGTTATATATGATTTAATGTAATTGTTTACAACTTCCAGCAATTTCTTATTTGAATTTTGCCATTTTATTAAAGCAGAAAACCAGGCGATGGGAGAAGAACAGACGACACCCTGATGGGTTTATCATTTGTGCTGGAGATTTTAATCGTGTTGATGTTAAAACTGTTTTTGCTATAGTTTTTTTTATCAACATGTGAACTTCACCAACAAGGCGACGCTATTTTGGATTTAGTTTATATGACACTCAAAAAAGCTACTCCGTTATCTCAGGTTGCTTTTTCTGGTCTCGTTACTGGACAAAGCTTAAACAAGAAGCTACCGTATAGATTTTGGAGAATATACAGACACTGTGATCTCTAATATTGCAAATTGTATTGATGATGTGACTCAAATGAAGACCATTAGCATCCTGGCTACCTGCTGCTTGGAGCGTTGAGATTGATGGCTCTCTGCTAAAACGATCTAACGGAGATCAGGTTTGTTGCACGTCTTCATATGACAGACGTGTCCAGAGGATTCGATCTGTCCCTCATGATTCCATCCTGTGCCTTTCAGCTGATAGTCTAAGGAGGTTTTTTTTTTTTTTCTGGCATTAATATCCATTAGACGGCAGATGATATACCTGATCCTGGGCTGAAAGAATGTGCAGAGGATCTAAGAGACGTCTTCAGTGACGTGTTTAACGTTTCTCTGGAATAAGCTAATGTTCCACCGTGTTTCAAAATGGCTGCTGTTATACTGGTGCCCAACAAATCTGGACCAACCCGCTTTAATGACTATCACCCTGTGACATTGACATGTATTGTTACGAAACATTTTGAACGCCCATCATGGTCATGTGACACATTAAATCTGTTCTTCCTTCCACCTTAGATCCTTTCCAGTTTGCATGTAAAGCTAAGCGATCAACAGGGGGTGCGATTGGTTTTGCTCTTCATTTTGAGTTTACTCATCTGGATTAAAAGAAAGATTGGTTTGTTAATTTCACTGAAGCACTTAATAGCACAACAGTTGATTAAATAATTAGATAAGTTTGGGTTCAGTGCATCTCGTTGCAACTGGGTCTTGGATTCTCTCAGCCAGAGGTTGCAAGTAGTACGAGTAGGAAGATAAAATCTCCAGCAGGTTTCTGTTGAACAGCTCAGGGCTGAGTACTCGGTCCTCTGCTTTTTACCCTGCTAACACATGACTGTACCACAATTCAGCCTTTCTACACGCTGTACTAGATAATCAAACTGTTTCTTCCATCAGCCGGTAAGGAGCCTGAATGCTCTCCATCTAAGCCGTTAACTATGTAAGAGTTGCGTTTTTAAAATTGTATGTTGTACCTGATTTGTGGGATTTTTGCTAATATTATTGTTGTGTTTTCTATGGATTATGGAAAACTTCTTCTTTGATTATTTGTTCTTATTTATTGTTATGTGATATTTTTACGTTGTTAGTTTCACCGGCAAAGGGAAAGAAACAACATTTTGATTCCTCGTATGTCTAGTACATGTGATGAGTAATGCGCAGACTTTGACCCTGACTACTACAAAACCTCCTACGGAACATGAGAAGAATGGAGAAAATGATCCTTTTCCTGCTAGTTGGGTCTTTCTTCAACCTAACGTAGGACACGTGTGGTGGCACGAGACACAAGGCGGACTTACTCTTGAGTTTGTGATCTTCAAGAGCGGGACACATTGTTCACACGAGGAGAAAATGAGGAAAGACAGAGTGAAAAAATGACACATGAAATGGCAAAAGAGGAAAGATGATAAAGGAAAACAGGATGCTGTTATGATCTCATAATGTTTCAGCGATATGTTTTTCCTAAATGCTCTACGTGAGGCGCATTGTGTTGTGCTCACTTGGCAGGTGTGTGAGCTCGTTGAAGAACTTGTTCTTCATGCTGGCGAACTGGTGGTTGGAGTGGTGGGACGGGGATGGAGGCGGCCGCGGCTCCCTCTCCTCTTCCCCCGCCGCCCTCCGAAGCCGCACTGCGGCCATGTTGACCAATGGCATCGCTGCTCTGAAGAGACAAAGGATGGATATGAGTTGTTAGATTGCTAATATGTCCTTTTTCTTTAACCTGCAATGATCTGGTTAAAAAAAAAACACCAAACTAGAGTCAGTAGCAGAACAGACTGTCTGTCATTGGCAGAGAGGATTTAATGAGTTTTTTATGAGAAATAAAAAAAAATTTCAAATGTGTACAATCTGAGGCTGAGGAAGAAAAAAAAACATAAAGTAAAATTAGCCTGGTTTAGACAGAAGTTTAGACACTTCGTTGTGTTTGGGTATACTTGCTTATGAGTTACACCTGTAATAATACTTCTGAATAAATTCTTATTTATTATTACTCAATCCAGGACTTTGTTTCTATTAGGAAATGTGCCATATTTCAAAAGATAAAACTATGTAAAAAAAAAAAAAAAAAGAGCATCAATTTTGAAAAATGTAATCTGTTTTTATCCACAGTAAATATCAACAAATATCAGTGAGTAAAGCTTTGTATCCAATATCCAGTCTCATTTACTTCAAAGTGATTTTAAATGTACTTCAAGTTTGTGTCGTAGTTTAAAATGATGCAAGACTGATATTTAGTTTTTGTGAGTCTGTGAACAAAAGTAACAGAAAACAAAATAAAATCTGCCAGTTTTTGGTAGTCGTGCCTGCAAGGAGTTCCAGCTGTCAGTCCTTATCCTCGTATATAAAAAGGGAGATTTAAACACACACACACACACACGGAGGCCGCGCCCACAGCAGACAGCCCTCTGTTGCAGCACTGCTGTATAACAAGATTAATTGTCAGAGGTAATCCAAAAATCCTCGGATTAAACAAATTAAGGACAGTTTGCTGCTCCCGCTTTGAGTTTCCTCCTCTGTACCCGCCCATCCTGTCACCATTTTCTTCACTCTTTCCTCTCTTGCTTCGGACCCATCAGACCTCATACCTACCAATCCTGCTCACACACACACACACACACACACCCACACACACAAAGAGAGAGAGAGAGAATGACCAAACTCCCAGAACTAGACCTGATTTAGGTAGCGAGCTTTATAACGGGGCCCAGATGGGATCTGCAGAGGATTACAGAGGGCGAATGACTGCTGTACATAAGGTGTTTATCTTTAAATGAATTTATCCAAATCCTCCATTGATATGGTTTTATTTTATCATCCTTTATTCTGCCACATGGATCCTCTGTTGTTTCTGAGTGGAGCATTCGACGACAGAAAGGCTCGAAAAAGAACAGGATTAGTTTATGTTTTAATATAATCTTAGGCTAAATTCCATCCATCCATCCATCCACATTGATTTGTGGATGGATGCATTCACAAATCATGTATCATCTGCGTAGTTATGATAGATATTAAATAGTAAGGATCCGGGGCGTGCTGTGGTGGCGCAGGGGGTTAGCACGCCCCACGTTTGGAGGCCTTAGTCCTCGACGCGGACGTCGCGGGTTCGACTCCCGGTCCCGACGACCTTTGCCGCATGTCTTCCGGCCTCTCCTCACCCCCCCGTTCCTGTCTGCCTACTGTCGAAAAAATACAAGCCACTAGCGCCGCAAAAACTCTTCAGAGAAAAAAAAAGAAATAGTAAGGATCCCAGGATGGAGCCTTGGGGTACTCCACATGTGATTTCCAATGTTACAGAAAAACATGTATCAAAGGTGCCTTCTATCTAGCCTGAGTAGATGAATATTTCCCATCAAGTATCACATTTCACTTATAATTTTTATAGTGGACTATTCCTTTTGCTTTCTAGGCTCACTTCTCTCTTTACCACATCATTACACTTTCTGCACCAGCAACCCATATCAGTGGTTTCCAGTAACTACCAGAACAGATAATAGCCTCAGGTGACTTGGTGTACCATGTCCCTAAAGAGAGTTTCCCCAACAAGGGATTGATGTTTCATCCTCAACTAGATAACAGTAGTGATGCAATATGTGTTAAGAGATTTATAGGAGCAATCAGTTTATCACACAACAATACAGCTATGTTAATGAAATATAAAATAAAAAAGTGTCTTTTGATATGTTTTTGCATTCATTTCAAAAGTATAAAGCTTAAAATCCATCATCTGAAATACAGCTTTCAAAAGATTTACGACATATTTATATTTTATCACATTACAATTACTGACTGTATATTATTTGGATTGTATGGGACAGATCAATGCCAAGTTGTGTATGATATTGAAATTGTAATTGTAATTAATGGTTTTTGTTGTCAATAAAAAAATAAAAGTACATATTATTTATATAAGAAATAATAAAATTAGAGAAAGTCATGTTTAAACTTTGCCAGAAACTATGTGGAAAAGAAAGCAATTGTCAATATATTACTTGAAAATGGTCTCAAAACAACAATACTATCATTTATCGCAATCATTTCTGGGTCAATTGATCGTCCAGCAAAATCTGCTATTGTTTCAAACTCTTAAATCAGTATTGATTAATGATATTGATTAGTTACAGACCTGGATCCAATTCATCTCTTGTAAGAGTCAGAAACTGATGTTCAGAGATCAACCAATCTAGTGGAGTTTGAGCTACTTTGCAAAGAAGAATGGGCAGGAATTTCCATCTTTAGATGTCCAACGTTGCTAGAAACAAAGGCCTGCAGCTTTGGTTACAAAGAAAATGGGTTTTAGTACTGAACCAAAGGGGAAACAAACTTCATTTTTCACATTTTCAGGGTTTCACTTGTAGATACATTTGAAAATCATAGAACTTTTCTTATGACTTGAACATTTCTGTTTTGTCAGCGCGCCAACCAGGTGTTGTGTTAACTTTTTCAAAAACGCGTGAAAATTTAACACAACCAGCTCTGTGCGAACAGCGCGCAGTCTATGTGTTGCCTATCTGCTAAACGTCACATACATTTGAGCTGGATGGCTTTCCATAACTTTACAGAAGAGATATGGATTCAACACGTTCACATAACATGCAACGTTTTACAAACTGTCTGATGTTGTGAGGACTCTGGGGGAGCTAACTTGCATATTATGAGTAACGTAAGAAAGAGGCTTAAAAATACAACCACATCAGAAGAACAGTCTGAACAGCAGACAGTCATATAAACCAAGCTGTGTCCAGCCTGCTGCAGGTGACTTCACGTAAACACGGACACCAACCAACACAGCTTTAGGCTTCAATAAGCCACTTAAACTAATCTCTGCCACTTTTAGAACGCCGTCCATCATGTCAAATCAAATGTTACAATCATCCATGAACTCTCTCGGTGTGCTATTCAAAGAATTAAATATGAAGCTAAACACTAGCACTGAAGCATTGAATTTAATTAACCCTGAAGTCATTCACCTCTCACTCCATTTTGGCGGATTTAATGAAAATCAAAGAAATGTTATAAAGCTTCTGGCAAGAACAAAAATAAATAAAAAAATCAGGAGGGACACATTCCACCTGAAATGTTAATAATTTGAAAATCGTTAATGAATAAAAAAGGTGCTAACTCTTTTTATTCATTGATTGTTGGCCATAGTGGAATTTTAACAAACACATAAAACATCTTAACTCACCCAATATGTCCTCAGTCCTTATATTCTTTTTATCTTTTCTTCTTCTGTGTCATCCAAACGTCATTCCCCACAAATCCACCAACACTGACTGATTGGAAGCGGTTGGGTCCAAGTCCAGCTCCCTCTCTCTCCCCCTCCTGTGTTAATCCTCACAATATCCCTCAACACCACTTACTTACTGTCCACTTCCTCTCCAAAAATCATTGTGATTTCAGCAAAAACTCTTCAGCTTTAAAATATATATATATTCCTTTGTTAAAAGGTATTTGCAGATTTCTTCTGTTTCTACTTTCCTGTGACACTTTGCATACATCATTGAAAAAATTGACAAGTAGAAACAAAATGTAGTTTTCAAATTATGAAATGAATTAAAGGGGGGAAAACAAAACATTTCCAAGAAACCTGAAAATAGATTTTGTTAAATTTCACTATTCAGACACAGACCTGAAATACCTTAGCTATGGAAATTTTAAAAGATGTAAACAGAACATGTCTTAAGAAAATGTGTCTAGTGTCCTGAAATATTGCAAGAATCGGGTCCTTGTGTGGTTTTGTCTTCAAAAAGCCATTTATAAGTTTACTTGGAAAAAACAAGTCTTACAAATTAAATTTGAAAACCTGTTAAAATTCAACATATTTTCTCAAGTTTCTTCACAATACCTGATGGTTTTGCTTTAAAGTCTAGTAACTCTTCTCAGGTTTGTGTATTAAATCTCAGGCTTCTGATTGAAGCAGATCCTTCAGGCCAAATGCCAGGTGGCATTTTAAGCTGCATGAACTTTGTTAGGTTAGCCAGTCAGATTTTGTGTTGACATTAAAAGCAGTCATTTCTGAAATCAGGAAACTTGTTGGTTCCAAAACCTTGTTTGACATTTTACTGCTTCACCTTTAACCAGGAATTTATCCGTTTTGGAGGCACAATGACCTCAAATTATAAACAAGTCAGACCACAGAACTCCAGCTCAAGATGTTTATTCAGAGAATCAGAAGTTACACTTAGACCAACTACTTAATACACTCTACAACTTCAGAAACTGATTAGGTCAATGAAATGCTTAATAAACTCTGGAGTAGACAAATTTAGCCTGAAGCCTTTGTTACACACACTTCTACTCCATCTTCTCTTCTGGTCATTTAGCTTTTGCCTCCCAGGGTGTGCTTGTCAAACAGGTACTCCGCCATCTTGTTGTTGTGGGCATCCATGCGGGTCAGGTTGGTGATGTAGTCACCGAACTTCTTGATGGACTCCACCTGCTCGTTCAGGTAGTGGGACTCCAGGAAATCGCACAGCTGAAACAGAATTGTTTGTTAGTTTCAAAAACATCAAGTGTCAATGAAGCAAAAATATAACTTTTAACTTACATGGGGATCAACATGATCAGTCGCCAGCTTGTGCAGATCCAGCAGAGCCTGGTTGACATTTTTCTCCAGCTCCAGAGCACACTTCATGGCTTCCAGCCCACTGCCCCACTCATCCTTCTCTGGTTTCTGTAAAATGGAAAACAGTTAAAGTTCAAATTTTTTGCAGTATGTAGCAGTAAATTTAATTTAAGTTGTAATTCAAACATCAAAATGGCTGCTACGTGTCTTTTGTTAGCATTAGCTGTGCTTACCCTGACGTCCTGGAGGACGATTCGGCCTCCTCTCTTATTCTGAAAGGACAGCAGCTTCTCGGCGTGCTCCCTCTCCTCCTCGCTGTTCTCCTTGAACAAGTGAGAGAAGCCCGGCAGAGCCACGTCGTCGCGGCAGAAGTAATGAGCCTGTTGAACAAACAAGTAGTACAGTTATTGAAACACCTCGCGTCCCATTATTATCTGGCGAAGCAGCAGCTTTGGCCAAGCCGCGTTGAGTAATGACGGAGTCTGGCAAGAACAACTGCAGCCTCAGCTGAGTTACCACCGTAAGATACGGAACCGTTCCGTGTTTCTATAAATGTCCCGTAGACACACCTGTCTATCATACACACATAAACACTAAGTGTAACAATAATGGCCAAAATAAAACACAGGAAATATCATTGTCAGCTATTTTATCGTGGCCACTTTTGTAGACACACCAACCCTTATTTTCATTTCTGAAAGCTAGTAGTCAGTAGCATTTAATTTGACGAAGTGTATAATAGGTGAGGCTGCTAAATAGCTGAAGGCAGACTAATGAAGCAGAGGTAGTGCAAATAGTATCTTACCATAGAGGTGTAGGTGTAGGAGGCAAACATCTCCATGTTGACCATCCTGTTAATGGCGGCCTCGCAGTCGCGGTGGTAGTTCTGACGCACCTGGGATTGCATCTTGGTTGGTGTTTTCTTCTGTTTTAACAAAAAAAACCGAGGAAAAAATAAAGTTTTACGTCGACTACTTTAGTAGTGTTCAAGTAGAAGCAGAGTTGAGATAGCTCTGGATTCTGCTGGGTAGGAATAAATGAAGTTCCGTTCAAACACTGTTGAAGCAAGAACTCTTCGAGGCTTTGGTCTCCGTTCTGTGATGGAGGCGACGCTCCTCCGTATTTAAACAGATCTCGTGACGGATGTCAAAGTCACTCTGCAGGTGTCCGCCAATCAGCAATCTAGGATGAGACAAGCAAAATAGTGGTGTCGCTTCTGTAAGACACAGCAGGATGTAACACAATAGGGTGAACGATCAAATTTCGTTCCCTCCTTTATTGATTCGTGGAAATGGTGAACCGTGGTGTTTCTCTGTTTAACATGATGCCACCTGTGATGACAAGGTGTTTTTTAAGAATTACTTGAAGAAATAAGCTAAATATCAATTTATTCAAATTGTTAATGTGAACTATGTGTGCAGTGACTTTATAACCTTTGTTGCTTTAACACAAAAATACAAAACATTTGGCCTAATTCTAAATGAATCATTATTTTAAAAATATGTTTCTGTGTTCTCTGAGTTGTCTCTTTAAAAAAGTGGCTTTTAATGACCCTAATTAAATGATTTTGATTTCCGGTGACATGATGCCCCTCCTCCACCTTTCCCACCCCTCCTCCACCTTTCCCACCCCTCCTCCACCTTTCCCACCCCTCCTCCACCTTTCCCACCCCTCCTCCACCTTTCCCACCCCTCCTCCACCTTTCCCACCCCTCCTCCACCTTTCCCACCCATCCTCCACACAGATCCGTTATTCCCACGCCTTCAGACCTGTATGAGTTGTAAGAATAATACAAGTAAAGTATGAAAAACAACTAGTGTTAGATAATTGAGAATAATATACAATATAGTATATTTAAATAGGATGTTGTAGTTACCTCTGGTTTTAAACAGAATATTTTTCCTGAGACACTGCGGGAAACGGGAAAGGGCTCTGCGAGGCAGGTTAAAAAAATCCTAGTTGGGTGATTCTCATGACCTTTGGGGTCAAAACACATGCTGTGCAAGGAAACTCTATGTCACCGACATCCTGTGGCAAAGAATCGATAACAATGATGGTCAATCTCTGGTTTTAAAACGGAATATCTTCCTGATCGGGTCTGCTATCAGCTCTTGGAATCTGCATATGTCCCCACCCAGACCCCCTGCCATGGGTGCTTGTCTGTGTGTGTGTGTGTGTGTGGGTGTGGGTGGGCGTGTGTGTGTGTGTGTGTGTGTGTGCGCGCGCACCCGTAAGACTGAACACATACCTCTACAGAAAGCCTAGAGTTTTAACTGTTTTACTGCTTTATTTTATGGTAGCACGACTAGTCAGTGCTGACTATGAGTTTGTGATTTCCTTCATCACTTAAATTTTAAACTCTTATAGATTTTTTTTCTGTAACACTTGCTAGAGTGAAACATGTCAGTAAATGTTCCTCATTTGTACACGTACTTCTGAACAATATCTGACAGGGACTAAACAGGCCACGCTGAGGTTGCTCATATGTATCTTCCAGCTTTCCCTCCACCCATTATCTTACACACTTTAGTGTGTTCACTAACAAAATATAATACACCTCTATTTTTTTTTATTTTTCATTATTAAAACTTTGAAATGATCAATGTGAACCATCAGTCTGTATTAAAATAGCTAATATATTTCATATTATTTATTTAGATTTGATGTTTTAATGTGTGCCCTTGGATTTATATTGATTTATTCAATGTGTAAATATTTATCAAACTGAATAGCTATTCCGTTTTTTATATAGTATTTTTTTTCTTTTGGTGTTTGTTGCACAAATTTAAATATATGCTGGCTATCAGCCAAAAATTCAATCAGTGAATTTGTGTTTTTTCTTAAATACTCCGTCTCACCGAGACTTACTTACATCTTCTGACAACTAGCCCAACTTATAATAACATTGACTAAGTTTGCTATTGGTACACTTTACCTAAAAATTAAAATTAAACATACTCACTACACAACCATGCTCCAAGAGTTGCTCATAACATGGTGAATTGTTTTGTTACCTTAAAAATGATCTGCAGCTTTTGTTCCTTGGTCCTAATGATGCTGTTCACTAATGTTCACTAACAGACAGTTCAACACCTCTTGTGATTGATAAGCTTATAAATGATCAATGCGAAGCATCAGTATGCGCTAAAGAAGATCATATCAGTCATATTAAGTAAAATATCATTAAACTCAAAGCAATCAAAATTATATTTCTCTGAAAGGTCTTTTTTTTTCTCAGGGAGTTTAGAGTGTATGAAAGCAATCAGTGAAATATACTATGAAATATTTTATCTGATAATAAAACTTAAATTGTGAATTGAATGATTACATTGCATCTAGATACAAAAGAATCAACCGTTAATTAGTAATCATACTGACTAACAAGATCTGATCAAACAAGAAACCTGACAACCTCAAGGGATTTCTCACATTGGAGAATAAACCGTCTGACTTTCTTTAGCCACTAAATTTAACCTTACCAAAGTTTTGCCTTGGAGCAAACAGGTACTGAGTTTGAAGCGGATCAGACGCCTTCAGCCATCTGCTAAAGCTAGACTCCGGCCTTCCTCACTGTAAAATAAAACATTAGACTTAAAAAAAAGTTCAAGCGAACATCACTTAATTATCATCGACTTGTTGTTTGTACTCATCTTAAACAAGTGGCAGGAACATTTGGATGTATATAAAAAAAAGCTTTATAAGTTAATCTATTTAAGTTGAGTCCATGCAACAAGTAAAATCAAATAAAAAGTGAATTATTTGAAAGTAGTGAGGATTTTAGGTGGTAAAAGTTGAACATTTTAACATGTCCAGACGCTACACCATTTCTGCTCAAGCAAACCAAAAGGTTTTGAGCAGAACAACCATGTCGAATAATGAGACCATGAATCTTTAATCTATGTACCAAATATATTGCTGCTGCTGCTGTAGGCAGAAAATAAAAGAAGTTTTGTGGAGAATAATATTTTGGATGAGTTTAAGAATATTGTTTGCCAAAATCACACGGTGTAACTACACTTGTCTTTTATATGTTGCAGTAATTGAATCTTTTTGAGGCATTTGGTTTGCAAAATTAAAGTAAATACGGTCTATTTTCCTGCTCCACATACTTAGCTAGCAATTTGCCAGTTAGCTTCCCAGTCTGAACTTCTGGGCAATGTCTTGATTCAGTCAAATTTTCTATCTTGTATCTCCTGAACTCTGATATTTTGCTTGCTGGTCTTCATCGTGCTCTGACTGCAGTATCGGGTTTCTCTTACTTTAACCCGCCCAACTTGCACCTGATTGGCATGTTAGCCTTTTGATTCCCTCCCAGCGAGGCGGTGCTTCACAAAGCAAACTGTTTGTCAAACTGTTGATCTGCCTCATGGCTGTTTTAGAAGATATGGTGACTGAGTTTTAGACAGTACTAGCCAGCTCATGCAGCTTGTTTTTTACTAGATGGCTGTCCTAAAAGTACATATCTTTAAAATATGAATAAATACGTACAATTCCATAATTATTCGATCCAACGGTTATAGAAGTTTTGTAATAATGCAATTCAGATATTTTACATTTTCTGGACTAAAGGAGGATTTCAGTTCAACACCTGTGGTTTCTTAATGTAAGTGTTTCTGCTACTGGACAAGAAACAGGGTTAAAAGAGGATTTAGAAAGCAAAATACAAAGATGAAAGTTGTTTTTACCGAGAGCAAGGCTGTGACTAGTTATCAGGACAGAATGAGACCTGTAAAACTGTTGGGCCAATATGACCAAGGAGGGAACCAGTCATCTGCTCCAATAATTTATTGGCCTTTAGGAAATATTTTTGGACACAGCCATCCGCAGGAGCAAGATGAAGCAAGAACATCACAACATCAGATGTATTTTTTCATCCTTATATCCGTGATTTAAAACTATTTTTAATTTTGTGTCATCTTAAAGATGGAAAGATTCAATTATTTTTTCACCCCTGGAAAAGTGTAATGTGTTTATTATGAGTAGGATTAACCAAACTGAAGGAAAATAAAGAAAAAGGATAAATAAATATTCATTGATTCAGAACCGAATCAGCAAATATGAACTTATGAAACTATTGAAACCTTCAAGAATTTTATGTTGTGTAAGATATTTAAGAAACTAATACTGAATCTGCGCTCATGAATTTCTTTATTTGATCGTTATCTCTAAAATACGTTTACCTTTTGTTTTGTTGAACACCAGACATCTCATCTCTTTCCCACAGTTTTTTTTCCACTTAGTTCCACTACTGCTGTGGATTTTATAGTCAATGTTTAAAGCCAGCACAGAGTCTGAAACGATGGAGGAAATTTACGTCAATATGGAACCTGTTGGACAAACCGCATCTAATCACACAGGTAAGAACAAAGTTACAGAGAAATCTAGTATGTATTGAATTCAATTTTGCTAAGGTTGAGGTTTTTGTTAAGGTTGGAGCATCTCCACAGAGAGGCTCTGCCTCGGTGCAGCTGTCTGTTTGGGAATGTTTTACTTTTGGCTGAACTCATCGCCCTCAGTGTACACAGTGAGTCTTGTTCTAGTCATCTTAAAGATGTAAAAACACTAGATTTTATGTTTCTGTTATATTAAAAAGTCATTGTTCCCCTTCTAAAATCAAATAGCAAGGGTTTAAATAACAGAATAAAGCTTAGTGACTCAAAGTTTTGCAGAGAGGTGAAACATTACACTAAGACAAAACATTACACATGAGTTTGATTCATTTCAGAGTAGAATTCAATTTTTAACGAGATCCAAATTTTTTTAAAGTTTTGACCAACCTTAAAGTGTCTTCAGCTCGTGGAGCCGTTTCAGTGAAGTTAGCGATCATGGAGGGAAACTTGCTGCTGCTGTTCTGCTCGGTCAGAATGTTGCTGATGTCAGAAAAATCTGCTGTCATGTCATGAGCTGAAAAAAAATTAACAACCATGTTTGCAAAAAGAAGTGGCAAGACCGTATTTTCACTTAAGACTTATAAAATAGTTTCATGATTTTGGTTATGCCTGTAGAATTTAAACTGAGGTAACACTGAACAATAAATCGTTGGATAAATAGTTTGAAAAAAGAAAAGATATTAAAGACACGCTAACCTAAATGGCTACAAATGCATCATGTGACCGGAAATCAAAATTATTTAATTAGGGTCATTAATCACTCATCCATCAAACTCCGATTAAAATTTGACAGAAGGTGGCCCATGTAGTCTCTCTGCTGCACATGTGTTTGGGGTTTCTTCAAATCTTTGGGGGCAATTTGCAGTGACCAACTGACCTGACCGACATGTTTTAGGAGATGTGGGGGAACCGGAGCACCCGGAGAAAACCCACGCAAACACGGGGAGAACATGCAAACTCCACACAGATGGTGTCTGTGAAGACGCAGCGCTAACCGCTGCACCACCGTGCTGCCCACATTTTTTCCAATTGGGTTGGGAAGGGATCTATTTTCTAGTTTGTCAATGGAGGGAAAAACTTTTAAAATTTGGTCTTGATGGAGCGTGGCATGGCGCCCCGTTCACAGAGGCTACAACCTCCATGCGTTTGATTCCAGTCCTCGGTTCGTCTCCTGCACGTCTTTCTCCTTCTATAAATATCAAAATCAAGAACTTTAGACACGTTCTTGTTGGTCTTCACTTGTTTGTTTCTTTTTTGGCTTCTTCCATCCCAGAGTGTGTCGTACCTTCTTCCAAAATGAATTTTTAGACTTTTTCTTTTTACCATCTGGATTGTCCAAATCCTCCAGGATGGTTTCTCCAGCGACCTCAGTCTCTTCTGAGGATTCGGGATCCATCGAAGAACCTGGTAGAGGTTCTCCTGAGAGATCCTCCTCTGAAGAAACCTCTTGATTTAAGACTTTAACTCGGTTCTGTGAGTTTTCTTTCTTCTCTTGGGAAACTGTGATGGGTTGTTGTTGGAAACCTTCTTCCTCGGCTCTCAGACTGTCGGCCAGCAGCAGATCGTCTCTCGCTTTTTGTAAATCATTTTTTACACAAATGAGCTCCTCCTGGTGTTTTTCTGCTTGATGTTTTAATGCAGTTACTTCGGTTTCAAACCGACTGTTTAGCTCCATGTACAAACCGCTAACATTCTCCAGCTCAGCCTTGGCACTACTTTCCTTCTCTTGCAGGATTTTCTTCTCTGATGTTGTTACTTCTTGGAGGATGGCATATTCAGCTCTCAGCTTCTCTAGAAGCTTCTTGTCCTCCTCTGTTTGCTCCAGGTGAGCTTTTCTCTCCTGCTCTACCTGATGCTGGTATGTCTCAATTTCTCCTGACATTTTGTGGAGGAGCTCCTCCTTCTCAGCTCTCATATTGTCTAGAAGCTTCTTGTCCTCCTCTGTTTGCTCCAGGTGAGCTTTTCTCTCCTGCTCTACCTGCTGCTTGTATGTCTCAACCTCCTGCTTTAAATCCATAATGTCTCTTTCAAACTTACGTTTTATCTCCTCGTGCGAAATGTGAACCTGATCCAGTTTGTTCAGCATCTGCTTCTCTCTCTTTCTCAGAATAGTGATTTCTCTAGCCATTTTTAGGAAGAGCTTCTCCTTCTCTGCTTTCAGCTTGTTCACTAGCTTCAGACTCTCTTTCTGTCTTTCTTTGTTTGCGTCTTTCTCACATTTCACCTCCTGCCTTACCAGAGAAATGTCTGCATCATATTTACATTGCAGCTCCTTGTAGGAAGTCTTAAGTTGGTCCAGTTCTTCTTGGACAGCCTCAGTTTTCTTTCTCTCAGCCTGTATTCCAGCAACAAATGCTTCCTGGCTGAGGAGGTGGGCCACCTTTAAATCCTCAAACTCCTGCTGCAAGGTCTTCTTCTCCATGTTTTTCACACTGTCGTAAAATTTGGATGCAATGTTTGCAGCGTAAAGTTCTCTTGGATCACTGAACGTCTCTTCTCTCTCTTCTCTCTCCAGTCTCTCAAGTTCTCTCTTTGTCTCGTTGATCTCATTAATAAATCTCTCTCTGAGATCTTCCTGCTGTTTTAGCCGGAGTTCCATCTCTTCCAGCTCTGCCTCCAGGTCGGCCATGTCTTGGTTGTCTTCTATCCCGGCGTTCTCCATTTCCAGACTGGAGTCCAGTCTGTGGGTTTCCTCATCTAAAATATCCAGATGTGCAGGAGCGAAGCTGCCTTGGGGGTCTTGCTGGACTCCCGTTCTCGCCTGGGGTCCCATCATTTTGTTGCAGTATTGCTGAAATAAGTGAAACATTTCTCCTCAATACAATCACTAAAGTTGTCGATTGGTAAACTACCTTAAAGAGCTTTGCGCACGTCTGAACTGGTCAGTGATATTGCAAGCAATGAAAAATATGCAGAATTGTGTCACATACAATTCTGAGTTGATGACATCACAGACTGCATCGCCAGTGACATCACAGAATCTTCCTTTGCTGGCGGTGTGACATCATTCCACCACCAAATATCTCACTATTTATTCTTGTTTACATTCAAAATAGTCCATGATTCACTCGTTTTTATCCAAACTCATTTCCGTTTTGGGCCAGATCAAAAACCTGAATGTTCATAAAGGGCCTGTTGCGCATGAACATATTGATAAAAACCAATTAAATTGTTAAAATATCAATAAATAGGTGTTTCAGCATCAATAAGTGTTTCTTAAAATAACATAATATTGAACATCTTTTCACACTAATCAGTTCATCCAGGATTGTTTTTGTGCTTTTCTGCAATCAACATCACAGATTTTGTGGCGCTAATTTAGAAATATCTGTAAGGAATTTTTGACAATATTTGCGCTAACATATGATGTTAAATGTGATCTTTTATTAATCGCTCTATTGGTCATGGACTATAACTTGACATCAGGTCAGGCTGAGACAGCAGACACTTGATCCAAAATGTTTATGGTCAATTTTGAGAAAAAAATGTTGATAAACTCAGAAAACATGTTGATAAACTCAGAAAATTTTTTGATAAACTCAGAAAACATGAGGGGATCTGTTGATTTTTGTGTGAATTTTGCGGTTGTTTGTAAAAACTGGAGGGGCCCATTGCTATGCTTTGGAGTCTAGAGGGCCACATAAAAAGCTATGGCGGGCCAGATTTGGCCCTCGGGCCTTGAGTTTGACACACGTGCCATATATGATAATCTATAGAACTTTTTTCAATATCTATACATTTTGAAGTTAATTTTGCTTGTTTAGTCAAACATTTATTTTCTTTTGTATTGTGGAAAAAGAGAGTGGGAAAGAAAATTTATAATAAATCGATGTAAACAACATGAAAAAGTAAAAGATAAAAACTAAAACTATTAATTTATAAATCTTGTTGAAAGTTGGTATTACCAGGGTTTCCGACCTCTCCCCTGACGTACCGAAAGAGGGTCAAAAGACCCTGAGTCCAAACTGATGACTCTGATGGCTCAAATTAGCATCCCTTCTTCAATTGTACATGTGGCCGTTGACCGTCAGGCCAGAAGGTAGGAGTGTGAATAGTCCATGTTGGGGGTGGGTATCTATTATACCTACAACTAGTCAGTCTAGTTTTGAAGCATACATGAAGTGTTTTTGGAGAGATGTGACCTTTTGCAGCTGATCCATGATGTTGTGCTGCATTATCCAGGTCATTTTGCCAAATGTACATAGAGTTTGCAAAACATACAATCTGTTTCAAGAAATATGCAAAGGTTTTTCTAAAAGAAATTAGTAATGTCTCTCTTTGAAATAAAGCTAAGTGGGTTTAAAATGACAGTTTAGAAATAAACTAACCAAATTAATTGTGTTGATCCACCTCAAAAAAATCATGCAAAAAGTGTAAGCAAAAGAGATCTGGGAGACTTTGCACATGCAAATTTGCATGCAGCCTTTTGTGCTGTGGAGGATAAATAGGTGACTGCTTCACCTATTTAGTTCACAAGAACTAATGGCATTTATTTCAGTCATTATCTTGCGGGGGGTGACCAAGGTTCCATCACTATGTGACAGCTGGTCAGCAAACCTGGCAAACATGGAAACATTTATCAGGCATGCATTGGGGTGCAGGAGAGACGGGTGGACTTCCTGGTTGAGCTTGCAAAAGAGTTGGGTAACTCTCATGTGAGTGAGAAGAAGGCCCACAAGGAGAAACTGCTTCGGCAACAACCTTCCACACCCAGCTCAGGCAAAAGGGCGAAGTGTCAGGTCAACCATCGATGCAGGATGCGTGTCCTGAGGCCGAAACATCGTCAGTGACCCCTCACACCCCCACCATGGACTGTTCTCCCTGCTGCCCTCTGGAAAGAGGTTCTGCAGCATCCGGTGCAGGTCCACCTGGTTCTGAAACAGCTTTTTCCCACTTGCCATCAGACTGCTGAACTCTTAACTGGACTGCACTCAAAATCTGGTCTCCACTTTATACCTTGCACATGTACAGAGCTAAATAACTTCTATTTTACTGTCAGTCCTGCACTTTATATTTTATATTTAGATTTATATTCACATTTTATACTGTATTTTATTTTATTCTGGAGTAACCTCACAACATTGGAACCTCAAACATTGTCCTGAGCCGTATGCAACGAAACTTCGTTCTGTATACACCCTGTGCATGCAAAATGACAATAAAGTCAGTCTAAGTCTAAGTCTAAGGAACAATTGTGCAACTGTGAGATGCGTTGAGGCCATTACCAGGGTAATTACCAGGGTAATTACCAGGGTAATTACCAGGGTAATGGCCTTATTTACAGAACAAAAGCGCCTGCTAGCTACAATCCTTCAGGTCAGTTTTATTAAGAAACAACAATTTCTCCACAGTTTTTATTCTCCCAACTCCTTGGAGCACAATAAACACCTCACCTTTACAGAAAATAAGAAACAGTGAAAAATACAGTTCCTCATAAGCAAACCTAATGCATCTGCAAATGTTCAGTTCACCTTACCTTGTTAGGGCTTATCAAATCGAAATGTTCCCACATAGGGGAAATCCTCCTCTTTCTCGCCGGCTCCATCCTACTCCTATCCTGTCCTCGCGCTCCTAAATCTAATCTATCTATCTATCTATCTATCTATCTATCTATCTATCTATCTATCTATCTATCTATCTATCTATCTATCTATCTATCTATCTATCTATCTATCTATCTATCTATCTATCTATCTATCTATCTATCTATCTATCTATCTATCTATCTATCTATCTATCTATCTATCTATCTATCTATCTATCTATCTATCTATCTATCTATCTATCTATCTATCTATCTATCTATCTACTAAACTCTCCAAACACACCAAACTAACTGTCTCAAACTAAATAACCACTATCCAAACTCTGCTATCCAAACTATCAAAACTCTATCCACTCTCTCAACTGACCACAACTCGCCTACAACAACCCACATTTTGAATGGAGCCTGTGGGGTTTCTAAAGCTGTCAAACCCCACGCCAACATCTGAGCCACTTCCCGAAGCAGTCACGTGGTACAGCCGGGCAGCGAGGCTTCGGACGTCATCGTTTTCGGCTCCTCCCCTAAATGAAGCAAGCCTCGATACGCGCTTTACGGAAACGCCCCCTCCATTACTCGACACACGCCTCGAAGCCTCGGCACATCACGTAACATCACTATTCTTAACTATTTATTGGTTTTAGTAAAGGTTTTAAACCTTAACTGGTGGTGCCTCCACCATGGCGGCTAGCCATGCCGGCATGCGGAGGCACCACAGTGTTCGATTTTTATTTAAAGAAAAAGAAGAAGAAAATAGAATAACGAGATTGGACTTTTCCAGGAAGCTGATTCAACAGGTGCTGAAGTTTCGGCCAGATGACCTGAATTGTATCCTTACCCTGCCTTTCAATAAGGGATATGATGTAAGTTTTTGCTCTGCCGCACTTCTTAAGGAATTTTGGACACGGTTTGAAAATGCTAAGACCCAGTTTTCAGTATTTGACGTCGAGAAACTGACTGACAACTCCCTGAAAACGGTGATTGTCAGGATGTTCAATGAGACCGTCAGTGCTGAAGACATCTGTATGTGGCTGGGTAGATACTGCACTGTGAGAGGCCAGGCTATGAAGGTGCGGGATGTGGACGGCATCTGGAGCTGTGCTTGGCGGGTCCCCATTAAACAATGGGAAGACCCCCAAGGCTTCCAGGGCCTGAAGCATCTCCCCTCAATGATAGTCCTGGGGGAGAACAGGGGCTACATTCACTATCAAGGCCAACCCAAACTGTGCCGGAAGTGCGGCGAGCATGGTCATCTGGCCGAAACTTGTGAAAAAGTTTTCTGCGGTAAATGTCGAGAAGTGGGACACACTTTTGATGAATGTACGAACGGGCGGAAATGTAATTTGTGTGGTGGACAGGATCATTTGTTCAGAGACTGTCCAAAATCGTTTGCAAATAAACTGAAAAAAGGAAAAGAGACGCTAACGGAAACGGTAAATGAGCAAGTGGACGCAGCTGGGTCGGAAAATTCAAATCTCCCGCCAGGTCCTCTGATTGGAGGAGAGGAGGAGAGGGCGGGAAGCGGGGAGGGGAAGGAAGCCCCCCCCAGACCGAAACATCCAGAGAGGGGGGGGGGAGATGCTAACCGAAGGCGGAGCTAGCTCGGACTCTGAGGAAGAACAGACTGATAGCAGCGATGATGCCCCCCTCCCCGACGCCCAGCTGGCTAAGAGGCCGGCATCTGAGTCACCTCCCGACCTTACCCCCAAGGTAGGGAAGAGAGGAAGGCTGGAGGAACTCTTCGGTTCTTTCGGAGAGGAATCCAGAGCCTTCCTCGCTGGCTCATCCAATGAGGTCTCGTTCCTAGACTTTGCTCACCAATCAACCCCGGAGGACCCAAACAAGGTAACGGCTTTAGAAAGATGGCCGACACCGAGAGTCCGAAGGGGGAATGGAGCTCCAACCCGACCTGCACCACCATGTGGGAAGGAAGAGCTCCGTTCACAGGACAGTCTCTGAACCCGCCTTGTTTTAACGACCGCCCGTTTTTTAACATGGTTTTAACTTAGTATTATCTTGTTTTTAATCCTTTAAAATGTCGTACTTGATTTTAGCCATCATACTCATGACTCTCACCTTCTCAACCATAAATGTTAGAAGAGTGAAGTCGCGAGTTAGAGCCCAGAGTGTTTTATCCTTTTTAAGCTCCGTACAGTCAGATGTGTTTTTACTACAAGAATGTTCACTCCCGTTTTTAAAGAACTACACCCGGTGGCAGGACTTGTGGCCACGGCCGTCTATATGGAGCGGCTCCAATGGAAATAAAAATGACGGCGTGGCCATTTTAATAAACAACCCGCACATCTTGGTGGAGGGGAGCACCGTGGTGAGAGAGGGACGAGCACTTTTAGCAAATCTGACTTTTAACGGACAGGATTTTAACCTCTTAAATATTTATGGCTTTAATGACAAACACGACAGGTATGACTTTTTAGACCGAAAAAGATACAGAAAATTAAAAATAAGAGATTTTAGAACCCCAGTAGGTTTTAAACTTTCTCTTATATATGCTTTTATTCGGAAATTTTTAGAACATTTTGGACTGGAAGGAGAGGAGAACAAGATTTTAACTAATCGTTTTATTGTCCCTGTTGTGCAGGACCGGGAACCAGTGACTCCAGTGCGCGGCCTCCTGTATGGAGACGCCTCCACCGTTTGGCGCAACGTGAGCCATCCCGTCCTTCCAAACAAACTCCAGGACCTGTCATGGATGGTGGCTCATGGGATCCTGCCGGTCAGAGCCGTTATGCACTCCCGCGGCATGTCTGCAACGTCCATCTGCCCCCGACCCGGTTGTGGCGCGCCGGAGTCGGTGAGGCACCTGCTGTGGGAGTGCAGTGCTGCTGTGGACCTGTGGGCGAAGGCCGGCTCCTTGCAATTCCCACACTTGCCAGCAGGGGAGGTCCTCCATGCACAGCTGGTGCTGTGTGGGGTGAGCCAGCAGAGGATGACTGGGAAGGACTTCGCTGGGGGGTGGCTCACCCCAGCCACCATCAAAGACGCCACTTGGACCTCCAGAAACTTGCTGGTGAGCAGGCGCAGGCAGATGCCCCCCGTGGCTGTGCTCCGGATGGCAGCAGCAAAAGAGGAACATCAAGGGCTGCAGGTGGCGTGCCAAGGACACAGCCACCAAGAAGAATCGCCTGCGCCTCCGTGGACGAAGGAGCCGGCGCTCCACGAGCAGAGGTCCAAGCAGCGGCGGCCTGGCTCTCCGGGTGAGGCAGGAGGGAAGGAGCTTCAGGGCGGGATCCCCTCTGAGCACCAAGCGCTGTCTGGAAGGTCGGGACGGCTCCGGACTTGGGAAGGAGTCACCCCGGTCCTGCTCAACTTTTAACACACAGAGATTTTGTATTTTATAATTCTTGTTCTTAGCTTCTTTTAGCTTAAATTGATGAATTTGTAAGTTTTTAGAAATTTCTGAATAATTGCAACAATGTAATGTTTTTTAAATGTTTACAGTAACAATAAAAATTTTTCGAAAGAAAGAAAAATTATGTAAATGGAATAGAAGATAATTTATTTTTAAGATTTTTTACTCAATTTTTACCATTTGCATGTGAAAAAGGCAGAATTTTGTGTTTCATAGACTCAAGTGTGCTCACCAAAGTGTTTAATGTAAACATTTTCATCAAATCCAAAGTTCTTTATTGCATTTACATTTTTATCAACCCTGATGGAATTGAGTTACAGAGACCAATACCTTTACCCAAGCAATTCAGAAATGTTCTTCTGACATTTTTACTGTACCAGCTTACATCTTATTCAGGCCCAAAAACTGGATACAGTTATCTGTCGATGATAGGCAGAATGTATCTTAGGGAGAATTTAAAGTTCAACACAGGGCTAACACAGAAACACACCAAGATGGCTACTTAGATGTACTAAAACAAGGTATTTTGAATATTATTAATATTTATGCTTTAGCACTGCTAGAGGAAATCCAAACACTAGGGCACGAGAGAACGCAAACTCTACAGAATAAATCCAAGGCTACGATTCAAACTGGAGATCTTTTTTTCCAAGGAGACATTAGTAATTACCACACCGCTGTGCTGCTTCTGTGTAACTTTGTATTTATTGATATTGTACATTAAAAATGTTTGAAATGTATCTTTGTTCAATGCATTTGTGATTTTTTTTTCACAAGTGAATTGGATAAAATACACAGCAATCTTCAGCATAAGATAGCTCATCTTCTCCACAAGTTGAAAAAAATTGCATTTCCTTTCCCACTTATAACACATTGGCATGTGATGTACAAGATATTGAGAGTGGATTTGCACACATCTGCCACAGGTTCCCAAAGTTTCAGGAGAATTGGGGTAAATTCACACCAGCCCTCTTTAGCCCACGTTAATACTCTTTTTCATTTGCCTAGAAAATTTGGTTGATTTAGGGAGGTGTGAATGTGTACTCAAACTCTAATGCGGACCAAAGAAGTGAACTCTGGTCCTCCTAAAAGCCTAGGTCTCGGTTCAGCTGAAGTGAACTGTAGTGCGGTTTGAATGTATACGTGAATGCCAAGTGGTCCTGAGACCGCTCCAAAAGCAGGAAACGCACTACAGCAGAGGGTACATGTGTGAAAAACAACATTCTCCATAGTTTGATGCCTCATCCCCGACTCATGCTGAGCAGATTTTGTTGAACAGTGTTTGTTTTTTCACATTTACCCAAAGACAAAATAAACATCCAACAACAGCTAAAATCTGAGGCCACCCCACTTTTGCTTACATTTTTAAGAATCAAGTTGTGCTTAGTGTCTTGTTCAGATTTTGTTCTGTCATTTCCTTCAGTGATTCTTAGTGCAGCATTTTCACAGGCAAGAGGATAAACAAGTTGCTAATGGGGTTTCATTTGTTTAACACAATGCAGTGTGAAAGCATATCTTATCAACTTAAAATGTAACAGATGTTACAATTTTGAATGTAATGATTATCATGACATGTAAACAAAAACAGAGTCACGTCAGATTTTAGCAGTTGTATGACTTCATTTTTATCTTTGGCAAAAGACTACCAGCAATTCCTCCCGCTAGCGCAAGACATGCACATTTGCTTTGGTTTATTTATCCAGAATGCTTTGACCTACAATTCACGTTTTGCTTTTGGAATGGTATTCACTTTGCTTGGCACATACTTATGCATTCAAACCACACCTAATAACCCTGGTTATTAGGTAGACCAGAGTTTGCTTTTCGATTTCTTTATGGTTCCATGTCATAAATGCCGGGGGTTATTTCTGTGTTTTTTATAGAGATAAGAATAACATTGATGCTGTGTAAAAGATCGACAGTTTGTTGAGTATTTAAACCTACAAAACCAACAGCAGAAGAGGCAGTCAACAGACGGGGGTGAGGATGCATGCAGTGTGATAGGCTTAGACATTGACAATTGTTGAAAGGATGTAGATGACCTGCATGGAACAAGTACTCTTAGTTTTCCTGCTAATTACTCTCTGATTCCAACTGAACACACCTGGAAGATGGCAGCTAACATCCTTTCATCGACATCATTAAATTGACTTTTCACCATAGTGTACTGTGAAACCCCAGTCCTCTATTGCAATTTCAGAGAAGAAATTATAGAAAAGACCATAACCATCCACCAGTCACTACAACAGCTTATTACTAAATAATTAATATAGGCTAGTGGACAGACATTTCTGCCTATAGTACACATTTAAAATCAATTAAATGGTGCAGTTGTTGTTGCTTGTTAGGTTAACAACTGACCTAACAAAACGTATGCAGTAGATCATGAACAGTTTATTAGCTGATAATTTAACCACTAAGAAAAGACATTTAATTTTGTTGTAAAGTTTGCAACAAAAAAAAAAAGCCGTAAACAAAGGATGCAAAATATACAAAGTTTTAGAGCGCATCTGCTATTAAACTGGTTAACATGTTGTTTAAAAAAGAAAATTGAGAGTCAAGACAAGATACTAGAGGGACAAAACTTAGAAAACAACATCAGGATTTGTTGTAAGAATTACCATGCAAAGAGAAACTATGCATGGGACTTGAAATATACTGCATTTGGTGAGCAGGGGGGAGGAGAGCCAAACTCACTACATCAACTTTCACGCTGATTGTCCTTGGAACAGGATAGTAATGGCCTTATTTACATAACAAAGGCGCCTCTTCACACCCTCTCTTGGAGGGCCAAACTGGCCCCTCTCTGGTACCTGGACGAAGATTCCCATTTTGGGAATCTTTGGTAGTTCTAGTGTTAACTACTAGCAGCCCTGGATTTCTTTCATGGTCATCAAAGTGAAGGAAGCTGTTAAAAATCCACACCAACATTTTTCACTTTTCATAAAAAGAAAGAAATGTGACAGAAAACAATGTGTGATTTTCCTTATACTTCACAATTAGTGAAAAATACTGCAATCTTTAAACCCACCCACATTTTGAACATGTTAAACCAAAGTTTGAACAACTTAAGACTCAACAGAAAAAAAAAACAATCCGCATGGTGTAAAACCCAAGGTAACACCAGGCACAAGGCAGGCAGGACCGACACCACTTCCCCTGCACCGCCTGATAAGATCCGGTTCATTGTTTAGCACAAAGCACTTTCTCTAGACACTGTGGGTAAAGTTTGGACACCACACATTCAAAATGGCGACCTAAATCCCAAAGATGGTTCGGGGTTACATAGACTTTGGTCAGCGTGTCTGCCTCGTCGTCGTACTGGTAGAGGAAGTTCTTGCGGCTGGTGCGAAACACATGGTCCTCCACCATGACCTGCGTGTCACGTACGAACAGGTGCAGCTTTCCCTGCAGCAGCAGGGCCTTGATATACGGGCTTGTATATCGCATCGGTTTGTATTGATTTATCATTTAAAATCTCAATGAAATAGAATAAAGTTTATGGTTTAAAAAGTAACATATAATCTTAGGCTAAATTACACCATTCTGTCTGCCTATCATCCATCCATCCAGCTGTCAGATGAACTCCGCCCAATGGGACGGAACGGGTCAGATCTTAATTAAAGTTTTCACTCCTCAAATAAGATGTAGAGGCAGAATTATCCAACTTCATGCTAAAAATAGGATCAACAACTATATGAACTCCATAGCTAATGTCTCATTTTCTGGGAGGATTACATGACATTTTTAGAAGATATATTGCAGTTTTTGATCTTCAAAGATTTGATTGCAAATACTAATTAAGATTAATAAAATATCATTTTTTATTGTATTTTTACAAAAAATAGCTATTTTTAAAAATATATCATCGCCATTTAGTCAAATGGAGAAAAAAAACTTACGTGGCTAGACGTCATCTGATGAAAGATGTATTTAGAGCTGACTTCTTATTAAACATCTAATTGAATTAACTTTAAGTTACACAACTGTAATGAAATGAACTGTCTTCAAAATGTTGTGCAGATCTTTTCCACCAGATGGCGCTCTGTAATAACAAAACTCCAAAGCAACTCAGAAACTATGTTACAGAAAAAATAAGCTTTATTTTACAGAAATTCATAAAACCATGCAGGAAATTAGTATTGTTAATCAAATTGTTTTTATTTTAGGTACACAGTTAGTAAAGCAGATATATTTTACATACTTAACGCTCATGGGTCCTTTCACATTTTTGTGTTACTGTAATTTTTGGCTTTGATGAAAGAAAATATATTAAATGTGGCATGATTGTGTTGTTTAGGATATTGTATTTTATTTCCATTGTTTCTGATTTCCTGTTATCCTTACCTAAATAAAGCTCACATTCTTACACTCACATTAAAAATTTATTTATTTAGAACTGCAACAATTTTTGTAACTAATTCTCTGATATTAAAATAATTAAAAACTTTGTGTTTTAAAATTCCTATATTATAAATCTAACAATCTCCATAATTAATAAGTGGTGAGGATGACATGGGAAAACTGATGGCTTTTTAAACAACAATGTTAAGAATCAAGGTTACTGACAATTTTTGACATTCCAAGTTGAAATAGTTTATCACCTCAGTCCAAAGTGCATAAAGAAAATAACTTGTTTTTCATGCAAAAATGTTAAAAATCACTCAAGATTGAATAAATAGCAATTTCCACTTCAATGTATTCACTAGAATGTCTGAATGTTGCCCAGCCTTAATGGAAGTATAAGACAGGAGGTTCATACAAATCTTGACTACAGCCTTGAAAATGGATTATTGTATTTAACCATTTACTCCAGTAAATTCAGGTTTTATCCATTTAGGGAGACCAATGAATCCATCATGCATATATTGCTAGTGTAGTAGTAAAGCCAGTGCTCCCACATTTGCTATGAAACATCCAAACTCCATGCAGAAAGATCCCAGCTGGGAGTTTTACTAGTGAACAGCCTCATATGGTCAGTTCCTGGTCCACATTGTAAGACCAGCATCTTTGTGTGGTTGTCTTCAAATTGCCATTTATAAGTTTACTTGGAATAAAGTCTTGCAACTCCAATTTGAAAACCTGTTAAAATTCAACATATTTTCTCAAGTTTCTTCACAATACCTGATGGTTTTGCTTTAAAGTCTAGTAACTCTTCTCAGGTTTGTGTATTAAATCTCAGGCTTCTGATTGAAGCAGATCCTTCAGGCCAAATGCCAGGTGGCATTTTAAGCTGCATGAACTTTGTTAGATGCCGTTACGTTTCCCTTTGGGATCTTCTGTTAGCAGTTCTTTTGGAATCAGGAAACTTGTTGGTTCAAAACCTTGTTTGACATTTTACTGCTTCACCTTTAACCAGGAATTTATCCGTTTTGGAGGCACAATGACCTCAAATTATAAACAAGTCAGACCACAGAACTCCAGCTCAAGATGTTTATTCAGAAGTTACACTTAGACCAACTACTTAATACTCTCAACTCTACAACTTCAGAAACTGATTAGGTCAATGAAATGCTTAATAAACTCTGGAGTAGACAAATTTAGCCTGAAGCCTTTGTTACACACACTTCTACTCCATCTTCTCTTCTGGTCATTTAGCTTTTGCCTCCCAGGGTGTGCTTGTCAAACAGGTACTCCGCCATCTTGTTGTTGTGGGCATCCATGCGGGTCAGGTTGGTGATGTGGTCACCGAACTTCTTGATGGACTCCACCTGCTCGTTCAGGTAGTGGGACTCCAGGAAATCGCACAGCTGAAACAGAATTGTTTGTTAGTTTCAAAAACATCAAGTGTGAATGAAGCAAAAATATAACTTTTAACTTACATGGGGATCAACATGATCAGTCGCCAGCTTGTGCAGATCCAGCAGAGCCTGGTTGACATTTTTCTCCAGCTCCAGAGCACACTTCATGGCTTCCAGCCCACTGCCCCACTCATCCTTCTCTGGTTTCTGTAAAATGGAAAACAGTTACAGTTCAATTTATTTTTTTGCAGTATGCAGCAGTAAATTTGATTAAGTTGCAATTCAAACATCAAAATGGCTGCTACGTGTCTTTTGTTAGCATTAGCTGTGATTACCCTGATGTCCTGGAGGACGATTCGGCCTCCTCTCTTATTCTGAAAGGACAGCAGCTTCTCGGCGTGCTCCCTCTCCTCCTCGCTGTTCTCCTTGAACAAGTGAGAGAAGCCCGGCAGAGCCACGTCGTCGCGGCAGAAGTAATGAGCCTGTTGACGAAATGGGTAATAGGTGAGGCTGCTAAATAGTTGAAGGCAGACTAATGAAGCAGAGGTAGTGCAAATAGTATCTTACCATAGAGGTGTAGGTGTAGGAGGCAAACATCTCCATGTTGACCATCCTGTTAATGGCGGCCTCGCAGTCGCGGTGGTAGTTCTGACGCACCTGGGATTGCATCTTGGTTGGTGTTTTCTTCTGTCTTTAACTATAAAAACGAGAAAAATAAAGTTTTACGTCGACAACTGTAGTAGTGTTTAAGTAGAAGCAGAGTTGAGATAGCTCTGGGTAGGAAAAAATGAAGTTCTGTGATGGAGTCGACGCTCCTCCGTATTTAAACAGATCTCGTGACGGATGTCAAAGTGACTCTGCAGGTGTCCGCCAATCAGCAATCTAGGATGAGACAAGCAAAATAGTGGTGTCGCTTCTGTAAGACACAGCAGGATGTAACACAATAGGGTGAACGATCAAATTTCGTTCCCTCCTTTATTGATTTGTGGAAATGGTGAACCGTGGTGTTTCTCTGTTTAACATGATGCCACCTGTGATGACAAGGTGTTTTTTAAGAATTACGTGAAGAAATAAGCTAAATATCAATTTATTCATATTGTTAATGTGAACTATGTGTGCAGTGACTTTATAACCTTCGTTGCTTTAACACAAAAATACAAAACATTTGGCCTAATTCTAAATTAGTCATTATTTTAAAAATATGTTTCTGTGTTCTCTGAGTTGTCTCTTTAAAAAAGTGGCTTTTAACTACTAGCAGCCCTGGATTTCTTTCATGGTCATCAAAGTGAAGGAAGCTGTTAAAAATCCACACCAACATTTTTCACTTTTCATAAAAAGAAAGACATGTGACAGAAAACAATGTGCCATTTTACTTACACTTCACAATTATGCATAACTTTGTATTGATTTCTCATTTAAAATCTCAATGAAATAGATAAAAGTTTGTGGTTTAAGTAAAATTAAAAAAACTAACATATAATCTTAGGCTAAATTACACCCCTCTGCCTGCCTGTCATCTGTCCATCCACATTGTTTTGTTCAAACATCAGAGTTGTGTATCATCTTTATAGTTATGGTAGATATTAAATAGAAATGGTTGCAGGATTTATACTTTGTGTACCTCACATGAGATTTCCAATGAGAAGTTACGTATTGAAAGAAAAAAATCCCTGTTCCTCAGGTATGATTGAAACCAACTGAGTATTGGACCAGACAATCCACCCAGCTTAGTGGACTATTCCTTTTGCTTTCTAGGCTCACTTCTCTCTTTACCACATCATTACACTTTCTGCACCAGTATCGATATCAGTGGTTTCCAGTAACTACCAGAACAGATATTAGCCTCAGGTGACTTGGTGTACCATGTCCCTAAAGAGAGTTTCCCCAACAAGGGATTGATGTGTCACCCTCAACTAGATAACAGTAGTGATGCAATATTTAACACATATTTTTTATATTTATAGGAGCAGTCAGTTTACCACACAACAATACAGTTATGTTAACACAATAATTTAAAAAATGTTTCATGTTATATTTTGGCATTCATTTTCAAAACTATAAAGCCTGAAGTCCATCATCTGAAATACAGAGCTTGAAATGAATTTAAGGGGGAGAATAGGATCAACAACTATATGAACTCCATAGCTAATGTCTCATTTTCTGGGAGGATTACATGACATTTTTAGAAGATATATTGCAGTTTTGGATCTTCAAAGATTTGATTGCAAATACTAATTAAGACTAATGGAAGATCATTCTTTATTTTATTTTGACCAAAAAATAGCTATTTTTAAAAATATATCATCGCTACTTAGTCAAGTGAAGAAAAAAACGTTATTTAATGAAAGATGTATTTAGAGCTGACTTCTTATTAAACATCTAATTGAATTAACTTTAAGTTACACAACTGTAATGAAATGAACTGTCTTCAAAATATCGTGCAGATCTTTTCCACCAGATGGCGCTCTGTAATAACAAAACTCCAAAGAAACTCAGAAACGATGTTACAGAAAATTAAGCTTTATTTTACAGAAATTCATAAAACCACGCAGGAAATTAGTATTGTTAATCAAATTGTTTTTATTTTAGGTACACAGTTAGTAAAGCAGATATATTTTACATACTTAACGCTCCTGGGTCCTTTCATATTTTTGTGTTACTGTAATTTTTGGCTTTAATGAAAGAAAATATATTAAATGTGGCATGATTGTGTTGTTTAGGATATTGTATTTTATTTCCATTGTTTCTGATTTCCTTTTATCCTTACCTAAATAAAGCTCACATTCTTACACTCACATTAAAAATGTATTTATTTAGAACTGCAACAATGTTTGTAACTAATTCTCTGATATTAAAATTATTAAAATTTTTGTGTTTAAGAATTACTGTATTATAAATCTAACAATCTCCATAATTTCCCATAATTAATAGGTGGTGAGGATGACATGGGAAAACTGATGGCTTTTTAAACAATGTTAAGAATCAAGGTTACTGACAATTTTTGACATTCCAAGTTGAAATAGTTTATCACCTCAGTCCAAAGTGCATAAAGAAAATAACTTGTTTTTCATGCAAAAATGTTAAAAATCACTCAAGATTGAATAAATAGCAATTTCCACTTCAATGTATTGACTAGAATGTCTGAATGTTGCCCAGCCTTAATGGAAGTATAAGACAGGAGGTTCATACAAATCTTGACTACAGCCTTGAAAATGGATTATTGTATTTAACCATTTACTCCAGTAAATTCAGGTTTTATCCATTTAGGGAGACCAATGAATCCATCATGCATATATTGCTAGTGTAGTAGTAAAGCCAGTGCTCCCACATTTGCTATGAAACATCCAAACTCCATGCAGAAAGATCCCAGCTGGGAGTTTTACTAGTGAACAGCCTCATATGGTCAGTTCCTGGTCCACATTGTAAGACCAGCATCTTTGTGTGGTTGTCTTCAAATTGCCATTTATAAGTTTACTTGGAATAAAGTCTCGCAACTCCAATTTGGAAACCTGTTAAAATTCAACATATTTTCTCAAGTTTCTTCACAATACCTGATGGTTTTGCTTTGAAGTCTAGTAACTCTTCTCAGGTTTGTGCATTAAATCTCAGGCTTCTGATTGAAGCAGATCCTTCAGGCCAAATGCCAGGTGGCATTTTAAGCTGCATGAACTTTGTTAGATGCCGTTACGTTTCCCTTTGGGATCTTCTGTTAGCAGTTCTTTTGGAATCAGGAAACTTGTTGGTTCCAAAACCTTGTTTGACATTTTACTGCTTCACCTTTAACCAGGAATTTATCCGTTTTGGAGGCACAATGACCTCAAATTATAAACAAGTCAGACCACAGAACTCCAGCTCAAGATGTTTATTCAGAATTTACACTTAGACCAACTACTTAATACACTCTACAACTTCAGAAACTGATTAGGTCAATGAAATGCTTAATAAACTCTGGAGTAGACAAATTTAGCCTGAAGCCTTTGTTACACACACTTCTACTCCATCTTCTCTTCTGGTCATTTAGCTTTTGCCTCCCAGGGTGTGCTTGTCAAACAGGTACTCCGCCATCTTGTTGTTGTGGGCATCCATTCTGGTCAGGTTGGTGATGTAGTCACCGAACTTCTTGATGGACTCCACCTGCTCGTTCAGGTAGTGGGACTCCAGGAAATCGCACAGCTGAAACAAAATTGTTTGTTAGTTTCAAAAACATCAAGTGTGAATGAAGCAAAAATATAACTTTTAACTTACATGGGGATCAACATGATCAGTCGCCAGCTTGTGCAGATCCAGCAGAGCCTGGTTGACATTTTTCTCCAGCTCCAGAGCACACTTCATGGCTTCCAGCCCACTGCCCCACTCATCCTTCTCTGGTTTCTATAATATGGTAAACAGTTACAGTATGTAGCAGTAAATTTAATTTAAGTTGCAGTTAAAACATCACAGTGGCTGCTACGTGTCTTTTGTTAGCATTAGCTGTGCTTACCCTGACGTCCTGGAGGACGATTCGGCCTCCTCTCTTATTCTGAAAGGACAGCAGCTTCTCGGCGTGCTCCCTCTCCTCCTCGCTGTTCTCCTTGAACAAGTGAGAGAAGCCCGGCAGAGCCACGTCGTCGCGGCAGAAGTAATGAGCCTGTTGAACAAACAAGTAGTACAGTTATTGAAACACCTCGCGTCCCATTATTATCTGGCGAAGCAGCAGCTTTGGCCAAGCCGCGTTGAGTAATGACGGAGTCTGGCAAGAACAACTGCAGCCTCAGCTGAGTTACCACCGTAAGATACGGAACCGTTCCGTGTTTCTATAAATGTCCCGTAGACACACCTGTCTATCATACACACATAAACACTAAGTGTAACAATAATGGCCAAAATAAAACACAGGAAATATTATTGTCAGCCATTTTATCGTGGCCACTTTTGTAGACACACCAACCCTTATTTTCATTTCTGAAAGCTAGTAGTCAGTAGCATTTAATTTGACGAAGTGTATAATAGGTGAGGCTGCTAAATAGCTGAAGGCAGACTAATGAAGCAGAGGTAGTGCAAATAGTATCTTACCATAGAGGTGTAGGTGTAGGAGGCAAACATCTCCATGTTGACCATCCTGTTAATGGCGGCCTCGCAGTCGCGGTGGTAGTTCTGACGCACCTGGGATTGCATCTTGGTTGGTGTTTTCTTCTGTTTTAACAAAAAAAACCGAGGAAAAAATAAAGTTTTACGTCGACTACTTTAGTAGTGTTCAAGTAGAAGCAGAGTTGAGATAGCTCTGGATTCTGCTGGGTAGGAATAAATGAAGTTCCGTTCAAACACTGTTGAAGCAAGAACTCTTCGAGGCTTTGGTCTCCGTTCTGTGATAGAGGCGACGCTCCTCCGTATTTAAACAGATCTCGTGACGGATGTCAAAGTGACTCTGCAGGTGTCCGCCAATCAGCAATCTAGGATGAGACAAGCAAAATAGTGGTGTCGCTTCTGTAAGACACAGCAGGATGTAACACAATAGGGTGAACGATCAAATTTCGTTCCCTCCTTTATTAATTCGTGGAAATGGTGAACCGTGGTGTTTCTCTGTTTAACATGATGCCACCTGTGATGACAAGGTGTTTTTTAAGAATTACTTGAAGAAATAAGCTAAATATCAATTTATTCAAATTGTTAATGTGAACTATGTGTGCAGTGACTTTATAACCTTCGTTGCTTTAACACAAAAATACAACACATTTGGCCTAATTCTAAATGAATCATTATTTTAAAAATATGTTTCTGTGTTCTCTGAGTTGTCTCTTTAAAAAAGTGGCTTTTAACTACTAGCAGCCCTGGATTTCTTTCATGGTCATCAAAGTGAAGGAAGCTGTTAAAAATCCACACCAACATTTTTGACTTTACATAAAAAGAAAGAAATGTGTGACAGAAAACAATGTGTGATTTTCCTTATACTTCACAATTATGCATAACTTTGTATTGATTTCTCATTTAAAATCTCAATATAGTAGATTAAAGTTTGTGGTTAAAAAAGTAACATATAATCTTAGGCTAAATTACACCATTCTGTCTGCCTATCATCCATCCATCCAGCTGTCAGATGAACTCCGCCCAATGGGACGGAACGGGTCAGATCTTAATTAAAGTTTTCACTCCTCAAATAAGATGTAGAGGCAGAATTATCCAACTTCATGCTAAAAATAGGATCAACAACTATATGAACTCCATAGCTAATGTCTCATTTTCTGGGAGGATTACATGACATTTTTAGAAGATATATTGCAGTTTTGGATCTTCAAAGATTTGATTGCAAATACTAATTAAGATTAATAAAAGATCATTTTTTATTGTATTTTTACAAAAAATAGTCATTTTTAAAAATATATCATCGCCATTTAGTCAAATGGAGAAAAAAACTTACGTGGCTAGACGTCATCTGATGAAAGATGTATTTAGAGCTGACTTCTTATTAAACATCTAATTGAATTAACTTTAAGTTACACAACTGTAATGAAATGAACTGTCTTCAAAATGTCGTGCAGATCTTATCCACCAGATGGCGCTCTGTAATAACAAAACTCCAAAGCAACTCAGAAACGATGTTACAGAAAAATAAGCTTTATTTTACAGAAACTCATAAAATACATGTAGGAAATTAGTATTGTTAATCAAATTGTGTTTATTTTAGGTACACAGTTAGTAAAGCAGATATATTTTACATACTTAACGCTCCTGGGTCCTTTCACATTTTTGTGTTACTGTAATTTTTGGTTTTGATGAAAGAAAATATATTAAATGTGGCATGATTGTGTTGTTTGGGATATTGTATTTTATTTCCATTGTTTCTGATTTCCTTTTATCCTTACCTAAATAAAGCTCACATTCTTACACTCACATTCAAAATGTATGCAACAATTTTTGTAACTAATTCTCTGATATTAATTATTAAAATCTTTGTGTTTAAGAATTACTGTATTATAAATCTAACAATCTCCATAATTAATAGGTGGTGAGGATGACATGGGAAAACTGATGGCTTTTTAAACAATGTTAAGAATCAAGGTTACTGACAATTTTTGACATTCCAAGTTGAAATAGTTTATCACCTCAGTCCAAAGTGCATAAAGAAAATAACTTGTTTTTCATGCAAAAATGTTAAAAATCACTCAAGATTGAATAAATAGCAATTTCCACTTCAATGTATTCACTAGAATGTCTGAATGTTGCCCAGCCTTAATGGAAGTATAAGACAGGAGGTTCATACAAATCTTGACTACAGCCTTGAAAATGGATTATTGTATTTAACCATTTACTCCAGTAAATTCAGGTTTTATCCATTTAGGGAGACCAATGAATCCATCATGCATATATTGCTAGTGTAGTAGTAAAGCCAGTGCTCCCACATTTGCTATGAAACATCCAAACTCCATGCAGAAAGATCCCAGCTGGGAGTTTTACTAGTGAACAGCCTCATATGGTCAGTTCCTGGTCCACATTGTAAGACCAGCATCTTTGTGTGGTTGTCTTCAAATTGCCATTTATAAGTTTACTTGGAATAAAGTCTTGCAACTCCAATTTGAAAACCTGTTAAAATTCAACATATGTTCTCAAGTTTCTTCACAATACCTGATGGTTTTGCTTTAAAGTCTAGTAACTCTTCTCAGGTTTGTGTATTAAATCTCAGGCTTCTGATTGAAGCAGATCCTTCAGGCCAAATGCCAGGTGGCATTTTAAGCTGCATGAACTTTGTTAGATGCCGTTACGTTTCCCTTTGGGATCTTCTGTTAGCAGTTCTTTTGGAATCAGGAAACTTGTTGGTTCCAAAACCTGGTTTGACATTTTACTGCTTCACCTTTAACCAGGAATTTATCCGTTTTGGAGGCACAATGACCTCAAATTATAAACAAGTCAGACCACAGAACTCCAGCTCAAGATGTTTATTCAGAAGTTACACTTAGACCAACTACTTAATACACTCAACTCTACAACTTCAGAAACTGATTAGGTCAATGAAATGCTTAATAAACTCTGGAGTAGACAAATTTAGCCTGAAGCCTTTGTTACACACACTTCTACTCCATCTTCTCTTCTGGTCATTTAGCTTTGGCCTCCCAGGGTGTGCTTGTCAAACAGGTACTCCGCCATCTTGTTGTTGTGGGCATCCATGCGGGTCAGGTTGGTGATGTAGTCACCGAACTTCTTGATGGACTCCACCTGCTCGTTCAGGTAGTGGGACTCCAGGAAATCGCACAGCTGAAACAAAATTGTTGGTTAGTTTCAAAACCATCAAGTGTGAATGAAGCGAAAATATAACTTTTAACTTACATGGGGATCAACATGATCAGTCGCCAGCTTGTGCAGATCCAGCAGAGCCTGGTTGACATTTTTCTCCAGCTCCAGAGCACACTTCATGGCTTCCAGCCCACTGCCCCACTCATCCTTCTCTGGTTTCTGTAAAATGGTAAACAGTTAAAGCTCTTTTTTTTTAGACTTAGACTGACTTTATTGTCAATTTGCATGCACAGGGTGTATACAGAACGAAATTTCGTTGCATATGGCTCAGGACAATGTTGAGGTTACTACAGAATAAAATACAGTATAAAATATGAATATAAATTATAAAGTGCAGGACTGACAGTAAAATAGAAGTTATTTAGCTCTGTACATGTGCAAGGTATGAAGTGGAGACCAGATTTTGAGTGCAGTCCAGTTAAGAGTTCAGCAGTCTGATGGCAAGTGGGAAGAAGCTGTTTCGGAAACTGGTGGACCTGCACCGGATGCTGCAGAACCTCTTTTGCAGTATGTAGCAGTAAATTTAATTTAAGTTGTAATTCAAACATCAAAATGGCTGCTACGTGTCTTTTGTTAGCATTAGCTGTGCTTACCCTGACGTCCTGGAGGACGATTCGGCCTCCTCTCTTATTCTGAAAGGACAGCAGCTTCTCGGCGTGCTCCCTCTCCTCCTCGCTGTTCTCCTTGAACAAGTGAGAGAAGCCCGGCAGAGCCACGTCGTCGCGGCAGAAGTAATGAGCCTGTTGAACAAACAAGTAGTACAGTTATTGAAACACCTCGCGTACCATTATTATCTGGCGAAGCAGCAGCTTTGGCCAAGCCGCGTTGAGTAATGACGGAGTCTGGCAAGAACAACTGCAGCCTCAGCTGAGTTACCACCGTAAGATACGGAACCGTTCCGTGTTTCTATAAATGTCCCGTAGACACACCTGTCTATCATACACACATAAACACTAAGTGTAACAATAATGGCCAAAATAAAACACAGGAAATATTATTGTCAGCCATTTTATCGTGGCCACTTTTGTAGACACACCAACCCTTATTTTCATTTCTGAAAGCTAGTAGTCAGTAGCATTTAATTTGACGAAGTGTATAATAGGTGAGGCTGCTAAATAGCTGAAGGCAGACTAATGAAGCAGAGGTAGTGCAAATAGTATCTTACCATAGAGGTGTAGGTGTAGGAGGCAAACATCTCCATGTTGACCATCCTGTTAATGGCGGCCTCGCAGTCGCGGTGGTAGTTCTGACGCACCTGGGATTGCATCTTGGTTGGTGTTTTCTTCTGTTTTAACAAAAAAAACCGAGGAAAAAATAAAGTTTTACGTCGACTACTTTAGTAGTGTTCAAGTAGAAGCAGAGTTGAGATAGCTCTGGATTCTGCTGGGTAGGAAAAAATGAAGTTCCGTTCAAACACTGTTGAAGCAAGAACTCTTCGAGGCTTTGGTCTCCGTTCTGTGATGGAGGCGACGCTCCTCCGTATTTAAACAGATCTCGTGACAGATGTCAAAGTCACTCTGCAGGTGTCCGCCAATCAGCAATCTAGGATGAGACAAGCAAAATAGTGGTGTCGCTTCTGTAAGACACAGCAGGATGTAACACAATAGGGTGAACGATCAAATTTCGTTCCCTCCTTTATTAATTCGTGGAAATGGTGAACCGTGGTGTTTCTCTGTTTAACATGATGCCACCTGTGATGACAAGGTGTTTTTTAAGAATTACTTGAAGAAATAAGCTAAATATCAATTTATTCAAATTGTTAATGTGAACTATGTGTGCAGTGACTTTATAACCTTCGTTGCTTTAACACAAAAATACAACACATTTGGCCTAATTCTAAATGAATCATTATTTTAAAAATATGTTTCTGTGTTCTCTGAGTTGTCTCTTTAAAAAAGTGGCTTTTAACTACTAGCAGCCCTGGATTTCTTTCATGGTCATCAAAGTGAAGGAAGCTGTTAAAAATCCACACCAACATTTTTCACTTTTCATAAAAAGAAAGAAATGTGACAGAAAACAATGTGTGATTTTACTTATACTTCACAATTAGTGAAAAATACTGCAATCTTTAAACCCACCCACATTTTGAACATGTTAAACCAAAGTTTGAACAACTTAAGACTCAACAGAAAAAAAAAACAATCCGCATGGTGTAAAACCCAAGGTAACACCAGGCACAAGGCAGGCAGGACCGACACCACTTCCCCTGCACCGCCTGATAAGATCCGGTTCATTGTTTAGCACAAAGTACTTTCTCTAGACACTGTGGGTAAAGTTTGGACACCACACATTCAAAATGGCGACCTAAATCCCAAAGATGGTTCGGGGTTCCATAGACTTTGGTCAGCGTGTCTGCCTCGTCATCGTACTGGTAGAGGAAGTTCTTGCGGCTGGTGCGAAACACATGGTCCTCCACCATGACCTGCGTGTCACGTACGAACAGGTGCAGCTTTCCCTGCAGCAGCAGGGCCTTGATATACGGGCTTGTATATCGCATCGGTTTGTATTGATTTATCATTTAAATATCAATAAAATAGAATAAAGTTTATGGTTAAAAAAGTAACATATAATCTTAGGCTAAATTACACCATTCTGTCTGCCTATCATCCATCCATCCAGCTGTCAGATGAACTCCGCCCAATGGGACGGAACGGGTCAGATCTTAATTAAAGTTTTCACTCCTCAAATAAGATGTAGAGGCAGAATTATCCAACTTCATGCTAAAAATAGGATCAACAACTATATGAACTCCATAGCTAATGTCTCATTTTCTGGGAGGATTACATGACATTTTTAGAAGATATATTGCAGTTTTGGATCTTCAAAGATTTGATTGCAAATACTAATTAAGATTAATGGAAGATCATTCTTTATTTTATTTTGACCAAAAAATAGCTATTTTTAAAAATATATCATCGCTACTTAGTCAAGTGAAGAAAAAAACGTTATTTGATGAAAGATGTATTTAGAGCTGACTTCTTATTAAACATCTAATTGAATTAACTTTAAGTTACACAACTGTAATGAAATGAACTGTCTTCAAAATATCGTGCAGATCTTTTCCACCAGATGGCGCTCTGTAATAACAAAACTCCAAAGAAACTCAGAAACGATGTTACAGAAAATTAAGCTTTATTTTACAGAAATTCATAAAACCATGCAGGAAATTAGTATTGTTAATCAAATTGTGTTTATTTTAGGTACACAGTTAGTAAAGCAGATATATTTTACATACTTAACGCTCCTGGGTCCTTTCATATTTTTGTGTTACTGTAATTTTTGGTTTTGATGAAAGAAAATATATTAAATGTGGCATGATTGTGTTGTTTAGGATATTGTATTTTATTTCCATTGTTTCTGATTTCCTTTTATCCTTACCTAAATAAAGCTCACATTCTTACACTCACATTCAAAATGTATGCAACAATTTTTGTAACTAATTCTCTGATATTAATTATTAAAATCTTTGTGTTTAAGAATTACTGTATTATAAATCTAACAATCTCCATAATTTCCCATAATTAATAGGTGGTGAGGATGACATGGGAAAACTGATGGCTTTTTAAACAATGTTAAGAATCAAGGTTACTGACAATTTTTGACATTCCAAGTTGAAATAGTTTATCACCTCAGTCCAAAGTGCATAAAGAAAATAACTTGTTTTTCATGCAAAAATGTTAAAAATCACTCAAGATTGAATAAATAGCAATTTCCACTTCAATGTATTCACTAGAATGTCTGAATGTTGCCCAGCCTTAATGGAAGTGTAAGACAGGAGGTTCATACAAATCTTGACTACAGCCTTGAAAATGGATTATTGTATTTAACCATTTACTCCAGTAAATTCAGGTTTTATCCATTTAGGGAGACCAATGAATCCATCATGCATATATTGCTAGTGTAGTAGTAAAGCCAGTGCTCCCACATTTGCTATGAAACATCCAAACTCCATGCAGAAAGATCCCAGCTGGGAGTTTTACTAGTGAACAGCCTCATATGGTCAGTTCCTGGTCCACATTGTAAGACCAGCATCTTTGTGTGGTTGTCTTCAAATTGCCATTTATAAGTTTACTTGGAATAAAGTCTTGCAACTCCAATTTGGAAACCTGTTAAAATTCAACATATTTTCTCAAGTTTCTTCACAATACCTGATGGTTTTGCTTTAAAGTCTAGTAACTCTTCTCAGGTTTGTGTATTAAATCTCAGGCTTCTGATTGAAGCAGATCCTTCAGGCCAAATGCCAGGTGGCATTTTAAGCTGCATGAACTTTGTTAGATGCCGTTACGTTTCCCTTTGGGATCTTCTGTTAGCAGTTCTTTTGGAATCAGGAAACTTGTTGGTTCCAAAACCTGGTTTGACATTTTACTGCTTCACCTTTAACCAGGAATTTATCCGTTTTGGAGGCACAATGACCTCAAATTATAAACAAGTCAGACCACAGAACTCCAGCTCAAGATGTTTATTCAGAAGTTACACTTAGACCAACTACTTAATACACTCAACTCTACAACTTCAGAAACTGATTAGGTCAATGAAATGCTTAATAAACTCTGGAGTAGACAAATTTAGCCTGAAGCCTTTGTTACACACACTTCTACTCCATCTTCTCTTCTGGTCATTTAGCTTTTGCCTCCCAGGGTGTGCTTGTCAAACAGGTACTCCGCCATCTTGTTGTTGTGGGCATCCATGCGGGTCAGGTTGGTGATGTGGTCACCGAACTTCTTGATGGACTCCACCTGCTCGTTCAGGTAGTGGGACTCCAGGAAATCGCACAGCTGAAACAAAATTGTTGGTTAGTTTCAAAACCATCAAGTGTCAATGAAGCAAAAATATAACTTTTAACTTACATGGGGATCAACATGATCAGTCGCCAGCTTGTGCAGATCCAGCAGAGCCTGGTTGACATTTTTCTCCAGCTCCAGAGCACACTTCATGGCTTCCAGCCCACTGCCCCACTCATCCTTCTCTGGTTTCTATAATATGGTAAACAGTTACAGTATGTAGCAGTAAATTTAATTTAAGTTGCAGTTAAAACATCACAGTGGCTGCTACGTGTCTTTTGTTAGCATTAGCTGTGCTTACCCTGACGTCCTGGAGGACGATTCGGCCTCCTCTCTTATTCTGAAAGGACAGCAGCTTCTCGGCGTGCTCCCTCTCCTCCTCGCTGTTCTCCTTGAACAAGTGAGAGAAGCCCGGCAGAGCCACGTCGTCGCGGCAGAAGTAATGAGCCTGTTGAACAAACAAGTAGTACAGTTATTGAAACACCTCGCGTCCCATTATTATCTGGCGAAGCAGCAGCTTTGGCCAAGCCGCGTTGAGTAATGACGGAGTCTGGCAAGAACAACTGCAGCCTCAGCTGAGTTACCACCGTAAGATACGGAACCGTTCCGTGTTTCTATAAATGTCCCGTAGACACACCTGTCTATCATACACACATAAACACTAAGTGTAACAATAATGGCCAAAATAAAACACAGGAAATATTATTGTCAGCCATTTTATCGTGGCCACTTTTGTAGACACACCAACCCTTATTTTCATTTCTGAAAGCTAGTAGTCAGTAGCATTTAATTTGACGAAGTGTATAATAGGTGAGGCTGCTAAATAGCTGAAGGCAGACTAATGAAGCAGAGGTAGTGCAAATAGTATCTTACCATAGAGGTGTAGGTGTAGGAGGCAAACATCTCCATGTTGACCATCCTGTTAATGGCGGCCTCGCAGTCGCGGTGGTAGTTCTGACGCACCTGGGATTGCATCTTGGTTGGTGTTTTCTTCTGTTTTAACAAAAAAAACCGAGGAAAAAATAAAGTTTTACGTCGACTACTTTAGTAGTGTTCAAGTAGAAGCAGAGTTGAGATAGCTCTGGATTCTGCTGGGTAGGAATAAATGAAGTTCCGTTCAAACACTGTTGAAGCAAGAACTCTTCGAGGCTTTGGTCTCCGTTCTGTGATAGAGGCGACGCTCCTCCGTATTTAAACAGATCTCGTGACGGATGTCAAAGTGACTCTGCAGGTGTCCGCCAATCAGCAATCTAGGATGAGACAAGCAAAATAGTGGTGTCGCTTCTGTAAGACACAGCAGGATGTAACACAATAGGGTGAACGATCAAATTTCGTTCCCTCCTTTATTAATTCGTGGAAATGGTGAACCGTGGTGTTTCTCTGTTTAACATGATGCCACCTGTGATGACAAGGTGTTTTTTAAGAATTACTTGAAGAAATAAGCTAAATATCAATTTATTCAAATTGTTAATGTGAACTATGTGTGCAGTGACTTTATAACCTTCGTTGCTTTAACACAAAAATACAACACATTTGGCCTAATTCTAAATGAATCATTATTTTAAAAATATGTTTCTGTGTTCTCTGAGTTGTCTCTTTAAAAAAGTGGCTTTTAACTACTAGCAGCCCTGGATTTCTTTCATGGTCATCAAAGTGAAGGAAGCTGTTAAAAATCCACACCAACATTTTTGACTTTACATAAAAAGAAAGAAATGTGTGACAGAAAACAATGTGTGATTTTCCTTATACTTCACAATTATGCATAACTTTGTATTGATTTCTCATTTAAAATCTCAATATAGTAGATTAAAGTTTGTGGTTAAAAAAGTAACATATAATCTTAGGCTAAATTACACCATTCTGTCTGCCTATCATCCATCCATCCAGCTGTCAGATGAACTCCGCCCAATGGGACGGAACGGGTCAGATCTTAATTAAAGTTTTCACTCCTCAAATAAGATGTAGAGGCAGAATTATCCAACTTCATGCTAAAAATAGGATCAACAACTATATGAACTCCATAGCTAATGTCTCATTTTCTGGGAGGATTACATGACATTTTTAGAAGATATATTGCAGTTTTGGATCTTCAAAGATTTGATTGCAAATACTAATTAAGATTAATAAAAGATCATTTTTTATTGTATTTTTACAAAAAATAGTCATTTTTAAAAATATATCATCGCCATTTAGTCAAATGGAGAAAAAAACTTACGTGGCTAGACGTCATCTGATGAAAGATGTATTTAGAGCTGACTTCTTATTAAACATCTAATTGAATTAACTTTAAGTTACACAACTGTAATGAAATGAACTGTCTTCAAAATGTCGTGCAGATCTTATCCACCAGATGGCGCTCTGTAATAACAAAACTCCAAAGCAACTCAGAAACGATGTTACAGAAAAATAAGCTTTATTTTACAGAAACTCATAAAATACATGTAGGAAATTAGTATTGTTAATCAAATTGTGTTTATTTTAGGTACACAGTTAGTAAAGCAGATATATTTTACATACTTAACGCTCCTGGGTCCTTTCACATTTTTGTGTTACTGTAATTTTTGGTTTTGATGAAAGAAAATATATTAAATGTGGCATGATTGTGTTGTTTGGGATATTGTATTTTATTTCCATTGTTTCTGATTTCCTTTTATCCTTACCTAAATAAAGCTCACATTCTTACACTCACATTCAAAATGTATGCAACAATTTTTGTAACTAATTCTCTGATATTAATTATTAAAATCTTTGTGTTTAAGAATTACTGTATTATAAATCTAACAATCTCCATAATTAATAGGTGGTGAGGATGACATGGGAAAACTGATGGCTTTTTAAACAATGTTAAGAATCAAGGTTACTGACAATTTTTGACATTCCAAGTTGAAATAGTTTATCACCTCAGTCCAAAGTGCATAAAGAAAATAACTTGTTTTTCATGCAAAAATGTTAAAAATCACTCAAGATTGAATAAATAGCAATTTCCACTTCAATGTATTCACTAGAATGTCTGAATGTTGCCCAGCCTTAATGGAAGTGTAAGACAGGAGGTTCATACAAATCTTGACTACAGCCTTGAAAATGGATTATTGTATTTAACCATTTACTCCAGTAAATTCAGGTTTTATCCATTTAGGGAGACCAATGAATCCATCATGCATATATTGCTAGTGTAGTAGTAAAGCCAGTGCTCCCACATTTGCTATGAAACATCCAAACTCCATGCAGAAAGATCCCAGCTGGGAGTTTTACTAGTGAACAGCCTCATATGGTCAGTTCCTGGTCCACATTGTAAGACCAGCATCTTTGTGTGGTTGTCTTCAAATTGCCATTTATAAGTTTACTTGGAATAAAGTCTTGCAACTCCAATTTGAAAACCTGTTAAAATTCAACATATGTTCTCAAGTTTCTTCACAATACCTGATGGTTTTGCTTTAAAGTCTAGTAACTCTTCTCAGGTTTGTGTATTAAATCTCAGGCTTCTGATTGAAGCAGATCCTTCAGGCCAAATGCCAGGTGGCATTTTAAGCTGCATGAACTTTGTTAGATGCCGTTACGTTTCCCTTTGGGATCTTCTGTTAGCAGTTCTTTTGGAATCAGGAAACTTGTTGGTTCCAAAACCTGGTTTGACATTTTACTGCTTCACCTTTAACCAGGAATTTATCCGTTTTGGAGGCACAATGACCTCAAATTATAAACAAGTCAGACCACAGAACTCCAGCTCAAGATGTTTATTCAGAAGTTACACTTAGACCAACTACTTAATACACTCAACTCTACAACTTCAGAAACTGATTAGGTCAATGAAATGCTTAATAAACTCTGGAGTAGACAAATTTAGCCTGAAGCCTTTGTTACACACACTTCTACTCCATCTTCTCTTCTGGTCATTTAGCTTTGGCCTCCCAGGGTGTGCTTGTCAAACAGGTACTCCGCCATCTTGTTGTTGTGGGCATCCATGCGGGTCAGGTTGGTGATGTAGTCACCGAACTTCTTGATGGACTCCACCTGCTCGTTCAGGTAGTGGGACTCCAGGAAATCGCACAGCTGAAACAAAATTGTTGGTTAGTTTCAAAACCATCAAGTGTGAATGAAGCGAAAATATAACTTTTAACTTACATGGGGATCAACATGATCAGTCGCCAGCTTGTGCAGATCCAGCAGAGCCTGGTTGACATTTTTCTCCAGCTCCAGAGCACACTTCATGGCTTCCAGCCCACTGCCCCACTCATCCTTCTCTGGTTTCTGTAAAATGGTAAACAGTTAAAGCTCTTTTTTTTTAGACTTAGACTGACTTTATTGTCAATTTGCATGCACAGGGTGTATACAGAACGAAATTTCGTTGCATATGGCTCAGGACAATGTTGAGGTTACTACAGAATAAAATACAGTATAAAATATGAATATAAATTATAAAGTGCAGGACTGACAGTAAAATAGAAGTTATTTAGCTCTGTACATGTGCAAGGTATGAAGTGGAGACCAGATTTTGAGTGCAGTCCAGTTAAGAGTTCAGCAGTCTGATGGCAAGTGGGAAGAAGCTGTTTCGGAAACTGGTGGACCTGCACCGGATGCTGCAGAACCTCTTTTGCAGTATGTAGCAGTAAATTTAATTTAAGTTGTAATTCAAACATCAAAATGGCTGCTACGTGTCTTTTGTTAGCATTAGCTGTGCTTACCCTGACGTCCTGGAGGACGATTCGGCCTCCTCTCTTATTCTGAAAGGACAGCAGCTTCTCGGCGTGCTCCCTCTCCTCCTCGCTGTTCTCCTTGAACAAGTGAGAGAAGCCCGGCAGAGCCACGTCGTCGCGGCAGAAGTAATGAGCCTGTTGAACAAACAAGTAGTACAGTTATTGAAACACCTCGCGTACCATTATTATCTGGCGAAGCAGCAGCTTTGGCCAAGCCGCGTTGAGTAATGACGGAGTCTGGCAAGAACAACTGCAGCCTCAGCTGAGTTACCACCGTAAGATACGGAACCGTTCCGTGTTTCTATAAATGTCCCGTAGACACACCTGTCTATCATACACACATAAACACTAAGTGTAACAATAATGGCCAAAATAAAACACAGGAAATATTATTGTCAGCCATTTTATCGTGGCCACTTTTGTAGACACACCAACCCTTATTTTCATTTCTGAAAGCTAGTAGTCAGTAGCATTTAATTTGACGAAGTGTATAATAGGTGAGGCTGCTAAATAGCTGAAGGCAGACTAATGAAGCAGAGGTAGTGCAAATAGTATCTTACCATAGAGGTGTAGGTGTAGGAGGCAAACATCTCCATGTTGACCATCCTGTTAATGGCGGCCTCGCAGTCGCGGTGGTAGTTCTGACGCACCTGGGATTGCATCTTGGTTGGTGTTTTCTTCTGTTTTAACAAAAAAAACCGAGGAAAAAATAAAGTTTTACGTCGACTACTTTAGTAGTGTTCAAGTAGAAGCAGAGTTGAGATAGCTCTGGATTCTGCTGGGTAGGAAAAAATGAAGTTCCGTTCAAACACTGTTGAAGCAAGAACTCTTCGAGGCTTTGGTCTCCGTTCTGTGATGGAGGCGACGCTCCTCCGTATTTAAACAGATCTCGTGACAGATGTCAAAGTCACTCTGCAGGTGTCCGCCAATCAGCAATCTAGGATGAGACAAGCAAAATAGTGGTGTCGCTTCTGTAAGACACAGCAGGATGTAACACAATAGGGTGAACGATCAAATTTCGTTCCCTCCTTTATTAATTCGTGGAAATGGTGAACCGTGGTGTTTCTCTGTTTAACATGATGCCACCTGTGATGACAAGGTGTTTTTTAAGAATTACTTGAAGAAATAAGCTAAATATCAATTTATTCAAATTGTTAATGTGAACTATGTGTGCAGTGACTTTATAACCTTCGTTGCTTTAACACAAAAATACAACACATTTGGCCTAATTCTAAATGAATCATTATTTTAAAAATATGTTTCTGTGTTCTCTGAGTTGTCTCTTTAAAAAAGTGGCTTTTAACTACTAGCAGCCCTGGATTTCTTTCATGGTCATCAAAGTGAAGGAAGCTGTTAAAAATCCACACCAACATTTTTCACTTTTCATAAAAAGAAAGAAATGTGACAGAAAACAATGTGTGATTTTACTTATACTTCACAATTAGTGAAAAATACTGCAATCTTTAAACCCACCCACATTTTGAACATGTTAAACCAAAGTTTGAACAACTTAAGACTCAACAGAAAAAAAAAACAATCCGCATGGTGTAAAACCCAAGGTAACACCAGGCACAAGGCAGGCAGGACCGACACCACTTCCCCTGCACCGCCTGATAAGATCCGGTTCATTGTTTAGCACAAAGTACTTTCTCTAGACACTGTGGGTAAAGTTTGGACACCACACATTCAAAATGGCGACCTAAATCCCAAAGATGGTTCGGGGTTCCATAGACTTTGGTCAGCGTGTCTGCCTCGTCATCGTACTGGTAGAGGAAGTTCTTGCGGCTGGTGCGAAACACATGGTCCTCCACCATGACCTGCGTGTCACGTACGAACAGGTGCAGCTTTCCCTGCAGCAGCAGGGCCTTGATATACGGGCTTGTATATCGCATCGGTTTGTATTGATTTATCATTTAAATATCAATAAAATAGAATAAAGTTTATGGTTAAAAAAGTAACATATAATCTTAGGCTAAATTACACCATTCTGTCTGCCTATCATCCATCCATCCAGCTGTCAGATGAACTCCGCCCAATGGGACGGAACGGGTCAGATCTTAATTAAAGTTTTCACTCCTCAAATAAGATGTAGAGGCAGAATTATCCAACTTCATGCTAAAAATAGGATCAACAACTATATGAACTCCATAGCTAATGTCTCATTTTCTGGGAGGATTACATGACATTTTTAGAAGATATATTGCAGTTTTGGATCTTCAAAGATTTGATTGCAAATACTAATTAAGATTAATGGAAGATCATTCTTTATTTTATTTTGACCAAAAAATAGCTATTTTTAAAAATATATCATCGCTACTTAGTCAAGTGAAGAAAAAAACGTTATTTGATGAAAGATGTATTTAGAGCTGACTTCTTATTAAACATCTAATTGAATTAACTTTAAGTTACACAACTGTAATGAAATGAACTGTCTTCAAAATATCGTGCAGATCTTTTCCACCAGATGGCGCTCTGTAATAACAAAACTCCAAAGAAACTCAGAAACGATGTTACAGAAAATTAAGCTTTATTTTACAGAAATTCATAAAACCATGCAGGAAATTAGTATTGTTAATCAAATTGTGTTTATTTTAGGTACACAGTTAGTAAAGCAGATATATTTTACATACTTAACGCTCCTGGGTCCTTTCATATTTTTGTGTTACTGTAATTTTTGGTTTTGATGAAAGAAAATATATTAAATGTGGCATGATTGTGTTGTTTAGGATATTGTATTTTATTTCCATTGTTTCTGATTTCCTTTTATCCTTACCTAAATAAAGCTCACATTCTTACACTCACATTCAAAATGTATGCAACAATTTTTGTAACTAATTCTCTGATATTAATTATTAAAATCTTTGTGTTTAAGAATTACTGTATTATAAATCTAACAATCTCCATAATTTCCCATAATTAATAGGTGGTGAGGATGACATGGGAAAACTGATGGCTTTTTAAACAATGTTAAGAATCAAGGTTACTGACAATTTTTGACATTCCAAGTTGAAATAGTTTATCACCTCAGTCCAAAGTGCATAAAGAAAATAACTTGTTTTTCATGCAAAAATGTTAAAAATCACTCAAGATTGAATAAATAGCAATTTCCACTTCAATGTATTCACTAGAATGTCTGAATGTTGCCCAGCCTTAATGGAAGTGTAAGACAGGAGGTTCATACAAATCTTGACTACAGCCTTGAAAATGGATTATTGTATTTAACCATTTACTCCAGTAAATTCAGGTTTTATCCATTTAGGGAGACCAATGAATCCATCATGCATATATTGCTAGTGTAGTAGTAAAGCCAGTGCTCCCACATTTGCTATGAAACATCCAAACTCCATGCAGAAAGATCCCAGCTGGGAGTTTTACTAGTGAACAGCCTCATATGGTCAGTTCCTGGTCCACATTGTAAGACCAGCATCTTTGTGTGGTTGTCTTCAAATTGCCATTTATAAGTTTACTTGGAATAAAGTCTTGCAACTCCAATTTGGAAACCTGTTAAAATTCAACATATTTTCTCAAGTTTCTTCACAATACCTGATGGTTTTGCTTTAAAGTCTAGTAACTCTTCTCAGGTTTGTGTATTAAATCTCAGGCTTCTGATTGAAGCAGATCCTTCAGGCCAAATGCCAGGTGGCATTTTAAGCTGCATGAACTTTGTTAGATGCCGTTACGTTTCCCTTTGGGATCTTCTGTTAGCAGTTCTTTTGGAATCAGGAAACTTGTTGGTTCCAAAACCTGGTTTGACATTTTACTGCTTCACCTTTAACCAGGAATTTATCCGTTTTGGAGGCACAATGACCTCAAATTATAAACAAGTCAGACCACAGAACTCCAGCTCAAGATGTTTATTCAGAAGTTACACTTAGACCAACTACTTAATACTCTCAACTCTACAACTTCAGAAACTGATTAGGTCAATGAAATGCTTAATAAACTCTGGAGTAGACAAATTTAGCCTGAAGCCTTTGTTACACACACTTCTACTCCATCTTCTCTTCTGGTCATTTAGCTTTTGCCTCCCAGGGTGTGCTTGTCAAACAGGTACTCCGCCATCTTGTTGTTGTGGGCATCCATGCGGGTCAGGTTGGTGATGTGGTCACCGAACTTCTTGATGGACTCCACCTGCTCGTTCAGGTAGTGGGACTCCAGGAAATCGCACAGCTGAAACAAAATTGTTGGTTAGTTTCAAAACCATCAAGTGTCAATGAAGCAAAAATATAACTTTTAACTTACATGGGGATCAACATGATCAGTCGCCAGCTTGTGCAGATCCAGCAGAGCCTGGTTGACATTTTTCTCCAGCTCCAGAGCACACTTCATGGCTTCCAGCCCACTGCCCCACTCATCCTTCTCTGGTTTCTATAATATGGTAAACAGTTACAGTATGTAGCAGTAAATTTAATTTAAGTTGCAGTTAAAACATCACAGTGGCTGCTACGTGTCTTTTGTTAGCATTAGCTGTGCTTACCCTGACGTCCTGGAGGACGATTCGGCCTCCTCTCTTATTCTGAAAGGACAGCAGCTTCTCGGCGTGCTCCCTCTCCTCCTCGCTGTTCTCCTTGAACAAGTGAGAGAAGCCCGGCAGAGCCACGTCGTCGCGGCAGAAGTAATGAGCCTGTTGAACAAACAAGTAGTACAGTTATTGAAACACCTCGCGTCCCATTATTATCTGGCGAAGCAGCAGCTTTGGCCAAGCCGCGTTGAGTAATGACGGAGTCTGGCAAGAACAACTGCAGCCTCAGCTGAGTTACCACCGTAAGATACGGAACCGTTCCGTGTTTCTATAAATGTCCCGTAGACACACCTGTCTATCATACACACATAAACACTAAGTGTAACAATAATGGCCAAAATAAAACACAGGAAATATTATTGTCAGCCATTTTATCGTGGCCACTTTTGTAGACACACCAACCCTTATTTTCATTTCTGAAAGCTAGTAGTCAGTAGCATTTAATTTGACGAAGTGTATAATAGGTGAGGCTGCTAAATAGCTGAAGGCAGACTAATGAAGCAGAGGTAGTGCAAATAGTATCTTACCATAGAGGTGTAGGTGTAGGAGGCAAACATCTCCATGTTGACCATCCTGTTAATGGCGGCCTCGCAGTCGCGGTGGTAGTTCTGACGCACCTGGGATTGCATCTTGGTTGGTGTTTTCTTCTGTTTTAACAAAAAAAACCGAGGAAAAAATAAAGTTTTACGTCGACTACTTTAGTAGTGTTCAAGTAGAAGCAGAGTTGAGATAGCTCTGGATTCTGCTGGGTAGGAATAAATGAAGTTCCGTTCAAACACTGTTGAAGCAAGAACTCTTCGAGGCTTTGGTCTCCGTTCTGTGATAGAGGCGACGCTCCTCCGTATTTAAACAGATCTCGTGACGGATGTCAAAGTGACTCTGCAGGTGTCCGCCAATCAGCAATCTAGGATGAGACAAGCAAAATAGTGGTGTCGCTTCTGTAAGACACAGCAGGATGTAACACAATAGGGTGAACGATCAAATTTCGTTCCCTCCTTTATTAATTCGTGGAAATGGTGAACCGTGGTGTTTCTCTGTTTAACATGATGCCACCTGTGATGACAAGGTGTTTTTTAAGAATTACTTGAAGAAATAAGCTAAATATCAATTTATTCAAATTGTTAATGTGAACTATGTGTGCAGTGACTTTATAACCTTCGTTGCTTTAACACAAAAATACAACACATTTGGCCTAATTCTAAATGAATCATTATTTTAAAAATATGTTTCTGTGTTCTCTGAGTTGTCTCTTTAAAAAAGTGGCTTTTAACTACTAGCAGCCCTGGATTTCTTTCATGGTCATCAAAGTGAAGGAAGCTGTTAAAAATCCACACCAACATTTTTGACTTTACATAAAAAGAAAGAAATGTGTGACAGAAAACAATGTGTGATTTTCCTTATACTTCACAATTATGCATAACTTTGTATTGATTTCTCATTTAAAATCTCAATATAGTAGATTAAAGTTTGTGGTTAAAAAAGTAACATATAATCTTAGGCTAAATTACACCATTCTGTCTGCCTATCATCCATCCATCCAGCTGTCAGATGAACTCCGCCCAATGGGACGGAACGGGTCAGATCTTAATTAAAGTTTTCACTCCTCAAATAAGATGTAGAGGCAGAATTATCCAACTTCATGCTAAAAATAGGATCAACAACTATATGAACTCCATAGCTAATGTCTCATTTTCTGGGAGGATTACATGACATTTTTAGAAGATATATTGCAGTTTTGGATCTTCAAAGATTTGATTGCAAATACTAATTAAGATTAATAAAAGATCATTTTTTATTGTATTTTTACAAAAAATAGTCATTTTTAAAAATATATCATCGCCATTTAGTCAAATGGAGAAAAAAACTTACGTGGCTAGACGTCATCTGATGAAAGATGTATTTAGAGCTGACTTCTTATTAAACATCTAATTGAATTAACTTTAAGTTACACAACTGTAATGAAATGAACTGTCTTCAAAATGTCGTGCAGATCTTATCCACCAGATGGCGCTCTGTAATAACAAAACTCCAAAGCAACTCAGAAACGATGTTACAGAAAAATAAGCTTTATTTTACAGAAACTCATAAAATACATGTAGGAAATTAGTATTGTTAATCAAATTGTGTTTATTTTAGGTACACAGTTAGTAAAGCAGATATATTTTACATACTTAACGCTCCTGGGTCCTTTCACATTTTGTGTTACTGTAATTTTTGGCATTGATGAAATATATATAAAATGTGGCATGATTGTGTTGTTTAGGATATTGTATTTTATTTCCATTGTTTCTGATTTCCTTTTATCCTTACCTAAATAAAGCTCACATTCTTACACTCGCATTCAAAATTTGTTTAGAACTGCAACAATTTTTGTAACTAATTCTCTGATATTAAAATAATTAAAAACTTTGTATTTCAAAATTCCTATATTATAAATCTACCAATCTCCATAATTAATAGGTGGTGAGGAAAACCTTCTTTGACATTTTACTGCTTCACATTTAACCAGTAATTTATCCGTTTTGGAGGCACAATGACCTCAAATTATAAACAAGTCAGACCACAGAACTCCAGCTCAAGATGTTTATTCAGAGAATCAGAAGTTACACTTAGACCAACTACTTAATACACTCAACTCTACAACTTCAGAAACTGATTAGGTCAATGAAATGCTTAATAAACTCTGGAGTAGACAAATTTAGCCTGAAGCCTTTGTTACACACACTTCTACTCCATCTTCTCTTCTGGTCATTTAGCTTTTGCCTCCCAGGGTGTGCTTGTCAAACAGGTACTCCGCCATCTTGTTGTTGTGGGCATCCATGCGGGTCAGGTTGGTGATGTAGTCACCGAGCTTCTTGATGGACTCCACCTGCTCGTTCAGGTAGTGGGACTCCAGGAAATCGCACAGCTGAAACAGAATTATTTAATTTTAAACAAATCAAATGTCAAAAAAAAAACATGATTTAGATTTTTCACCTACATGGGGATCAACACGATCAGAGGCCAATTTGTGCAGATCCAGCAGAGCCTGGTTGACATTTTTCTCCAGCTGCAGAGCACACTGCATGGCTTCCAGCCCACTGCCCCACTCATCCTTCTCTGGTTTCTATAAAATGGAAAACAGTTACAGTTCAATTTTTTTGCAGTACGCAGCAATAAATTTGCTTCAAGTTGCAATTTAATCAAAATGGCTGCTACGTGTCTTGTTAAAATAGTTGTTACCTTGATATCCTGGAGGAAGATTCGGCCTCCTCTCTTGTTCTGGAAGGACAGCAGCTTATCGGCGTGCTCCCTCTCCTCCTCACTGTTCTCCTTGAAGAAGTGGGAGAAGCCCGGCAGAGCCACGTCGTCGCGGCAGAAGTAATAAGCCTGTCGAACAAACACGAGGCAAACCATCATTAAAACGACTCGAGCCCCATCATTATTTGGCGAAAAACAGCCGCGTGAGTAATGGCGGAGGCTAGCAAAAACAACTGCAGCCTCACCGTGACGCAGCATTTTATTTAACGAGATGGGGCCGACTAGTTAAGGGCAGACCAACTTAACAACTCAACTTAGTACACATTTTTCTTACCATAGAGGTGTAGGTGTAGGAGGCAAACATCTCCATGTTGACCATCCTGTTAATGGCGGCCTCGCAGTCGCGGTGGTAGTTCTGACGCACCTGGGATTCCATCTTGGCTGGCGTTTCTTTGTGCTTTTTTTAACAAAAAGAAAACGTAGAAAAATACAGCTTTACGTCGACTTCTTCAGTAGTGTTCAAGTATTAGCAGGATTGAAGTAGCGCTGGAAAGTAGTCTGCTAGGTTCAAGCGAAGAATGAAGTTCCGTTCAAACACTGTTGAAGCAAGAACTCCTCGAGGCTTTGTTCCCCGTTCTGTGCTGGGAGGCGACGCTCCTCTCTATTTATACAGTTTGGGCAGACCTCGTGACAGACGTCAACGTCATCCTGCAGGTTTCCGCCAATCAGCAATCGAGGGTGAGATAAGATGGATCGTAGTGTCGCTTTTATGAGACACAGCTTTAGCACAACACAGTGAAGCGATCAAATTTCATTCCCTCCTTTATTGATTCGTGGAAATGGTGAACCGTCGCGTTTCTGTTTAACATGATGCCACCTGTGATGACAAGGTGTTTTCTCAGAATTACGTGAAGAAAGAAGCCAAATAAGCAATTTTTCCGAATTGTTCATGTGAACTATGTGTACTGATTATATAAGATATTTTGCTTAAACATAAAAATTGACACATTTGGCCTGAATCTAAGTAAATTAATGATAACTCTTAAAATATGCTGCTGTGTCCTCTGAGCTGTCTCTTATGAAACACACAAAGGTGTGCAGCCACAAATTGGGGGTTGTTTTGGAGCTGGTTGCACTGAACCACTAACGTGCAAGGGAAGCCAAGGCAGGTTTTAAGTATAGCACAATCCAGCAACAAGACAATAAGTGTATGAATAAAGTTGAAATACAGACTTAGCAGATTTCTAGAAGTTGTTAGATTAGTGGAGAATAAAACCTGAATGCTGCATGTTTGGTTCTGGGGATGGAGAGCAGACTAGAACCATAAGATCTGAGTGGTCTAGATTTATAAGCTAACAAAAGTATTTTAAAGTGGAACGACTTTAGAACCGGGGGGGACGTGCTCCATCTTCTATCTTCCTGGTTTTCGTGGGAACACCAGCAGCAGCTGTCCGATTGTCTTTTTAGGCAGTCTTGCTGCAACAATCAATTCGACTAAAGATTAATGCAAGAGTTTCTCAAGAACCTATTGGAACATTAGTTCTTTAATCCTGGAATTATTTTCAGGTGATAGAAGGCTGACTTTGTAACTGTCTTTATGTGTCTCTGAAAGTTCAGGTCTGAGTCCATCACAATAAACCTCGATTTTGGCCCAGATTAGTAATTTTTAGCTGCAATCAACTGAACCTGTGTGCTGACGCTTCATCATTCCTCTTTAGGTCTACAGATGATTACTTCAGGCAGTGGCACATCCACACAGCAAATTCAAAAGTGTTAAATGTTTTGGTGTTAGTAGGCTTTGTGCAAAAGTAGAGTTAATTTTACTCTAATAGAGTCACATTGTGTTTATGTAACTCTGGGGTGTATATTGTTAGTAGTAGTTAAAGTCCAGTGTTAAAACAAAGTATTTCTGTATTAAATCTAGAGGTGTTAAAGTGGAATCAGTAACTCTTGACTTCTTAACTCTGAACTCCTCCAGCGGCTGTAACACTAAAGTAGTTCATTCACTGACTGGCCCCAGAATCACAGGTTCCCACCGACTGAAGCCAAGTCATTTCAGGACAATTTACTTTCCACATGTCTGAGTTATTCACTGCGCTTGGTAAGTAAATTTTTTTCTGACATGGTTTATAACTATTATTTTGAGTTCAACTCAAGCTGTATGACAGACATCAGGTTCGCCACACGGCTAGGTGTTAGCATAGTTAGCTTAGCATGCCGAATGTTTGCAGAGCACAAGTGTTGGAAAAAGAATCGAGCTGGTGAACATTCAGTCAAATTCTTGGCTAACGAACAGATCCGTAATAATCTGGAGTATTTTTTTTTTTTTCATGATGTTGAACGTTTACACGAATACTGGTCAGATTTATCTGAAAGTGTTGAAATCAACATCTATTGAAGTTTCACAAATCAGAAAAAGGTTTCACAAATCACAAACATGGTTTTAAATATTCTGCTATTAGAACAGAATAATCCAGTTCAGGATTGAAGAGTCTAGGTGTTGTAGTTCTGGAGCTGGAGCAGTGCTAGTGCAACCCAGATGCAACAAAAAAGTGTTAAAATCCCCCTTTACTGAAGTTTCACAAATGAGATGACATGTGAAACATATGCACATTATTCCACGTTGGGAATATAATATATATACATATATATATATATATATATATATATATATATATATATATATATATATATATATATATATATATATACATATATATATATATATATATATATATATATATATATATATATGTTTTGTAATTGCGGTGCACATTTAAAAATAAATGCATTTGAGAAAATCATTGCCTCTTTATTAAACGTTTATTTTTAAAATAATTTTTACAAGTTCAAAACAAGAAAATACCTATTTAATATTAATGACAAATAACTCTTATGAAGTAAAAAAATACTTTGTGAGAGTTCATATTAAGATCTAACACTGAATTAGTGTTGGTAAGTGTTAAATGATTAACTCCAGCAGATTTGATATTGGACACTTAATTAGAGTCAAGGTACCAACTCTCCAAAAAGAGTTAAATGAACACTTTCTGGTGTGGACCCACATAGACACTTCAAAAGTGTTCAAATCAAATCTGACAGAGCTCATCTGGGCCTGCTGGATCTGGTGACATCCTAATGTAGAGCCGTGTATCAGCATTGTTATGGTAGCTTTCCATGTCACTGTTTTTTACTATTTTTGTGAAATAATTTGTCATCGTTTCAATGTCTTTGGATCACAAACACTAGCAATTTAAAGGACGGCACTCTTTTGAGATCCTCTTTAATTTGACCTTTACTGAAACACAGTAGCTAATTTTATGACTGCACAGAGCCAGTGGACTGAACTTTTTACTTCCTAAAACACCACATGACTTTTAAAACCGCTGACGTGGCATTAGGATACGACCAGAGCGACTTTCAGGGCTTTACTCAATAGCAGAGCAATGTTGCGAGACGTTACAAAGCATGAAAAGGCCTCAGACATCATGTCATTGTAGGAAACATTAAACCAAGGAATAATCTGGTGACATTTTTATGAACAAAGTTGCTGTCTTTCTCCTAGTAAGAATTTGACTGCGGAGGAACTCCCAGGGTTGGGTTTTGTCAGGACCTCGGCGTACTTTAACTTTAAATCTGACGTCCGAACCTTTCAGACTCACGGTAGACATAGTTTGAAACATGTGGCAACAGTTTCTCTATTTGTTTTAGTAATTTGTTATAAATATATGTTAGCACACGTTACCCTAACAAAGTAAAAGAGACTGACACGTCAGTAATTTTCCACTTGTTCTTGTTGTTCATTCCATCTGTTGCCTCATTCAGTGTTAGGGCTTGTCTTCTTGGCCAGCTGCTTTGTTTAGGACCTGTTCATGCAGCCCTACTTCACAAAGCAGTGTCGTTAACTTGTCAACACATTTCAACAGACACACTTCTACTCGTAAGCAAATAGATAAGAAATGAATGCCAACAAAATCGGTGTCTGCAAACCTGCAGAGGTTGGCAGGAACACGGAGTTCCTCTGTGACTCATCGATGGCCGACGCGTAACGAACGTTCCCTGCTTCTGTAAGCGGCTCACGTTGCAGAGCAGGTCCACCCACCATCACGTAACCCGAACTTCAGTCATGGAAGTGTCTGCTTGGGTATTTGGGTTGTAAATAATTGAATAATAACAATACTACTTTTTATTTTGTAGGTGCCTTTCTTCACCCTGAATGTTACATTACATAGTTTAACGTAAAAACAGACGCAATATTAAAATATACAGTAAAATCATTTTTTAAAAAATGACTCCTATCCTGTCAGTCACAATCCTAATAATTTGTGTGAACATTGAAAGTGTTTGGTTTAGTAGTTTGGCGTCTTTAACAGTAGGCAAAGGGCAACATTTTGACTTCATTTAAAAAAAAAAGAAGACTTGATAAAAAGAAAGGAATAAAACCAATGTGCCATTTTCCTCCCACCTTTTGATTATGCATCAGTTTGTGTTAGTTTATCATTTAAAATCTTAATGGAATAGATTGAAGTTTGTGGTAACAAACTTGTTAGTATATAGAACTACGTAATTCCCTAACATACGCAGATAGATTTAAACTGAATGACATTTATTTGTCTTTGATTAAAGCACAAATGAATGAGATTCAAGAGGTCACACTGGAAAGTTGTCTATGAAAACACGTGTGTGTACAGTAAACAGCTCAAGTTAAAGGGGAATTACACAAATGCAGAGTGTTTCCATCCTTTTAAGAAAAATACTGTAGCCATTTCAGCTGGATTATTTACGCATGGTGACCTTAGCTGTACTATCTCACCAAACTTTTATCAACCTTTACATTTCAGGTGGCGTTAGGTGATAAATAACTGGTCTCCAAGTTGCCTTTTCACCTTTAACTCTTTAGTTTCTGTCCTTCATGGAGAACTGAGTCAGCGAAAGTAGACTTGAAGTATTCGGTTACAACTCCTGTAGAACAGGCTACGTGTGTAAGATAAAGCGTCATGAAAAACTGCAAACAGTCTTAGAAATTAGATCGTCTCTTGACTTTAAGTGCTGATAGCACGTTTTTAATTCGATACACTAAATTTGGCTAGGCATGGTAACAAAATGTAACTTTTTTTTCAATTTGGTTTATGTTTCCTGACACATTTTGCAATCTTTGCTTTCATTGGGAACTCTTATGAAACCTGGAAATATGTGAGACAAACAAAGTGGAAAAAAAATCCCCACGAGATTAGAGGAAGTAACCAACTACATTCCTGGTACTGAACAATGCTAAATATGTGAAAAGCCCGTTCCTTAACATGTTCACGTCTTCATTTAGAAATAAAAAGCAACCGTGGTCTAAATGTTCTGGAAGGTAAACCTTAACACGGGAATCGGTCAGTTTTCACAGAATGTGTTTTATACCATTCAGCTACCAGAGACTGCAAATTGAAATTAGCATGGGGGACTGAATCTGCTTTATTTACACAACGGACGAAAGAGTTTAAAGAGTTTATGTGCATTAATGGGAATTGTCCCTTTAAATGAACAGAGAAATAGAGAAATGAAGCAGAAATAGATATGAAATTAATGAAGAACAATAAAACCTCAAAGACAGAAAGTTGATTTGCATCACAGCTGAAGTCCAGGAACGTATCTCTGATCCACAGTTTAAAATCTACACTTTATTGTATGCAAAACTTTTAGCCAAACTCAGAGAGTGACTCTGCATTTCTGCCAACACCTTTCCATCTCTTTGTCTGTCATATGACACTATTAGTCAGCTTTTTTTCAGAAGCAGGACGTGAGTCAGCGCTAAAAAAGTGCCGTGTCACTGTTGTGACTCGGCATTCCTCGGTTTCTCAGTTGCGCTTCCTGGTACTTTGTTCCTCTACGGGTTTGACAGCAGCGAGAGGAGACAGGTCTTGTGACCGCAGAGGCGTTTACGTCAGCAGGTCGCTGGCTGGAACCAGTTTGGGAGAAAACTAAAAGGGAAGCAAAACTGGTTCCTGAAAATGAGATGCTAGGAGCAAATCCCTTTTGGTTCATGTCGTCTAATTATGTGCCGCCTGCATCTCCGTCCACAGTGAACTGAGTTTTACTAAGTGCTGCCACAGACTGAGAGGTTTTCTGACACATAAATGGCAGCATAAATAGACCACAGTGGGGTTTTTTGGGGGGTCAAATAAGTTTTAAGATAACAGTTTGTTTGAAGGAGGCCATGTACGAAGAACACATAAAGAACATGGTGGAAACAAGAGATTTTTAATATCACAAGTCATTATCCAACAGGACAATGATTCTAAACACATCAAAACAAGTTAATGGATAAAGCAGGCTAACATTAAGCTAGCTTTAAGCTAACATTGCCCTCCATAAGTCTACCCAGCAACCATTATGAATATTTATGGCCTGTGCTTAAAAAGTTAGATCTGACAAGAAACTGACCAGTTTAAATGAACTCCACCAGTTTAAATCAGAATCAGAGAGGTAATATGTCCCGTCCAAAAAGCTCTTTATTCAGAAAATGTTTTCAAGCTAGAAAGCTAATGTAGTAGCAGATTTTATGTGGACGTTAAAACACATAAGCTTCTGTATGACATCTTTTGGCCACAACGTAAGATATTAGCACCAAGTCCATCTACATGATGCCAAAACCCAACTGTTCTATGCTTGGCTATTTAGAAATAATTTCTTGCAGAAGGCCTGGACTCCGTCAAAGTTTTTAATTTAACCCAACTGCTAACGTTTGGCTGTGACGTAGGTATTGCGCCAGTTTCGCTGTGAACAACCATCCTGCACTACGAAGAGAGAGCTACTAATCTGAACGAGGCGGCTGTTAACGTTAATTCAAAATTTGGAAGTGTGGCCAACATGGACTGAACGACTTCGTTCGTTTCCTCTGCTGCCATTGCCAAAACTTTTTACACAGGACAGAAAAATCGATATCATTCACAACTTCTCCTTCTGTTTGCTGATTGGTCCGGTTAGAAACTGTACCGGAGAAATTCACTTCAGTGGGAAGAAGCCCAGACGGAGGAGCGAAGAGAGATGAGAGTGGAAAGAAATGGTTAGGCTGGCGTATTAGCAATAATACAAAGATTTCTGGGTAAAATATAAACTAGCAATAAAATTTATTCTAAATTTGTAAACTCAAAGCAACAAATCTACAAGTGAAATCTGGTAAGCATACAGAAATGCATTTAAGAAAAGCATCAAGTTACACAACAACTTGCATACTTTGTGTAATTCTCATTTAATTTAGGGCTTAGGACAGAAACGTACCTGGTGGGTCTGTGGTAACAAACATTTTAAAATACATTTAATTTCACAATTTCAACACAGATTTTCACACCTTGAAGAGAATGCTTACACTGCATAGTGAATCTATGGCCTCTGTTACAGTTCTATGGTGCAGTAATAAAGACATACAAGCAAAAAGTACAGTCATTTTTAACTGAGTGAGCTTTTTTTTTGCTAACTCACTGACAGTCCTGTTTACACTTGGCCACAGATGCAGGCACAGTTCCATGAATATGCCACTGTTCTTAACACAGAGCCTCCTGGGAAGACTAAGCTCAGTCACTTTAAGCAGTTAACACTACAAGTCATTCTGAACCCCATGATGATGACACTTCAGTCTGAATAGACTTCTGGAGTGTAACAGTAAGGCAGTTAGGTAAGACGTTAGACTGATCAAAACTGCATATATGTACCTTGTTAAGGTATTGATACTTCTTGAATCTTTTATACGTTTCGTCACGTTATAAACCACAAACTTCAGTTTATTTCATTGGGATTTTACATGACAGGCCGACATGATAATAGTGCGTCATTTTGAAGTGAAAAGAGAAGGATACGATGTCATAAAAATCAAACAAATCTCTGGCAAAGTTGGTACTCAGGTCCTTCACTCTGACAACCTTGAATAAAATCAAGTGCAATAAAATCCTTTCAGAGGTCGCCTAATCCAAGTGTACAAACTTGACTTTGTAAATTCTCTTCTTTTAACTTCATAATTATGTGCCATTTATGTTCATTTGTCAAGAAAAAATAAATAAGACTAGTGGCGCACCAGTTGCAGTTTCCTGGCCAATCACCAATTTTTAAAAAGCTTCACCAGCCAATATCGATTTTTTTTGTTTCAAATTAGGGATGGCCGATATTTTTTTTATATGACTAATATTTCTCTAATAACATTTCTCTACTGATGAGACCAGAAACAGAAAGTAAAAATCGGTTGTTCATCTCGGCCTAGTTTTATTAATCGGACCGATACTGACATGTTAAAAGAAATTCTTAATATCAGCTGATACTGATTGTAGCGCCGATATATCATGCATCCCCATTTGAAATGTCTCCAAATATAGTGACAACAATCTTTGCAGAGGTAGAAAATATCGGTTTCACCTGTAAGAAGTCGGCCGACCGCCGATCATCTAAAATTAAGAATCTTATCGGTGCGCCTCTGGGTTAAAAAGTTATGGTAATTAAAATATTCAAAGGGTCAGAAGACTTCTGGATGGTACAGTACTCATTAAAACAGTGATATTTCAACAAAGGCTAGTCACAATAACCACATTGTGTTTAAGACCAGACATTTCAACTCAAAATGAGAGTAAATGAGCTGAAACCATGCGATACAAGCCCCGCCCACTAACCCTGCTGCGGTTTGGCCAAATCGAGCCCAATGTCTCAGACTTTAAGGCCGACACCTTACTGACAACTGTCAGATTTTTAATAGCATTATCCAATATGTGTGTAACACTGATAAATCCAGAGGAAATGAAATGATTTCAACACAAAATATAACATCATGTCAGCACCGTTCAGTTTGAATTGCACTTTTTACTTTGACAGTATGAAGGATTACCGCCTCTGCTCATTTCGATCACAGTGGAAAAAAAATTGTGTGAATAATAATAATAAAAAAATGGTCCTCATATATTTGATATATTTTGGACAGAATGTAAAAAGTGAGTAAATCATCTTGCATATTGCTGTTAATAATTAACCTGATTCCTCCTCCTGCCAGAACTAATAACCAAACATCCTTCTGTCATCTCTGCTGCTGGACGGGGCCGGCGTCTCACGCGGTCGGAATCCACACGCTTTTCCACTGGACCGCGTTTCTCCACAGGTCTTCCAGCAGGGACGGGGGAGGCTGAGCCCAGTCTGGGGCCGCGCCGCGCCCCTCCCCGGCCTGTTGCCAGGACAGCCTGAGGGTTTTCAGCGGGCTGGTGCAGGTGTGCTGCAGGTACTGACACCCCTGAAACAACACACAGGAGAGACACATGATCAGACTATATATATACACTGTTTATTATATTTAACTATGGTAGCGCGTCGTCCTCACCTGGGCGCTGCCCCAGTACCAGATGGCCTTGATGACGCTGTGATTAGCCAGCGCCACCGTGAGCTGGTCTCGATTTCCTGTGATGATGTTCACCAGACCTGCAGGCAGGTTAGAGGACTGGAGCACCTGATGAGGACCAAAACATGCTTGAAATATACAAATCTGAATGCAGGTGAGATCAGGGAACCAACTTAAAATGAGATTTTGAAGATTATAAACCAGGGTTGCACTGATGGAAAAACTTTGGCTGATAATGAAAATCTATATTATTGTCGGCTGATAACAGATATATTTAAACCCTTTCGACAAATGACCAACTAGGGGTGAACCGATTCCGATTTAGGCCAATACCAACTTTTTTTTAAATGAAAAGTTGCTAAATATAGTGATAAAGTTGCTAAGTTGGCAACAGCGGGGTGACTCTTAGCCTATGGCAGAGAAAGAGGGAACAGTAACTGCGTTTTCATTGATCATGTAACTCCACAATTTGACATTTTGAAACAAAATTTTCTTGATGGAAGCACACCAATTTTGATTTTTGATAAAACATTTTGCAGCTATGATGAGATGGTTATTCGGCCGTACCGAAATTGGTTTATTTAGCAAAACTGCAATGGAAACACTTTTTTTTCGCATCAAACGAGTCACATTGGTCAACAAGCAGATGTTGCCAATGGCGAAAACCACAAAGAAAAAGATGACAGGAATCTCTCTGAGGATGATTCTATAGCATGTTTCTTAAAGACCTATTACGTAAACAAATTTATTCACTTGTGATTTTAACTGCATTTCATATTTAATGGAAATTTCTATTGTGAAATTGTGTTTTTTTCTAATATATTTACCAAGTTTTGCGCAAATTTGTAATCAGCTAGTAGCTAGTTGTCAGACTTTTGTCAGGAAAGACAAGATTAGTGAATAAGTTCGGTTTCACATGTCAATATCAATTTAATCAATTTTCCAAATTCAAGGAAATTGAAGCTGATTGATTGGCCGGCCGATATATCGGAGCGCCCAATGGCCAACCACGTCCCAAGAAACACAAACGGCAATAAGATGTTATCTAGTTGTTATTGGCCCAGTTTCTTTTATTGGATTCATTCTGAAATGTTTAAAAAATTACTAGCAGAGGTCAATACCGATGTTAATGCCGATATATTGTGCATCCCTAATATGAACTTCAGAAATATGTTTTTCGAGTCTCTGTATCTGTTGCGTCAGCGCTGGACTGCTCTTTTACCTGAACAAAAGCCAATGCGGGGAGTGGAAACCTCTGACTGGGCACCATGACGACCGCGTTGCCTGTTGCGATGGCTGCCCCGAGAACGGTTACCAGGGAGAGGAGGGGCGCGTCGTCGGGTAAGACGATCCCGACGACCCCCAGCGGTTCGGGGAAGGAGAGCGCAGCGCCGGACTGGGTCATGGGCTGAGGAAGAGGAGGAAGACGGTCAACGCTGATCACAGTGATGCGCGGCGCTGCAGAGATGCTAAGGGCCTCACCGGGGAGCCACCTTGTACTTTGTCACAGTACGCCGCCCAGACGTTGAGCCGGCCAATGCTGAGCTCCACCTCTCTGTCTGCTTCCTTGGCTGGAACCCCCAGCTGGGCACCGACCGACGCACAAACCTCCTTCCTCCTGGATTCCAAACCCTTAGCCAGAGAGTAGAGCGACTGAGCGCGTGCAGACGGACTCTTCTTCATCCAGCTGAAGGAGGGAAGGAGTGTTGGAATAATTCTTACTGGACTTTGACGTTAAATGGGTCTGTGGAAATAAATACGTTCTACACAGCAGTTTTAGCTTCACCTGGTTCAAATTATGAAAAATAAATCTCCAATTAAGCATCTTTCTCTGTCCAGTTAATAATTGTTCATACAAAAATAAATCAGAAGGTCATTCCTACACTGCAATCACGTTAAGTCAACCAGAAGGGGCTGAGCCTTTCACATTTAGAAGTATTTTACTTTACATGCAGATGCATCTTTTGCTGCAAATGATCAATTGTTCACTAAGTGAATGCTTTGTTGTTGTTTTTAAGGAAATAGAATGTTTATTTTCTTATTCAAACGAGGAATTTAATCAGTTATTTCCATTTTTCATGTATTTTTTAATTTTGTACAAAACAAACTTAAGCAGATAAATAAATCTGCAGAAAGTGGCAATTTTCTTTATCAAATAAATTGTTGGAATAATCGATTAATCGTTGGAACAATCGATTAATTGTAATCGACACGATACTTGATTGCTAAACTAATCGCTGGCTGCAGCTCTACTCCGCCACACACACCACTTTGTGTTGCTCGGTCAGATTTTAGCGTGTGATCACCAACTCTAAAGGTTTACAGAGTTTTGCCAGCAGCTGTTCGGGATCGGAGATGATGTGTTTTTCACAAATCGTTTCATCACTCTCTGTTGATGATTAATCTCTGGACTTTGTTCAGACACTGTCTGACTCAGCAGGAACAGTCTTATCTCGATCACATTGAACTATGGGGGAATGACAAGAGGAGCACGGGAAAATAATAAAATGTGTTTTGTACTGTGTCTGAACTTGAAAAGCTCAGTTTAACCATTGCTAGGTTCTGTATGTTTGGACACGTTTCCAACATACATTTGGTCAGCCCACATGATACAAATGACAGGAAATGTTTAGTGTTTATTTTTAACTTTCTTCCTGTTGGCTGCATTTTTACTCAACTGTAAAGGGACAAAATCTAGTTTCTGAATGTTTTTTCCTTTCCATCTTTAATATTTGCATAAACAGATGTGGGCTGGTTATTGACTGTGCAACCTTACAGATGTAGGTTTATGAAAATATTTGTACGTTAGAGGGAGGGATCAGTTTTGTTAAAGGTTTCAAGTTTGTCCTCTTTTATTTAAATATTTTGTGTGTATTTTTCTTTGTGTATTTGTGTTTTTTTCTTTCTGTGTTTTTTCCGTTCTTGCTTTTTTCTTTTTCCTCTTTCTTCCTTTGTTTTTTCTTCCATTCATGTCTTTTTCTTGTTTTTTGTTTCTTTTTTCCCCCCTTTCCTTTCTTGTAACCAGCTGAATAAAAACTGTCTCTCTTCCTTAGTTAAAGAACATGTTTCTTTTCATTGTGCTGTTTGTTTTTATCCGTGAATATGTGCTCAAAGTTCTCACCCAGGTTGAACTTTGATCGCAGCCTCCACGGCATTCCGGACGTCTTTGCGGCCTCCATCGGGACAAAAGACCAGTACGCTGTCGCCCCCTCGTGCCTGAACAGCCACACTGCAGCCTGACACCGATTTACATGCTTTCCCGCCGACAAACTGAGGGTATGACTGAGGGATGCTGTCACACAGAGAGATAAACATTTACCTCTGTGCTAGCTACTCCATAGTGTACTGTTTAATCTGGGGAGAATTAAAACTTGCCTGTCACCGTTTGGGCTATCAGGAATAACAACCTGGGCAGCTTCTGTTCCAAACTTTGAGTATTCCAAAGAAACAGGAGACGGGCGAGGAAGAGCGGACGAAAAGGAAGGACGCAGGAACTGGTACAGACCCTGGAGGAGAGATAAGAATCGTTATTAGTAGGACTGCACCAATCAAAAATCTTTAAATAGCGTGGCCTGTCGACTCCAATTCTGATCGATACTGATTTGTTTGTCTGAAAAGTTGCTAAAGCCAATGAAAAATCTGGGGCAAAAATTTAAACTCAATCTTCACAGCTGCTCTCTGTGCCGTTTGACTGAGCGTGAGCTTGAAGATGATTCTTATTCTACAAAGCAATGAATGATTCAAGGGGACTGAATACCGTCCTTCACTTTGCAGTTACAGAATTGTTTGTGTTGTATTGTCCAAACCACATGTTGATGTTTATGGTTGTAATGTGACAACATGTCAAAAAGGTTAAGGGGAAAATATCCTGTAGCTCTGAAACACTGAATGGACAGATTAGCATTTTGCTCCTGATGGTTAAATAACTTGAACATATTAAAAACTATAAATATTTGTTTTTGAGCTCATATGTCTATTTATTCCATCGGTTAGCAGCAAAAAGGGGGTTCGAAATGAAAATATTACTTATTGTGTTTTACTGCAGTCAGCTGTGTGGCTTCACAGGTATCAACAGTCAAACTGTTGCCATGGCGAAAAAAAGATCCAAACTCACCTCCTGTCCTCCGTCGGTGCCGGTTCCGCTGTCTTTGTGACCGGAAACGGGAAAACAGGGATCTGAGACGGAGCTCGAGTTCACCCACACCGAGCCCACAGACAGACTGGGGGGAAACAGTCACAGGAAGTGGGTTGAAAAAAAAAAATAAAAAATCAACAAGAGTTTCATGATTTTGGGGCTTCTACGTTACAAATATTAGGAAGGAATTTTGGAACATTTCCACTTAATAATGACAGTAAACATGACTACGTGTTACTCGATATATCAATCATGGATATGAAGTAAGGCTGAGGCAGCAGCTTAGTAGAAGTAAAAAGTACTGCCACCTGCAGGTGAGAGTTGGCATCACTTAAATCCAAAGTTGTTGTTTTTTAACAATTTTAACAGAAAATTTGCAATAAGGTAACAATTATACACTAGCGTGAACAAATTCTGGGGTCTGGTGATTTTGCGTTAATTTCCACGATTGAGAAACTGTTAAAAATTGGAGGAACTAACTTAACAGTTTTAAAAATATTTTCAGATATTAAAGGGCCAGTGTTATGTGTTTTCCAGGCATTTAGTGCCATTTTATAGCATAATACAGTAGCTACATTACCTTCAGCTCCTATAAAAATGTGGTATATATCAAATATAACTTTAAATAACTTTTACTTCATAAATTAACATCTTGAAATTGGCACTGTCTCTTTAAAAACTCCTGCTCGTTCTGAAACTTCGCCTTCAGCAAGTCATCACAACATGGCTTCTCTATTAAACTTTTCACGTTTTATTTAAGTAACATTGCACTGAGAAGTAGCTCATATAGTGAGCTCAGCAGATGTGCAGTTCGACCAGGTGTTTGCTAATTGCTGCTGGCTAGTCTGAAGGAGCTGAGTACATCCGCTCTGCCAGGCAGAAGATTGGAAATTGCAGCTCTGAGGAGGAGCGTCGTCTTACAAGGCAGAGCTGGGTCTGCCCAGGTGTTTTGCGCAGCTGAATGGTTGCCATGGAGATCAAAGGATTTCTCAATCATGCATGAAAGAATCATAGCAAGCGATTGATGAAGGACTAACATTACGACATGATTTAAGGCTCAAAAAAGTCGTTTTTACATAATACTGCCCCTTTAAGAGTGATGCGATGATGCGTTTCGGTGACATAATGAAAACATGTATAGCAATGTGGACCTCTTGGCGGTCTCCAGAGCCAGAGTGAGGTCTTCAGTCCAGATGGACGCTGCGTGGCCGTGAGGGCTGTGGTTCCCTGTGTGGAAACAGAGCGACAACAATGACGGCGCCAAACACACGGAGTCAAATTCTACTTAAATATGTGACTGATTCAATTAGTAACAATAAAAACCATGTAGAAAGCCATTATGTTTCAGCAACAGATGCCATTCCCCAAATTTCAAAAATGCTTTTGTAAAGGGGTGTTTAAATTGTTTAAAGAGTTGTTTGTTTACCCAGCAGCACGGCTTCTGTGTTGCTCCTGAACGTCAGCAGAGGCAGCAGCGGTCCAGGAGGGGGGGAGACCACATACGGAGAGGAGGGGGCCGCCCCACAGAGCACCGTGGGCGGGTACTGGGCCCCGCTACTGGCACCGCAGGGCTGGACCAGCTGAGGACGGGGACACAAAACGGGAAAACATTTTAACCTCGTCCTGATTCCATCAGCTGGGATATAAAACTCATGTTGAGAAAGTTTAAGTGTCTGTCAGATTTTTTTATAGCATTGAAATTTCAAGACAAAAGTACCACTGTGGAGGCTGCACAGTGGTGCAGAAGGTAGCACTGTTGCCTTGCAGCAAGAAGGTCCAGGGTTCGATTCCCATGTCTTTCTGTGTGGAGTTTGCATGTTCTCCCTGTGCATGGTGGGTTCTCTCCAGGTACTCCTCCTCCTCCAACAGTCCAAAAACATGACTGTCAGGTCAATTGGTCTCTCTAAATTCTCCCTAGGTGTGTGTGTGCATGGTTTTTTGTCCTGTCTGTCTCTGTGTTGCCCTGCGACAGACTGGCGACCTGTCCACGGTGACCCCGCCTCTCGCCTGGAACGGAGATAGGCACCAGCACCTCCTGACCCCACTAGGGAAAAGGGTGTAAGCAAATGGATGGATGGATGGAAGTTCTTGGTCAATGTTTACATCACAGAGCCAAATGTTAGGCTCGAAAACAATCTGGTGCTTTCACATGTTGATGCCATAAAAATCTCCAATAACAAAGAAAAAAGTCACAAGTCACATTGTTGATAGTTGCTTTAAAAAAAAAAAAAGTTCTTAGTGGGGTCTGAAAAGTGGCTACATATAGAGATACACTGAATAAGTTGGCAATAGGGATTTCTCTTGTCAACCTAACAATTGGCCACGCCCCTTAGTGTCTCCTGGCACTGCCCACTTTTGTGGAACTGGTCTGGAGGCGGGGTTTTGCTTTCACACAGGGGTCCATTTTGCTGCATTCCAGTCGCCTGTGAAATGGGAACTTCAACGTGGCGACGCCCATAAACACTGTTTGCAAACATCGTTTTAAGCTTTACTTTCCATTAGCAAACATCAATTTTCATTTGTTCGGATTATATGTGCAGTTGCTTGAATGTAACATTAATTTAAGAAGCACCTTTACATGTGTGTCTTGTAAAATAAATTTGCTTCTACCACAGCTTACTACCACTGATGTGAGGAGTGGCCATTTTGAAACGTGAAGTCGGTCTTATAAGTCGTAACTGGTGGTAGTCGGAGTTGATCCCATTTTCCCAGTGGGGGGATGCGATCTCGGAGTGCTTTGCAGATGACTTTACCATAGTTTCGACTACAGCTGGAATGCAGCATTACATTTTTAAGCATTCGTAGCTTCCTGAGCCTTTGTAACTAACCGTCGCCCCCTGCTGGAGAGCCTCCTGTACTGCAGCATCCACCAGGACCCTGTCCGCGTCGCTGCTCAGTGGTACACTCTTCATGTCCGCCATGCGCAGCTTTAGCCGGGCCACAACGCTGTCCGACACGCTCTCCTGAACACACAGCACCCAGTGGACCTGAAGGCACAGAGAACAGTTTAGAACGCAACGCTTTGGTGGATTTACAGAAAACACGAGACAATTTGCAGCCGCTTCTCTCCTCCCACCTCGTTCTTCTTCTTGAAAGCAATCTGTATGACTTCATCCACGGCGCTGTCAATGTCAGCTGACTCGAAGATGATAAAGGGGCAGGTGGCACCAACGCATGAGGAGACAGACACGGGGATGCCCATCCCCGCTGAGGCCTTACACAGAGCCAGCCCATCCTGAGAGAGCAGGGTGAAAGGTCAGACATAAAAATAATCCAACAAACAGATGCTAATTCTACCGTCAGACAGGTGACACACCTGCTTGTTGCCACAGTAAGCGATCAATCTCACGTCGGGATTCTGGGACACTTTGGCGCCCAGCGTGACATCACTTCCTGTTAGGATGTTAAGAGTCCCGGCAGGAAGCCCTGCTGCGGTAAAGAGCTGCGCTAAGAGAAGCGCTGGAGGGGCGGCGCTCCGACCGGGAACGACAATCACCGAGTTACCTGGAGCAAACAGGGAGCACCGGTACAACAACCTGCTACAAGTGTTTAACTTTCTTACAATGTGTAAAAATGTTCTAAACACAAATTTCAATGTTTTACAAGAAATGTATGGGAAAGACCAACACAAAGTAAGACATTGCAGATTTTTTTATGCTTAAAAATAAAAACTGAAAACAGAATCCTATATTTAAGGCCGACTTGCTTCTTAAAATGAATCCAAGACATTTCAAGGCCTTAATCTTTTAGATACAAGAATGTAAAACTTCATAAAACATTATGAATGGATATAAAGACATACATCTCCACGCAAACTTTGTCCAGCCAACTGCCGATAAATTTGAAATTACAAATGGCAAATGCAAAAAAAGATAACTAGCAATAATATTTTAACAGCTAGCTACTGGCAGCCCCCTCCAACTCCAGTCGCAGAACATTAATTTAAGACTTTAAGTGCATTTTAAAGCTTGTGGTTAAGTTCAAGGGGTATTAAAGCTTTTCAAGGCACAATAAAAACATCTTAGGCCTCATCCACACGTAGCCGGACATCTGGGAAAACAAATACATTTTATGCAATTTCTTTTCCTTTCATCTACACCAAAACTGTTTAATATCCCTAAAACTGATAAGAAAAACTACTTCCAAAGTCAAGATATACGTGTGTACATGAAAAAACAGAGATTTGGTGTCATTCGCATTACAGCCTGCGACAAATAATGCACCACTACGTCCACAGGTTGATGATTCAAAATCGACATTTTCTTGTTCTTTTTATTCTAATATAGTATTTAAAATGAGCTCAATCTATGTACATAAATCTTTCCAGACAAATGACCCTTTTGGTGCTATGTTTAATTGCTAACAGGAAGTTGGGGATGTTTTGAAGCAATCTGACTGGCTGATTAGTTTTGTGCTACACTGCCCCCTATGGGTTTGGCATGATATATTTTTTTTAAGCGATGTGGCGAAGATATTCGTTTTCATAAAAAAAAACACAGCTACGTGTGGACAAAGTTTGAATGTTTGAGACTATTTTAAAGGCTTAGATGTAAAACAAAAACTGTATTTGAGGTCCAGATGTGTGTGTTTTACCCATGGCCAGCGCCGGTAGGACTCTGAGCATGAGAGAATAGAGAGAACAATCATCAGAAGAGACGACTACAACCACGCCTGGAAGACAAAACGATAAAATTAATTCAAAAACCTTGAAAAAATAAAAATAAAGAAATGACACAGCATCGCTGATTTCTCACCGACAGGCGTCCAGCCGGGTATGAGCGTGTCTCTGAGCTGAGCCCAGCCGCTGTAGTACTGCAGCAGCCTGACCAGGGCGGCGGGCGAACAGGACGCCTCACACAGCGCACACAGCTCCGACACACACTGACCGTGCAGCCCGAGGACGCCCACCAACCTGTTCGGGGCAGACATGACGCCTCCACGTTAGCGGCTCAAACAAAGCCCGGCAGAGCGGTCTGGGTTCGGCGTGGGCGAGTCGAACCTCAGCAGGGCCTTGGCTCTCTGGGAGCAGCTCAGGCTGCTCCAGGACATCCAGCCGGCGGCGGCAGAAGAAGCACACTGGGAAACGTCGGCGTCCTCGGCGCACGCCGTGCTGCACACGACACCGCCTGGGGACGAACGGGACGGAACATGAAATCATATTTCTCATCAAATGTCGTCAGCTGACACGGATGCAGCCGTCACCTTTGGAATCAGTCAGGGAGAGGCTCCGTCTGTCTGCTGGCAGGATGAACTTCCCATCCATGAAGAAACCCAGAGAACGGGAGTGATGGTCCAGCCAGGCCTGATGGAGAACAGGAGCAGAAATTAATTCTTAAACAATATGAATAATATGCTATTTTTACATATTTGCTAGAAACTGTCACTATCTCATTAGCGTATAACATGAGACAAATGATCTGTGAAATTCTTTTTGTAGAAGTTCGCCTGCTTCCGTCTGCAGAAATATACCGTTCAGTCAGAAACAACCAATCAGAGTGGAAGGGTTGGGGGGGGGGTTGTACCACTGTTAATCACTCAATGTTGCTAAGGCTAGTTAGCATGGCCGCCAATGAGCAGTTTCAATCTAACTGTAAGTTGTTTCTGCACTATTAGCACATCGAGTGGTACATACATGAGCATGATTGACAGCGCTAAGCCCCTCCTCCTGGCTCTGGTTGGTCATTTCTGACTGAGCGGTGTGTTTCTGCAGATGGCAGTAGGACCACAGCGAGGAGGCAGAAGAGCTCGATGTTTTTATTTTCACTGATTATTTGTCTCATGTTATACTGTCATAATAGTTTTAACAAATATGTAAAAAAAAATATAATACATCTTTATTAAAGTTACATAATAAGTTTTAATCTTATTGAAGCTGCTGATTTACAGAAAAGCTTGGGATTAGATGAGAGTAAACTTCTTCCCACTTCCTGTCCAGATATGGGATTTAAAATCAATAAAGTAATTCTAAATATGGGTAAACATTTAGTTTGATTTTATTTTTGTTTTATTTTATAATTTTCCCCTTAACAAATATGTTACTTATATAATACTTTTTTTTAATTTTAAATAAAATAAACTGTTTAATTTCTGCCTACTGGCTAAAAGTAATGAGCATCTCTTATATCTGGTCTTAACCCTCCGCAGCGAGGAACTCACTCATCACTTTTCTTTAAATAAGTTCTTAGAAATTCTGATTTTAAATAACTGCTTCAGGTACATTTATTTTAAAAAGAATTATAGTGGTAAAAACACACATGTTTAAATATTGTGGGAATTTTTCTCTCCAACAAGTTGAACTTCTTAAAATAAAAAGGAAAAAAAGTCAGTTGGAGATTATTCTGATAATGTTGTGACTTTTTACACATCTTTGCTAATGATACCAACAAATCTGCCTCACACTACATTCTTTCAGCAATTAAAAGCTCTGATGGGGCAAAAGTGGTAAGAATGACTCGAAGTGAGGCTCTCAGTTTATTGGTGACCAGGATGCCTCCTCTGTTTGACGGGGACTGGTCAGACTGGATGGACCGTGGCAATTATTGACAGACATCAAAGTCCAGAGCTCAACCTTGAACTGTACTTTTTTCCCCCCGTAGTTTTGTGTTCTAGACGTATAGAAAGTCTTCAGTTTTCTCCAGCTATAAATCTGTTCTGTAGGACAGAATGGAACGAAACCAGGGCCGAATCTGCAAGAACCCGGGGTCCTGGGCTGGAGCCAGATTTGGTGCCCATTAAAGAAAAATATATATTTTACATATGAATTAATAAATAGTCCTGTGTATCACTGAGAATGACCCAATGATGATAATAATTAATATATTCCCTGGCCAGCAGCTCCATGTTGAGTCCGATATATTTACGATAACTTGATAATATATAAATACTTGAGTACAGTTTAAATTCATAAAAAAAATAAATATTTATGCAACTCAGCTCATATGGGCCAAGTAGATTTATATAAATGCAATGTTTGCAAAACATGCTCATGTTTCTACAAGCTAAATGTTTTTACAAAACAGAAATATTCAATAGTAGCTTTTCATTGCACGTAACAAATAACTGGACGAAATGTTCTCTTTAAACCTGATTAGAAGAAGTTACTATAGTTTTGTTTCTGTTTTCCAGGCTATTTTTTTAAACCTCCAAGAATACACAATAATTAAAATTGCATATGTTACAGATATTTCGTAGCTCGTTGTTCCTGTCCACTGATAGAAGTCACATGTTTGCCTTGTGAATTTCAGTCAGCTAACAGTTAATGAGCTTCACATGGATCAAACAGGGCTCCACTGGTCCTGCACCACTGCTTTATATACACATGTCTATGCAGCCACATATAGGCTTATTAACGCAACTACAGCGAATTTATTACGTTAGCCGCAGTAAATTAGACTGGAAAACTCACCTGAGCAGTGGCAGTGCTACTAGCTGCAGCCGGTCCCTGCTCCATGCTTTGAAAAATGTCGTACACCGTCGGGTTGGTGCTATCAGCCATAATAGTTCGGACTCGGTATAAAAGGGAAATCACGCCGTCTCCGTTTGGGGTCTAACTATAGAGCAAGAATTGGAGATTATAATACAAGACCACCGACCTATTGCTCTATATCCACCGCGAGAGGGTTCACTCCTACTTATTTCCGGTGTTCATGTTCCACCACCAAAATGTGTTCGGTAGCATGAAGTCATCACATCATTGCGCTTATTTGTAGAGTTTTATGGTCAAGTCATGGTAGATGTAAGACCATTTAGGAAATTGACTCAGAAAAAATAACGTCATGCCGGAAAAATACTCATGTAATGATAATAATTTTATTTGAATTATTTGTAATCATTCGCTTTCAAAAAAAGAGAATAACAATTTCATAAAAAACAATGTAAAGCAGTTCAATTTATTTTTAAATGGCATGGAATGTTATTTATAAAGTGCTGAAAAGATCTTGGTATTCATTTCTGAAGTTATTTCAAGAGACCGGTGTTCTCATGTAGGAGTTCATTAAGTGAACCCTCGCGATAAAAACGAAGCCGTAAAATATTGTGTAAAGGCGCAACTTGCGGGGAAGACCCATCTCAACGTGACACCTGTGTTGTGGTCGAGATGCAAAACAAAAGTATTAACACTTTATGACATACATCATTATTATTTAAAAAAAACAAACATTTTTATTCTAATTCATTTATATTATGTTATAAAAATATTAAAACATCTAAACGACTTTTAAAGCTCGTTGGTGTGGCATCATCTGGCGGATCTATTTTGTCAACGTACCGAACTTGCTCCGCACTCGAGGAAGTGCGGGGAAAATTGTGCGCTTCTTCTAGCCTAGTTGGTCCATGTTATGCTTTGGTGGCGTTTCTCTTTTGCAGCCTGTATGGAAGCTTGAATACTTTCCCCCAACGTAAAGGATAAGATACTTCCACAGCTGAAGATATGCCACGGAGAAAGGTGAGAGAAGACGTTAGAGGCTGTGGCAGTGCAGTGTAACGTCATGGCTAATGTTAGCCGTGGAAATGAAACTGGGGCTGGAAAACGAACGCCGCTGAGGCGCCTGAATGTTTTTCTACACGGTGTTAATAACAAACTGCGCATGTTTTTAATAACTCCCTCCAGTAAGAGTTATGTTTGTGCTAGAGCTATTAAGCTAAGCTAGCTCACATTTACAGCGCAGTTGCAAGAAATTATTGCTGTTTCTTAAACCTCTTATTACTCTTTGATTGCTAGTTTAGGTTGGCTCTTCCTCCAACATGCCGTGTTTACGGGCAGACCAAAGTTTAACGGCTTGTAACGGTCTCTAGCAAACGGATGAGGACGGGTTGTTTTTTGGTTTCCACAGGACAGAACGCTGTACACCAAAACAACGCTCCGATTGGACGGAGTTTGAACTACGCCTGCGTTAATTGGTTGGACTTGCGCAAGCCCCGCCTCACCTCTCACTTAATTGGTGAAATGCAAATAGAATGCACTGCCCTCTTGTTGTGAAGTTGTCAAATATGCGGCCATGCTGCCAAAGCAGTTACTCATATTTACGTCTGGATCAAACGGTTCGACCAGGATGTCGCGTCTTGGAACATTTTTATTTTTGGAGGATAAAGCAAACGGACCAGAGCAGCTTTATTTCTCTTCTACCAACGCGAATGTTTACTGTTGCTTGTACGTCCGCTGATGTCAGTGTATCCTTACAGTTTACAGTTCTAGTGTATAATTGATTGATTTTTGGTATATAATCGATGACAGTTAAGTATTTAATAGCCTCCATAGTTCCGCGAGGTGTATTTTTATCTGCTGTAGTTGTGTTTATCTGTGGCGCATTATTCGCTACATGTATTCATGTTTAAAGACGGCAGGGGCGGCCCAATCTTGGATGAGGCCCCGGGCAGTTTTAATGGAGGGGGCAGTTCTAGCTAAGCCTATTGCAGTGACTGTAAGCTTATCTTGGTTCACAAGTAACCATGGGGGACAAAAAACCTTAACTTGTATATCTATCCATAGAGAATTATGAATAAGTTCAATGATTGTGGTTCTAAGGATTTGTATAGTGTGTATATAACTGTATACATACATTTTTCGTAGTGTTTGAGTTGTCGTTTATTGTAGCTATTTATTAATTTTCAAATCTGAAGTAGAGAAATATGTATAAAAAAGCAAACCAAAAAAGTAATAATTATACGTGATTGGAACAAATCTTTGTGAAGAGTAGGAGTGCTCACTCCAAACTTTTCTATTTTACAAAGAATTGGTAATGTATCTATTCGACATATTTTCATTATGAAAATATATTTTTTGTCATTAAAACAATCTGTTAATTGCTTTCAAACTACGTTTATCTGTCATACTGTACTGTTAGTTAGTTAATTAATATTTGGAAAGCAAAAGGTGCTTAACAGCGATAATTTCCGTCCGACATGGGATCTCTGCTGAATTAATCACTGATAAAAAGAAACAGGCAGGGGGAAGATTTTTTATTATATATATTATATTTATATATATATATATTTTTTTTTTCTTTCTTTGCATATGTGTGTGTGTATATGTATATATACACACATATGTATATGTGTTTTTTATTTAAAAAACAAAACAAAGACATACATTTGCTGACTGTTTCTGGTTTCTCAGAGAACGGCAGGCAGCAGCTCGGATGGAACAGAGGACTCTGATTTTTCCGCCGACCTCGAACACGTCAGAGCTGCAGTAAGGGCGCGTCGACGCAGCAGCACGCGTCTGACTCGCGCATCCCTGCGCCTCAGCCAGAGCTCACAAGGTAAACCGTTCCTACCACTGTGAAATAAATAAAATGAGTCTTTTTAACAAACTTGTGGTTCAAAGGAAATGTTTTTCTTTCTTAAAACTTTGACTATTTTTCGGGGTTGCTAGCAATATTTTAGGGCCTAATTTTTATCTACTTATTTATTAGTGGATAAAACACTTCAGATTGGAAAAGGGCTATATGTGTCTTTAAAAAAAACCTTATGTTATGAAACTTCAGATTTTTACTTTGTTAGTGTCTTCTTAAAGATATGTAAAATGTCGTAACATAGCAAAAATTTACCATTAAAAAAAAAATATTCCCATCAGTGCAACTTGGCTATAGAGGCAGTTGTCTCTTGTTCGAGTGACAGTTGAAGATCCAGATACGGTTGAATAAAAGTCACAAAAACCTTGAAAATGTTGCCAATAATTGTCTATAATTATTTTTTGGTTAGAATTCTGCCCTTTTCAGTTGTTAGTAAAGCTGGACAATAAAATAATTTCAATAATTTATTGAGAAACAGACAGCAGTACATCAGTACTTAGCCTAAATGCTAATGGGATCTGTACATCAGTATATAGCTGAGAAAGTTTTATTATGAATTAATAAAGTCCTCCACTTCTCAAAGGAATTGAGTGATTAGTTTTTGACTGTTTCTTTTTTTTTTTAAAGAAATGTCAGTATTTACTATTTACACTTTATTAACGTACTTTTTAAAATTGTTCTTTAACTTGATATTATAACAGAACTTATATTAGAATCCAGACTTTTTAGTCAAAACTGAATCTGGATGATCACTGCAATTTAATTCATAAAACAATATTGTAACAATTTAGTGTAATAAAGAAACTTTGAACATATTCCAAAGTTGAAAAGTTTTGACATTTGAAACTCAGACATTTCCAGTGTTTTTCTAGAATGTTTTTGAGATTAGTCTCAAAATCAGAGTTTTTGGGGGGGGGGGTTATAAAATGTTGTACTTTGAAACTCAGAGATTCAGATTTTTTTTTTTTAAAGAAAATTTCTAAGATTGACCTAAAAATTTTATTATTAAATTGTTAAAAAAATGTTTGAAATGTACTTCTTTTCTCCCTATCTACAATGGCCCTAACATGAGTTGTAAGGCTTTGACTGAACCGTCCTCGAACAGCTTTTCTTCCAGGGTCATCCTGTGTTTAGCTGGATCCACCTCTGAGATTTGAATTGATAAAACATCATGTCTGTGATTTAAAGTTCGTCTCAGAAAAGTTGCATTTCCTTCTTCCTTTTAGATAACTCCAGCTCGTTACGCAGCGGCTCCCCGGCTGCTGCCGCTCCCGATGAGGGCCCCGATTCTGCAGCAGAGTCGGCCCCTGCAGCAGCAGCAACAGCAGCAGCAGCAGCAGCGCCTGCCTCCGTCTTCTCCTCTGCACGCAGGATCACACGTAGCCAGCAGGGGGCGGCAAACCCCAAAGCCAAAAGATACCATTTGCGTCAGAGCAGGTCGTCTGGCTCAGACACAGAAGCCAATGGTAAGCTGCAGTTCTTCCTTTCTGTTTTATAAAAAGATAAGATGAGATCTGAAGTAGAGGCATGAAGAAGAGATGAAGGTGTGAAAGCAGCAAAGCAGCAGCATTAGGGGATATTTTAGGAAGTGGCTTATAGAGGCAAGAACGGAGAACGAGAGGCGGAGGATCTGTATGTTTTTCTTTCTTTCTTTCTTTCTTTCTTTCTTTCTTTCTTTCTTTCTTTCTTATGACGCAGGTGAGTTGATATAAGTCATATGAAGTCAGTCTGTTCCTGGTTAGAAAGGGGACTAATAAGTGTTGCCTGAAATTGGAGGCTTGTCAAAGGAACCAATGACAAACCTTCCTGAAAACTGCAGCTGCTCTCAAACTTTACTCACAATGAGGTGAAGGCACATCCATACAAGTGTTAAAAGATCAGCCTTTTACTTTAGACATCTTATTTATTGGGACAAAATAAAAAGATCTGACTCATATCATGTTGAAACGTTAGACAAATATAACCTGTAATGGAAAAAAAAACTTAATATATTAGGTCATTTATTTGCATCTCTTGATATTTTTTCCAAAGTATTTCAGTTAAGTTGAGGTCTGGACTTTACCGAGATGTTTTCCTTTTTCACTGTAGAATAATAAACTCAACACATTTGAATGTAGAAATAGCGTTATAACAGATGGAACAGCAGCAGTCGTTGCTTTCCCAAGATTGTTGCTTCTTTCTTTTCACATCAACATTGTCAAAACTCCCGCTTTCCTAAAAGTGGCCACACTGATGATAAAAACTCACAATATTTTTTCTCTGTGCCGTGATACTCGCAGCCTTTTTTGTTACGTATTCACCATTTGTCACGAACCCCAGCCTTTTACATATGAACCTGCAGCTAGAGCCAGCAAACCTCGTTTGACTTATTGAGTTGACGTCCAGCTTCCTGCTTTGACTTAGTGTGAAATCTATTGTTAGAAACCGTTACGTCAGATTCCCCGAGCCCGCTCTTTAATTACTGTCACTGAGTGGTGTCTCTTGTAGATGCAGAGCAGGTGGGGTTTTACGTTGTGGAAATGTTTTGCATAAATAAAATATCTACTTTTAAAATCTGATGGATCTGTTTACCAATTGCGTGCTAAGACCGGAGATGGAGCTGAATCTCATCCCTGATTTTATTTGAAAGAAATCTTTCCCCTGATGATAAAGGTTTAAGCCGACTCCAGATGTTCAAGAGGAACAATAATTCATGGCATTCAGAATATTTTTTCTGTCCTACTGCTAAAGCAATTGATTTTATTGTTAGAGATACCAGCTGTGTTTCCATCAATAGTTTTTTTTAATGCGCACATTAAAGTGACGCATTAGAAAAGGTTGATGGAAATTACGAAATTCAAAATAATACGATATTGATTAGGGGCAGTATTAAAATCACCTAGCAACATTGGTCCAAATTTTCATACCAGTGCATTCCTAAGTCTATTAAATTTAGGAATTATTGCAGAGTTGAAATTTTTAGCTGTCTTTAGCATCTTATATTTGAAATTAGCATGGTTAGCTATGCTAAGTATTAACAGACATTTCTGTGTGTGTTCTCTGAAGACTCTGAAACTCCAGTGAGGTTACCGCTTATCTCCAAATCCAGAATATTCCACAGATGAAACCTGAAAGCTTGACAGGATTTAACAAAGCCACTTTGCTGTTATACTTTTAGTTTTGTTGTTCTCTTTTTAAATGACGGCCTGATCAGACCAGTAGTGATATCTCAACATGTATGAAGTAACATCTTACTGGAGTATAAATTTGCCAACGTTGAGTCTTCTTCCTTCAGTAACAACTTCTACACTTTGGATGTTGTGCCTGAGGTAAATGTGGTTGTGTTTGGCGCAATGTTGCAGCGATTAAGTATGGTGCCTTCACTGTTCAACATTTTTCTAATGCACATTTTGAAGCATCACATTAAAAAAGGTTGATGGAAACGGCAAAATTGGAAATAACTTCCTCAAAAAAAAGGTTTTTATGCTTGCTTGAGTTGGCTTTTAGCTTTTCCCAAAAAATGCGCTAAAGAAGACGGGAACAGATTTAACAGTAAGCGCTGAAGCTTTTCCTTTACATGACTGATCAGATGTTTCTGCTGTTGGCGTGCGTTAGAATCGCATTTCTTTCTCTACGTCTCCAAACAGCATGTAAATTCGCCAATACTAGTTGACATTACAGAACAATTACAACTAGCTATGGTTTGTGACCGGCTAATTGAGATGGAAATTGACCAGTTCTATTAACAAGCCAATTTTCTTAACACATCATCCCCTAAAACATAAAACTATATGTAAACTTAAAGAAAGAGGACTTTGGTCGCAATAGAAAGATAAACAAAAGAGAACAGAAAAAAATCTGTTTTTGTGCTATTTTCCTTCACAACCGTATTCAGAGTTGCTGCTGCTGCTGCTTCTCTATCATGCTGGTCACACACAACCTTCTGTGTTAACTGAAGGCTAAAAGATAAAAGAAAACAGGTTGAAATATGTGCTTTCATTTGGCAGCCAGGGTCTCACAGCTGCCCGTTCTTCAGCAGCAGTAACATCATTCTTCGCTATTGGATTTATCTGAGTGCTGCTACTGCTGAAGGCTGTTCATTGCATCTGTACGTGTGGACATATGTGGCCTGCAGAGATTCCCCCCTTAAAATAAATCAGAAGGAGTAAAAGCTGCAAAGATGCTTTCATTTCAAATAAATTAGCGTTAGAGTTTGGGATTTTTAATCTTCCTCAACTCGCCCAGCAGACACAAAACAAGGAGCGGACCGGGACGAGACGCCCCCGCGGACCCCGACAGGCAACGCCCCATCCTCGGAGTCAGATATTGACGTTTCCAGTCCGAGCAATGACCACGTGTCTTCTAACAACAATGTTGTCGTTTCACAAGAGGAGGACGAGAGACTGGCGAAAGAGCTGTCGCTCAAAGAGGCCGCCGCCCACAACCTCTCCCATCGACCCAAACGACGACGATTCCACGAAAGCTACAATTTTAACATGAAGTGTCCGACCCCAGGATGCAACTCGCTCGGTGAGAGGACCTAAACTCCACACAGCCACGATTCCCCGCTGCCCCCCCGATCAAATGTCATACCGCTTTAAATTTACTGCCTTTCATCTGCAAACATCCTCTCATCTTCCTCTTGTTCTCACCCGTCCGGTTTTTCTCCCAGGTCATCTAACAGGAAGACATGAGAGACATTTCTCCATATCAGGCTGCCCGCTGTACCACAACCTCTCTGCTGATGAATGCAAGGTACACACACACACACACATGCACATGTTTGTATTTCCATACATATTAGGGTTTTGTATTGACTTGCATTCATTTTAGTTACTGTATTTATGCCTAACCCAGACATTTTTCCCAACCCTGACAATACTAGTCTTTTCCTAACTCTAACCTTAACCAAAACCTAATTCACAACTCAACTCTAAAGCTAACTGCTAAACATAAACAAAGGGGTCTACCGTATCAGGACTGGGCTTTGGTCCCCCTAAGGCCCATCAGTTTTCAGAGGTTAGTAAAATACCATAAATAGTCCTAAAAAACCAGGCAGGTACACATAAAGTCCTTAAAGGTCCAAAGTCCTTTCTGTCACAAGGACTTTGGAATTTCTTCTATTATTTTTTATTCATTTCTATAGTTTAGCCCGGACCTTTACCCTAAACATAACCATTACCAGTACATGCATAACTCTATACCTAACTATAAACTCAATTCACACATTAGTCCAAAACCTAACCTGTAACCCAAAAACAGCACTTCTTCTGGGACTCAGGTTTGGGCCCCAAGAGCAGCAGTCAGTCCCCACAACTGATGTGTTAGGACGATGGTCCTCACAATGTATCAAATACAAGAACACACACACACACACACATCTGTGCACTTCAATAAAACTGAGGACTTTGTATTGTCTTCCATTCATTGTAGTAACTATTTATGCCTAACCCAGACATTTTTCATAACTAGTCCTAGTCTATTTCTAACCTTAACCAAAACTTATTTCACATTATACCGCTAAACCCAGCTAGTAGACCAAAGTAGAAGTCGAAAAATATGAGATTCAGGAAAAAGTCCTCATTTATTACGGAAGACCTTCTTCTGTGGGTAAAAATGGTGAATGTGGTCCCCTAAATAAAAATATACAAGTAGACTGCACACACACACATACACTCAATACACAATCTGCAAGGATTTCAGATAAATTGTGTGGAACTATGAAAAAATAGTCACACAAAGCTGGAATGGCTGGAAAGTACCCAAAGCGATACATTTACACGTTTACATGGCTGTATATGTTTCCTTGCAAAAGTTTTCACACCCTGGAACTTTTCAGCATTTTTTGATACAACCACAAACGTCAACATTACATTGTTTGTGGTTTAATGTTTGCGGTCCATAAACATAAATCTGACATAAAACATAAATCTGACAATCAGTCTCCTCGTTACTGAGGAAACGTGTTGATGGTCGAACTGGTCCTCTGGTCTGCCGTCACACCAAGTGTCCGGTGAGTGAATGTGAAAAAAGCAAGAGGAGCAAATAGAAATTGGCATGCTGTAGAAACATGGAGGAGGCTGCTGTTGTGTTTTTGCTACGGGGCTCCAGACAGTGTTGATTTGTTTGACAGGGCAAGGCGACGACACGCGACAAGCAGTCCGAAGAAAGGGCGCTGTCGCATCGGCAGGATGAGAACAGACACTCCACAAGGCACCAGGTAATGTGCTGGAAAGCAAACATACACACAGGTTTGTGTCCCTTCTGACTGGTGCGTTGCTTTTGAGGCAGGAGCAGCTGAGATCACACTGCTGGTCGTCAGGGTGGCAGGGTCAGAGCGATGACGGGTTACTGTCACTTGGTTCACAGTAAAATCCACGTCTGATGCACCTGTTTACTTGATTAGATAAGACAGGTCGTTCTAAATGTCTGAAAGGAGATTATGAGATTGGAATAACCAAAGAGAAAACAAACAAGTTCTTTTTACTGAATTCGAAATCTTTTTCTATTCTTTTGATATAACGTCGTGTAAAATCATCATTGCATTTAGATAAATATTTAAAACTGAAACATTTAATTTTTTTTTTTTTTTTAATTGATTGGTTTAAAACAGCTTGCCAAGTGTGGCGTTAAAACCTGGAGTGATGGATGTCGCTACTTTATCTTTAACTGTCTATGTTTAATCATAAAAAAACAATTTAAGATTTTTGCTGTTTTAAAACCACAACTTCTTAAAACCTTGTCATACTTTGGTACCAGTAATTGTCTGTTAGTGATGTAACAATCAATTGGCCAAAAATCAAAACTGTACCGCATCTCTGCATCTCAGTTGGTCAAAAAATGACAAATCTGATACTATGTAGTAAAACCAGAATAGTAGTAATATTATGAGAATAAAGTCGTTATAATATGAAAATAAAGTCGCAGTGGGAGAACAAAGTCATATTATTACTAGAATAAAGTCGCAGTGGGAGAATAAAGTCATATTACCAGAATACAGATTGTGTTTGTGGTATAGTTCTGAGCAACTGGTAGAAACAATGAATAAGCTATAAGTAATCAGTTTATGAAAACACACTCTGCAGCTAGCTAACATTTTCACATGTTTGAAGGCGTGAATTTAAGGAACATTTCTTTTTACATGATACCTCTAATCAGCCCATAATCTTCATCTGCGAAGGCCCAAATCAGCTTTTCGTTCAAACCAACTGTGTTTGTTCCAGGCCCCCACAGACGGACAGCAGCGCTACAAAGATAAGGTGACAGAGCTGAGGAGGAAGAGGAACTCTGGCCTCAATAAGGAGCAGAAGGAGAAATACACAGTAAGCAGAGAGGAGACGTCAGACTGAATCTTCTCCACGTTATAAAAATCCCACTTCTTGTTATTTTTCCCCACTTGCTCCCAGGAACACCGACAGAGCCACGGGACGAGCCGGGAGCCGATGCTGGAGAACATCACCAGCGACTACGATCTCGAGCTGTTCAGGAAAGCGCAGGCACGTGCCTCGGAGGACCTTGTAAGAGAGAAAACTCATCATCACCTCCCACCCTTCCACTTTTCCTTCCTTTTGTTTTTGTTTTTATTTTTGTTGTTAACCTACCCCGCTTCTCCCTTTTTCCTACCTTACTTCTCTTCTTCTCTTTTTCAGTCTGAAAACCTTCCTCTGCAGCCACAGCAGGAGTCTCAGATAGATTTGGTAGTTTGGACGATCACTTCATGTCATTCCATGTTCATTTCTGATACTTCAGATGAGAGGGATTTACCAGATGTTAGCTGATAATGAAATATATTAATAACCCAGTAAATTCACTTCAAAAACCCAAAATCTCACCCAAGTATTTTTTGCCTAGTTTCTAGTGCAGATATCTTCGTACACTTGAAATAAGACAAAACTAACTGACAAGGAATTTTTCTGCAAGATGTTTTTAAAGTCAATAATTCCTGAATATTGAATTTAAAAAGTCTAGTTCTACTAACAGATTTTGTTTTTAAATTTATAACATGGGAAAGACGTTTTGTAGAACTGTGCCTGTCACAGTAAGTAATTAACCATTTAATAACATGATAAATTAAAATGAACTTGATCATTTCCGTTCTGATGATTCATATTTCTCACCAGGCAATTTTGTTTACAGAAACATCATAATCCGTTTTATTTACGGATTCAGTTGTGTGGCATTTTTATTTCCGTTTTATTTATTGCTTTTTGGTTGTCGTGTTTTAATTGGGATATTTTAAAAAATCTTCTAGTTCCAGTTCAAAGTGTTCTATGCAAAATTTAAAGTTATTGTTTTTTGAGAGAAAAAACTTGCATTATTATGCCATCATCATTGTATAACTTGACAACGATCTCAAAACAACAATAATATCGATTATTACAATAATAACAGGGACAGCTTGTGGTCCAGCAACTTTTATTGTAACAGGCCTAAAGGGAGCTTATAATTTTTAATACATATATATGTATTTTTAAACATGTCCTGCATGGCAATGTGTCAAGGTGAGGCCCAACGGATTTACTTTCACAAGCGCAGGATTACTGCTTTTGCCATGATTCTCCCTTTGATATATAGAAGAAACTTTATTAGAAATTCCTTTGGATTTAGTCCTAATTTAATGGACACAGAGAAGAAAAAAGAGAGGGAGAAAGGTGGAGAAAAGGTGTGAATGGAAAAGAGGAAAGAGTAGATAAGAGAAAGAAGCATAAAGGGAACACAAGTCAAGGCTCCTGAAGTCTGCCTCTAAACCTGCAGAAAGAGAGAAAAGAAAACCGAGAAAACACAGCAACAATCAGCGTATGCATATGTAATAATAAAAGTTCAAACCATTGGAACGTGCATGATAATACAAGATGTATTTAGTGACGGTGATATTCAAGAATGTTCACTAGAAACTAGACAAAATACTTGGTAAGATTTATTGCTTTTGCAGCGTTCAGCTTTTTTTTCCAGTCCAGATGACTTTCATCTATCCAAGTGAAGCTTAAAGCATTACTTCCTCATCTGACTTTTTCTTCCTGCACCTTTGATTTTCTTGGCCGGTTCCCTCCACTCAGGCGGTTCCTTTGTCTTCCCTTCAATAATTGAATCTTTCTTCCCTCCTTCCCTCCCCGTCTCCTCTCCGCCGCCTTCTGTCCCGCTTGCCCCGCCCGTCCGTCCCGACCCGGCTGCGCAGGAGAAGCTCCGTCTGGCCGGCCAGGTGTCGGAGGGCAGCAACATGATCAAAACTATCGTGTTCGGCCGCTTCGAACTGGACACCTGGTACCACTCGCCGTACCCCGAGGAGTACGCCCGCCTGGGGAGGCTCTTCATGTGCGAGTTCTGCCTCAAGTATATGAAGAGCCAGACCATTCTGCGCAGGCACATGGTAGGGCAGCCCTACTGCTCAATGTTTGAGTAAAAATTTTGGTTTTGAACAATTTTTTTTAACCTGAAGTCGTTTTTGCTACTCAAGGCCAAGTGCGTGTGGAAGCATCCACCAGGTGACGAGATCTACAGAAAGGGGAACATCTCTGTCTTTGAGGTGGACGGAAAGAAGAACAAGGCAAAAGCTTTACATCTGTAATCCCTTTCGCTAACCATTGTCAGTCGAAACGAATCGGTTTCATCAACCCGTTGCGTTCTCTCCACTCCCAGATTTACTGTCAGAACTTGTGTCTGCTAGCCAAACTCTTCCTGGACCACAAGACGCTGTATTACGACGTGGAGCCGTTCCTCTTCTATGTCATGACGGAAGCCGACAACACGGGATGTCACCTGGTCGGATATTTCTCCAAGGTAACGCCTTCAGAAGCCTACTGCTTCCTCACTTTGTGGAAACTGGGTCGCGTGATGTTAGCCTGTGAATGCAACACCAAGCTAATTATCTAGATTGACGTTTTTAAAGCCCCAGGAAGTTGGAGGAGTTCATACTAGGGCCGTTCGATAAATCGAGTTTATCGATTTGTCAAATTTAGATTTTTGGAAAATCTAGTTTTTGTTTCTTTCCACCAATGGACTGCTTGGGCTTCCATAGTTCAGACTGATGTTAGCCCGTCTAAGAACTACCATCTTGCTCGATAAGCCTATTCTACAGGTTCTATTTATTTCGACTTTGAATTCAGGTCAACTCAAAGAAAGAATGATTGAAATAAAAACCAGTCATTTGTATTTTTTCTTCTTTTTTTAAAGAACTAAAAGGGGGAAATGGATTAAAATTGGAAATGTTATCTTGGATAAAAAACAAAATCTAAGATTTTATTTTTAAGCCATATTTCCCGTCCCGCCCTAGTTCATACTGTCAGATACTGAGCCAGGGCACCCACAAATTATTTTGTAATTTTTTTTTAAGGAATGCATATTTTGCAGGCATTGTACTTTTTATTTTGGGATTTTTATGAATATAAGCAACATGGAGCTACTGCCCAGCGGACGTATTAAACCTGTCATCGACAGTTCGTATCCAGTTAAGACTGGGTATGAACCCAGGGGCCACATCCTGTTCTGTCACAGCAGTTTCCTCTCCTTCCACAGGAGAAGAACTCGTTCTTGAACTACAACGTGTCCTGCATCCTCACCATGCCGCAGTACATGAGGCAAGGCTACGGAAAGATGCTCATTGACTTCAGTGAGTACCAACACTGCTCTCATTCACTGATAAATGTCACCTGATTTTGGAGGGCGCCTCTCAGAAAACGTTCATCAAAACTGCTGTGCGTCTTTTCTGGTCTGCACTAAGATATGCGCAGAGAATTCAGTTCAAAACAACAACTTTCTCTCCTGTCCAAAAACAACAAACAGGCTACCTGTTGTCCAAGGTGGAGGAGAAGGTGGGCTCGCCTGAGCGCCCTCTGTCCGACCTGGGTCTGATAAGCTACAGAAGTTACTGGAAAGATGTTCTGCTGCGGTACCTCAACAGTTTTCAGGGAAAGGAGATCTCCATCAAAGGTTGGAATGTTTTCCTGTTATTATTATTATTTTACCTTTATTCAACCGGGAAAGTCCCATTGAGATTAAAAACCTCTTTTTCAAGAGAGCACTTGCCAAGAGGCAGCAAAGGTCATGCAACAGTTAGAAGCAGTTCTGATGTGCTTGAATGTGCTTATAGAGAGAGACAGATTACAGACTTTTAAGTAAAATTCCGTACAATTTTTCACACCATGGCTTCAGACGTATGAGTGAAAACTAGGGGTTCACTGATTGCAGTTTCCTGGTCAGTCACCAATGTTTATAAACCAGATTTTGAGCAATACAAATTTTAACATTTTTTTTGTCTGAAAAGTTGCTATGAAGAAGCAGCATTCAGTTTCTATGCACCACTAATCTGGAACAAACTTTCAGAAAAACTGCCAAAACAGTTCTTTTAAATTAAGGCTAAAAAACTCTTTGATTTAAATCTGTGTGATTCATAATAACTGGAACATTAATAAATATAGTCAAAGTATATGAGCTTGATGATTTTGATGTTCTCATTTAACAAAATCTTGTTTCATAAATTAGTTGCTGTGTTATATTTTTATACTGTTAACACTTTGAACTGCCTGCTTGCTGAAATATGCTACAGAAGTAAACTTGACTTCACTTTGAGAAGATGAAATTAAAATGTTTTTCATTTCCAATTTGCTCTGTCATGGATGAGGTATGTATTTAACAAATTTAATCCGTCATTAATAGTACTAACAGCATAATTGCTGTATTTGCTGTCGATATGCTTCAAGGGAAAAAGCACTGAAGTCACATTCTAGAGCTAAAATATTTAGCAAGATCTCTACCGTAGCATCTCTCATTAGCTGCGTTTCCATTTCAAATTTGCGCAAAACTTTGTTCTATTTTAAAAGAAATAAAATTAAAATTGGATATGGATAAGGTTGTTTATTTAAAAAAAAACATGCTGCACATCCTCCTCCTACCACTTCCTGTCGTCTGCTTTGTCGTTTCTGCCAGTAGTAACATCAAACTGTTGATCACATGACTTGTGTGATGTGAAAAAAGTGTTTCCATTGCAGTTTAGCAAAATCCGATAATTTTTATGCTTTTTTTTTTTTTCTCTCAAAAGTGGCATATTTCCATTAAGCTTATTTATTTATTTTTGTAATTCTGACTTGTACAATTATATTGTCAAATTAGAATTGACCATCCTAATTTGGTCATTTAAATACTAGCTATATTGGTACAAACCAATATGGCTGGTACCAATACTGGTACCGATATGGCTCATTGGTAGCAGCCATATCGGCATATTGGTACCAATCAGTCGAACCTACAGTATTTGAACCACTGAGGACCATGGATTCAGCAGGCGCTGCTGACCCCACTACCCTAAACTCCTTTAATTTCTCCCTTTCTGTTGCAGAGATCAGCCAGGAGACGGCAGTGAATCCAGTGGACATTGTCAGCACACTGCAGTCCCTTCAAATGCTCAAATACTGGAAAGGAAAACACCTGGTTTTAAAGAGACAGGTGAAGAACTCGGACCGTTGTCTTTGGTTCACAGTTTATTTTCCCATCTAGTCATTAACTAACTGTCGTTTTTTCTTCTTTTTCCGAAGGACCTCATTGACGACTGGAAAGCGAAGGAGACCAAACGCGGTAATGGGAAGACCATTGACCCCACGGCCTTAAAATGGACGCCGCCTAAAGGGACGTAAAGGAGCTTCCTTCTTCCTCCTCCTTCGTTCACTGGCGTCGTCACAGCTGCAGCACAGTCACATCTGACTGCCGTTCATCATTTCTTTGGGTTCAAACAGTTTTATGTGTTGACTTAAGTGGAACAAATATATCGCTATGTAAATTTTAAAGGTTTTTATTATTATTATTCCTGGGGTTCACATGGTAAAATACTTTACATGAAAAGGAACAGTAGGGAGAATGTGGACAAAGTTGCACCTGGATTTTAATAGGGCTTGAACTGATGACATGAAGAAAAATAGAAGTTATACTTGGACTAGGCCATTAAATGTATGGGTTAGTGAATGAGAATTTTTTACAGCTAAAATGGCTGCATCAAGATATAAATTGTGATATTTGCTGTATATGTGAAGAACTCTTATGGTGTTCCTATATATTAACTAATTTATGCAAAGAAAGACTCGACCTCCAAATGTTCTTACAGGGTAGATAAAGTTTGACACTTTTTATGAATTTTAGGTTGAGAGCAGAGTTAAACGCGTAAGGATTTTTTTTATCGTTTCTTTTTAGATTTGGACCGACGGTGTCTTGCAAAAGTATTCATACCCACTGATGTTGACGTACTTTATATCAAACCTCCTCAGTCTTGAACTTTTTGTAGCCTGTAAGTAGTTTTCCTCCAAGATTTCCATGTATTTAGCTCCACCCATCTTCCAACCCGTAGCAGCCGTCTGCTGAAGGAAAACATTCCCAAATGACCCAAAAATAAATAAATCAAGGAGTATGAATACTTTTTGCAAGGAACTATGAAGTCTTTGCATGCAGGATGTCTGAATCACTGTGTAGTTTGGTCTTAGGTCTCAATGAGCCCATGTGTTTCTGAAAAGTGAAACTAATAGAGCGCCGCTCGCCTACCTCCTCACTCAATTAGTAACGGGCACCAGGCACGCCTGCTAATCCAATCTGTGATGGGCGGCATCGACCTCGTTCCGCTGTGGAGATGCAACGCAGGTCGGCAACACGTTGACCTATGCGAACACGTCCTGGCTGAAGCAAACCAGCTGGCCTGGCTGGGAATTAGAAGGACACACCCTGAAAATACACAGTTTGAGAAAATAGCAGCTCTGAACAAGTGGACTTTTTAAAAATAATTGTGTCTTAAAAACCTGTTTAGAGTTAAGATTATTACTATTTGTCTTTCAAATATCTAGAGAAACTCATTTACACACTTTCCGACTTGAATGAGACGATCTCCTTAGACTTTGGTTGTAAAATCTGCTGCTTTTGTTCCAATTACTGTGTACAAGTGAACCAGCACTTCTTACCAATCTGCATCTGAAGTCAACATTTTAAATCCCACTAAATATCAAAAGAGAAAATATGGATTTGGAAATATTTCAGTACCTGTGCCTGCGGTGATTGTGTAACCCTTCATCTGGTAACGTCGAAGAAATGGAATCAGAAAATGTCTGTTTGAACCCAAAGCAAATAACCTCTACGCGTCTCGTGTCTTACGTTCAGTCTGTCTCGGCGGTCAGTTTGCCAGGAAGCTATAGCTGCCACTGGCCACATTCAGACGGCCCTCTGCTGTCGGACAGATTTTCACCTGGATGTGGGTGTGGCATCACCTCTTGCCTGTTTTTACTCGTTTCCGTATCACTCGTGATGTTTGCGGTGTCTGAGGCTACACACGTTTGTTCTGTATCCTTTTGTTTTTAAAAGTTCTCATTTCAGTTTTATACTTTTTCTATCTCTGAGGTTTACTACTGTTTGACAGTTCAAGCAACTGTTGTACTGTGTTTTCCTTTTTACCATGTGTTGACAATTTAATTTAATTTTTTTTTCTAGTGGTTTAATCCACTTGGCTTTTCCCTTCTTTTAATTGGATTCATGCTATTATTTACATTTTTCTCTTGGGGGTATTTATATTCTTAACTGTAGAGCATAAAGGGATGTTTTATTTAGCTGGACTGGCTTTCTTGTAAATATATTTATGTGAGACCAATATGTAGATCTGAAAGTTGAATGGTCGTTTAGAAAAGGAGAATTTCAGGTCATCCAACCCACCAAACAGTGGCAGAAATTTATTTATTTATCTTTTACATTTCAGAGGCTTATTGCCTGCTATAAGGAGTGATAAGACTGAGTCAAAATGTGTCACTTTTGCACATTGTCACCACTTGTTACAGCTAAAAAACCCGACAAGGATGAATTGGGTTTAAATGAGCATGATTGGCAGCCCACACTGACGGACCGAAAGGGGCTTTGTTTTATTATTTGTATCGGTAATTGATCTAATTCTATTTATGTGATTAGTCAAAATCTGTTAAATGCACAGTTTATTATTTTTGAGAATATGCTGTAAGATAAATAAGCTAGGGCCTACTACCGTTTTCGTTAGATTAGCACAAAGACTTTGAGCCATTAGCTAGCCAGGTTGTTGCTTCTTCTGCTCCTGTAATTGAACAGTTTAAAATAAACCAAATGTAGAACATATTTATGAGACTCACATGGGTCCTTGTTTTGAACAAAGTCAATCTTCTAGTTTCTTTTCGATTTAGTCTATGAAATAAGATGAGCAAACTGAGAAGTTCAGTCAGTTGTTAGTTTTGTACTTAGCTACCCAGCTGCTAGTTTTGGTTTGCACTTTTTTGCTTTATAGCTATCCTTACTTAGCTTCTTACTGGGCTAAGCAAAACCACTATCACATAGATTTGTACTTAGCAACCACCAATCTGGGTGGTTGTTGAGCATAGCTTTGTACTTGGTTTAGCTAAGCTATCTGAATGGTAGCTCAGCGTAGCTTTGTACTTAGCCAAGCTAAGTGACTGTCATGTTGGCTTTGTTTTGTATTCAGCTAAGCAACATGAGTCATTGTTTAGCATAGCTCTGTACTTAGCTAAGCTTACTGATTGATGTCCTAGCTTAAACTTGTGTGGTAGCCTAGCATAGTTTTTTTAACCTATCTAAGCTAGCTCACTGCTGTCTTAGCTTAGTGCTTGAATCTGAGTGGTGCTAAGCAATCTGAATGGTAGCTTATCGTAGCTTTGTACTTAACTAAGCTGACTGACTGCTGTCTTAGCTTTGTCTTTAGTTAAGCAAACTGAGTGGTTGCTTAGCATAGGGTTAGCACTTAGCTAAGCCAAATGACTGCTGCATTCACTTAGCTTTTATTTACCTCAGCAATCTGAGTAGATACTGACTTAAATTTGTATTGAGCTTGCTTTATACTTCTAGCTTAGCTTAGCTGTGTACTTGGCTTATAAGTGCATGCTATCTTAGCTTTTAGTTTTGTAAGCAACAAGAAACAACATGGTGATGAAAATCAATTCTCAACATCTTTTGATCACAAAACATGTGTTTTTTTTCCAGTTGATGTTTTGTTTTGGAGCTTTAATCCTTTAGTTGCTGACTTTTTTTCTCTGCCAGACTGTAGTTTGGTTGTACATTTTGTCTAGTGTGGTGTAATATATTCTTTCTGTAAAATATGTGAAGTTGAAGATGTCCTCACTGTTTCTTTGTTTCCTCTGTTCATGCATCTGTAGAAACATGGCTGGCAGGGCGATCTTAATATGTTTTTACTTAAATTCTAAGTAAGGATTATTTTTTGTGCCCACCGTTAAAGGCAAAGCACACTCCACTGGTTTAACGTTGTCAAAGAACAAAAGTCTATCCAAGGAAACTCTTCACATATCTTTCATACTTGACTGAATCTTCTGGTGTTGAGCGCTCGTCTTTTACAACAAACCATAGCTTGAAGCTATTTTCTATTTCTTAAACCTGGGAGAATTGTTACCTTGTTTTTAACTCAATAGGAGTACATCCTATTTGTTAACGCTTTATTTGAATGGTATAAAACTGGCATAAACATGAACATGAAGACACTTCAGGAATGTTTACGCCTGTTATCATGAAGTGTCATTCGGCAAATAATGACACTTCCAATGCAAAACCGACACTTTTAATGGACTTTTAATGCATTAAAACTGTCGTTATTAACCGAATGACACTTCATGACAACATCATAAACATCCATGAAGACTCCTTCATGTTCATGACAGGTGTTATGTCATGTTTATGACTTCAAATAAAGTGTTACCTCTTGCTTTATTTTAGAACATGAAATTCTCATTTGGTGATGAAATAAACTTGAAATAAGTGTCTCCAAACCACAGATTATTTTGTCAGAAATAGTCTCTGTGTTGAGCGTATCAGTCCATTGTAACTATGGTGAGATATTCTCACATCGTGTCTTTTGTCTGCCTTGAGGTCACCATATCCATTTTGTTTCTTTTGTATTGTGTTTTTTTTTTTATCCAATTATTGTTTTTGTGTTATTTTATTTAACCTATTTTGTGTTTGTTTTGGTTTTTGTGCCAATGGCAGCTATAGATAGACAGCTTCCAAACTTGTTACAGGTCTTCACCTTCCTAAATATAAATATAAATATATATATATATATGTCACCAAGTATCTTTCCATCAACTTCCATCAGTCGGCGGCAAGCTGTTGTTTACTGCTACTATCTACTCACAAAGCAGCAACACAGAAAAGTAGCAAAAATTGGCATTGGTATGTAGCTCAGTTGTGCTTTTGCACTTGCTTTGCCCCCTTCCACCTAATAAATGCAATCGTTGAAACACATGGCCTGGTGTGTTTGTGTGTCGGTCTATTTCACTTTGCGACAGGATCGCGCTAAAGAAGGTCAACACTAAGAAGTCACTGGGAAATCGATAAAAACTTTCAGTCAGGTTGAGTTTGCAGGAAATAAGTAGAAAGCCATGCAACAAAACTAAGGCCTTTTATTTTTCAGTGGACTTTGGTGCAATTTTTCTTTTTGTCATTTCAGAAAAGCCTTGAAACCAAAAAATATCCTTGAGTTTGTGATGAAGTTTATTGTTTGGAATGCAAGACAAATTCAAATGAGCAGAACGGTGCCTACGCCTGCTCAGGGTTTGTCCGTTCACATGTTCAAGGATTTTTCTGTGGAACGTAACTCTAAATTATTCTTGGAAAATCTGCCTGCTTGTGGATATTTTTCTCTTCAAGCCCTCCTGTGGTCTTAGCGTGATGCTCAGGAAGAACGTGGTAGATATCACGTTTGTACAGCGGGGAAGGGTGAAAAGGGGTGCGTTGTCCCGTCAGACCGTCAGTTCCCGAAACCACAAAAGAAAGCAAAAACAGTGGGGAGAAAATGCCAGTGTGTCAATGGAACTTGACATACTGGCTGGTGTTTACAAAGCAGCCGATCCAAGAGTGGATGCAGTGTTAAGACAGTTTCCACTGTGTACTAATTCACATTAAGGTATATTTGGTATTTGAACTGTTATGTGAACGGAGATTCACATTCCTATAAGACGGCAGCCCTAATATAAACCCTAGAGCCAGAGCGGGAATGGAAATGGTTTCGATCGCATAAATCACAACTTAGGATGGCGCAGTCAAAGTCCAGACTTAAATCCAAATTAGAAGCAGTGGCAAAACTTGAACATTTATGTTCGCTAATGTTTTACAGCAAATTTATATAACCTGGAGCTACTTCACAAAAAAGAACCTGCAAAAATGTTGACTGCCTAGAAATGCTAGCCTGCTCAAGACACATACCCCCAAAAACCTTCCATTGAAAGGTGGGCTGACATTATTGACTCATTGGCGATCAATAAATATGCTCACCTTACTAACCAATTTTTAATAGGTAAAACATTTTGCCAAGATGGACTGGTAACCTGTTGTGGTTGTACACCACCTGCTGCCCAGCAGACGTTAGCATCCAACCCAAAGATGATCCATTACTTTATTGGTGTATCGTTTTGCTCCCATTGCAGAGATATGTGTTGGTCTATCACATTAAATTAAACAAACGTCTATCTGACAAAATGTGAAAAAGTTCTTGTGATATTAATATGCTTGCTAACAGCTGCTGGGTCGGATATTTCCGCAGCCTGAGCCTCGACATTTTCCACCATATGTAATCGGAGAGGAACGAACAAGAAACCGTGTGGCCAAAACCAAGTTTTATCGATTAATATGCAACAATATGATGTATTTTGCTGTTATGAAACAATTGGAACTTTGTTTTTCAATACCAAACAATGGCAAATTTGCTTTAACTAATCAAAATGTAAAAAAAAAAACCAACACAAAAATAAGATACCACTGTGTTGCAACTGTTCACGTCAATAACATTGCTCATAATGTGGGAAATCGCAAACAGATGGCAGATCTGTCAGGTGTTTAGGAGTATTACTGAATAAATCCACTGACGGGATTTAAATGGGTATAAATAAAACATCAGCAACATACAACAAGATGACAGATTTATGGCAAAGATCTGAATGACATGAATTTGCAGAATCTTGCATTTATTCACGTTCACTGCAGCAGGTGTGCATCACCGCGTCTTGTGGATCTGCAGAGGTACTGAATAGAAAACGTCATTAAAGTGACGTTTTCTTATTTTGTTTTTTGTTAAGCTTTTTTTTGGTTATCTTCAGAAAGAGTCAGGTTTCCACTCTTCGTCGCCGTCTGGAGGGGGGGGGATAAAAAAAAGCAGAGAGATTATATTTTTTTACTCAACCCTCAAGAACGTCCACACGAGGAACGCGTGAAGAAGGTTTTCACTCCGGCCAGAGCAAGGCGGCGTTACCTTCTCCTAAACTTCTCCTGCCCATGAGTCCAACAAACATCTCGCCTTTGTTGTTGTTATTTCCTGATGGAAAAAGAAACATGACAAAAGGAAAGGGTGAAGGGAAAACATTCATTTCGAAGACGTCAGTACGACTTAAGATGCGATTAAACTCACGTTTTCTGCCCAATCTTGCTAACGAACCTGAAATAAAATACGAAAGACATATAAAAAGTTTTTTTTTAAAAAGAGCTCTGGCGTTGATTTTTAATGTATTGCATTTATAATTTTGATTGATAGTTTTACCTGGAGTTCTTCCCATCAGGCCGTGGAACTGCTGTGCTTTGGACCTCTTGATCAGATCTGCCAGCCGGATGGTTAATCCTCCCTCCACTGGGAAACCCTGAGACACAAGACAGTCATAAATCCTCTGAACAGGAGAAACGTCCTCCTGACTGTAATAGGCAAAATGATTTGTTGCTTCTATCATTATCTGCTCCTGCACTGTAAAAAGAACATCTGAAAATGTTCAACTCTAGATATATATACTGTATATATTTTTTTTATTTTCAACCTAATGTCAACTGATGTTTTTTTTTTTTTCTTTTCTGTGTTATATGACGAATGGAGAGCAGTAGAATTTAAGAAGTGTCATCCGACTGACGGCTCAGAACAATTCAAAATAGATAAAACGTCAACGATTGAAGTTTTATTAATTTCAGCTTCACCTAAAGTCGTTTTGGTCCTGAGGCGTTAAAACGTTGTTGCAGAGGAACGCCACAACCTTAGCTGTTGAGTGTTTCAAATGCCACTTTGGTAGAAACGAAAACTATTATTATTACTCTTTGTACATTTTACATACTTTTTATACTTTTTTCACTTTGATAATTTGCTGGAATTTAACTGATTCATGTATATTTTTTTCAGGTAAATTGACATCATTTCTACTCGGATATTAAACTCAATAAATTCCACCCGGATCAAACGTAGGTTAGATGTTGATTTTCAAGTTCAAATCTAACAGTTTATTTTATCACTCAACAACAATCTCTTATGAATTTTAAAAACATTTTTTTGGAAATATAGAAACAGACCACAACTTATCATCATCAAAGTTAAAACAACTTGTGGCATCAGCTGTTGTTCAGCTGGACTGTGGTCTGCATTTTGAAGAAAGACTTTTGGATAAAGCCAGATGAGGGAATTATTTGTTGGTGAGAGGAAGAAAAATTATATTTGTCTCCTTAGATTTGTTACATGCTGAATAACAAGCAGTTTGATGTGTATTGACTTTAAAATGTATGGCAATACTTTCACCTGGACAGTTTTCTTTTTATTGAAATTCTTGTTCAAAATTAGGTTTTACAGAAAAATAGCACACGTCAAAAACCAAATCATTTATATGATTTTTTTTTTTTTTTTCAAATATTGTGCTAAAATTTAAGCACAGTATTTGAACTGTATTGGTTTTAAAATATATATCAGTACTTTTTTTCCCACCTCATCATCTTTCTTGTATTAAAATCAATGTTTAGATCAAAATAGTACAAACCCAAATCATAGTTGTTGGATTTTTATTTTCAAATATTGAGCTAAAATTTAAGGTGCGTTCATAATTTATTTTATTTTTTTTAATTTAAAGGTAAAACCTAAATCGATATAGAATTATTTTATTATTTTTTCCCCTAAAGGTCCATGCAGCGCCCGGTATGTTCTGGATCTGAGCTGAAACTCGGACCAAAGTCCATAAACTCGCCACGTTTGCTCGGTTTCTGTCTTACCTGCCAGTTGTCCACCGTCCACATTTGTCCCTCCTCGTCCTCCGCGGACAGCGGAGCCCCCAGCGCGCTGACGGTCTGCACCAACACGACCAGCAGCAGCACCGCCGCCAACTTCACAGCCTCCATGGTCAGCGGTCAAAGCAGCAGCGGCAGCGGCAGCGGCGGCAGCGGGTGGCGGTGACTGAAGCGCCGCTGCTTCGGACGCATACAGGGGCAAACTGATGTCAGCTGCGCAAAAACAGCAACCGGTTGTTATTTATTTATTTTTATTAGATTCTCCGTCTCTCTCTGAAGTTCCATCTGGAGTGAGGGTCTCTGCTTGTTCTTATAAACTCCTTCTGATCGCTCCACCCCACAAACCGGCGTGTTTCTCCCCCCCATGTGTGAGTCACGAAGCGTCACTCGACACCAGGCAGGATGTCACCAGGTGAGTGGCACGCGCTTTGACTCCATACAGGAATGAAATATACCGAGGTGCAAATTGAATGTCAGAAAACATCACTACTGGAAGTGACAAGAGTGCATTTCTTACTGTCAGCTCTGCCTTCAGCTACAACAGCCATAAACGGCGTCATGTTTAGTTTTTTATGTCCCATAAACCTACAATCTGATATTAGTCACGCGACCGACACGGTAACCTGATTTATCCATTTTTAAAATAATTTCTGCCACAACCAATGTTTAGAGTTTACCGTTTCCCCAAGCTAACATGTTAGACAGAGGTAAACAGTTACGGTATTAATGGTACAGGGTTGGAATTTGAGACTTTTTAAGAATAACATTTACAGTAAATCTCCTCAGAAATGTAACTTCAACCGCCCAACTGGCGATAAATTTGAATTGACCAATTATAGACGCAGAAAACCCAGCTAGCCAGATAGCTAGCAAGAATATGTTGGCAGTGTTAGCGTTAGCCTTACGTCACAAAACACAAGATGTGTGACTCAAACTTTTGACTGACAAAAAAAAAGCGCTGTGAAAAATAAACACTATAAAAATACAGCTGCTCATCTGTTTTTAACCATTTTTGAAGCAGATCAAGTATGAGTGTAAGCGCTGAGTTAAGGGGCGTGGCCAGCAACAGCTTATTTGCATTAAAGTGACAGAGCCGTAAAACAGTTAATCCCGAAAGAAAGTCCAGTTAGGCAAAACGGAGGAGGTACCTTTTAAGAATTGTTTTTTTAAGGATGTTAGGACACCCTATTTTTTAAGGTGGCCTAAAAAATAGTTTTTGGTTACCACCAAAAATTTCAATGTATTTTGACATGATTTTGCAGCACTGGTAAAAACGTTAAAGGGTTAATAGAGGCATTGTGATGACTTCATGAAGGCGGAGTTTCAGAAAGAGCAGAAGCTTCTTAAAGAGACAGAGACCCGATTTCAAACTGTCAATTTTCTAAGTCACATTTGATATAGACTTATGAGAACTGAAGTGATTAGAGCTACTTGCCTATGTTATAAAATGTCACTATGTGCCTGGAAAATACATGATACTGCCCCTTTAATAAAAGCCACTGAAGTTTTTTATAACTTTATCAAATGTGAAAACATTATGCTGTTGTACACTGAGCTTCCCTTCACTTCCACAGTCCAACACCAGAGAGAAGAGCAAAGCTCCTGAATAAATTTGAAAACTGACATTGAGTTTGAAATGCCTCACAAAATTTGAAGGACAAAATTTGTAACGCACAACAGTGGGGCTTTTTATTTTCAATGACCTTACATGATTGGACAGCTCTGATGGTTGTTTGCACATCACGATTTTTCTGACTGTACCCGAAAAGGAACGCCATGCTGACGTGAAGCTGCTGTAAAGGACGAGGCTTTTCATAGAAATAATTACCAAGGAAACTGCATCTTTCTGAATATTCCCTAAGTTATTCCTTGTCTAGGTGATATTACCATCTACTGATGTATTATTGTCCTTTATGTTGTGCCTCTAAACATTTTCCACATGCGTTTGCTCATTTTGATCTACGGTGCCTTGCACAATATTCATACAGCCTGGGCATTTTCACATTTTTAACATCAGAACCATCAACTTCTCTGGCCACTTCACCCACACTTCCCCAATACGGATATCTGGAAAACCAATATATTTTTATCTTTCATCCATATGAACGTGGAGATTTGGAAAAACTCAACATTTGTGTTTGTGTGTGTGTGTAGATGCCAAAACAGAGTTTTAGGGTCCCGTGCATTACAGTCTGTGACAAATAATGCACCAATATTTCCACGTACCTGCTTCGACATGATTCCTAGTTGACACTGTCTTGTGTTTTAATAACTTTTAATGTTCTAATACGCTATTTAAAAGTAGCTCAACCTATGTATGAACCTCTTGGCGCCATGTTGAATTCCTAACAGGAAGTCCTAGTTGTTTTGAAGCTATCTAAAAAGCTGATGTAGGTTTTAGCTTTGCGCTACACTGCCCCCTACGGGTTTAGCATGCTTTAAACAATGTCCAAGGGCATATTTGTGTCTGTTCGTGCGTAAGAAAACTTTTCTGTATGACATTATTTTTTCAAGCCATGTGATGGAGATTTTTATACATGTGGAAGGTGTCTCACCACAGGTTTTAACTTGCCAGCGTCACGACCTATATCATATATGCAAGGCTGGGTGGAAATGAAGCCAAACAAAGCAAAAAATAAAATCAGAAAGTAACTTGTTGATTAAAAAAAAGAGACAGGAACAAAAATTAAGTTATGGATAACGTTTTTGTTTGGTTTTTACATTTTCTATTCCAAACTTTTTTCCTAGAGAATATTTAGAAATATTTCAAATTTTCCCCACCAGATGTCGAAGTGTAATTTTTTGCTAGTTGACAATCTGTCAATCTGCGTGCCAAATAAACGTTGTCACGTTAGAATTCAGCGTCAGCCTCAGAAACTCTTGACCTTTACGATGGTAGAGCAGTTCTGTGTTCCTCCCACTGCACTGGTTCACTGAGTGGGATGAATAAAATCCCGTCTAAGCTCTGTAAGAAAGCAGATACATATCCTGAAGAGGATAATTCACACGCCCCAATCAAACAGACATCTTTGCTAATACCTCACAAGTAAGAGTCCTTGCATGCATATGTCAGGCAGATAATGTCGGGCTCAGAGGACTCCTCCAAGCATCTGACTAAAATAACCTTCATGATTACACGTCTGGTTAATGATTCTTTGCATGTACAAAATGTAATCTTTGAAGAAAAGAGACTTTCTTTTGAGGCGAAGCATATTTATTTTTACACAAAGTTACTGAAAATGCTAATCGCTGCGCTCTTTGATGCAGCAAGTTAAAAATGTATTAAAAAATTGGGCATTTGGTAAAGAAGCAGGCAGAAAACTACACATTTTACAGTAATAGTTAGAAGCCACTCATTAGGAGATTAAAAAACTCTGTTTTATTAAAGGAAACATCCATTAAAAATGACGTTTTCAGTCCCTGATTTAGCCAACGGTTTCTGCTGGAGTTGTCTACGTCTGTATTTTTGTCACTGATTAATTACAATCAGTGCCATGAATTTGTTCAAAAACACAACAGAGTTGTAAAAGTATAAACACTGAGCAAATTTACCACAGGGATTTAAACGTCCGAGCTAAGCTATGTATGACTCAACCTTTACAGCTACAGTCTCCGGTTAACTCATGGCTTGCTAATGCTAACAACGCTTTCACCTGAAATAGTTTTATGAAGTGTTAGGCTAATGCTAGCTATTTACTTTTTGCTTGAGTATTTATATTGATTTATTTAGAGTTTGATTTTCTTTCTATATTTCAGTATATACAGCTAATTGTGTTGCTCTATACTTTCTGGAAAATCTGGTCTCCTGTTACATAAACTTAGCATTTCACTTTAATTATTATGAAAGTTTTTGGCTAGTGCTCTCTTTTTTTTTTGCATCCTGTTTTCAGGGGATTCCTTTAATGCTTTGAACGTTTTGGTACGTTGATCACCTTTTGACTTTGAAATAGATTTTACATGGATGTTCAGATTTGATGCAAATTTCAAACCTTGCTTTTTTGGGACCAGAAAAAAAAGATTTTTGGTCCTCCTGTGTTTGCAGGAAGAAATTCTGGTCATTTGATTCACTGAATTTAAGAACATCCTTATATGGTGACTGTTCTGGACTGAAGTCAAGAGGCAACTAAATCACCAGGCTGTGTACCATGAACATAGTTTTGGTTAGAGATGGTGCAAAAGTCTATAATCCTGTGAAAAATATAAATAAAAGTTGTCCAATCACAAAGCCTTGAGGAACACCAGGCAATTTTTCTTATTTTGAAATGACAAAATTAAGCACAGAACTGGGATTTTCCACCCAATTTTCAAGTAACAAATCCACCAATTAAATCAGTTAATGTTAATCAGTTTTTGCAAATACAAACAGGATTTTTTATTTGGATAATTATTATTATGATCAACTTTAATCTCAGTTTCAGTTTCTTTCAACACATTTTGTGTTTGTTTTCCTGGATTACAGGGCCTATGAACAGTATATTGGATATTTGGATATTTCACTCTTTTTATTGCTTTCACAAATCATTTATCAGAAAAAATGGACTTTTTTGACTAAACAAAAATTTAAATAATAATTTAAAAAATGCTTAAAACTGATTTCTACAAAATAATGATGGACTTTTTAATGCCAGAATCATTTTTGAAAATGGTAAATTGTCCAAGGAGGTGAATACTTTTCATACACATTGTATCTAAATCTGCACAACACTTTGAGCTGCTTTCAGTGTGAAGAGTGCTTTATAAATAAAATTGATTGATTGATTGATATCTATTAAATCCTTCTATTGATTTGCCACTTTTGGAGAAAAAAGAAGTTTTTTCTGTACTTGTTTCAGCTCATTTTTTCACAAACTGTTTTTCCTCGACAACTGGAAGTTTTGACATACCATTCTGGAAACTCACCTCTATTTTTCGGATGAGATATTTTACATTTTTTAATTAAGCCTGCTATTCTGGAGAGCACACCTCTACTGTTCTGACAAGTAAAACTCTGACCCTCACAAAGGCTACAAGGACACTGAATCCTTCAGCAACCCAAAAAAAAAAATCAAACGCTGTTGTAGTTTTGTCCCAGGCAAACATTCGCTCTAAATAAAAGCTGTGAAGCCGTGACATACCTCTTTTCATTTCAGATGGAGATGGATTGAGGCAACTTCTGCTGTCCTCTTTTGTGCTGCAAATTCTTTCTAACGTTATTTGTGATGGAAAAACAACACCTCACATCAGAAAAGTGTGAAAAGAAATTCTCAAACTCTGTGGTTTGCTCATCCTCACTTCCATCTGGGGTCAGAAGCTGACCCTTAATCATGCTGCTTCATGGCCGACCAGTCGAACGACCACTTATGCATAATGTGATTTATTCTGATGACAGTGGTTTATCTCTCTGAATCGCACTGTTTTGATTGAGGCTCCAGCATTATCGCGTGCAATTAGTCTCTTTTCAATCAGGTCCTATTGAGAATCGGAGGGAACGTTTTTTTTGTTGTACGTTGTTTTTGTTTGTTTTACCCGCAGCCTTGCAGAGAAACAGAATGAGACGACGGTGGACTTCCGGAAAACATCCCCCACTTCCCTCCTCTCACCATCGTCAGCAACACTTTCTTACTGCAGAGCCCTTCCTGTTCGTGAAACCCCGTCTCTCCTCCATCTCCTACGCCAAACGGACGATCTGCAATTGAGCGGTTAGCTGACCATGGCTAACGACTGACAGCAAACATCTTTCCATCCAGACCACAAAGCAATGGCTCTGCTACAAGTAGGTAACATCTGAGTTTGTCTCTTATTGCCTGAGTTCATTCACAGTTATGCAAAGAACAAAATTATGTTAGTTTGGGCTGCCAAGAAGATGATCAATTATGGAGAGATTGCTTAATGTGAAGCACACGCAGCAGAAATAAGCTTAGGAGCAGGGTATGCTAATTAGTTAAAGTAGTCCACATGAGGGAGCTTACCACAAGATGGCAGTAAAGTCCTGTAATACGCACCATCGTGGGTGTGTGTGTGTGTAAAAATGATCAACCAGCACAGATGGAACACATACATTATTATAGCGACATTAAGAACAGAAACAGTTTGAGGCAAATTTGCGACAATAGTCCGCAAGGGGTTTAATGCTCAGATGGTTTTGTACAAACACTTTGGAGATGAAAATAGGATGTTTTCAGATTGTATTTTATTTTTTCATTTTGTAATGATGTTGTAAAATTAAATATAATATGACAAATGACTCATTTCCCTTCAACTTGTGCCCTACTTGGTTTTGGTCCGTCACATAGAATACAAATAAAATACATTAAAATATAACTTTGGAACATGATAAATGTGGGCAAGGGGTTTTAGAAGGTTTTGAAAAGTATGAATTTTTCGCATGCTGCCCATATGTTTTCAAATGCTCTGCCATGTTGTAGATCACACAGCGTAATCCTGGTTTGACAGAAGACACACAACACCTTGCATGGCACCGTGCCATAATGAAATGAGTGCAGAGGCCCAGAACAGGAGGTGACACAGGAAGCCGCCTTTCATCACGATGCCTGCTGCAGATTTAATCGGCTTTTATGTGTTGGAAAGACTCACCTCTGTTTTCTTCTCACTTGACCTCATCCAAGTTTCTCCTTTTCTTTACAGACGTAACTCCAAACAAGTACTGAACCGGGAATCAGCAAAGACATAATATGTTCTACAGTCAAAAATTCTCGACAAAACCCACGGCTCCACAATAAATTGTCAGTATTTATTGATCGGTTTTCAATTGGATAAAATCCTTCAAAATGTAGGAATACGTGTATATTGCTTGTTTTCTACACATTTATTTTTACCTGGGTCTTCTGTTATATCTGAGTCATGACACTAAACTGAGTCCTGATGTTGTCAAAGTCACAGTAAAGTTGCTTTAACTCATATTTTTGGCTTTCGTCACGTAAAATGAGAAATTTAGACGTCTACTGTTAAGTGTGCTCAACTAAGTAAAAATCCTAATTTTATTTATTTATTTTACCCCTCCAGGGGGTCTTTAGTGGGCTCTAGTGTCCCTTATATGACAGTGGGCTGACAGGAAACGGGGAAGGAGAGGGGGGAAGACATGCGGCAAATATCGTCGAGTCTGGGAGTCGAACCTGCGACGGCCGCGTCAAGGACTCAAGGCCTCCAAACATGGGTCGCGCTAACCCCTACGCCACCACGGCACGCCCCTCCTAATTTTATTTAAACATGTTCTCCGTGGTTGCCACTCCACCTTGTATTAACACGTGCAGCTGCGTATGCACACATTCATGTTGGAGTGTGATGAAGAAGCTGTGATAAAGACAAGAAGGAACTGTTCAAAGACTCTGGAGAAGCTTTTTTTCCCCCCACAATGACTGGTGCCTTACCAAAGAAGGTAAAACACATTGACTTCCATTCACCCTAACTCTAACTAAAACTCAATTCACACCTTGGTCCTAAACCTTACCCCAAACCCAAAAGCAGCATTTCTTCTTTGGGAGCAGTGAGTCCCCACAATGTAATATGTGCCAGGAAAACAATCCCCACAATGCATCAAATACAGGATACCAGTGACGTGCGGTCAGGGGAGGCAGGTGAGGCAGAGCGTCACCTGTTATGGAAAAATAATATATAATGATAAAATTATCAGTTTAAATGCAGGCAGGTGATGAATATGTGACAGAATGCTAACTAATGTTAAGACAGCAATATAACGGCAGGTAACCATGGCAACTGGGGACAATTTAAATGTATGCCACAGTGTTAATAAACAAATAATCCTTCTTATTTGAGCACATTCTGCTTGGAAAAACAAGAAGATCAGGAAAATGTTCCACAAAAAAAACTCCAACTGTTGGTAAAAATGGTCATAATGGTTCTCTATAGGTCACATTACCAGTTCACTCCCACACACACACACGCACACACACGCGCACACACACACACACGAACGCATCCTGTGTGTACTTTTCAGTGATATAGTAATTATTATTGTTATATATGCATGTGTTGTCATTTGTTCTCTCCTCTATTCTTATCGCTTTTAAATTTAAGCTTTTTCTCACATCTTTTTTCCATCTCAGTGTTCATTAAATTTTAATAAACCCCTATAATATATATATATATATATATATATATATATATATATATATATATATATATATATATATAGGGATGCACCAATTCATTTTTTGACCTTCAGTATAGATATTTGAGGTTTAGTATTGGCCAATACCAATCCAATACAGAAAAATAGCTGAATTGACCAAAAACGTTTCATTTCATAAACACAGACAGAAATGTGCTGAATTTACAAATGTATTTGATAACTTTGCACCAGTACAGCACAAGTAAATACGCTAATAACTTCACAAACTTTTTCAAACATGTAAAAACAACACAACTGCCATTTGTTCAATCTGTGAAATTTTGAGTATAACGGTCAATGTGAGCTAAAAAATAAATAAACTGAAATTGACAAAAACAGCAGGATGAACTCTTATCAAACATGTAAGATAAACTGCAACAACCCTTCTTTCGAATAGTTCAAAAGTGTAATTAGGGATTCTAAATATATTGTAAAATAAATAATAACAAAAGTATGACGTCGCTCACGGCACAAAGCATAGAATTGGACTGAATAGATCCCTTATTGATCAGACACATTATCACGGCTACCTGAACCAGAATTTTCTTTAAATTTTAGGATTGATACAGATTTTAATATCAGATCGGTGCGTCTCTAATTTGTACGTATACGTACTAACAATTTACCTATCTCCTGAAAGTTGCCATTTTGAGCGACTCTGCTTTCGCTGTAGATTCTGCCTTCATCCATTAGTCTTGTACACATTTTACTGCAGAGTCACAAAGCCAGGCTTTCAGGCTCCATGCCAGCTAAACGCTCTGACCGTCGTAAGTTTTGTTACCCAGAAGATCTGGATCTATAACCCATCCGTTAGCTCAGTACCTCAGAGGTACCCCTCCTCCGGCGCCACATGGTAATGAATGCCGGTTGTAAACCTGACTGGAAGTTTCCCCACATGTTATTATTAGATTCTTCAATCATTTGATGCGGGGCTACTGGCCATGCTGAGGGGGCCTTACCGCCCATCATTAGAAGGCGTGAGACTCTGGAAAGTCTCTGAAAGCCCTTAAAGCATAAATTTGTTCTGTAAAAGTCTCTTGCCTTCATGTGCGAGATTGTCGACTATCTACTATTTAATGAAACATGTAAATCTGTGTTTACAGTGATGCCAGACTAAAGCGTGCTTTGGTCCTATTGAGATGTGGCTCCATAAGTGTAGGCTGGATGCCATAAAACGTAACGGGATGTACAGATTATTGGATTTAAATCAGAGGAGGGAGCTGCATGGTGCTCACTCTTGCTGCTATCACGTCTGGGATCCCTTCTGAGACATAAATGCTGTTCGGTTATGGGTAATTGCTCCTGTAGCGCTCTTTAAGCAAGACGGAGGCAAAGGCCAAGTAAACAACTAATTACTTGCATTCTTCTTTCCGTCCTCTTAAAGTTTATCCACAAAAACACTTTGAAACTGTTTTTTTCTATGCATTTAGTGCCACGAACGAAAAGGATACCTGGCTAGCAACAAGAAAAGACACACCACCACAAAATGTGAGGTGTGGATTTAAGGTTAGCCTCCCCAATCAGTACGTTGTAATCATTTTTGTCATTTTTAGGTAATGCCTAGTTCACATTGACTTAAGAAATATTCCTGTCATGTTGTGTTGAACGTGATCTTGTTCGTTCAGAAGGATGTGGAGATTGGTCCGATCTAAAATATTCAATCTGTTTGATTGTCTTGGCCAGATTTCGCATCTTGCGTGGTGTTCCTTGAGGACAAACCAATGTGTTTAGCCAATCAGAAACCGAGGTGAGGGAAACATGGAGGAGAATCCAAAACACACTGAAGATGAAACAGCTGCCACAGTGCACCATAAAGTCCTCTGGAAATGTCTATAAACCATAATCTGGTCTCACGTTTGCTCTCTGAGTTTTTACGAGATTTTCCATCTCAGATCTAAATTTGGTGAGTGAAATCGGATCGTTCGTGGTGTGCTGCTCGACACCACACACCGTATCGTCATCTGTGGCGTCTCTCAAGTTTTGAAAATCGGGCGACAAATTTTAAAATCTTGCTGTGTGAACCAGGCATGGGTGGCAACATCTTTGATGGATGCAGAACACTGACAAGATGACGCAACAGAACATGGAGCACAGGAGTTTCTCAAAAGGTAGCGCAAGAACAGACTCCAGACAAGATGCAAGAAAAAACATAAGAATATGACAGGGAACTATATGGGAACAGATATGAGTATGCACATACACACCCACACACACACGCACACACACACACACACACACACACACACACACAAGGTAATCAACACCCTTTCTTGGTGTTGAAAGGGCAAATTAAAGAAATCTGGATTAATCCATATAGTACGAGTTAGATCAGATGCGACGTCTATAAAAAAGAGGAAATGGCGGCTTTGATCCAAAATGGCCGTCTTCCTGTTGAGTTTGGACCATGGCGACGTTTTTTGTAGGTCCTGACCAGATACACATGTGTACCAAGTTTCATGAGTCTGGGTTGAAGCATGACTTGGGGCTGATTTTTTAAAAACTTCTAGGGGGCGCTGTAGATAAATTAGGCCACGCCCACCAAGGATTCTTATGAATTCCTGTCTGGGGCTGGATAAGGATCCATCCCAGTAAGTTTGGTGCAACTCAGCTTGAAACTGTGGAATTTAGAGCCAAACATATGGCAGCGGCGTGACCTGTAACTTCGCTGCGTCGCCATGGCCACGCCCTCCATTGAAAACTCTTAGCACTTTAAAGCAAGTGAGCCCAATTGTTATCTGTCATCCAACACAAAATCATCTTGATTAGGTCAAGAGAGCCAGAGATAACGTTTCCAAGAAAAAAAAGGCACTTCCTGTTCTGATGGGGCGGGGCTTAGACGTCAGACTATGACAATATAGGATCACCAGGCGTCCAATCAGGATCACTCTTGCCAAGTTTGGTGCAGCTCAGTCGAAACATGTGGAATCTAGAGCCAAACATATGGCAATGGCGTTACAGGTCACTTCGCCACGCCGCCACGCTCCATCGAAACCAGTCAGGGTTGGAATACACAACCACTTATACCACAGCAGGTACGGAAAACCACAAACGCAAAAATTCAATCATGTAGAAATCTACTGTTAATGTCTTCATGTTAAATAAAAAATATTACTTCATATTTAAGTGTTTAGTCATTATTTCAGCTTGACTCATTCAGAACTGTTCTGATCGTTTCCATGGCAACGATCAGAAGCAAGACCTTGCCCCAGAAGTCCAGTGAGCTCACTGATGAGGTCATAGATGACATCATGTACATCACAATAGATCAAAGAAGTTCTAAAGATTTAATGTGTTGCGCTCCAACATTGAGCCCAAACAGTTTTCAGAGACCAGAAGCCAAAATGAAGATCAGTGATCGTTTCAGAGCCTTTTTGGATCGTTTCCATTTCCACCGGGGAGCGAATGAGGAGAGCGAGGAAGGATTAAACCCCATTAAGATGACCCAGAACATGAGACGCTTTGAAAAAGACATGAGACCTGTGGAACACTTTTTTAGAAACCTGTCTGCTTTGTCCAGCTGGCGCTCTGTGCACATGACTGCCAGTTTTTTCTTCATCTGCATGTGCACAGTGTGGCATGGCTGGACCTTTTCCTTCGTCGTGCTCTTCATGATTCTCCAGCTTTCTTTTAATTATCTAATTTCCAAAGGCTGGAGGATCGAGTGGAGCATCATACCCGACATGGGTGAGCCAGTGGAACATCTACAAGAGAACCTAAATATGGTTCAGATGTTCCACTGGGTTGCCAAAACTGCTCAGAAAACCCAGAAGCTTTTTGGAAACATGGCCGACATGCTTGAGAAGATAAATAACCTCTGCATGTGGGCCCGGCCAGAGCTCACTGTTAGGCTCTATGTGGGACTTTGGCTGGGATTTATCTTCTCATGCATGTTGCCATTCCAGCTGCTGGGTTTTGTCATAGGTGTTTCTGTAGGGATCAAGATTTTTATCATCAACTTGATCTTTGAAAGGTTCCCAAAGCTGCGGCAGCAGTTTGACGTCCCCTACAACTTCTGGGCTGATTTACCCACTGACCTGCAGCTGAGGGACCCCAGAAACACCTTGCTGAGCAGATGGAAGGCCAAAGTAAAGGCCCGATGGAGCACGGCCCGAAGGAGCATTTGTAATGCTCTTCTCGGTGCCAGAAGGAGGCGCCTTTTCCCTCCACGCTCCCGCTTCATCGGGACCTTTCATGCATGGCGGCGTCGGGTATGGCGACGATAGCGGACAAAAGTGTGTCCCAGGTCTCGCAGGATGATGGGAGCAACTGCTTTTGGAAAAGCGTTTCATGTTCAAGGATCAACCAACGGATGTCTGTGGGAAAAGGTAAGAAATGAAGTCACACCTGACGTTACGGTTTCTCCAGCCCCTCCTCTTGATCAAGGAACTTTTGGAGAGGAGCTAAAACTAACAAATTCGGAAGATGAAAGAATCCCAGAACAAATCCTTATTGACCATTTTGAGGCTGGAGAAATCTGACTGGGACTGAACATGTGTCCTGATGTGTTCAGTTAAATCAAATTATGGGATTTAAAGGTAAAAAGATTTGACAGGTTTCCTGTTTGCAGGTTTCTCTCCGGGTGCTCCGGCTTCCTGCCACAGTCTGAAATTAAGACTGTTTAGTTAATTGGCCTCTAAATTGTGCTCAGGTGTGATTTAAACATTTCTTTTCTTTTCCTTGACTAAACCGTTTGCCTGGGTCTGAATTCCTGCCTGGGATCTTCTGTCTTCATGGGGTTTGCAGTTTCTCCGGTTCTCTCCGGCTTCCTCCCAGAGTCCAAAAAAATGATTGCTGATTTATTTGGCTTGTCTAGATGACCTTTGCCCCATGTCTTCTTCCCTCTCTTTTGCTTAAAGTAGTTTTGGCCAAAACTACTTTTAGCAAATATCAAAAAGTAGTTTCCTGTTTGCAGGTTTCTCTCCGGGTACTCCGGCTTCCTGCCACAGTCTAAAATCACGACTGTTTAGTTCATTGGTCTCTGAATTCTGCTAAGGTGTGATTGAAACATTTCTTTTATTTTCTGAAATGTTTCCCTGGGTCATCTTGCTGTGGATTGCCACATGACTGCCCCTTGCTGTGGCAATCCATCTGCTCAGGAAGGTGTTTGTGGTTCAGCTGCAGGTCGGGGGGTAAATTAGCCCAGAAGGTGTAGGGGGCGTCAAACCGCTGCCGCAGCTTCAGGAACCCAGCCTGGGCTCTTCTGTCTTCATGGGGATTGAATGTTCTCCAAGTGGGGCCAAAACTATCCATCCATCCACTAAGGGGGCAACTTCGTTGGCGCAGGAGCCGAATCCCTGGAGATCCCTGGATCCGGCGGACAATGTCGGCATAGGGGCCAGACCACCTGGAGGCGACGAGGGAGCCCTGGGACCACCTGGAGGCGACGAGGGAGCCCTGGGACCACCTGGAGGCGTCGAGGGAGCCCTGGGACCACCTGGAGGCGACGAGGGAGCCCTGGGACCACCTGGAGGCGACGAGGGAGCCCTGGGACCACGTGGAGGCGACGAGGGAGCCCTGGGACCACCTGGAGGCGTCGAGGGAGCCCTGGGACCACCTGGAGGCGACGAGGGAGCCCTGGGACCACCTGGAGGCGTCGAGGGAGCCCTGGGACCACCTGGAGGCGACGAGGGAGCCCTGGGACCAACTGGAGGCGACGAGGGAGCTCTGGGACCAACTGGAGGCGACGAGGGAGCCCTGGGACCACCTGGAGGCGACGAGGGAGCCCTGGGACCACCTGGAGGCGTCGAGGGAGCCCTGGGACCACCTGGAGGCGACGAGGGAGCCCTGGGACCAACTGGAGGCGACGAGGGAGCTCTGGGACCAACTGGAGGCGACGAGGGAGCTCTGGGACCACCTGGAGGCGTCGAGGGAGCTCTGGGACCACCTGGAGGCGACGAGGGAGCTCTGGGACTGTGGCTGGCCTTTATCTTCTCATGCATATTTATGGAAATAAATATGTGCCATCAGAATTTGAATAAAAAATGCCTCTGAAATTTGAATGTTGTATATTAGTGCTTACTAGAGGAACTAGAATGACACAATGTTCAGAGTAGGTATTTCATTTCTCTGAGTCTGTACTGTTTATACAGGCAGTTTTAAATATGAAACTGAAATTGTTTTTTATGCAAAATTTTATTGAATGTACTTAGATGAGTTCATATATGCGCGAAGTATTAGAAAATAAATGACATAAGACAAACAAAACTTTTTTCTGATTCTTATAATGCAAGAAATGTAAAGTCCTAGAACAATGTACAAATGTACCTACTAGGTTCCTTTTGAGTAAAGAAAAAACAATCAAATTACAATTTAGAACATTTTAGTTCTTAAACATGTCTACCATAAAGACACTAAAATTCATCTTTGTGGTAACATGATCAGCATTTTGCTTTACATTTCATAAATGGTGAATTTTGAAACTGGTACGGAAGCTTATTGCTATTTAATCCAGGGGGAAAAAATCGAGCGCTATCACGTTATAACGTCATACGTATCTTATTAAAACGTGATAGTTATCTTGTTAAAACATGATACGCATCTTGTATAAACATGATAATTTTATGTCCAGGAAGTGGCGATATTATGCCAGGCTAGTACAGTGGCTAACAGGACTTGGTCAAGTTTCCCTTCGTGTTTAGCCTAAAACACGGAGATACGGATGCTGCTTTGCACTGTGGTTGAAACCAATAATAACATGCACATGTTACTGGCACCAGACCTCGGGGAATCTGAGCCAGTATCAAGCGGTGCAAAGGCACATGAATCCTTTGCAACCAATTTCTGTGGATCACAGAGGAAGCGAGTTGAAACAATGTTACTCTGGCAGAGCTCGTTTATTCTGAGCCGCGCAATTTCAATTGAACAAACAGTCAACAACATCCGGAGTTTCCACAAAGAAATAAAATAAAATAAAATAAAATCCTCAAATAAAATAACATAATAGCAAAAGAAATGAAGAAAATCTAATCCTAAATTAACATAACCCAACTGAACAAAACATTCCATCTACAACACAGTAAAATGACACAACAACGTTTGTCAGTTACAACTGTTTTTTTTAACGTTTGTCAGTTGTAACTGTTACAGCGGCCACAAAAGAGATCAAGCCCACCACAAATAAATACTGTTATAAGAAACAAAAATATTATAATGCTACCCAAACAATATTTCCGCCATGAAAAAAAAAGACCAACAGGAAGCCATAATTTCGACTTTCAAAGTCATAATTATGAGATTTAAAGTCATAATTATGAGATTTAAAGTCATAATTATGAGATTTAAAGTCATAATTTCGACTTTCAAAGTCATAATTATGAGATTTAAAGCCATAATTTCGACTTTCAAAGTCATAATTATGAGATTTAAAGTCATAATTTCGACTTTCAAAGTCATAATTATGAGATTTAAAGCCATAATTTCGACTTTCAAAGTCATAATTATGAGATTTAAAGTCATAATTTCGACTTTCAAAGTCATAATTATGAGATTTAAAGTCATAATTTCGACTTTCAAAGTCATAATTATGAGATTTAAAGCCATAATTTCGACTTTCAAAGTCATAATTATGAGATTTAAAGCCATAATTTCGACTTTCAAAGTCATAATTATGAGATTTAAAGTCATAATTTCGACTTTCAAAGTCATAATTATGAGATTTAAAGCCATAATTTCGACTTTCAAAGTCATAATTATGAGATTTAAAGCCATAATTTCGACTTTCAAAGTCATAATTATGAGATTTAAAGTCATAATTTCGACTTTCAAAGTCATAATTATGAGATTTAAAGCCATAATTTCGACTTTCAAAGTCATAATTATGAGATTTAAAGCCATAATTTCGACTTTCAAAGTCATAATTATAAGATACCGCAGCAGTTGGAGACAAGCCTCTTTAGAATAACAGCTCCTCTCCAGCTCCCAGTTAAATCCTAAATCCAAGGTCCAACCTTTGCTACTGCGTTAAGTCAGTAAAATGTAGGTTCGCCTTTTTTGATTTTGTTTAGATTCCTTCGTTTTGAATGCTTTTTGATCGTGTGGCGTTATGTACGTCGTTCGTTGTATTAGCAACATGAGCTAGCTGCAGGTTAACCGTCAAAGCGTGCTAACCTTGTTATAGCATATTTAACCGGGTTTTTTTTAAGTAGTCCGTTAATTAGATTGTTTTTATTTCAGAGTGCGATAAGAAGTTTATACTCCAAAAATTCAATAAGTTAATATGTATAATTATTTTGTGGCATTAATACAAGCAATAGCTAGTAGGTTAAAACAAGCTCCACAGCTTGTTGTATGCACGTTTTGTTATGCATAATGTGATTCACTATCTTTCCCGTTAAATTGTTTTTGTCGATACATAGACAAGAGTAAAATATGGAAGTACAAAATGCATCAGTTTTCAAACTGTTTTCTTAGCAGTTTCATGTACACTTATGCTAATGCTGGAGATCTACAGCTTTACATTGACAATATTTACAAAAGCAATTCAAAATAAGAAAAATTGAAAAACAAGGAACTGAAAAAATCCCCAAAACAGGCAGGCCCTGTTGAAAATGTTAACTCCTCAACTTTACTCAACTTTCAGGATACCTACAAAAGAGACAGAGGAGGTTCCTTTGACCTGAACCTAAACCTAAACAGAGGTAAGTTGCAACTCTTGTGAAAATCCAATTTATCATATTATCTGTTTAAATGAAAGTAATTAAGATCAAAACTAAAATCATTCTGATGATGTCCATGCACTTGACTCTTGTATAAAGATGGGAATTTCATTTTGAGAATTGTTCAACCATTGAAATATTTTAGGGGAAAAATGTAAACAGAACTTTCAGACCTAAGCTCTACACTTTACCATTTAGTTGGTAGATTGGTAGAGTTTTCTTTATTACTTTTATGTAGTTTCTTTGTGTATTGGTTTATTTTTGCAGATCTGTACAGCTGTTTTGTTGTCTATTGTCTTTATTTTAGCAGGAGCTTGAGTCTGAAATACAGTTTCTATCTGTCTTGTAGGGTTGGACAATAAATCAGTTATATGTATCTCGATACACACGTGATCAATATCAATAGATAGTAAGTCTGACAGAATATTCAATAGAATATTCTCTGAACTCTGATCCAGAACCACATACCATTCTGGAGGATGTAGGCACAGTCAAGGCTTCTCAACCTCTCAAGGCTAGCTCATCTAGCTTGATGGCTTCATTTAACTCACTGGTGAACTAGAGCTGTGGTGTCCAAGAGCTAGATGCAGGAATCAATGGGGACATTTTAGAAGACAGTGGCACTGTTACCTTTTTCACAGGACACATTTCTGACACAGATAGTGTCAGTCTTGATGACACCCTTCCTCTGTCTCCACAGCCATCTAGTCCAGTGCTTTCTTCTTCACAATTTGATTCTTTGAACGAGCCAATTGTTCAGAGAGAAGGGATTAAGAAAATCCTCGTTCTTCACCGTGGCCAGATCCTGAAAGAACTAATTTCACATTTTTGTGATCCAGGTGTCACTCAGGAGGACATATGTATTCAAGTGGTGCTCCCCAGAGGTGGGGACTCGAGTCACATGACTTGGACTCGAGTCAGACTCGAGTCGTTAAAATCACGACTTGAGACTTGACTTGAAAAAATGCTCAAAGACTCAGACTTGACTTTGACTTTCATGCCATTGACTTGGGACTTGACTCGACTTGAAGCTGTTTACTTGAAAAGACTTGATATTTTTTACTCAAAGTCTTAAAATTTAAAACACATTATTTATAAAGTGGCGTCATTAATTAATTTCACTCATTCCGTATCAATATGCGCAGACCGTCACTATGGTTTTCCTCTCTCCTTATGTACGTATTTGTACGTAGCTGCAGCACAACCAATCAAATTAACAGAATTTGGACGTTTAAAAAAACACGGCAAAGCTGCAGAGCTCAGGGAACGAAATACGAAATAACCGCTCAATATGCTTCCCCGAGTAATTTCTTTTGGCTACGTAGGTTATGAACTTTCGACTAAAAAACGAACTGCAACTTGTAAAACATGCAAGAAGAGAATATCGGATGGAGATGCCACGACGTCCAACTTTGTCCGGCATTTGAAGCTTCACAAAGATCGGTAGGTGGCACTTTTCTTTTGCTGTAAGATAGTTGACTATAGCTAACTTCGTGTTAGCATGTGTACTCCGGGTTAAATTGGTGATTATTTACCATAAATCCGGTCCTTCAAATGCCTCCACAAATAATGTGCACCGTGTTAGCTCAGGAAGCCGGTGGATAGTGAGAGGGGCTCCGGAACAGAAAGCAGATTCTGGACCTGAACACAGGGAACAGAGTCTCTCTGTCCCATCATGATGATGAGCCGGGTCTAGTATCATCTAAGGATGGTTGGTGTATTTGAAGACATCTACGTTGGGAAATTATATTGACAATATATTGTTTTGACAGGTCAGAGAAAAGAGGAAAAAACTGCTGTTATGGTTCTTTGTATTGTGCTGTGGAAATGTCAGCATTTTCGTCTTTTTATTATTGAATATCAAGTTTAGCAGAACTGGGCAATAAAGTGGTCCAATTTAAAAATGTTTTTTATACTTTGTGTTCAGCTACACATGTTCTATCATTTGAGATAAATACATATTTTAAAACGAACAAATGGTCTATTATTGGAATTTTATGTATAATTGCAAATTATAAAAAAAAAATAAAATAAAAACGACTCGAAATGACTTGAAATTAAAGGTTCCTGACTTGAGACTTGACTCGACTTTTGCCTGTCTTTACTTGAGACTTGACTCGGACTTGAGGACAGAGACTTGAGACTTACAACACAGTGACTTGGTCACACCTCTGGTGCTCCCTGATGGAAGGCGAGAAAAGGCTGTTGATGATGGAGGAGTTTTGAGGGATGTCCTCTCAGAATTTTGGCAGGACTTTTATGAACAGTGTACAACGGGCAATAACTTTAAGGTGCCCTACTTGCGTTATGATTTTGGACAGCAACAATGGGAAAGCATTGGCCGAATTATTGCCTTTGGCTGGCAAAAACAGAAGTACCTGCCTATAAAACTTGCTCCAGTAATACTGGAACAAGCAGTTCTTGGTTCTATAAAGAGTCCTCTTGTTGATAGCTTCTTAAGGTATGTTACAGAGTACGATCGGATGGTGTTTGAATCTTGCCTTTCAGATTTTCAGAGTGTTGACAAAGAAGAGCTTCTGGAAATCATGGATATCCATAACTGTCGAAGAGTACCAACAGCTGATAACATAGAGCTACTACTTGAGGAGCTTGCCCACCAAAAGCTCATTCAGGAACCTGCCTTTGTTATTGAGCAGTGGAGCACTGTCCTTTCCCCGCTGAGGTCTGAGATGGAAAGTATTACAGCTGCATATGAAAATCTCCAGCCAACATTAAGAAAGGTTATAAATTCAATTGTATACCCTGTAGTCATGAATGCACAGCAGAAAAACATCAGCAAATATTTAAGTTCTTATCTCAGAGAATCAGACTCACAACACCTGTCACTTTTTCTGCGGTTCTGCACAGGATCTGATTTGTTTCTTCAAAAAACTATCAGTGTTAGCTTCACTCAACTTCAAGGTATTCAGAGACGGCCAGTTGCCCACACATGCGGTTGCTACCTAGAGTTGCCAGTTAATTATGATAACTATCCAGAGTTTCGACACGAAATAAACAAGGTCCTAGAAAGTAGTGTATGGGTGATGGATATAGTCTAACAGACTTCAGCTGAAGAACATGTGAGTTTAAGGAATCTTTGGTAACACCTTATTTGAAGCGGTGTGCATAAGACTGACATGACACTATCATAAACATGACATAACATCTGTCATGAACATGAAGTGGAATGTTTATGACAGTGTCATGTCAGTCTTATGCACACCCCTTCAAATAAAGTGTTACCAAATCTTTTTGTATTAAACTTTCAAAGTTTAGCATTATCTTAACAAGTTTTTTTTTACCTCATCTTAACTCCACAGAGTTTCTACTTTTTGCTATTTATTTTTCTCTGGAGTATTTATAAGACCTGCAATGTCATAGTAGGTACTCTACTACTAGTGTTTTTTGGGGGGGTTTCTGTTAAAGTACTCCAAAGTTAAAGTTTAAAGCATAAATTTGAGTTGGCAGTAAAATGTATTTTCTCAATATTTTCTGTTTATTAAATTGAAGTATTTTATATTGTTACTAGAATTTTTTTTACTTTTAATTTTACTTGAGGCTGCAAAAGCTGGTTTGTTACACAATTAAAAATACAATATGGCCGCCGCGCTTGTAAATGAACACTTTCTTTTCTTTTTTTTTTTTTTTACACCTTGAAGCATTGTCATTATCTTAAAGGATTATTTTAAAACACTCAAAGGCTTCTCTAATAGCTAAATAGAGACTTTAATTTTGAAGTTCAATAAACTGCTTTTTCCAGTTTATATGTGTGATTTATTTGGGGCAGGGGAAGCTTTACATCAGCATTGGGTTGCACACCTGAAAAATAATGAGGTTTCTACAGCAGTTCTCAATTCCTTTATTTCCTGTTTAATAATCAGCATAATGTTCAAACTGTAATGCAATGATATTGATAATAAAGGGAAAATATCAAAACCAAAAATCATCTGTCCAATGCATCAATATATTTTTCTAATGTCAGACTTATTTTATCAGCTCAGCATGATTTATCTTACTTTAGTGTCTCTTCTTGCTTAGTTACAGAGCTTGTGAATGGCTTTGACCCATCTTTATACTGGTGCAACAATGTGTTGAAGCAAATGCTGCCACTCTCACAATGTCATCAAATATCTACTGAAGTCCAAATTAGGGACGAGGTAACAAACTGTCAACGCAACAAAATGTTTTTACATTTATCAATGCAGCTCCAAATCTCTGGTAATCAGCTGTCTGAGTCTTATGTATAGATCAGTTGTTGCAAACACATCATCTGTGACATTCAGGTTATGCTCTGAAATCAGGTCCACACAGATACTGAAGACATCTTCATCGCATGGAAAGTCTTTGAAAACACAGTTTTCCAAGCAGGCTTCAACCCTGTTCAGATCAATGCTGTGTAGATAGTCTCTGGTTCCATACACCTGAGGTACTGTGTACATCATGAATGGTCGCCCATGAGGACTTCGTGAATTGTGTGTTGGACGTATCCTGTGGTGGTTCCAAGCTGAAACAACTTCATTTAGTTCTTCCTAGAAGAAAACAAAAACCAGACTAAACTCATAGCTTTGAAATAAACATTCAAAAGTAAAACGGAAGTGTAAATCTAGCATGACTGTTATTTATCCAAAAACAGGGAAGTTTAAATCAAGCAACTACCCAAACATGCAATCTGTGCAATATTTAAGATATGCTATTAATTTAGTATCATACTCAGAAAATAAATCTTTGCACATTATAACCACTTTATAGCAATCATAAATATTTTCAATAGGTGAGAAGACAGAGCAGCTCAAATCAAGCTCACCTGTATTATGTGGAGAAAACAGAACTGGATCAAGGCTTTGTCCAAGAAGTTATCCGAGAAGTGTCCATCTGCTTTCAGTTTGTCAAAGAGGTCCATCCAGAACTGGATACATTCACTTCGCAGGGTCAACCACCATCTTTCAATCTGCTGATTTCCAGTGCTTGGACCAAATATTACATTATCACTTTGAGGTTGGTCTTCTGTAAGATGCAAATATCTTTGCATGTCAGCTGCATTAACATTTTCTGTCCCTAAATCCACTCTAAGTCTTTCAGGACAACCCTCAGCTTTAATCACTGCATCCATGAAGTATCCAGCAATGACTCTTGGATCGTTATTTGTTTTGTATGCCTCAAGCCATATTAGCCTTCTGGAAAAACCGTCAATGCAACCATTGATCCCAATTCCAAATGGTTTGAGCTTATCATAGCCGTCCATATGCCAAACATAGTTTGGACCACGACTATAGTAAATCCGTCTCCTCAGTCGATTTCTTGACCTTAGGTCTACTCCTTCACCGTCTAGTAAGCGTAAAAGGACTCGAACTGTTTCCCTGTCTGTAACAATACCATTCATCCAGCATTTTTGGTGCATCCATCGATATCCGTGACATTGTCCAGAGGTTTCAAGTTGCTGACGAATGAAAGCTGCCACTACACTCACATCACTTTTGTTCTTTCGGCGCCAAAGTTTCTTCTTATTAAGAATCCTTTCTAGTGTCCTCTTGCTAAGAATAACCCCATGAACCTCAGCCAGCAAAGCAAGAATTTCATCATTGGTTAAACCACATCTGAAATACTCCTCAATTTGCTTATAATCCATTAATAGGAGAAAAATCTGTGTTTTCCTGGTTGACAGATCAAATGGAATACTGTGTAAATGTCACACAAGACAGCATGTCTGCTTTTTTGGAAAAGTCGAAATTATGACTTTGAATCTCATAATTATGACTTTGAAAGTTGAAATTATGACTTTGAATCTCATAATTATGACTTTGAAAGTCGAAATTATGGCTTCCTGTTGGTCTTTTTTTTTCATGGCGGAAATATTGTTTGGGTAGCATTATAATATTTTTGTTTCTTATAACAGTATTTATTTGTGGTGGGCTTGATCTCTTTTGTGGCCGCTGTAACAGTTACAACTGACAAACGTTAAAAAAACAGTTGTAACTGACAAACGTTGTTGTGTCATTTTACTGTGTTGTAGATGGAATGTTTTGTTCAGTTGGGTTATGTTAATTTAGGATTAGATTTTCTTCATTTCTTTTGCTATTATGTTATTTTATTTGAGGATTTTATTTTATTTTATTTTATTTTATTTCTTTGTGGAAACTCCGGATGTTGTTGACTGTTTGTTCAATTGAAATTGCGCGGCTCAGAATAAACGAGCTCTGCCAGAGTAACATTGTTTCAACTCGCTTCCTCTGTGATCCACAGAAATTGGTTGCAAAGGATTCATGTGCCTTTGCACCGCTTGATACTGGCTCAGATTCCCCGAGGTCTGGTGCCAGTAACATGTGCATGTTATTATTGGTTTCAACCACAGTGCAAAGCAGCATCCGTATCTCCGTGTTTTAGGCTAAACACGAAGGGAAACTTGACCAAGTCCTGTTAGCCACTGTACTAGCCTGGCATAATATCGCCACTTCCTGGACATAAAATTATCATGTTTATACAAGATGCGTATCATGTTTTAACAAGATAACTATCACGTTTTAATAAGATACGTATGACGTTATAACGTGATAGCGCTCGATTTTTTCCCCCTGGATTAAATAGCAATAAGCTTCCGTACCAGTTTCAAAATTCACCATTTATGAAATGTAAAGCAAAATGCTGATCATGTTACCACAAAGATGAATTTTAGTGTCTTTATGGTAGACATGTTTAAGAACTAAAATGTTCTAAATTGTAATTTGATTGTTTTTTCTTTACTCAAAAGGAACCTAGTAGGTACATTTGTACATTGTTCTAGGACTTTACATTTCTTGCATTATAAGAATCAGAAAAAAGTTTTGTTTGTCTTATGTCATTTATTTTCTAATACTTCGCGCATATATGAACTCATCTAAGTACATTCAATAAAATTTTGCATAAAAAACAATTTCAGTTTCATATTTAAAACTGCCTGTATAAACAGTACAGACTCAGAGAAATGAAATACCTACTCTGAACATTGTGTCATTCTAGTTCCTCTAGTAAGCACTAATATACAACATTCAAATTTCAGAGGCATTTTTTATTCAAATTCTGATGGCACATATTTATTTCCATAAATATGCATGAGAAGATAAAGGCCAGCCACAGTCCCAGAGCTCCCTCGTCGCCTCCAGGTGGTCCCAGAGCTCCCTCGACGCCTCCAGGTGGTCCCAGAGCTCCCTCGTCGCCTCCAGGTGGTCCCAGAGCTCCCTCGTCGCCTCCAGGTGGTCCCAGGGCTCCCTCGTCGCCTCCAGGTGGTCCCAGGGCTCCCTCGTCGCCTCCAGTTGGTCCCAGGGCTCCCTCGACGCCTCCAGGTGGTCCCAGAGCTCCCTCGACGCCTCCAGGTGGTCCCAGGGCTCCCTCGTTGCCTCCAGGTGGTCCCAGGGCTCCCTCGTCGCCTCCAGGTGGTCCCAGGGCTCCCTCGTCGCCTCCACGTGGTCCCAGGGCTCCCTCGTCGCCTCCAGGTGGTCCCAGGGCTCCCTCGTCGCCTCCAGGTGGTCTGGCCCCTGTGCCGACATTGTCCGCCGGATCCAGGGATCTCCAGGGATTCGGCTCCTGCGCCAACGAAGTTGCCCCCTTAGTGGATGGATGGATAGTTTTGGCCCCACTTGGAGAACATTCAATCCCCATGAAGACAGAAGAGCCCAGGCTGGGTTCCTGAAGCTGCGGCAGCGGTTTGACGCCCCCTACACCTTCTGGGCTAATTTACCCACCGACCTGCAGCTGAACCACAAACACCTTCCTGAGCAGATGGATTGCCACAGCAAGGGGCAGTCATGTGGCAATCCACAGCAAGATGACCCAGGCAAACATTTCAGAAAATAAAAGAAATGTTTCAATCACACCTTAGCAGAATTCAGAGACCAATGAACTAAACAGTCGTGATTTTAGACTGTGGCAGGAAGCCGGAGTACCCGGAGAGAAACCTGCAAACAGGAAACTACTTTTTGATATTTGCTAAAAGTAGTTTTGGCCAAAACTACTTTAAGCAAAAGAGAGGGAAGAAGACATGGGGCAAAGGTCATCTAGACAAGCCAAATAAATCAGCAATCATTTTTTTGGACTCTGGGAGGAAGCCGGAGAGAACCGGAGAAACTGCAAACCCCATGAAGACAGAAGATCCCAGGCAGGAATTCAGACCCAGGCAAACGGTTTAGTCAAGGAAAAGAAAAGAAATGTTTTAATCACACCTGAGCACAATTTAGAGGCCAATTAACTAAACAGTCTTAATTTCAGACTGTGGCAGGAAGCCGGAGCACCCGGAGAGAAACCTGCAAACAGGAAACCTGTCAAATCTTTTTACCTTTAAATCCCATAATTTGATTTAACTGAACACATCAGGACACATGTTCAGTCCCAGTCAGATTTCTCCAGCCTCAAAATGGTCAATAAGGATTTGTTCTGGGATTCTTTCATCTTCCGAATTTGTTAGTTTTAGCTCCTCTCCAAAAGTTCCTTGATCAAGAGGAGGGGCTGGAGAAACCGTAACGTCAGGTGTGACTTCATTTCTTACCTTTTCCCACAGACATCCGTTGGTTGATCCTTGAACATGAAACGCTTTTCCAAAAGCAGTTGCTCCCATCATCCTGCGAGACCTGGGACACACTTTTGTCCGCTATCGTCGCCATACCCGACGCCGCCATGCATGAAAGGTCCCGATGAAGCGGGAGCGTGGAGGGAAAAGGCGCCTCCTTCTGGCACCGAGAAGAGCATTGGAAATGCTCCTTCGGGCCGTGCTCCATCGGGCCTTTACTTTGGCCTTCCATCTGCTCAGCAAGGTGTTTCTGGGGTCCCTCAGCTGCAGGTCAGTGGGTAAATCAGCCCAGAAGTTGTAGGGGACGTCAAACTGCTGCCGCAGCTTTGGGAACCTTTCAAAGATCAAGTTGATGATAAAAATCTTGATCCCTACAGAAACACCTATGACAAAACCCAGCAGCTGGAATGGCAACATGCATGAGAAGATAAATCCCAGCCAAAGTCCCACATAGAGCCTAACAGTGAGCTCTGGCCGGGCCCACATGCAGAGGTTATTTATCTTCTCAAGCATGTCGGCCATGTTTCCAAAAAGCTTCTGGGTTTTCTGAGCAGTTTTGGCAACCCAGTGGAACATCTGAACCATATTTAGGTTCTCTTGTAGATGTTCCACTGGCTCACCCATGTCGGGTATGATGCTCCACTCGATCCTCCAGCCTTTGGAAATTAGATAATTAAAAGAAAGCTGGAGAACCATGAAGAGCACGACGAAGGAAAAGGTCCAGCCATGCCACACTGTGCACATGTAGACAAAGAAAAAACTGGCAGTCATGTGCACAGAGCGCCAGCTGGACAAAGCAGACAGGTTTCTAAAAAAGTGTTCCACAGGTCTCATGTCTTTCTCAAAGCGTCTCATGTTCTGGGTCATCTTTATGGGGTTTAATCCTTCCTCGCTCTCCTCTTTCGCTCCCTGGTGGAAATGGAAACGATCCAAAAAGGCTCTGAAACGATCACTGATCTTCATGTTGGCTTCTGGTCTCTGAAAACTGTTTGGGCTCAATGTTGGAGCGCAACACATTAAATCTTTAGAACTTCTTTGATCTATTGTGATGTACATGATGTCATCTATGACCTCATCAGTGAGCTCACTGGACTTCTGGGGCAAGGTCTTGCTTCTGATCGTTGCCATGGAAACGATCAGAACAGTTCTGAATGAGTCAAGCTGAAATAATGACTAAATACTTAAATATGAAGTAATATTTTTTATTTAACATGAAGACATTAACAGTAGATTTCTACATGATTGAATTTTTGCGTTTGTGGTTTTCCGTACCTGCTGTGGTATAAGTGGTTGTGTATTCCAACCCTGACTGGTTTCGATGGAGCGTGTCGGCGTGGCGAAGTGACCTGTAACGCCATTGCCATATGTTTGGCTCTAGATTCCACATGTTTCGACTGAGCTGCACCAAACTTGGCAAGAGTGATCTCTTGCCGTGGATGACAACCGTTCCGAAACAGATTCTGTGTGTATTATATTAGCTTTTAAAATGTTGTTTTTTTTTTTATTCAGGTGGGTGTGTACAAGGCCTCAGAATCTGATGAGGTCACAACTGACCAATTAGATTAGAGCATTTTGAAAGCCTAAATATATATTTTAAATTTCCAAAGAAAAATAGCTATATTGTAGTTTATATTCTAGATGAAATTGATCATCTTTTCATTAACTATATGGCATCAAAACATGCTAACACTATTATATCTTTGTCCATGTCCAGTCTTACGTTCATCTAGACTGCCATGCCTGCGTTGGAGGTGATCTGCAGCCTGATTGGCTGGCTGTGCCTCTACCTGTTGTTCTGCTCCACCTTCTCTCACCGAGGGCCCGAGTGGAACTGCCGCTTGGTCACCTTGACCCATGGCGTCATCATAGTGCTGCTGACGGCATACGTTGTGTTTGTTGACGGTCCCTGGCCCTTCACACATGCAGGTCAGCAGCAAAACACAGAAACTGTGATGCGATGGTTCAGTTCGAAGGCAAACATGGCGCATTGTTACTCAGAACAATAAATCCAAAGCCAATTTACGATGGTTCTCTATGTTTAAACCAAATATTAAGTGTTTTTTATTAAGAATGACTGAGATAATTTTGGAAGTCTGATTCCCAGAAGTTGAAAAAAGACCAGAAACCATTCTGCTGCTGTTGAATCTGAAGACATGCTGAGCATGGACACAAAAACAGGTTTGGTGGGTTTAGCTTTGCAAAGAATAAGGGGTTAAAAGTATCACATTAAACCTGTAGATCTCAAAAAATGATTTGAAGACGGCTGTTATTGGTCCAATAGTTACATTCTTATAGGATTAAGATTTCATTTTTTTATCTTCTCTGCAGGTACAGAAAACACTGACCTCCAGATATTTGCCCTGGCAGTCTGCCTCGGCTACTTCTTCTTTGACCTGGGTTGGTGCGTGTGCTACCGGAGCGAGGGCCCAGTCATGCTGGCGCATCACGCCGCCAGCATCGTGGGCATCCTCCTGGCGCTGCTGATGGGCGTGTCGGGCTGTGAGACCTGCGGGGTGATCTTCGGCAGCGAGATCACCAACCCGCTGCTGCAGAGCCGCTGGTTCCTCCGCCAGCTGGGACTCTACGACAGCCTGCTGGGCGACGCCGTGGACCTGCTCTTCATCCTGCTGTTCGCCACGGTGCGCGTCGGCCTGGGGACCGTCATGTTTTATTGCGAGCTCACTTCGCCCAGGACTTTGCTGATAATGAAGCTTGGCGGCGTGGTCATGTATCTGCTGGCCTGGGTGTTCATGGTGGACATCGCCAGGTTCGGCTACAAGAAGACCAGGGCCAAATACAGGAAGTGGATGGTGAACCGCGAGCTCAAAGAGACAAGCGAAGAAAAACCAGTTGGGCACGAAGAGTGATTGAGAAGACTAACTCAACCGCTTTCACATGTTTTTAACAGACGCTCCATGAATTTATTTATTTATTTTACCTGCGGTACAGTGGACTGCAACATTTTTAAAGTCTGTGTAAAAACAATTCTGAAAAACCTTGATAAGTACATTTATTTTGCAAACTAAATAATGATCTGACAGTGAGCAGAGCATGCGCATTAAGAGGTCCGACCTTTAGAGGAACTGCCAGCAGGGGGCGCAACTACATACATACTTTCCGAGGTGTATGCGAACATGTCATCGCCCCCCCTGCTCCCTGCTCCCCGACATAAACTTGTATAACTCATTTTTAATTAAAGTATCAATAATAATAAATGTACATATATGTGAATAAATTGTTGCCCTCAGGGCAATTAAAAAAGAATGAAACAAAAAACAGGGCAATATTTCATAATTTAATATATATTTGAGCCAAAGAGCCACTTCTGTTAGCCTGTGTCTAGAACCGCCTGTGAGCTGCAGGTCTGAGGCTTTTTGTTAGCATGTTTTCTATCATTCTTACAGCTTCATAGGAAGCCTGATCCAAACTGGCAACCCACATTAATAAAATGGTGAAATAATATTGACCCCAAAACAAGGAGGGTTAGGGTGAGAACTGTCCATATAGTACCGTGGAAGAAATGTTTGAAGGCTTGTGCATGAATCAAGATGTATTTGAATCAGCATATAAACGATTTAGTAGGAATGGTGTTGAAAAGGCAAATTAAAGAAATCTGGATTAATCCATATAGTAGACCGCTGTTAAAAGCTTGGAATGCAAATATTGATATCCAATATTGTGTTGATGCATATGCATGTTGTGTTTATATTGTATCTTACATGTCAAAGATTTAACGTGAAATTGGTTTTCTTCTAGGAAATGGACAGAAAGAGAAGCAGCCAAAGAAGGAAATGTTTGTGCTAAAGAAGCTTTAAAGAGATTTGGTAGAGTCTATTTGCATAACCGTGATGTTTGTGCTCAGGAAGCAGTGTATAGACTCACCAACATGCATTTAAAGGAGTTTTCTCGGAGCGTTATTTTTATTCCAACTGGTGATAATATTGTGAAAATGAGTTTTCCCATTTCTGTTTTGAGACAAAAGCTACATCACAGGATCTTACCCCAAAAGACATGTGGATGACTGAGATAGTTGACCGCTATAAGAATAGGCCGAATGATAATATGTTTAATAATAGGTGCCTGGTTAAGTTTGCTTCAGATTATAGCGTTAATAATCGTTAATAATAGCAATAATAATAATAATACAGTCATTTATATGTGAGCAAAGTAAGAAAATTCACCATTACCACTGGAAGCAGTCTTTAATAGGTAAATGTGAACATGCATACAAAAAAACTGTAAACATTTTTACAGTTTATATTAAATCTTTTAACATGTCAAATGATCAGAGCATAAAATATTCAGCATCCACCTTTGATTTAGAGCCAAAGTGTGCGGTGTACCAGTTGTACATTAACCGTAAATTCACCGGGAGCAGAGAAAGCAATGAGAAACATTCATCACTGTCCATGTCTCGTCCTAAAGGAGAGTTTCATGTCCTTTTCAAATCAAAGTCTCAAGACCATATTTCTAAGAACAAAGTACTTAGAAAAGAAAAGAAAAAAATCTTGAACACCAATCAAGAATAGGCTGGATTACAGATCCAATCTAATCAATTGTCCCTCGGCCCGAGGCCACAGCATCCGCTGAACTTCAGGAAATCCATCGTCAATCGTTACCTGCTGACAGTCGGAGGAAATGTCCTTTACACAAGACATGAAACTCTGCCATCAAATAAAGCCATCTGTAGCCGTATCTGCCACATCAGTGTCCATAATGTGATTTATGTCACATAAAACACATCGACCTGAATGAAACTACATGAATCAATGAAATAGCCCTGCCTCGTTTGGCTGTGTGAGCTGAGTATGTGCGAGTGTGCTTGTGCGATCAGACTTTTTTTTTTTTTTTTTTTTTTTGCATTTACACACAGTCTACTTAAATATGCATATTGAAGCAACCTTGGCATTTTTAAAGAGATTTAAATACTTATACTCTTAACCTTGGCTTAATCTTTTCCAGATCCTGCAGGACAGGAACCAATGAGAACCACAGTCACTCAGTCCTACAAAACTACCAGGTTATAATCTGAACTGATTGAAAAATTATGTAACACGAAGCATCAAACAACAAACAAGCGTATGGAAATCCATTAAAATGATTAGAGATCACAGATATGTATATGCACTGTATAAATAAGAGACATAACCATTTAGTTCCTGGTCATTGTCATCAGACAATAAATTGCATTAAAAGTTTTCTTCTTGTGCTAAAATATATCTCTTAAAAAACAGTAGAGATAAAGTTAGAAAAGATCATTTGAATGAATCATTGTTATGAGGATTGTTTGTGTTTTTAGCCCCATTTTGTTTTGTTCTATTTTTCTCATTTGTATTCATCATGTGACTTGTTTTATATTCTCAAATTTGTTTGCACTTTTGATTAGTATATTCTTTAATGTGGTTCCTTCAATGAAATTGAATTCAATTCAAAAATACTTTATTGATCCTTAAGGAAAGTCATTTTGCAGCTCATGTTACTCAACATTCTTCAAAGAACTGCTGTGTCTTCTTTTCCACTCTTACCGTGTCAGCTTGAGTTGACCAATTTGTAACTTCAAGTTTGATGTCCTGAGATTTATATTGAAGAAAAAAAAACATATTTATTCCTAATTTCATGTGCACTTTTGCTTAATTTCCTGTGGATTTGTTGGGAATTGCTGTATTAATCCCCTCTGCCAGAAGACTGAAAACTTGTCTTCTGGCCTTTTTTTTTTTTTTTTAAGAATACTTAAAAACATTCTGCCGAACCAACACAAAAATGGTTTTCAAGATATAAAAGTAACCTTCGTCCATGCCGCTCCGGCGCTAAGCCCTAAATCTGTGGGGTGATCTGGAGAGAACGTCGCAGCTCTGCTGGTAGCTTACAAAGTGGTGGTGGTGGAGTGCCGAGCCGTGAGCGTGCGCAGGCGGTGTGTGTGTGTGTGAGGGTGTTTGTGTATGAGGCTGTGGACAGCCAGTCTGTACCTGGCAGACATCAGGTTATAAAGTAATGGATTGACAGCGGCGCTGAGGTAGAAGAGGACAGAAGACGCCAGATTAAAATACTGAGACAGATAGTACAGAAAGTACATGTGAGTGTCAGGGTGAGAGTGTGTGCTGTTTAAGAGAGCGTCGAGTGCGACGTCAACATAAAGGTCGGGGGGCGTCGCGGTGTACGCGCTCGTGGTGGTGGTGGGAGGGCCGGGACTTTGTTTGACCTTTTGTGGGCCTCCAGGAACCGCTGTCCTGTTTGGCACTTCATACGTTGTACTGTTGTGAGACTGTCGCTTTGTCCTAATTTTCTCGAGAGCGCCGGTGTTCGCGTCAGCGTGGGATGTGGCGTTCATGGAGGCGTCTTGTCTCTCGACGCTGGAGCCGAGGGAAAGGGATAATATAGTCCGGCCGACGTGGAAGGGAAGCCAGCAGAGCACAAATGCCAAGACGATCACTCCTGGTGGAGGTAAAGATGGAGAGGAGAGGTACATATTTTACTTGTTGGCGTCAACAAGTAAAATAGGTACATAAAAGTAGCACAGACAGACAAGTTATAAACAACTTGTTAGCATTGTGACAAGCTAACAAGTTGCTAGCTCTTATAGATTGACCTTGAATTAACATTTCCTTCCCATGGTTGTGTGAAACCAAAACCAGAGAGCTATTGTCAGCATTGAATGTGACAGGACGGGATTTGATCATCTGTACTTCAAAACACAAAATCAAAGAGTAGAAACTCATCGTTGAGTTGTTGCCCATTTCTGGCCATCGAGTTAAGAAACAGAGATTTACAATCAGGCTTGCCAGAAACACTCGCTTAGAAATGATTAAAGAAGTCTCCACTACTATGGAGTACATTACAGAGTGTGGCAGGGTTTGGAGAAATCGGTTAAAAAGAAAGGACAATGGCAGACAAACAGAATAAAAAGAAATCATTGTAAGTGTACTGCAACTTGCTAACTGTTAGCTGGTAGCAACACCAAAATTAGCATCTACTTTGAAGTTTCATAGTGTGTTCGACGGGGTAAACATCCCTGCAGTTTGACAGCGGAGTTGGAGTTTCATTGGAGTTATGAAACTCCAATGTAGATGGTAACTTTAGTGTTGCTAGATTGAGCAACCAGTCAGAACGGCTTGACTGGACACTGGGGGGTTGACCAGGAACCCCTTCACTGACCAGGGTGACGAGGAGCATTCAAAGAAGTATGAATGACTATAGACTGCCAATTCAGCCTCATGACTGAAGTTTTCATTGTGATGCTTTATCTATGACCAAAGACAATGTTTTACCAACTTAAGACAGTTGACTTTGCTTCTCACTTGTCTTGCTCAGTCAGTGCATATCGTGCATAAGATATTTATATCACAAATTCATACATTTCTCTCGCTCATAATGGACTCTTGAGCTTTACACAGTTTGAAGGTTCATGGCAAGGCACTCACCTAACATCTTCACTGTGCTTCGGTGACTCTGGTCTCTTCTGCTGCTCTTTGGGCGGAGCCACAGTGTTCGTCCAATGAGGGTGTACACCAGACCGAGGATGCAAAGGGGCACCAGGAAGTACAAGTTGGAGAGAATCATCATGGCGGACAAGAGACCTGAGGAGATGGCGTAGTGCGTACAGCGGCACTCCCTCCTGTCGATCTCTCCGCCACGGCTTGAATCGGCTCTCTCCTCTCTACCTCCCCCCTCATCTTCTTTCTTTTTGTTTTGCTGATTTTTCTCAAATTCCATCTTCCTTTTCTCCTCATTTGGCTCCTCGGCTTCTTCTGTTTTATCTTTAATGTCCCCTAGTTTCCATTCAGTTCCCTCTCTTGATCTGCTGTTTTTGTCGTCAAGCCATATAAAGTCTGTGAGGTCTTCACCCCATTCTTCTTTCTCCTTCTCTCCCAACTTTATTTCCTCCAACCGTGGATCCAGCAAAGCCATGACTGCGCCTCCTCTCTCCGCTACGTTCATCATTATCCCTCCCTGTTCTCCCTCTCCGCCCAGCCGGCCCCCATCCTCCCTCCACTGGTTGAGCCCAAACTCCTCTCCCCCGACGTCCTCCACTCCGACCATAATCAAGACGGGCGACGCGCTGACAGCCGCACCCAGCCACAGGCAGCCGATGATGACCCTGGTTCTGCGGCGCGTCACGACGGTCTTGGCTGTGATCGGCCAGCACACCGCCACGTACCGCTCCAGGGACAGGAAGGTGATGTGGAGGATGGTGCAGAAGGTGCAGCACTCTGAGAGGAACATAGTCAGCTTGCAGGCAAGGTCTCCCAGGGGCCACGGTCTGGGTCTCCAGAGCTGGAGGAGACAGAAGAACACGTCCGATTAGCCGACACATTGATGAATATGTGGAAGTGGAAGGGAAAGAAGAAGATAATGAGGAAAATAGATGGCATACAATTGTCTTCCACCTAGTTTGGGCTGATATACTTAAATTCAGTTTTCTTATACAGCCTAAATTCACAACAATGTCGTCTCAAGATGCTCGTTGTTGACTTTACAGTCAGAATGTACTGTAGGGGCAGCGGAAAGGAAGACTTCCCTTTGGCAGGAAGATACTCCCAGCAGAACCTGGCTCAGTGGAAGCGGGAGGTCAGGGAGGTCATACCCTGAAAAGGTTCTATTAGTTACCTTCAGAGCTAACTTGGTAAAAAAAAAAAAAAAAAAGCCCTTCATTCAACATTTGGTCTGGACAGCAAGTACTAAAAATTGATGTTCAGGGAGGCTCTCTATTCAATCTATCAGGGGACTATGCACAAACATTAGTCTGTAGATGTACAACGCTGGCTCAGGTTAATGCCAATAGACTGGCCTTCACTTCTGCTGTAAATGCAGAAAAATTTGTTCTAGTTTAAAAGTTTGCATTACTTAAGTTTCTCTATGAGGCAATGTATTCATTAAATCAAAATAGACTTAAATGGGTGTGAACATTTTTGCAAGGTTTTGTGATTATTTCACTGGTACAGAAGAAATAAAAGAGTGTCTTAAGACCACCGTGAGTGTAGCACAACACTGGAAAGAAAGAAAACCTCATTCTGAAGGATTCTCCCTGAGGGGACAGCAGCAGTAACTTGTTTAAGCAATCATCACTGGGCAGACTGAGATTTGCAACATGAGCAACATGGTCTGTTCCTTTCACTCAAACAGGAAGGATGCTCCTTAAGAAAAGAAAAAAAACATTGTGGCTGCATGTAGACAGGACCGGGTTCACCCTGAGTGTACCTTGTACAGATCCAGAGGGAGCAGAAGGAGAATCAGCAGGTCGCTGACGGCCATGCTGCTCAGGTACAGGTACGTCGAGCTCCTCATGTGCGGACGAAGCCACACCACCAGTATGGTCAAGGTGTTCCCAAGAAGGCCGAATAACATCAGTGGAATATAAACCATCGTCACGCAAACTGGAACAAGAGCATAGATTGAAGTGTTTTAGAAGAACTAGCCTTTTTGTAGTTCTGAATGTTCAGGTTGGGTTTTTTGGCCGAGACTTTTGGAAAAAAACAAACAAACAATAAACCAACAAATGATAAGCAAACAAGCTATAAGTGATGTTGTATCATTAAAATGGGTCAAATTTTAAATCCAATAATAAATAATAAATAAAGCTACAATATCTCCTTAAGATCTACAAAACTACAACGATTTTCAAAGTTTGCATATATTCTTTAAATGATTGTCACACTTTGGATAGTGATAATATATTTGCTCCAAAAACATTTCATGCTTGCACCTAATGTTGATCTCCAACGGATGGGATGATAAATGACTGGGACAAAAAAAAAGAAGAAAAAAGGAAAATGTCAGGAATATGTGGGTTAATCAAAATGTTGAAGCCCATGTCTTTAGGTTCATAAAAAAAGATTTTAATCTAAAATTCTATTGCATTTTTTTTTAGATTGGAATAATTTTAAGATCTTTAAAGTCCACTTTAGTCTTAGTCCTTCTCAGACTGGCCATTAGCTTTAGCCTAACGGACCGTCCAGGATTTAAACTAAAATGATGATTTGAAAAAGAAAAAAATAAACAGCAATGGAAAACATCTGAGAATATTGTGACTGGCTAACCAATGTTTTCCTAGAGTCTGGATTCTGTTTGATATTCTGCAGTTTGTAATCTAAAAGACAAAAGAAAGAAAGTTGCCTAGTCGCTGGGTTCTTTCCGTTTGACGTCCTTGGTGGGTCTACTCATCTAAATTTGTGTCTGGAAGCACAGAGGAACCCTTTGTCACTTTGAAATATTTCATGTGGGAGGATTTTTGGGAGAATAGAAAATATTACATGAAGATGTGAGAGTAACAGAATACAGATGATTTGTTATCACTGGGAGCAGTTAATGGCTTGCTGTTAGCAAACCATTAACTGCCAACGCTGCCATCTGCTCCAAACAGTTGGCTCTAAACTAAACGACTACTTCGCTATTTTATTAGTGAGTCAGCACTTCATTTTCTCCAGTTTAGAATCTAAAATACTTGGACTCAACGTGAACTGGATTGTCCTAGAGTGAGCAGGGGAGATTGAAAACACAGTTTTATATTTGTGAAATTGTTATAAAAAAAAAACAATAACCAAAGAGAAATTAAAAACTAGAACAACCAAAGTTTGTTGCGTGCATGGAAACAGCAACATTAACATTAGTTACACTCAATACTGATTCCACGTTCCTTAATTACAGTTTTACAATTTGTGAAATCTTCACTCTCTGAAAACTGAAAACATAAACTAACTGATTTCCCTCGAAGGTTTGTCCAAATCTCCTCTTGTTACTCATTCATTTTTCTTGCGTCTACAACCAGATGACTGATTAATGACTGAAATGACAGTGCATTGTCTGAATTGACCAAAAAAATCACACAGCAAAAATTGACATATTCTTTGAAAATAGCAATCAGTTCCTCTCTGTCCAAAGTAGACAGTGAAATGTAACAACAATGACAACAAACCTGAAAATCTAGCTAACTTTTGTTGAGGGACAAATTCAATCTTTTCCAAGTGTAATAAGTATCTATCTTTTCTGTGACCCATTCTAATTGTGCTCAGAAGTGAAAATAATCAAAATATTTTTCATTGCGGTTTGTATTGCTTCCAATTTTGACCTAAAGTCAGAGAGACTGTCAGCGGCCATCTTGATTTGGCTCTATCATCTAAGGTAGATAGTCCTCAACTTTAGTTCAGATTTCTAGAATACATAAAACTTTACTTGTTTGTTTGTTTGTTTGTTTTCTACCTACCTAACTCAATCAGTCCAAACATGGGTTCCCCCCAGTAGCAGTCCTGGGTTCTGCAGTCCTCCTGGAGCCTTGATGCTAAGCTGCAGTTTTTGCCTTCACAGCCACTGCTCATGTCTTCCAAATCTGCCAGATCCATGCTGAAGCGCAGGCGGGGTTGAATTGGCAGAAGGAGGCAGAGGGGAGCAGTATGTCCCCCAGGATACGGGCAGCAGAGGTGACGCACGGCGATGGATTTCCTATGACACTCGATGGCCACCAGCCATGAGGAGGAAGAGTTTTCTGGGCAAAAGGCAGGGAGAAAAAAAAAGAAAACACCAAAACTCATTTATTTCACATCACCTAATGCATTCAACACATGAAATAAGTGAGCAAATGGAGGAAATAGTGTGTGGCATTTTCAATTTTAAGCACAAAACTTTAAATTACACATAAAGGAGGAAAGGTTTTTTTTTTTTTTTCAATATTTTCAGGTGAACCTTCCCACTGACTGGAGCAATATGGCTTTACAGGAAAATTCATTGACAATAAAAGCTGTTCATTTATTCTTCAAAGTCAGCTTTCACCCAAATTTCTACTCTATTGTTTACAAATACATATTGTAAATGTAAATATAATATACTCACTGACTGAGAAGAGCTTCAGCAGAGAAAGGGGCGAGCTGACTGTGATCGCATAAATTTACATCATTAATAACTAATCTCATCTTTAACATAAATAACAATGAGAGAAAATCAAGTTGGTAGTTAACATCAGTCCAGCACCTCCTGCCCTTAAACATTAAACAAAATATAATAAATAACCTTAAAAACGGAGCAATAGCTCCCAATGAACAGCTGACAGCAGTTTACTGTTGTAAAATAAACGGACAACATTTTAGCTAATGTTAAACGCATGTACGAAACATGGCAAAATTATACATGAAACACTGTATTTAATTAAATTTGTCTAAAATATGGGTTCAAATATAATACTTGTAACGAGAACAGAGAGCTGATCCTGATCATACCACAGCTACTAACGGCAACAGAAGAAGGGGATGAGCTGTCAGTTACTGGTTGCTAAGGTAACCACCAACTGTCAAAAGAAGTGCGCCAACACATGTCAGGAGATATATATATATATATATAAAACAAATTTTAACTAATGTATTTACTAAAATTACTAAAAGATTTAATAATGTATTTACTAAAATGTGCCGTGCATACTCACTTTTATGAGATACATTTGAATTTGTATGTTAAATTTTCACCATTTATATTACAGAACTTTTATTATTAAATATTATTATTATTATTTTTTAAAAAATCCTAATGCAAATTGGAACTATTTTAAAGAAAATAATCCTGTGTCCTATGTCGTTTTAAAGCATTATTCAGAGCGGGCAGAAGAGGGCGCTGTTTCATCAACAAAACAAACTCGCTTCTTCTGTGCGTGCTGTAGAAGAAGATCTACTTGCTACTCAAAATGGCTTTGAGAGCTGCTCTGAGAGGCAAGAGTGGCTTAGCAGGTTTGGCTTTTATCACCGTTTGTGTGCAGTTATGATATAAGTGTCACCATATTCGTTGTTATTTACCCCTTGACCACCTGTCCGTTATGACCTGTCTGTTAGCAGCTGCTTGCTTTGCTGTTTGACGTAGACAGAAAGTGGAGCAAAGGTCACGTTCTGTGTTGTGAGCTTTTATTATTTAGATATTCACGCGACAAAAATAGTCAAAATGTTGTTTCTTTTATGCGTTTTCATTGGCATTTTCGTATGAATAGTCCTACTTTTCATGCTAAACGAAATAGCTTCCAAATGTACAATAACATGCATGTATTTCCTATATTTTTAGAGTAAATTTGTGGCTTAATTCACTGACATATTGAAGAACTTTCCCTCTCGCAATATGCTGTTTCTTTAAGCTGAACAGTAAACGTAGCACAGATTGGACTTGTCCTGTGTCTTCAGACACGGTGAGAGCCTGTTTTTGTGTTTTTGCTGAAGGTCTCCTCTCCTGCAGCAGTCATGGCAGGCTGTGTCCGTCCTCCAGCTCCATCAGTCAAAGGAACAACTCCAGCTCAGCAAAGCTCATCGTGGATCATGACCAGACTACAGGTGCGACTTGTGGTTTTATTGCCATCCATTTTCCTCCGATGCGAGGTTTGGACAGAAGAAGACAGAAGACTGTTTTTTACCCAATTTAAAAAAAAATATATATATATTGGGTTCTGTTCAGCAGACTGGGGTGGTGGAATAACATTTTATTTTTATAGTAACATCTTTTAGTCTTGCCACATATTCTCAATGGGATTAATAAGGCCCACCCTTATTAATCCCATTGATTAATAAGGATTAATCCTGGACAAAATCTAATAAACGTGAATGTGGGATTGCATTGAGACACGGCCTCCACGTTTGGAGTGTTCATGCTGAAGTCCAGCATCTCTTCTTCTCTGTGTTCAGGCGTGGCCGTGATGCACATGCAGAGTCCTCCGGTCAACAGCCTCAGTCTAGACTTCCTCACAGAGATCTGCATCACCCTGGAGAAGCTGGAGATGGACAAAGGCTGCAGAGGCCTCATCATCACCTCGGTACCGTCTGCTTGTGTAGATCAGTGTGGCGGTGGTAAATAGTTCTGTGAACCCGTGGCTCTGTTGAATCCAGAACCAGCCCAAGGTGTTCTCCGCCGGCCTGGATATCCTGGAGATGTACGGGAAGAGCCCGGAGCGCTGCGGAGAGTTCTGGAAGGCCGTGCAGGAGATGTGGCTGAAGCTTTACGGCTCCAACATGGTCACCATAGCAGCCATCAACGTACGTAAAAAAAAACAAAGTATGGATTCATGTTTAAATTTGAATAAACGTGACGCGTCATCTCCATTTGTCATTCTAGTCCGCCTTGAAAAGCAGACCGGAGTAGATCGTCAGGATCCTGTACACACACTGATAGATCAAAGCAGAAATCATTATAAATAATTGTTTTGACTCAAAAATTGATTTTGAATCCAGTCACAACCACAAAAATTTGGTACCAAATTGTGAGTTGGTTAAAGATTCACATCCCTCCTATTGATAATACATAAATCACAAGTCTGAAGCTTTGTCATAAGGGAACTATATAATCAAGTATGTGTAGATTTTTTTTTTCCTTTCTTTCTTTTTACTCACTGGAGTTTTCTGGCAAAAGTTTGTGTCGTGCTCAGACATCTTCATTGGGTTGTGTAACTCAAGCCCCTTGAGGCTATTGTTAGCTAGCTGCTAATGTACCTTTGCTAGCTGCCTAGCTGTCTTTTCAGCGTCTTTTGTTGGTAAATGCAAATGTATCACCGGTTGGCTGGATGATGCTTGTTTTCTTCTCTGCTCACATTATGTGCAAAAAAAACCCCCCAACAAGTTTAAGCTTAAAGTTATATTTATGTTTTTTTCTGTCTTAAATTTGATTGAAAGTAATATTAAAAAAGGTCTTTAAAAGTCTTAAACTTGACTCTCTGAAACCTGCAGACATCCTGTTTGAGCCTGGGTTTTGACTGGGCCATTCTAATACTTTTAGTTGAATCCTTTTCTCTTCCCTTTTGCTGCCTCCAACCAACCACAGTTTCCTGTGTACAGGGACGATTTTTTTCTCATCCTGACTCATGGAGTTGATCCCTATAATGTTGACAGAAACTGGGACGGCTGACACTAAACCTTCCATTCTGTTTCCCTTCAGGGCTCCAGTCCTGCGGGCGGCTGTCTGATGTCGATGACGTGCGACTACAGGATCATGGCGGACAACCCTCGTTACAGCATCGGGCTGAACGAGACCATGTTGGGCATAGTGGCACCTTTTTGGTGAGGAGTTTTCTCTCTTAGTGCGCTGACAATAGGTACCAGTGCGTCTGATCTAAGCGATCCCATTCTGTCATCTCAGGTTTAAAGAAACCATGGTGAACACGGTGGGCCACCGGAACACAGAGATGTCTCTGGAGCTAGGGCTGCTCTACAAGCCTGCTGAGGCCCTGAAAATAGGACTGGTGGACCAGCTGGTGCCGGAAGACCAGGTTCTCTCTGCTGCCACTCAGACCATGACCAAGTGGTTGGCCATTCCAGGTAATCACCACTGAAGCACTAGTGGTGCTTTGACTTGATATGGATTCAGAGGTGATTCATATTGCCAACAGGAACTGCAAATTAAAGGTACAGGCAACACATTTCGGCCCTGAATAGACGGGACTAATGTACACACAAGACGTCTGCGCATGCTTAGGAAGCCTAAAACTCATGTATCTAAAATTAAGGCCTTAAAATGTCTTAAATTCATTTTTAAAAAATGAGGTTGACCATAAATATGTTAATCTTCAATTTTGTCATGGCAGGACTGTTTTTCAGAAATTTTCTGTCAGGCAAAAGTTTGAGTCGCACGCAGACGTCTTCACTGCAGTCTGTGACTCGAAGCGGTCACTAGCTAACTAGCTACTAGCATACTAGAAAAGCTAGCCAGCTACTTTTTAGTGTCCATCATAGGTATGATGGGTAAGTGCAAATTTTGGTCACCGTTGGCTTGACAACATTCGTCTTCGCCATTGGCTCATTTTTGTTGCCAACCCATACGATGCTACGTAGCATTAAAAGAATTAATATGAACAGTAACATATTTTTTGTACATTTCTGTTGCGATACAAATCTTAAATTTCATTTGTAATGGTCTTAAAAAAAGGTCTTTAAAAGATCTAAATTTGAGTTGGTGAAACCAGCAGAAGTCCAATGGAAATTTTAACAACTGAGTGATAAACATGCAACCCGACAGCAACTCCAAACACACTGGACAGTCATGCAGCAGGCTTGGAGCCTTCCGCCCACTTGTGTTGCTTGCAGCACATTATGGCAGGTGTCTATTTAAACCAGTGGTGTAGAAATCTTTTGCCAAAGTCATTAAAAATGTAAATCGTAAATGCAATACTTTTTATAAAAAATTTTAAACCAACTTTTTTTGCCTTTTTAAATTTCATCTGCTCAATAATAAACTGAAATTCAAGGTCGAGACCCGTTTGCAAGGCTTCCATTGTTCTGTTTTTTTACCTAAAAATGACCTTCAGAGCCTTATGTAATTTTAAAAACTGGCATGTCATATAGATGACATCACTCTGCGACAACAATTAGAGTTTTCAATTAAATTGTAACTGTTTTGAGTCGACGGCTCTTTTGTTTCTCTGCAGAACACGCCCGACAGATCACCAAGTCCATGATGAGGAAGCCAACGATTGAAAAACTGTGTTCCAACAGAGAGGCCGACATCCAGAACTTTGTCAGCTTCATCACAAAAGAGTCCATCCAGAAGTCACTGCGCATGTACATGGAGATGCTGAAACAGAAGAAGGCCTAGGGATCACACTCACACACACACACACACATCAGAGGAACTGAACGCAGAACTTTATAGCTCATCTTTTGTGTTCCCATGGGAACGACCCAAGAATTAAATACAGCAAAGGTCTGAAGGGTTTATTTTAGGTAAAACGCACCATCATTGGTTTTTGCTCTGATTTTCTATCATCTTGACTTAAAAATAAAATCATATTAGTACCCTAAAGTTGAGCCTAAATGGTAAAATACAGTGAGTGAACAATGATGGAGCAGTCTGCCAGTTTCTGATACTTTGGGACAGACGAGCCTTTGACCTATAAGTGCCTGTCTTTCCTGTACTTTACAACAGCTGTGGTAGCCATTGATCCATGTAGATAACCTGAAGCAAAGCCGTGGTCGCCTCACAAGATTTCTTCTTCTTCTTTTCTGCACACTTTCTGTCCGTTTAACAATGTGAAATGTCTCAATAAAGCTTTGGATTTGTACAGTGAGTGGATGAAAGTGTTTTATTTACACATCCAAAGCTGCTGTATGTAACTTTTATAAACAATATTTTTCTTTACATATTTGTTAAAACAACCAATCAGAGCCAGGAGGAGGGTTTTAGCACTGCCAGTCAGGCTCAGCTAAAATGTGCTAATGGCGGAGAAACAACTTACTGTTACATTAAGACCGTTCATCCGCCCTCATTGTAGCATGGCAGAGATCTGGGTTATGGTATTAAGTATTTCCTTATTTGTAAAAATGACACCAACTATAACGTCACAGTGCTCTTCATTTTAACAAAGAGTTTTGTAGAGTTCTCATAAAGTTACACCTTTATTCTCTTGTTAGAAACAAGACAAAACCTATTAGTCTGGCCCTATTTCTCCAATGTAAGCCGGCTGAAAAATGCCAGGAAATAGACGGAGCCTGTGTAACCCTTGGGTTTACTGTGACTATAAAATGTTATGCACATTTCATCTCTTCTGACAAGCTGAAATATATACAACATTGTTGCAAATTTTGCACAAGAAATGTTAAAAAGAAAGCTCTTTACCTTTTGAAAGAGAACAAGTCAGAGAAGCTGATCAGTAAATAAAGGTTTTTACTGTGATAAGTCTAAAAAAAACAACAAAAAAAACACATCACAGTGAATCACTGAGCAGTCCGGATTAAATGTTGCTAATTGAGCTAAAAAAGTGAATTGGAAATAGTTTTGAGATTTAAAACAACAGAATGAGCAGGGAAAAAAAAGAAAATTTGAGTTATTGTGGTTTATTTTATTAATCTTTTAATAATCAGGTCATGGAAAGTTGGTGCCGGTTTTAATTCTTCTTAAATGTCAAATTCTCAATAGTATTAGTAGTATTACTTGACAAGTAATTCCTATAGGTACAGAGCAAGTACCCACAGGTATTCCTATAGGCACCCTGTAGCTCGTATTGCTAGTGGATTATACCTAACAGATCCCAAAATGTACGAGATAATTTCAGTCCTGATTTCCCATTACTGAGCATTACTTTCCGGAACAGAAAACACAGGAATACGACCACAATAAAAAAAATTTTCTTGTTTCTTCTTTGGTTTCAGAAACAGGAAAGTCTTGAGTTTGTGAAGAGTTATTTTGATTTATTTATAGGATTTCATGAAGTGATTGGTGAGATTGTCCTCGGTTGTGGGAGTCACGATTCAGGCAGCGAAGAGAGAAGTGGTCAGCTTCACCTCCACCGGGAAATGGTCGCTGACGGCCAGCGCCTGGAGGAGAAAGAGACGGAGCAAACATCGGTCTGGCTTCCTAACACTCAACTCGAACCATCCAAATGCAGTGACTCACACTGTAAAATGCCAGGGTTGAGTCATTTTGACACCATGATGAATCGTTTCATCAACTCATTTTAATGTGATATAAATGTATATGTTGTCGCTATGGTTTCTCACTTCTCTTGGTTTTTTCTCTCTCTTTCTGCAGGTGTGGAAGCAGACTACTAAGTTGTTGTCTTGACAGATTTCTGACTTGTATCTTCAGTGACAGAAAGAAACTCCAGTTTTTCTAATTACCCGTTTGTACAGTGACAGCCTCGTGTTCCTTTTTGGCAAACGATACGGCATTTAGTCTTTGCAGAATAAAAGCCACATTTGTGGAACGATTTTATAATTTATCATGGTGTTTTTGTTTTACATCGCAAAAATCTGGCATTTGACAAAAGTGTGGAGACTTTTCAGAGATACTACATGATACAGCTGGGTACAGCTTGACAACTGCATCGACAAATTATCTACAGTTTGCTTTTTAAGTTACTTCTTTATGAAAGTTATAAACTAAACTACAGTAATTTAGGTATTAGATCAGAATGTGATGTGTAGAGTTATAGGGCTGATGGAAAACTTTCATCTGCTCACATCAACCCCCCCTGGTCACCATGACACTGACCAGCCTAAAACCTAAGGCCAAGAAAATCACTGTATTATTAAAGTGGACAGGCTTTTACCAGGCTCTGACTGAGCTTCAGGTCGGCCATGAAGTCATAAACCTGAGCGCTGCCTTGCACCACTCCCTTCAACATGTCTGCTGTGACCACGATTCTGCAAGAAACAGAAGGATGAGTGGGAAGATAGTGGAGTCTATGTAGGCGTGTGTGTGTGTGTGTGTGTGTGTGGACGTACCTGTCATAAGGACAGTTGGTGTTAGAGACGGTGGTGTCAGCCGTATTGGGGATCAACCAGTGGAAGCTCTTGTCTGTGAACAGGCGGATCTGTTCCCAGTTGGAGCCACTCACATAGCTACAGCCTGCGTTGAAGTCCCCCAGCAGCACAATGTTCTGCACGGAGAGGGCGAAGGGTTAACGTCGCTTTGTGATTTTAAGCATTCTCACCACATGCTTTTACTTTCAGTTTATTCACATTGGTGTTCCAACGGGTGCGGACGTCAGTCACCACATCGTACAGGGCATCCGTCTCCGCCACAGCCGAGTCCGGAGAGGTATGCTGGGGGATCAGAGTGAAGGTGGGCAAGGCTGCGAAACAATCAGAGCAGCTGTTAAAGGCCTGAGAGTGGTCAGCAATAATCGGACAGGCTGTCAAGAGGCCCGTAGCAACTCTGGACGATCCACTACAGAGTAATATTGATTAGTAGTTGAGCACTTCCCAAATCTAACCTTTATGAAAGACTAGGGCAGTCCACACATCCTTAAAAGAAATCTCACATTCATGTTTCTATAAGTAAGGCCTTAAAAAGTCTTAAATTCATAAGAATGCAAATCGGTCATAAATATGTTAATCACAAGTAATAAATTCCTGAAATTTAGTGTCGTATATGTAGTTTTTTGGGGTTTTTGTTGTGGGTCAGTCCCACATTCAGTCATGGCATTGATGTCTTCTCTGTGTGGCTGGCAAAGAGAAATCCAATCAGTGGCCTCAAAACAACCTCACAGGATTTCTTCAGTTTCTGTGACCACGTCCTCACAGTCCTTTTTCTTTCCATGACGTCTCTGAAAAAGGGATTTATATTCTGAACATTTTGAGCACAGAAAAACAAGGTCGTGCCTGGAGTTTCCCAGAGGTCTGATATTTCCATTTCCTTGACATTTGTGTAAAACAATTCCAATGTCTTGCTTTCTCCGAAATCCAAATTAAATATATTGATGTTGTTAATTGTAGCATGAAGAATTATGAAAAACTGATTTGAGGTGGTAAATTTTGCTGCAGTTTCCAAAAATGTGCAAAAACAAAGAGCTTTTTTACTGCAATTAACATTTGATTTTCCATCGAATATGTGAAGAAAATGCCTTAAGATTTTATTTGCGATGTATTTATAACCCCGCCGGACCCACACAGTGCAAAAAGCTTATGGGGTCCAATGGACCCCGTCTCTTGAGATCGCAATACGAGATAAAACAAGAGCAATTTGATGTTAACACTGGATTCAATATGACAAAAGAAACCAGAATAATGATAAAAATGACTTTCAAAGTCATCGTGACCACTGTAAAGGAGAACATAAAAGTCTGGTTTCTTAGAGAGAAAACTAATCAAAACTAGAGATGGTTTAACACTTTTGCAAAGCAATCATTGGGAAAAAGCAGAAAACGTCCCACAACCTCTGGGAATCATACCGGTGGATTTAGATGAGAACATGACGACAAAAGGTTCTCTCATGAAAGTGTCTGTTCCACAGGACTCACAGCCGTCATCATAGGTGTAGTTTTTAACCACAGAAACACTCGCCTGCCTGCAGAGAGAGGGTTCACATGCATTATGTTAGTTTTTCTGAGCAACAAAGTACTTTGCAACACAAAGTTTCTTTAGTCAAGACAATAAAATGTAACGAACCACCAAATCAACTTTTTTTTTTTTGCTAATAAACTGTATATATAAGTTATGGTCGTGTTCCTGTACAAATTTTGACACTCTAGTTGCTTTGCCTAAAATTGTCTCACTTTTTAAGTTGAGATCTACAATAACAAAGTACATTTCTTCTAATACGTAAAGAGTTGGCGACTACACAAAGTATTTTTACCAGCCGTGTTGTTTTGCCCCTTAATTTAACATAAAAGGAAGTAGGGCCACAATAGATTAAAAACGTTTTACCCAACAAACTATAGAACATTTAATCCAAAATGGTAGAAAAACAACATCTGAGACCCTTTTTCAATCCTACAATACATTGTTCTTTTCTAATTTGTTGCATCAAAATATTGTGTATGTAATTTATTGCTGAGCAGGTGAAACGTTTGGAATTCACAATAATAAATCAAAGTGTTTTTTATTTGGAAAGAATAAAATGGGCCCCTAAGTATTTTCAACTTGAGGTGCAAAAACTTTGGTCATCCTTCATTAAGCTGGCAACATTTCAGCCTTCCTACACAAAGCTTTGTAACGCCAACAAAATGATCTTTAGACCTACATCTTTCACGTTGAAGCATATAAGCAGTGTGTATTTGCCCGTTGTACCTGTACAGGAAGAGGTATCTCTCGGTGTAGGTGGTCCGGCCCAGGGGCTCGCTCACAATGTAGCTGAACTGAGAAGAACCTCTGTGGAAACACACACAGATGAACGTCAGAACCACATGTGGCTCCTCTCTTACACAGAGTGCTAGAAAAAGTCCGACATGCGGTGCAGAGTGAGCCGGGTACGAATGAGTCTGACTTGTTGACGTGTTCCATGAGTTTTTGGGTTGCCGTCAGGTCGTTGTCTCTGACCTCCTGGATCAAAATGACGTCATATCGATGAACGACCTGAAGCAGAAACACGCAGCGACACTCAAATTATTTTCATTCTGCTGGTTTTGTAGATCTAATTTAGTTAAGTCATCTTATGAAGTCTGAAGGTGCGTTTACACATTTTAATCTGGCAGACTCGGTTTGATTGGGGGCCAAAGACGTAACATTTGTTACAGTATTAGCTGCTGCGGTTCGTTTTCATACTGAACTGTGTCAAACGAACCAAACCCTTTGAAAAACCTGTTCCCTACCTCGCCTGTGGGGGCGCTGCACCAAGAACCAATGAAAACTTCGTAAGGTTTTGTACTTTTCTGAGGTACAATGAAATGGTTAAGATTCAGGAATATTTTTGCATTTTCGTGTGTTTCGTATTTAGACGTACATCTATAATCTAGATGAATTTAAATTATTTTGCAAAGGAAAACGTGCAGACATTTCAGTGCGCATGTGTAAAGTTGTAATAGACATACCACAAAAGATGGTTCTAAAAAGTATAAGCTCAGGTTGGCACAATTTATTAATATTTGTTTTAACTTAATTTTTATAAGCAATTTAATGTTGTATTTTCACTTCACAAGTATGAACTGCTTTACAAAAGTATCTGATTTGAAATAATCCCAAGAGAAGCAAAATTCACTCTGACTTTGGAAACATTTTCATGTCTGATTGCTGCAGGATTATAGTCTTACTTCAACTGTTTCATTCATGCAGAAACAACAGTATAAAAGATTTAAAACACATGAAAAGCAGACCGTGCTGATGATGTCCATCAGCGTGACGTTGGAGGCCTTTGTGTCCCCAAATGTCTTGATGTTAAAGGCTCCCAGCAGGAGACTGGAGGACAGATGCAGCAGGCCTACAAAGAGCCCCACAGAGCACAGCACGCGCATCCCGGGCCACAGACGTTCAACCTAAATGTGGAAAAGCTATCATTTAACAGCAGCATGTGGAACTGAGATCAACCAGAGGTCGCTATGTACTCGACTTTTCAGCAAATCCCACAATTATTAAATGGCTTTCGGTCCATGAACAGTAATGATTATTGAAAAAATGTCAACTTTGTGTAAATTGCACTAGAAATACTACTTAAAGTAATATATGCAGTACAGACCAAAAGTTTGGACACACCTTCTAATTCAATGGGTTTTCTTTATTTTCATGACTATTTATAAGGCAAGAAATCCCACTTATTAACCTGACAGGGCAGGTTGACCTATGAAGTGAAAACCATTTCAGGTGACGACCTCTTGAAGCTCATCAAGAAAATGCAGAGTGTGTGCAAAGCAGTAATCACAGCAAAAGGTTGCTACTTTGAAGAAACTAGAATATAAGGGCTATTTTCAGTTGTTTTACACTTTTTTTGTTTAGTGCATATTTCCACATGTGTTATTCATAGTTTTGATGCCTTCAGTGTGAATCTACAATGTCAATAGTCATGAAAATAAAGGAAACTCATTGAATTAAAAGGTGTGTCCAAACTTTTGGTCTGTACTGTATATATATATATATCCCTCTATGGCATGACTTTTTATTTTTGTGGGGAAGAAATATTTTCCTGCATTCTTTGGGAGCTTGGTGGTCCCTAATTACATGTCAATCATAAAATCGGACTCTGACACCTCCTGGAACCAGATTTGGGTTTGTTGCCTCAGGGTAACATTGGTCTAGAACACCAAGATTGTCTACACTGATTATGAGAAATGAAATACAAATCAAACAAAAACTATATTCATAAAAGAACTATTTTTTGGACAAAAATATGTCAAAAATCATGCCCCCCAAAAAATAAAATAAAGGAGCAATGTGAGGTACAGCTATGTGGTTTGTTGCCTGAGGGCAACGCCATGCCATAGAGGGTTAAATATATATATATATATATATATATATATATATATATATATATATATATATATATATATATATATATATATATACAGTACAGACAATATATATATATAATATATATATATATATATATATATATATATATATATATATATATATATATATATATATATATATATATATATATATATATATATATATACAGTACAGACCAAAAGTTTCCTTTATTTTCATGACTATTGACATATATATATATATATATATATATATATATATATATATATATATATATATATATATATATATATATATATATATATATATATATATATATATATATATATATATACTCCAACAAAGTTACTCAAGTATGGTGAAGGATATGCAACGTTTTGGGCCTCTGCTAAAGGCAATATCAGATGGTATAGCATCAAAGCTAATTGGACGAGATTTTAAACATAATCAAGCTATTTCGGGAAAAATACATCAAATCAACACAAAACTGGGTTCCTGCGTTATTATTCCTACAGCAACAAAAGTTGTGCCAATTCTGAGGCTTTTTGGGACATTTTTACCAGGGCATAAAATGCCTCAGCTGTAAAAACCCCGTGGCGGCGGAACCCCGGCCTCGGCGTGGGAACGAGAAACAGTCACAACACCTGCGCCATCACCCACAGCGGCGCGCGCAGCCTGTTCGGGTCTGACTGCGACACCGGAAGCCTTTAATGTCATATTCCAGCTTTTATTTTTCACCTCATGTTTTTTTTAATAAATTTTTTTTTTTTTTTAATAAAAGTCAGGTAAAATATTATGCCTGTGATATAATGCGTTATCCTGTTACCCTGGTTACACGCTCCTGTCGGAAAAAAGCCACAAAGGTTTTCACGGAGAGCAAACAGCCGTCGAATTGTACATAAAGCGAAGAAGTGCGTACCTGTTCAGGGAGAAGAAGAAGAAGAAGAAGAAGAAGAAGAAGAAGAAGAAGAAAGTCAGCCGTGAACACAAAGCCTGGCTTGTTCAGGTCCCCAGAGCTTTTATAGGAACAGTGATAACAATCCGGTTTAGGGGGTTTTTGTTTACCTGCTGCTCCATGTGACGACGGCATGCTGGGAGGAGAGATGAAAGGAGCTGCACTGTGAAGGTGGCTCAGGTTTTCTTTAATTATTATTGTTCAAGGGCCATTTTAGACTGCAACAGTAACACTGATGTCCCCTGAACCTATCTACATTTGATCACATTAACAAACCTCAATTTTCATGAAGTTGTCAGGTGTGCAACCTGCGGATCCAGGGCCACATGGGGCCCTGGAGCCACATGATCCACTGTGGATCTTAATAACTTTGGTAAAAATAAAAAATAAAAAAAAGGCAAAGAATTAAGAAAAAACAAAAAAACGTCCTATGTATTTAAGTATGCTCCTTTTCTGATTTGGTTTGATGTACTTAGTCTTCTGTTTGTGACTTGATTCCTGCAAAATGTCTTCAGTGTTTAGAAAAGTGCTATACAAATAAAACATATAATAATTATTATTATTATTAAGATATATAGGCAATAGAACAAGCTAGCTGCTGCGATATATGCAGATATTTTTTTACAAATAATATTACTAGTGTAAGAAATATTGTTTTGAAAAAAGTAAAACAAAATAGACTTCTTTTTTTTTTTTTTAGAAAAAAATGTTAAATTGAAAAATTGTGTTAATTCCATTTGTGTGAAAAAGTTTGATAATCTCCTTTATTTTAAAAGGTTACATCAGAAATAAACATGCTTTTCTTTCATTTTAAAATCAGACATTTTTAATAATCGAGGCTAAATTAGCTCATTTTTCCCATGTATCATTTACGGCTCTAATCTGTTGTAAAGCTCACTGACTTTTGGGATAGACCAACAAAATTAATGCATATCGGTACCAGATTTATAGTTTCTGAAATTCTTTGCACATAAAAATGTGACAGTCATATTGGACTTTTGTGTTCTGCCCCCTTTACTATGTTACTTTGACTGGGCCATTGTAACACATACATTTGTTTTGATCTAAACCAGTGGCGTTCAAACGTTCTTGTTACGTGGGCCAAAATATTTAACTTAAAAGAGCTTGTCGGCCAAAATATTAAAAATAAAATACAATTTTAAAAAATACCTTTTTTTTTAGCTTCTCAACAATAAACAATGTGTAATTTGTCATTTGAACATGTGTAGTAGTCACTTGTTCTTTTAATTTTTGTTGGAAATGGATATTAATAATAAACCTGCTATTTATGTCTATGCTGAACAATAGATATCCAACAGTATAATGCTGCCACCACCTTGTTCCAGTATGTGGACGGAAATGTTTTAGCCCATTGACACAGTGTTTGTGTCACAGTTGCTATGTTACATTTAAGGCCTTAAATGTAACACAGCAACAAATAAACCCACTAGATCATTAAGGCAACCGTTCAATTATTAAGACACTTTTGGGTTTTAAATCAAACGCAAAAACGTACAAAAGGACTTCCCATCATCCTCCAGTCACTGAACTGGAGATCGGGATTTCAACGTTTGTTGCCTAACTATGTCCATATGTTGTTGGTTAAAAGTGGGAATTGGGAAGTCAGCAGCTGGTGGCCGTTTGCGATAAAGTTTATTTGGGGTTATGAGTGATGGAAAATTTCTGCTGCCTTCCCATCCACAGCTTCTTGACTTTCTTGCCAAAATCAACACTCCTCCCATTTGGCTGTTGTTGTATTTGCAGAGTTATTTCACTCTCAGTATTTGATACGCCGCCGATATTTGAGGTTTTTCCCTCTTACGGAGCATGGAGAGGTCTGTCATTTTCATTGTATGTAAACTTCATCTGGTAGAAACTACATAAAAAAAAGAAACTAACATTGTATGATTTTTAAGTTATTAATTAGCATTTTTTATTATTATTATTATTATTAGTTGAGCGATAAGCCCAGAACTACATAGTAATAACCTGAATAGAGCAGAGACCAGTCTCTACAGCTAGCTTGTTGACTTGGACTTAAATCAAGGTTTTGACTGTTTTCCATCTGAATGACTGGTTGTAATGCTGTCACTGTGATTTTACTGTTTAGTTTGTATGTATCGTTCGAGGCTTAAAGGCAAGTCAAACTTGCATCAGCACAGCCAAAGTCCACTTGTCTATGTTCTCTACTAATATGACAAGACAGATGAAGAGAGATAAAGAGCTACTGAAATCTGAATGCTTCTTTTTTTCTCAACAGGTTCTTCTTTACTTATCAGACCATTGCACAAATTTATTTCCACTTTTTTACAACTCCCACAAAGGCACTTTTAAGAGCCACATCTGTCATATTTGTTGTTCTTGTGTCCTTAACTTCTGTCTTGTTCTTCTGTCTGTGTCTCGGCCTCTGCTATGTCATTTGTGCGTAGTTCTGTTTGTTTGCTCATTATGGACAGACATGTCCTCCGAGATCCTTTAATGATCCCGGTTTTTGAGATACATCAGCAGGAAATAAATGATGAGCTTCAACACCTTGATGCCACCTGTGAAAATTTCAATCTCAAAACAAATCTGCTTGGATTGATGCCCCAGTGCCTGTAAAATACCTGAACCCAACATAGTGAAAGTTGTTCGTCAAGAAAATGGCCCTATACAGAAATATACAGTTTTTACTTCATCCTATATCCCATAGAACTGTCAATGTACATATTTTCTATTTATTTGTTTATTCAAACGAATAAAAAAATATAATTAAATCTGATGTAATATTGTAATTTTCTGCATCTATCAGTGTTGGTAGCAATGAATTTTAAGGATTCCAAGCCTGATGGCTGCAGGTTGCTGCACGAGCAGCAGCCGTTTAGCAACAGGAAGAAAAATCCAGCAGAACCAGAACCAGAACTTGTTCAGGACTTCCTTTATATTGAGGAAACAAAGCGCTCACAGTTACAGTCACACTAGAAAAGCACTGTTTCTTACATTTTTTTTAAATGTCATTTTTCACTTCCAGCCAGTGTGTGGCAGTAAAGTGCCAATAATTGTGTGATCCAGTCTAACTATGTAGTAGAAGAAGAAGCCTTTGCCTGTCAGGTTACAAACAGGAAGAAAACATCCAGTGGTTGTCCGAGCCAGGGACTGGGGTAGCAGCTTGCGTTCGAGTGGCTCCGGAATGAGGCGACTTTGAGGGTTGGAAACCAGCCGGGGTGTTACCATGGTGTGTCCGAAGTAGAGACAGAACCGACTGATAGCGCGGGAATTCAGTGCTGCTCAACTTTCCTCCGGGTGCGACTGTTGAAACGAGGTACGTTAGCTTAGCCACCGAGCGCTAGCTTGGGGTTAGCCTGTGTGGAAGCTGGCAGATATTTGGGCTTCATTGGAAAATAAGGCATTATTTTACAGTGCGTTGGTTTCCCACTTAGGTCGTGTGTATTTTGTGATTTTATCTAATAGTTTATCTTAATGACAAATTAAAACTATTCAGCCCTCTATGCATCACCTGTCCTGCTCTGAGCTCTGGCTTATAAAGCGCCAGAAGTTCATGATGCTTGTCGCGGATTGTGACAGAGTTACAAACAACTCCGCAGCTCCATAGGGAGCATATGAATGAGAACCAGAAAATAAAATCAACTATACCATTGCTTGTATTCATTTTTAAAATATTTTATTTATGCCAAAAGGGAATTAAATATTGTAACTTATATCATCCGATTATCTTCAAAGATCCTCCGGTAGCAGTCAGTCTTGTAGCGACTCACAAGAGGCCTCTGACTGAAGGTCTTTGCTGTATGACTGTCATGACATTATAACAACTCAATTCCGGGGAGCAGAGAAGATATTCCACAGTAGCATGTCCTGAATGACGTCATCAATTGTTGACCAGCAATACTAACCCACCTGGTTAGCTTTAGTCGCTCCTCTTCATATCTCTTTGTGGTTAGGAAGACGTTGGAGGCGGAGATATGAGCCTTATTAATTATGGTTGATGGGTTACGGTTAATTTGGTTCCTGTCTGTATCAACAAAGCCTCCTGTTCACTTCCTGTAGAATTTGGGGTCAAAGTTCTGGAACTATTTGAGCTTTAGAGAAGCTAATCGGCTTCTCCCATTTTGTGAAAGTTTAATAACAGTATAATAACAACTGTGTGAAAGTTAAAAAGCAAGAGCAAAAATTCTTCCATCGGCACAACATCCAAAATCAAAGGGTTTTACATAATCATGCTAAAGTTCAACTTAATAATTATATTTTTTTTAAACAGGAAAAGATAAAAAGAAATCAACCTGACTCAGCATAATTGCTGTTGTACGGAATAATTCTGTTATGCAGAACAGATATCCAGCATCACTTGACTCAATCAAGTTAGCTTTATTTATTTATTTCTGTCTGTCTGTATTTATTTATTTATAGCTGGTGTTCAGGTATTAATCTTCCAGTCTTCCAAGGCTTAGCAAGTTCTCTGGGCGAAACCTTGTGCACTATAAACACACAGAGACAAATTTACAAAATAAAAATCATAATATCAAGAGCTTTGTAAAAGTTTTCATGCCGCTTGAACTTTTTCACGTCTTGTCACGTTCCGACCACAAACCCCAACGTGTTCTGTTTGGAATTTGTGTAGATAATCCATCACAGCGTAGCACTGACCTGAGAAATGGAGGAATATGGATGTTTGGTTTTCATTCATTTTTCCAATTAAAAATCTTAAATCTCTAGCATACAGTTTGACATTAAAGAGTGCGCGAACTGCTTATAAATTCAGCTTTTGAATTTGTAAATGGCCTGCGTTTGTGTGGCGCTTTACCAAGTCTGAGGACTTCAAAGCAATTTAAAACAAATTAAAAAAAATGTATTGTGTGTTTGACACAACGTGAAAAAGTTCAATTTGTATGAATGTTTTTGCTTGTCTTATTTTTAGCATTTAAATAAAGTGTTGCTTATTTTAACCTGACAGATTATGCTGCTCTACTCCTGAAATCAGCTGCAACATAAGGAAGTAGTTGCATAACAAAATCAGTTATAAATGTGTAATTGTTTTAATGATTTTTGTAATGATCTCTGAACGTAATACTGTTTGCTGCTGGTTTCTGAACTGTGTTTTAGTTAAACAGGTGAAAATGGAAATAACTTCCTGTTGTCTTTATTTAAAAAATGATGTAAGACATGTTGGATCCACATTTTATGCTTTTTATTCTGGTAAAGTTGCATACTTATGCAATCGTGGTTGACACAAACACTCGCTCTATCCCGCAACTTCAACCAGTTAATATTTGGAAGCGGTTGATGTGCGACCATCAGGCATCCTGAAGCTGTAAATGCAGGCTGATGCTGACTGACTAAACCTCCCTGTGGTGTGTGTTGACCTCTGCAGGTGTGAATGAGTGACGTGGTGCCTCCCACAGCTCTCAGTGAAGTCCAGCTCCGCTTCCTTTGTCACGATGACATAGAGAATGTCAAACTGCTGTGTGGTGACTGGTTCCCCATCGAGTAAGCTTCATGATTTCTGAACTTCTCTGAGAATCAATCAGTCAAGTTTGTTTGTATGCCACATTTCAGCAGCAAGGCAGTTCAAAGTGCTTTACGTCATAAATACACACACACACACACAAATTAAAAAATTAAAATTAAAAATAAGGTCGAAAATTAAATTGATGCTCGAGAGTTGTAGTCTTTCAAGTGTAGATATAATTGAAATTGAAGTTAGTGCTTTAATATTAGTTTCTTCTAAATATCATGTTTGCTACTAGTTTAGTTATAGCTTCCATTAAATATTGTGTTGGTGTAGCACTTTAGGTTTAGCTTTAGCTTCCACTAAATATCATGTTAGTGTCACAGTTTAGCATTAGCTTCCACTGAACACCATGTTGGTGTAGCGCTTTAGCGTTTGCTTCTGCTAAATACTGTGGCGGTGCAGCACTTTAGAAAATTCATGTTTGTGAATAGTGGTTTATTGCTAAAGCAACTTATTTTTTAGCTAGCAGTGCCCTCCACTGTGCTGACGTAATTATTGAAATTATTATGTCACATTTTGTTCACAGAATTGATTGGATTTGATGTAATAAACTGACAAAGTATTTTAAAACTGTAAAGAGGAAGGAAAATGATACATGGTTTTCAAAATAAAAATTCTACAAACAAAAAGCTGAAAAGTGCTACTTGTATTTTTGTTCACCTTGAAGTTTGTGGTTGTTGTGCAACGAATGGGGGGAAAAAAAGCTCCAAGGGATGTGGATATTTTTTGCATCTGTCGCTCTGTCCGACATTTGTCTCCAGGTACCCAGACTCATGGTATCAAGATATCACCTCCAACAAGAAGTTCTTCTCCCTCGCTGCCACCTTCAGAGGAAACATCGTGGGAATGATTGTGGCCGAGATCAAAAGCCGGACCAAAGTACACAAGGAGGTCAGTCGGTCCTGCGGCGCTGCGCTGCGCGAGGGAACGCGCGGCTGGAATGAGCAGTTTGAACTTGTTCTCTGTGGAAATGTTGTGAACAGGTGTGACTCTACCAGCCGCGTGTCTAAAGAGTCAGATGGTCTGTTTTTAGTGTGTTAATTAGATAAACCCAACGCCTCTGACTGAGAGGGTCTTTAGCCTGAATGAAAGACAAAATGCCTGGTGAGAACAAAACTGTGTCGTGTACAAACATAAAAATCTGTTTCGCTCACTTCGGCCATGTTCTTCATCCTAATTTCCATTGGGAACTATTTGCATCTGTAGAATTTGCCTTCCCTGTGGCTAGTTTGCGTAGACGGAGAGGCAGTACGTGTCATAATGAGAGAGAAAACTCAAAACATGTTTAGGGTTGTTGTGGAAAAAACTATTGTACCAAGCATAAATACAAATACTTGACAAATTAAATAAGCTTTTATAAGTTTTAGAATCAGGAGGAATGTCTGATTCTGATGATCTTTTCTGTGTCTTAGGATGGAGACATCCTGGCTTCCAGTTTTCCTGTGGACACACAGGTCGCCTACATCCTCAGCCTGGGAGTGGTCAAAGAGTTCAGGAAACATGGCATAGGTACAACTGCTTCCACAAACAATTTTGTTTTTAATCAAAGCTGCTGGTTTTTATGGGTTTTATTAAAAGTTCTGGTTGAACCTGAGGTTGATACTAAATGGGAGACCAATTTAGACTGTCTTGAAAGTTTCTGATAGATAAACAATACAGTGACTTTGCAATATCAACATAAATCCCAATCCAATCTCTTTGGAGGCGATGTTTTGTCATTCAAGTCGCACACATGCAAATATTATGTTTGTGCTTTTAAGCGTACTTGAATTTATAATGTTGCAGTTCCATGTTCTCCTAAAGTTATCTACAATTCATTTCTATTTAATGAAACTCATTTTTTATTTCTGTTGCCAGATTGTAATAAAATTATTCATACCTTAAAAAGGAACAAAAACTGCTAAAATTATGTCCTGTCCGTTGCTTCTTTTTTTTAATTTAACATCCACAATGCAGGAAAAATGGTAGAGTGTTATTCCTTGAAATTTTACTCAAAAGTACAGGTTGTAAGTAATTGTAAGTATTTGATACAGTGTCAGTATTTCAGGTTTTCGGCCATTAAGAAAAATCGAGAAAAAAATAGTAAATCCAGAAAATCACATTGTATGATTTTTAATAATGGTGCAGTACTATGCGTTTTCCAGGTTCATAGAATAATATTATATCACAATCAGAAAACTTCAGTTGTTATAAAATGCATTGTATCAAATATAACTTTATAAAATTTTACTTTGTAATTTAACACCTTCAAATTGGGCCTCTGTCTCTTTAAAAACTCCTGCTCTTTCTGAAACTCCGCCTTCAGGAAGTCACTGCAACATGGCTTCTCTATTAACCCTTTAACAACGTTCTTACCAGTGTAGCACTGAGAAGTAGCTGCTACAATGAGCTCAGCAGATGCTAGTTGCTGCCCGCGAGTCTGACGGAGATGAGGAGGGGAGTGCAGCTCTGTGGAGGAGCTACGCCTTGAAGGCGGAGCTCTGTCCCTCCTGGCGTTTTGCACAGCTGAATGGTTGCCATGGGAGATTAAAGGTTTTCTCAAACATGCATGAAAGAATCAAAGCAACACTCCAGGTCTGTTTTTGGAGAGGGAATAAAATCACAACAAAAAGTAGATTTTTCATAACTCTGACCCTTTAATTATTAAGGTTTGCACTCACTGCACCATGGATTTTGTCCCAGTCCTCCAAGCAGATCTTCTCCAGGTCTTTAGGGTTCCGGGGATGTTGGGAAACGGAGAGTTTCAGCTCCGTCGAATGATTTTCTATTGGGTTCGATTCTAGAGACTGGCCGGACCACTCCAGAACCATGAAGTCCTCCTTATGGAGCCTCTCCTTCATTATCCTGGCTGTGTTTCAGGTCATCTTCATGCTGGACGACTCGGCCACGACCCATGGTCAGTGCTCTTTCTGAGAGAAGGAGGTTGTTGACCAAAATCCCGTGACAGATGATTGTACTCGTCTTTCCTCTTCCTTCTAACATGCCAAGTGGAGTTTACACCAAAGAGTTCTACTGTGGTCTCATCTGACCATATGACCGTCTCCCATGCCTTTGCTGGCTTCTGTCCTGCACAGTCAGAGTTTGATGCTGAAGACGTGATGTTCTCTCTGTATCAAACCGCTTTGCCTAAAGGCCTATACGGACACTGCTAGCACGGATAACTTTGTTCGTTCTCCTACTGTTATTGCTGATTGCTCTTGTGCGGAGGCAGAGAAATATTGTGCAATTAACCAGAAGCGGAATAAAATCAGTTTCTCGTGTAAGTGTTGGTCAAGCTCCCCAAACGGAGGAAATCAGGGTCGATTTATGGGTGCACCCCGAGTTCTAAGGCATTTCTTGTCATTTTATTGATGGTGCTCTCTGGCTCTCCTTGTTCCCCTCTGACCCTCCAGGCTCCCTACTGCTAGACAGTCTAAAGGAGCACATCTCGACGACCGCTCAGGACCACTGCAAGGCCATCTACCTGCACGTCCTCACCACCAACAACACTGCCATCCACTTCTATGAGAACAGGGATTTCAGGCAGCACCACTACCTTCCCTACTACTACTCCATACGCGGCGTCCTCAAAGACGGGTTCACATATGTGCTCTACATTAACGGCGGTCATCCACCCTGGACAATATTATATCCTTTTGTTGGAGCAAAAATGAGGCAAAGTGATTGGTTACAGTGTTGTGCAAAAGTATTGTTGAATTTTTATATATATATATTTTTTTTTTACATTTTATCACATTAAAACATCCAAATAAGATGAGTGTTATTAGGATTTTAGTAGTGGTGGGCACACTTCTGCTAATAATGGAGCTAATTTTTAGCTTAGTGCTCTTGCTAACTTTGAAAATATTTAACGCACCTGATTTCCACCATAAGGTGTTTGGTGGAACTGTCTGATATCTGAGAGCTTTGTAAGGTATGTCAAAATTAAGATTGTTCTCAGGGGTTGTGGCAAATTGGTTGGCTTGGAAGTTAGCACGTTAGCATTAGCTTTTGCTAACTACAGTGTTGGTGTAACCTGTCATTGGCACAACTGCAAACCTGCCAAGACATTAAAGCCACTGGAAGTACATAAATAAATAGGAATCCTTGTAATATTGTGAGTTTTTCCTTAACCCTGCGCTCCACTGACTACATCCAGCACATCGGCTCCACCCTGGCCAGCCTGAGCCCCTGCTCCATCCCACAGAGGCTGTACCGCCAGGCCCAGTCGCTGCTGCGCTCTCTGCTCCCCTGGTCCAACATCGCCTCCAAAACCGGCATACAGTACAGCAGAACCATGTGACGTGGGGCAGAGGAGGGCCGTTCACGATGGGAGCCGCACCTTCGCCGTCTTTGTCATCATCTCGCCCTTTTTATCTGTTTTCTGTTTTTTTAGGAGCTCGGCCGTCCTCACCAGTCTTCCCCCTCCGCTGTACAGACCAAGTTCACCACATTCTTCCCTCTTCCTGCGTGCATGACAACGGACTCAGGTTAAGCATCCCCTCGTTCCCGCGCCAGGTCCTTGCCTTGCCCATTCGCAACGTGTTTGGCGCCGAGCCCACAGATTCACCGGGTTGTATTAATAAAGTAGTTCCAGGTGACTTTAGAGGTATTCGCTTCCGAGGTATTCTTCTTCCCGTTACTTGGCTGTAGTCATGAGCCACTCAGGTTACCCTGCCTGTAACCTGTGTTTACCCCGTCACTCCACAGCTGAGCCAATCCAGATTGACTTTGAGGGCAGACAGCGGAGCTAAAGGTCAGATAATGACACGCAGAGGTCAGCAGAGGTCGTACCGTGAGACTGAAATGATGGTGCGCACACCAGGAACCACAGAGAGAGACTGAAGTTTTACGTCTCTTTTCGTCTTGTCAACTACTGTCAGATACTATGTATTCTATTTGTATATATTATATTTAGCTAATATATGAATTTATCTTAATATGTATGTCGATTCTATTGTATGTCGTTATTGGGCTTAGTTTGACGTTGACACATTCTTGTCCCGTTTCTTTTGGGGTTTTTTTTTAAAGTCTGGGTTTAAGTCTGAATCATTCACAGTTTTGTAAAATTGACACTGAAAAGCAATTTTTATTGATGAGATTATCATCAGTAAATAAATAAATTTGATTTGACGACAGTAGCTCTTTGAGAGCGTTTAAGTTTTCTAGGGGTGCACCGATTGCAGTTTTCTGGCCGATCGATGATCGGTAATATTTAAAAAGTAATCTGACCTGCCCATTCCAATTTTGGCCGATCCAGATTGGTTTTTGTCTGAAATGTTGCTTAATATAGCAACATTTTTAGGCCTTTCGAAGAGGTAGACAAGATCGGCCGATCTCCCAAAATTAAGGAAATCGGTGCACTCCTAAAAATTTTTCCCTGCAAACACTCATCGAAATAACTCTTTTGTTAGAATACGGTAACACTATAGTTGAGTTCATTATGATTCTATTGCAGTGGTGCCCCAAAGTGGGTCCTGGAGGGCCGGCATCCTGCATGTTTTAGTTCTCTCCCTGGTTTAACACACTTGGATGATGGCTCATTAGAAGGCCTAAGAAGAACATTGACATGCTGAAAAGGTTGTTGTTGCCAGCAGGGAGAGAACTGAAACCTGCAGGATGCTGGCCCTCCAGGACCCACTTTGGACGCCTCTGTTCTATTGCTATACATTCTGGCCACTGAACGATAATGCAGAGTTGTTTAACGTTCTCAGCCTCATTTAAAGATCGTCCAAACACAGTCCTTGTTTTAGAAATTTTAAAAGCTGACTGAGTGCAGTCTCTTTTTTGTTTTTTGTTTTTTTTTTATTATTATTTTTATTTGCCTCTTTATTGCTGCTAGTATGAAGAAATGTCCAAATGTGAAGAAATTTCTGTTTGTGCAGATTTAAAAAAAAAAAAAGAAAGAAAATGTCCCAGCTTAGATTTTTATGTCAGCCTGTGAAAGAGATTAGAAAATACACCCACTTCATATTCCTGCACACGTGCAGCAGGTGTGTGTTTATTTATCAGCACCGACTTTTTTATGTTTTGTTCCATTTGAATCAGAAGTAAGAATTCGCAATGACGTAAAAAAAAAAACGCAAAGGGATAGTCTATAGGATCTCACTTGGGTTAATATGTTACTCACAGTAACATATTAACAGTCCAATCTCAAAATGTCAAAAATAATTTATGTGAGATGTCTTATAAATCTTTAATTTGTTACCACTGGGCGATTATTTATCCAGAAGCCAATGACTACACACACAGGAAGATCATTGGAGGCAGCGCGCCTCCAATGATCTTCCTGTGTGAAACGCACACTGTGAATGAATATTTGTTGTGTTTATTGATCAAACTGATTATGCCACTGCAGCATACTCATTGACAGAGAGAAATAAACTCCCATTAGTCCAAATATGGCTTTTATTACTGCAGTGGTCGCCACATTTTATGCGTCAGCTGGCAAATCAAGTTTTGAGGTTTGGTTCGGTGAGAAATTTTCACCCTCCAAATTTCTGTCTCTATTTTCACAGGGATTTTTAAAAAATTATTATTATTATTTTTTCAATCTCGACTCGCAGGTTCAAATGGAGCACATGTAAGTGCCAAATGCTAACAGTGACATCGGGAAGCAACGCTGCAGTTTCTCAGTTTCATTCTGTTCTGCTGGAGTTCAGAGGGATTTTTACACCCAGGAGCTAATGGCTCAGCCACTGAGCGAATAATAGGTTGTTTTTGTTTTTTGTTTTTTTTTACTTGATATAGTACTGAGTTGAGGTATGGGTGACAGTGTGGAAAAATGAAAGTTCTTTGTGGAAACCTTAACATTTCTCACTTTCCCCGCCCTGTGGAAGGTGATGCAAGTTCTTTGCAGACATTGTTTATGCAATAAATCTGTTTCCTTTCAGTTATTTCAACGTCTTGGTTTCCTCTCTCTTTGTAACTGTTTCCTGTTATTTAAATGCTGTTATTTTTGACATGACATTCAGAACCACTCTGTGAACATCCTGGAGTGGCCGAGCCGGAGTCCAGACTTAAATCTGATCGGGTAATCTGGAGATATCTCAAAATGGCTGACAGAGGTCTCCATCCAACCTGATGGAGCGGGAGAAGAACCGCAAAAAAAAAAAGAATGGACCAAAATGGCTGAAGATGGGTGAGCTACGCTGCCGGCATGATGAAAAAATACTTGAGGCTGGAATTCTGCCAGAGCAAAGTGAATACTTTTGTCTTTTTAAAGGGGCGGTGTTATGTAAAACCGACCTTTATGAGCTTTATATCATGTTAGAATTTTATTCCCTCATCACAAAATGTGCTGAAGGCAACATAGTTACTGGATTGTGGCTGAAAAACACATTTGCAAAGCACTCAAAAACGTTTGTCCCACAGTGTCATATAATGAGCTAGAATTTTGATGAAAGAGATTCCAATGCAGTTTTAATGAAGGCTGGAACATTACAAAGTATCGAAAAGCGAATTGCTCTGAATGCTTTTGTTTTTCTGGAAATATTCCGTGTTATTCCAAATTCTGATTCAATCTGTGAGAGGAGTCGCCTCTGATCCTGGGCTGACTCGCGATTCTTTCCAGGAATTTTTTTTTCTCCCCCAGCCTGGTGGAAAAGTGTGTCATAAAACCTTCACTGTAAGAAAGTAACAAAGATCAGAGCGCTGAGTATTCGGGCCTGTGGCCAAAAGCTACACACTGAGACTCCGTGGTGGATTTATTTTATTTTATTTTTTCAAAAACTGGGCGGATTAACAGAAAACAACAAGCGTTGACTGATTCCAAGCAAAAATCGTCCAGGATTCAACTGAATGTGACAGCTTGACATTAAAAAGCTGTTTGGCGGCGGGCCAGTTTTTTAACCCAGCTAAATGCGCTTTGCTCCTTTATTGCATCCTGCCAAGTTCCTTCTGGTGAAAGTTATCTATCACAAGACTTTTCTTATCTGTTGGGCCAATGGGAAGCAAACACATCTCAGCTCCACCACAGCAACCTTGAAAACGACGCTGGTAGAAAACAATTTGTTCTCTGCTCTATTCTTTTGCTCTATGTTTACTGCAAAACAGGGAAAAAAAAAAAACCCATCAAAAGTATGTTCATTTGAATTCCAGCTTGTATTTATCCAAGCTCAGAGTTGGTTCCGGGGGGCCACGTCTTCTACTTGTGATGACGTGCCACACAAAAAGTACTTTAATTTGAATACTTTCAAACACGTTGCTGATTCTTGCAGACAAAACTGGACAACTATTAGCACCAGAAGCATAAACATTATGGAAGAGTGCCAAGAAGGATAGAAAGTCTTGTTTGCAGTTTGCCACAAGCCATGTAGAGGGCACCACTAACATGTGGAAGAAGGCTTTCTGGTCTGATGGGACCAAAATGAAACCTTTTTGTCCTGCATACAAAATGGTATGGTGAAAAATTACCGTGATTCAATCTGATTGGGCCTTTTGCAAAGAATATGTAAAACCTTCTGTTTTTAAACACGCAATCTGGTTGAGATGTAATGTAAAAGATTTGGGGGGAAAAAAAATATGTTAAAGTTTCTGGATGGGACGATACACTTTATTCACTTTCTATACCGAAACCAATATCTGAGATTTAGTAGCAGCCATTACTGATCTGATACAGAAAAACATTGTTGAGTTGACTAAAAGCTTGGTCAAACATATAAAAACAACACAACTTTAATTTGATCAGTCAAAACAATTAGGAGTAGAATAGCCAATGTGAAAAATAATAAACTGAAACGGATAAAAGCAGCAGGTGGACAACCTCGGTCAAACATGTAGAAATGAAGTGCAACAAACCTTTCAAATGATTCAGAAAGTGTAATTAGGAATTCTAAATGGAACGTAAAATAAAACATGAAGTCGCTCAGAGTACAAAGCATAAAATTTAACCAAACAGATTATGGATCGGGCACATTGTCACCCAAACTAAATTTTTATTTTTTTTCCCCCAATATCAGAACCGATACAGATATTAATATCGGATTGATATCTGTATCAATCCGATATTGATTCAGATATCAATATCTGTATCAATATACAATATCCTTTAATAGAAGGACTGTTGCCACAATCCTTCTATTAAAGTTTGCGGTTGTGTAAAAGTGAAAAGGATGGTGTGGGTATTTTTGTTCTCTGTAGAGAGCTGCATTTTTAAGAAACTGTGAGAAAAAAAACACATTACAAACATACATTGAATAGTCATATAAATAATAACATTAACACAGCCAGTAATGATAACATATTAAAAGAACCATTCGAGCTGAAAGAATTTTTATTTCAGAATTTGCTTTGCGCTTTGTATCTGATACTTACGGGGAAGTGTTTTTTTTTTTCCCCATTCTCACTGGTTGTTACGGTAACTCATGATGACCCCCCTCTACTCCCCCCTACTGATAAGTTACGCCCATTCAGAAAAAGAGAGAGAGAGAGAGAGAGAGAGAGTATTTACGGTGCTTGGCTGCTAGAGAATGAACCTCATCTCTTCCACTCTTTGTGCAGCAGAGGGAGAACATTAAACCTCATCATTGGACCGGAACCGGGTTCCTTTTTTGGACGCTTCAGAACTGTCACTTCTTAACTTGAAGGAGCCAAGGTGAGTGATGCCATTAAAACCACTGAACAAAGCTCAAACTCTTGTGAACCCCGCGGTGCTAGCTGACTAAACAATGTGTTGGACTGGAGGCCAGCTGCTCAGCTTCAGTCTGAGTTCTGGTCAGGAAACATCTTGGCTCGGTGGTCGAGAGCAGAACTTTGTAGCTGTAGAGGTTTTATTTGGTTCTCCTGTAATGGACAAACCTCCATAAACTCAGCGCGGGGTTGGGGTTTTCCTGGCGCGTGCAGGCGGTCATTTCCTTTGAAGGTGGAGGGACCAGCAGACTCGGTCAATATGGGTTTTTGTCCGAGAAAGTACCGTCGCTGTGGTTCACAGCGTGGAAAATCCAATTCTGCTTTAAAATAAATGACGGAAACATGCGGACACTCACCATTTACAAACATTCACACGCCTTAGCCATAATTATGTTAGGAGAAGCTGAAAAAGAGTCCATTTTTCTGACTCGTACTTCAGGCTTGCTGATGGTAAAACGAGTAAAAAAAAAAAAGTATAAGGTGGAGATTTGAATCCTTCTGTACTTATGTTAGAAATGTCAGATATGTTGTTTAACCCTCTATGGCATGACTTTTTATTTTTGTGGGGAAGAAATATTTTCCTGCATTCTTTGGGAGCTTGGTGGTCCCTAATTACATGTCAATCATAAAATCGGACTCTGACACCTCCTGGAACCAGATTTGGGTTTGTTGCCTCAGGGTAACATTGGTCTAGAACACCAAGATTGTCTACACTGATTATGAGAAATGAAATACAAATCAAACAAAAACTATATTCATAAAAGAACTATTTTTTGGACAAAAATATGTCAAAAATCATGCCCCCCAAAAAATAAAATAAAGGAGCAATGTGAGGTACAGCTATGTGGTTTGTTGCCTGAGGGCAACGCCATGCCATAGAGGGTTAAGGAGGCGGTGACCGAGTAGGACTACTGTTGGAGCTAAGAAATGGGAGTTTTATAAGTCTATAGTTTTGCTGTCCTCCGGAGCACAAACAGCAGTGGACTGGCGTGTGATTTACAAACTGAGGTTATTATTTCAGTTGTTTTTCCACATAGTGGCTTAAGAAATGAGAAGCTACTCATTGCACCAGCTGGGGTTAAATAACTTGTTGCCAAGTGGGACACAGCAGTAACTACCAACAAGAAGCTCAGAGCTATTTGCTCAATTAAATTCAGCTGGTGACATTTTTATTCTGTAACTTGGTTTATCCAGCCAGTGAGCTCTACTGAGATTATGGGTAATTATGGAAAGATATTGAGGGATTTAATCAGTTAAACCATCATGTATACACGGGTCGTCCACCATACTTTCCCACAGCCATTTTTTTTTTCTTTTGCTAAGCCAATCTTGAGTGTTTGTTGATTAAAAAGATCAGTCTTAGTCCCCATCAGATTATTCTTTTATTCCATAAACTGCATGGGTTTTGTTACACGTTGCAGACCAGAGTTAAAATCCCAGATTAGTTTAGCGATTTGTGGTGGTGGGACAGAGAAGGCTGTTTTCTGGCATCACTGTCAAAACAACCTGATGGCATGGTAATTTATTATTTAGACTGGATCATCACAAGTTTACCCTGTTGCTACAGTTCTTTACCATTGAATTTTGGATTTGCAAAAAAGTATATATTTATACGACAGTGGACCCCCACCTGTTCGTGATTCAGAATTTGTGGATTTTTCTTTGGAACGTTGCTCCAAATAATGCTGTAATTTAAAATTGACATTTTTTGCGTTTATTCCTTAGAGCATATCTTGAAAATAACTCAGTTTGAGAAGCTGAATACGGTGGTACTTGACATGCTGGCATTTGCAAAGCAACCAATCCAGGAGTCCCATTCATTTTTTCCAGGGTGCTAATTTACCGTACATGCAAGAACAGAGATAAGGAAGACCATGGGTGTTAGCTTCCAATGCTAAGATGGTTTCTACTGTGTGTATTAGTTCATAGTAAGATATGTTGTGTGGTTTAACTATTAAAACTGGCAGGTGGAAGCACTTTTAGAGGGAGTCTTAAGTATTTGTGGTTAATATGGGTCCTGGATCGGCCTGTGTCACTTTAGATTTCTTCCCAAGTGAAACAGGAAGTCGTTTATCAATTACAAGTTCCTAGAATCTCTGATCAGCAATAAATATACTCAATTCAAAGGTTCATTTTTACTTTATTTGGTACACGGTTATGCTACAGTAGTAAAAGATCAATTGAACTCTTAAGTAGATATGAAAATTGAAATTGACAGTGCTAAAAATCGTAAAAAATGATGATGATACCCAGGCCTTTTTTCTTCTTTGCATTTGTTGATCCCTTTCAATAGATTTTTTTTTTCCCCCCACATGTCATAGTGTACCAACATTTTTTTCATGCATCCATTGAAGTATTTTTCACATATGGCCATGATTTTAAAAAAACTCATCATATCTTTCTTTAATTTTAAAATTAGTTTTAGTGGGTAAATCATGAAACATGGCAATACAGCAGGGTGAAGCAGCCTTAATCTGAAAGTGATTTGCTTCCATTTTTTGAAGATTTTGAATGAAATTCCTGTTAAATTTTCCTTTAAAAAAGCAGTCTAAATATTTTTGCCCTTTTTTTTGTTCTACTACTTGCTGTTTGTAATTAGACCGTGTTGAAGACGCTTTTCTCGCAGGAAGCTGAAGCCAGTCGACAGGAAGAGTAATAAAGTGTGGGTGTTTTGTGGGGCCATATAAAAGGCCCCACATGAAGATTAATGGAGTTCTGTTATAGAAGCTCATGTTTGCTTTATTGACCTCTGACACTACGAGCAAAGTGTCTGTCTGCAACATGAACGTTTCCAAATTGTTGTTTCCTGCTGTTTGTACAAGGGGGCAAATTCCACCGACATGAGTCAGATGTGACCCAGCCGGTTGGATGACGTCTTTATTGCCACATGAAACAAAGCGACGCTTTGCAAAGTGTTGTATAAAAGTGTTTTCAGTTTGTTTTGTGTGTTTTTTTTCTATTTAAAGAGACGGCATGTGAATACAACGCCAGGTTTATTCACTTAAAAAAATAGCTTAATAATCTCAATGAGAAATGAAACATTTTATTAATAAAGTTGAGGGAGTCATTATAGATTTGTGAATGATGTAGTTTAACAGTGAAGCTGCCTGTACACTACGTGTACTAGCATGCAGGTTAGAAATCTGTAAACATCAGTGTGTTGATGGTAACACACACACACACACACACACACACACACAACAGGGGAAACACAAGGTTATGTTTCATTGTTGAAACTGAAACCTACTCAGACGTACAGTATGTGATATTTTGCAAACATATTTGTGTTTCAGAACTTGTTACATTAAAACCACAAACTTAAGTGTGTTTTTCTAATATAATTGTTATTACTACCAGCCAGGATTAGCTTGTCATGAAATAACTTCTGGAGTAAAGGACTAACTAAGACCTGACTTGACTTACAAACTAATGTGAAATATTTGAAGTTTTGAAACACTGTGAAAGTTCGTATCTGACGTGAAACCTGGTGGTCAGAAGAATCCTGCCTCAATAAATAAACCGAAACACACAAAACAAAATCTTTTGTCTCTTTCAAATACTAAACAGGAGGTCATTATTTGTTTTGAAACGCAATGTGGTTCACAACTATAAAAAAGTAGAGGCAAAATATATCTTTTTAAAGAAATGTGCTGTAATTCTTTGGGGTAAAATTTTCAATGTATGTGGAAGTACAACCGAGACGCGTTTTGCGTAGCTCTTGGTTTTTGTGTTTGCAGTCGGCGTGCTGAAATCAGTGACTGCAACCCAAACACAAAACCTCTCCGCAGGTATCAGTCGCTTCTGGTGTGTGAGGAAAACATGCCTGATGGAGGCTCAGTGGTGTCTCTGTATCTGCATTTCCATTGACCAGGTGTTTGCACAATTTGACATTTCGAAAATAAAGTTGCTTAACGGAAGCACGGCAGTTTAGGAAAAGCTTTTGTTTTTTCAATAAAAGGTTTAGTCGCTAAAATGAGGTGCGTTTGTTTTCTTTTTTTGGCCGTATGAAAATAGTTTTATTTCGCAAAGCTGCAATGGAAACCGGGCCTGTCACAGTACATTTTACTGGACGATAAATTGTCCCAGAAGTTATTGTGATGAACGATAATATTGTTGTTTTGAGACAATTTTCAACAATACAATTGTGAAGGCATAACAATGCAAGAGCACATTGTCAAAGATGAATAAACTTTAAATTTTAGTGAGCATTTAACACTGGAACTTCAAATATCCATATAAACAACAGAAAAAAAAACAAATGAAATGAATGATGAAGTCTTTGGAAACAAAATTGTCCCTCAAAAAACTGGATAGTTGAGACCAAAACACCAGACTGGCGACTTTTATTATCCAGTTTTTGATGGAAAGACAAAAAATAAATCATGCAAATGAAAATTGTTGAACTTGTTTTAATTGATCATGCGATGAGTTGATTATTGCGACAGGCCTACTGGAAACACTTGTTTTTGCATCACGATCAACAACCAGATGTTACCACTGACCACAAAGAAGACAGGAAGTAGTTGGAAGAACATGGCGTGTTTTTAACAATTTATTCACATATATATATGTATGTATATATATATATTATTATTTCTCATTTAATAGAAATAACTCAGAATTGTGGTGTTTTTTTTCACATTAGTGGAATGTTGACAAAGTTTTGCGTACATTTGTAATGCAAGCACAGCTACTGTCTTAGAAACACAAAGTCAACGTAATCGTAGCCGTGTTGATGAGAAATGACTCTGAGTAACTCGACTCGCTGTTCTGTTGTCACCTCACAGTTTAGTCAACAATCCGGTTCCTTCTATTAAGTTTTACGCCTCCGGTCGTCGTGACAGTGTTTGGAGGAGGATAACTACAATCAAATGAGTTCTGCTGCAGAGCCACCATAACGTTTCTGTGGCGTAGACGCAGAGACGAGGTAACAGAGGAAAGCAAGTGGAATGATGGTTTTGCTTGACTCATTGCTGGCATCATTACCAGCTCTGCTCTGTGTCTGAGCTGCAGTGACTGACAGTTTGACACAGTCTCACTTTCACTGCCTTCACTGCTATCAGTGAAGAGAAGAGAATAGATGCTGATCCTCGAGAAAGAGCCCCCAAAGTCCCTCTGTTTGTTATAGGGCAAATTCAATCTGAGTAAATACCAAATCGGTTTTCAAATGAGGAATTCATGTCTGATCGAAAAAGCTGTCCACCTTTAGGGAAATATTCTGTCCACTGATGAGACAAAGTGGAACTTTTTTGGAAGCTCTTGCATCTGGTGGAAACTAGAAACGGCTGTCGGCACCAACAGTCGAACACAACGGCTATAGGAGGTTGATCTGGGGTTGCTGCGCTTCTCGAGGACCTGGATGGGTTGCCATAACGATGAAATCTGTCTTCTGGACCTTCAGTTCAGTGACCTCAATCTCCAACAACATTGGGTTTAGCTGCAGGATAATGAACTGAACATCAGAAACACTTGATGCTGTTTGTTGCTGCCAGCGGTGACTCAACCGGTTATTAGCTTTAGAGGTCAGTTGCTTTATCAAAGGGTCAGATTGAAGGAAAAGAATAAAAATGTGAGTTTATTTTTACTTTCAGTGTCCCTTTAGGGTCTCTGTAGTCTTTGTATTTAAATGTAATTGCAAAAATAAATAAGAACACTGTAGGGGCATTAGGAGGTGTAGCATAACTTTAGTCTGAGTGCTAACCTTGACAGCTAGCTCATGCTGTTTGTGTTTAAATGCAGACTGAAGTGAGGTCCAGACCAGGAGACTGATGCTGCTGCTGCTGTTGATGCTGCTGCTGTCAACACTCAGCTACAGAGATGCTGCACTGACGCACATTGCTGGGATGAGTCATGAAATTGTCAGATCAGGATCATTGTTTGCTGTCACAAAGGCACATCTCATTTGGCCTTGTGCGCGCTCACACACACACTCACACACACTTTGCATCCGTTTTCACAGGAGACCCTGTAGAAAATGCCGGCTGCGTTTGCACGATGCCCCCGATGTCGGTCAGCGTATTCAAGGTTTTCAGTGAACTGCCCGGAGCTGCTCATGTTCCCGGTTCACTGCATCCATTCATTCCAGTTACTGTCTCACAAAGGCAGCACTATAACAGACCTAACATCTGCTACAAAGGCTCCAAAGCTCACAGGATGGGGGGAAATACTGAAAACTGAAAATGTGAATGTAGATATTCTCGATTTTGTTTCAATGAATTAATCAAAAGTTATGTTTACCTTCAAACATTGTTTCTTAGTTTCTGGTTTTTCCACTTATCTGAAGTATTTACATCTTTTGATCAAGTTGTGATGAAAATATTTAAAATCTTGCACTTTGATATATTTTATTCTATTCATCCCCGTTTTGATTTAAAAAGCACAAAGACTAAGATGGCAGGTAATCGATTGGGACCATTTCTGATGAGACTTTTTGGTCTTCAGGTGATCTGTAGTGTTTGTGGTTATCATGCGTTATAAACCTGGCATCCTTTCATCTGCCTGTCAGCAGGAAAGCAAAACTCCCCCACGCTAAATGTCAATGCAGATTTTAGATCAAGCTGAAGGTGAAGTGGCGAGACCTGCAGATAAAACAAGAAAAAAACTGACATCATCTCTTGTCTGCAAGGTTTGTTTTTCACTTCAAATATTTTTAGGTTTTCATTTTTAGATGTACGTTTCTATGTGAACGGAAATGTACATTTTCTAAGCTTCCATTTTTATTTAGCTCGCAGGCTAAATAAAACCCCTCACAGGTTCACCCTATCTGGGTGAACCTGAGGGTGATGTAGACACAGATTCAGCTCAGAGTAGCCCTTCCTTTCACCGTCTTTGTTTTGTTCTTATTTTCTCTGATTTTATTCATTTCTATATTGTCCTTTTATTTAGCTGGAAATTTAATGGCATCTGATGTACCTGAACTACTTCACAAAATAGCAAAACAGTCCTTTAGTTCAGCCTCGTCATTAAGCCGACAGTTGTGGTTTTCTCCCAGTGCTTTAAAGTATTCTTTATTAGCCAGCACTGTCAACACTACACTGCATGCATGACTTAACGTCTTTCTTGCCTGAAAGTAAGAGCGTTACACAAAGATAAAACAGCTTAAAACTCCTAAAAGGATTGTAAAATGTTCTTTCATTTTCAGATAGTTACATGCTGACAGCATGTGGATAGCTCTCTGTATAACTGACACATCTACATGTTTTGTCCCTCCCCTTTGTTTAATATTTGTGACGTGTAAAACCTTGCTTTCCTGTAAATCTATTTTTCCTACCTGCCTTAAAGGGCATCGCTTCAAACATCCATATTAGCTTCTTTCACAGAGCAGTTAATTGAGGCTGCAAAACGTCTCAGGCTCGACCTGAAATCTTTTCTGAACGACGCAAATTAATTTCTTGGAGGCCGGATATTGCTGTGTGCTGTTTTGTTTTTGTTTTTTTTTTTTGTATTTTTCCCTCAGACTGTGTTTATTTCCTCACACAGTTGCAAGCTTCCTCTCCAAACTTGTCTAGTTTCGATTTCCTGCCTCGTCCAGCAGGATGGGAGGAGGAACGACTTCCTCCCATTCATTACTCGGCTGTCTGATAAGTTTAACAAAAATACATATTTTAGCCATTTCACTGACGGGGAAACTAAACAATGTTCCAAAGATTAACAACTGAACAGTCAGCTCTGACACCCAGGTTAACATGGTTACCATAGTTACCACGTATACGCATGACAACACTGTTCCTTTAAAGTGCAATGTGCAACATTCTCTCTCTGATTGCATTGAACTTTTAACTCACCAATCACATTCTGGATGCTGAACTCTCCAAAGTTTCAGTAAGCTAAAAATAAGTATTATAGAACACAAAAAACATTAGCAGCCATCCTGTAGTGGTAAAGCAGGAAGTGTAGGAAAAACCTTTGATCTTGCCAACCACTGATTACTTGAATCCTATGAAACAAGTGGTATAAAAACTTTCCCCCAACTCTGAAATTATAGACTTCATAGCATCTTTAAATGCGATATATTTACAAATCAGGGTTTTCATCCTACACAGAACTCTCTGGATGCAACATCCCATCTCATAGAGATTTAAAGGAGTAGGATTATGTAATGGCACAATCATTTTATTGTGCTATAAAATGATTGTGCCATTTTATAAGCACAATCAACTAACTGTTAACCTTCAGTTGTCATAAAAATGCTGCATGTATCAAATATGACTTGGAAGAAATTTGACTTTCTTATCCAACTCCTTGAAAGAGCAGGAGTTGGGAAGCTCCTGCTCCTTCAGGAAGTCGTCACAACATGGCTCCTCTGTTAACCCTCTAACGGTGTTTTTACCAGCGCTGCTCTGAGAAGCAGCTCCTATAACCAGCTCAGCAGATGAGCAGTTCCACCAGGTATTTGCTAATTGCTGCTGGCTAGTCTGAATGTTAAGCTCAGTCAGTTTTTACACGACGCCGCCCCTTTAACTGTCGCAGCTCTCTCTCCAATACTGTACCTACCATCACTGAATAGAGTTGGGGACCGCTCTTTGTTAGGAATTATCCGAGTAACCTGCATGCAAAAATAATCGCTAATGTAGAAAGCTAATATTACTTCCTGCTGAGATCTGAGCGCCTGTTTCTCCACTCGTGTTATTCTGCAGAGTGGCGTTTGTTTGGCCCCACAGAGCCCATGTGTGGCGTTTGAATGATCAGGTGTTTGCAGGCTGGCTGCGCCCCGGTGGACCGCTATGTGCTGCGTCGGCGGGGTCATTAGGTGACGGGGATTCCATAGAGAACGATCATGGAAACTTCTGTGTGAGTGGAGGAGAAAAACAAAGAGAGCGGCGCTTTGTTGCGTCTGCCTGACAAAGTACTGAACACAAAGTGGAAGGAGAAATTCTTATACAAAGTTGCTGTTTTCATATTGTTCTAAATACAGATTTTATTTTTATGTTGCCAACCTAAACTCTTACTTGCTGCTTAAATTTAATTATAACCTTCCAAAATATCTAACTGAATGTTGATCATGACATTTTCACACAACTTTGTTACAGACACAGTTCAAGCCGAAGATGTTTTAATGTTTCCTCATCAAATCAAATGATTCTTTTTGTTCCAGTGCGATTTTCTTTCCTTTTTTTCCACTGAGTCGACAGTCTTTGGCTTTATTGACCCCAGTCAATAGTTCACTAGGTAGGAGCTCCTGTCAGAAATATATGCAGAGATTAATTTAGCCTGCTGGAGAGAACGAACTTCAGCAGAGAACAGGAAGGCTGAACATTTTTAACATGGAAACATGGAAGTGTTGGCTGGCTTTTGCAAATCTCAGGTAATCACTAACAACCGCTGAAGACGATTGTTTCTGTTGTTTTGTTTGTGTATTTTGGGTATTTAAAATGTCTTCCAGTTCCAGTGGTTCATTAATAATTTAAAGGTTGTTCTTTGAAGATGTGTTCTTGCCTTATTTTTGCCGTATCCGTCGCATCACTTGAAAATGGCCTCAAAACAACAATTTATCGCAACAACTTCTGGGACAATTTATCATCCAGCATGCTGTATCGTTGTAGTTCTAGATTATTTTCGTTTCAAATTGACGGGTTTTATTAAAACATTTACAGACATTAAAGGTGAAATGAATATATTTTGTACAGTTCTGGTTTAATTAAAACTCAGAATATGTTGGGGGGCTTTTCAGTAAGTGACCTTTTTATTTGAGTGAGTACTATAGTTAACGATTAATCAGTTACTAAATCAGTTGACTGTTGTTTCAATAAATAATTGCAATAATCACGATTAATTCAGCTCTAAAATAGAGATGACTTGACCTTGACAGTACTGTGAAACTTCAACATTTAAAACATTTGCCTTTTATTTCCCTCCAATAATTTTTGTCAGAATTTACATTATTGTACATAATTGCCAATAGACGTTTAAAGAAAAAAAAAAAAGTCCTAGCAGTAAAGATCAGGTCACACAGCCAACACACCAACTCGATTGGATCAATAGAATAGAATAACACTCACAGGCAATAATCTGCTTTTTTCAAGCTGCGGGCACAAAAACACGCTGATGGTTCCAATAACTGGCGAAACCTTAATTATTGGACAATTATTGGACATGGAGTCCACCAGTGGTGGCTGCGCTGGTGGACATGAATTGTGTCCCATGACAGCTGGCTGTGGGAGACACTGAGGCTGTTGTTCTGCGAAGTGGTAAAGAGAAATGAAGCATGCTGTCCAGGGAGGGAGCAATCGCATTAACTCGTTGTTTATTGAGTTTAGTCCAATCAGAGGGCAGAATCACTCCGCTCTCTGTTCCTGCAAAGTGTGTTCAGACAACTGGAAGGAACCGTTCACATGTCTGGACTCGCCGGTCTTCTTCTAAGAAGCTGTAAACATGGTGATGCTTTACTTAGCTTATCAATTAATCATCAATCATTTATTGGCGTCTCTGATTTGCACTGTTTCTGTGGCATTTCCCGTGTTTCGTCGTGTGTGTGCGCCACGATGTCCGACACAGCTAAAGAACCCGTCAGAACACACACACACACACACACCAGCTTTATGTCCTTCAGTTCAGTTTGATCAGACAGAAAAATCACTGGTTTTTGTTTTGTTTTGTTTTTTAAGACGGTAGTGTTGTGGAGGTTTTTATTGTGCTACATCAAATCGCTAAAGAAAACAGGATTCGTCCTGTGGAGACAGCAGCTTCAGTCATCGCAGTGAGAAGGCCGTCTAGTTCAGCCAGACAGATGCAGCTCAGTGCGGCTCGCCTTTGGACTCGCCTGACACACGAGCTGCTCTGGACAACATGGCAGCATGTCAGGAAGACAATAACCAATAAAAACTAGTCATTTCTGAAAACCTAGAAATGACAGGCTGTCATTATAGCTGCAGATGGTTATTACTCTGTCTGTGATCCCATAGCAGCTACCATAAATGCCACAATGTGGACATGGCAATTAAGTAAAGTTAATGTATAAATAAAATCATAAACGCATTCTGAACAGAACATGGTGGTGGTGGCTTCATGAACTGGAGATGCTTTTCTTCTGCTGGGGCAGGGAGGCTGGTCAGAGAGCGGTCAGGGTAAACGCAGAGAAAACCTTTTAGACGCCACGAAAGACCTGAGGGTATCTAGCAGGATACTGACGCCAAACAGCCAAAGATGCAACAAACTGGTTTGGATCAAATTATTTTCATCAGTTGGAGTGGACCAGTGAAAGCCTACTCTTAAATAGCCCTTAATAGCCCAAAATATGGTTAGCAAAATAAGGCCTTAAAAACATTTTTTTTAAATGTAAGTTGCCCTTAAATATGTTAATTACATGACTTTAATTTTTTGATTAATATCATGTTTTTTCCCCTTTTTTTAGGGACTTTTCTGTCAGGCAAACATTTGAGTCACACAGACTGATTCATTGCACTCTGTGGTGGAGGCTAACTAGCAGCTGATATACCCCTGCTAATTAGCTCATTGGCAGCTATCTCTCTTACCAACCCATGTGACGCTAGGTGCACTCTGTGCAAAAAAGCTCAGCACTGCGGGGGCTGAGGTTGTAGAGAACATCGCAAAAATATGCAATTTCCTGCTGTAAATTTCTGTTTTGATACGTCTTAAATTCCATTCATCGTGGTCTTAAATAGTCTTAAATTTGAAGTGAATTGGTGAAACCCTGCAAATCTGATTGAGAAGCCGTGCAGCTCTTTGTAATACTAACATTGCATTTTGTCCGATAAGAATACATTTGTGATGTAGTCGTAAATATGAACACATTTCCAGTCTTTCTGTTCTGGTGGATTTGATGTGAAGCCGATCAGATTTCACTGCAACTCAAACTCAGCTATAGAAGCTAGCTGATGCTGGGTCTGAGGTCCTTTATTCAGCCGGTTTAATGCGCAGTAAAATCCTGCAGTAATAATAAAAAGGTAGCTCTTACATAATTGACCAATCAAACCTCAGCGACTGTCAACCAATTAGAGGAGAGTTGGATAAAGGGGTCTGGTCTCCCTCCTCTTTCAGGTCACAGTGACATCGAAGCTCTCTCAAATTATTATATTACGAGTTGTGCGACCATTTCCCCAGTCGGCCGCCGCTTCGGGGTCAGAGTTTATTTGCCCCCAGGGAGGGAAGAAGGTGAAATGTTTCTCTCAGGTTTTGTGCGACGTCTCTGTGTGTGTGATGTGTGTCCATGTCGCTCCTCTGAAGTCATCCTCCTGTCCTCCTCCCTCCATCTTTAGAGTGCTGCTCCGTGACCTCCTGACCCCGTGACGCCGACTCTTCCAACATGTCTTCTGAAGCCACGCCCATCCAGGAGTCTCGACCTGTGACCCCTCCGCTGACCTCCCCAAAATCCCCTCGTTCACCAGGTAAAAAATGAGTTTTGTATCGTTTTGTCCGTTTGGTTCATGTGTGTATTAGAGCACGCTTAATGTGCTAATAGTGGTGCAAATTTTTGGATTAGCACTTTAGCCTTTATGCTAGCTCTGAAAGCATTTAGCATACTTTGCTTCATTTTTAACTTTTCCTGGTCAATTCTAAAGCACTAATTTGCTTTCCTGTTTGAGAAACTTTACTTTGAGAAAAAAAAAAAATGGACGCCTGTGGTGAAGTTTTGGTTATCAGCTGAGCTACTTCTGTGTGTGACGTTTGTTTATGTAAAAACTTTTCGTTCATTTTCAGAGTCTCTGCATCTTCCAACCAACAAGCTCAGAGAACGCTCGCCTTCCCCAATGAGAGACTTCCTCATCCCCAGCCCTCTGCCCACACGCAGGAACAGGACCATCTCGGCGTGAGGACACACACACACACACACACACACACACACACACACACACACACACACACACACACACACACACACACACACACACACACACACATAAAGTTATTGGTACTATCCAGGTAGTACATGTAGCAGTCATGCGGAGGTTCAGTGTGAAACATTTACTTTAGTTCCTTGACGGCGACAAAATGATGCTGATTAAATGCGATAATCAGGGAGCCGTCAAAACGTTTCTGCACAAAGTCCAAACTATATGGACTAACTATGTTACTGTTGTTCAGATGCAACATATGTTAACATTCAGCTTAATCTTCTTACTTTTCTTTCACCTTTTCTCTTCCTCTACTTCTGACGGTCGTCTCTGGTTTTGCTTCTCAAAGCAGCGCAGCAACCAGCTTCACGGGCTGGACCCAGCGGTGTTGGTTTTTCAAAATAAAGTACATTTTAACATTTCATGATGCTTAATTTCACACTCTAATTATGGTTAGTATAAGTGCGCAAATATAGGCGTGTAATAACTTGTATTTTTAAGAAAGACCTTCATCCTGAAGGTGTGGTGGCTTTTATTTAGCCATGGCAGCGTGCCGCAATCAGTTACAAACATTTATTTATGTTTTGAACCGGAACAAGCTGAGATAGTCAGAGGTACTTTCAGGTGCGCTGTAATACAGACTGCTACAGGAGATCCTTCCCGCCCTCAGTCGTCTCTGAAGAAACCTGGATAGTTTGACTTCTTAAAACATCCAGGTTTTCCTCTTTTTTTTTGTAAAGTCTCTTTGGATTATAATTCCTGACATTTAAAGACAAAACTTCAGTTCCTGCTGAAATTGCAACATTTTATTTGAATCTAAAGTCATTTTCAATCAGTTTAATGTCCTAATAATGTGGAAATTTATGTTATTTGAACCATTGCAACAAACGACACCAATAGATTTTCAAGCCACAGATTAGATGCACAGGTGACATAAACAAAGATTTAAAACATAAATATAAATGTATAAGCTGTAATATCTCCATATTTCCCCTCCTGTCTTGTCCTGCAGCTCGGCCCGGGCAGCAGAGGGCCCCGTGTTTTCTGGAGTGTGTAAATGTTTCTCCCGCTCCAAAGGCCACGGCTTTCTTACACCTTCAGACGGCGGCAACGACATCTTCGTCCACATCTCAGAGTAAGTGTGTGTGTGTGTGTGTGTGTGCGCCCTGCTTCCCCACATACGATGAGGTGCTTTGGTTTGAATCACCGTCATAAGGCCTCAGAATCACACAGAGCAGGGAGGAGTGTGTAGGAGGACCACCTTCACCCCGATGCCTTTGTTTTCAACCTCAGACGTCAGAGGAAGACACACACACACTCCCTCCACCCCCATGAATGAATGTGAAATGAAAGGACATTAGTACATTCAGACGAAATCTAATGGAACGACTTGATTTCAGCAGAACAGATGAAAATGAGCTGACAGGCTGCAGATTAAAACCAACTCTGAGCAGGAAGCTTCTGGTTTGAACCGGTTCCATTTCTCTGATTTATCACTTCTAAGGCTCATTTTCTGACCTTCAGGGAAGCAAAATGGATTAAAAGATCAAACGGTGATCTGGAGTTTCTGCAAAGACAGACTGATGAGATAAATGGGAAAATTGAAGTGATTTCAATTTACTTTAGTGGTTTTACAACTGTTGTGTAAATGTATCGTATAATAACAATAGTTCATATTTAACACTGCAACCGGGAGACATTTTAGATGTCCAAAATAAATTACAAATAAAATGGATACTGAAACTCCTGTAAACAAAGAGACGCAAGAAAAACAAACCATCATGCAAATGGATGTTATGAAGCTCATCTTCAGTTATCATAAAAAGAATTGATTTCTTTTTATGACGGACTGAAACACGAGGGTTTTTTTTTTTGTAAGTTCTGCTTTTCATGTTTGTTTTGTTTTGTCTTCCAGTGTTGAGGGCGAGTACGTCCCGGTGGAAGGAGACGAGGTGACCTACAAGGTCTGCGCCATTCCTCCCAAACACGAGAAGATCCAGGCGGTGGAGGTGAACATCACCCACCTGAAACCAGGCAGCAAGCATGAGACCTGGGGGGGGCACGTCATCAGCAGCTGAGCGTGCCGACCATCACCGTGGAGACGGGGGCTGGGGAGGGAATTTAAAGGTGTGTGAATGGAGGATACTGTGGGTGAATCATGTTAAGTCCCAGCCGTCTCCTCATCTTCTCATTCAAGCGTGAGCCGCCGACTCCATCCGGACAGAACCCGCTTTTCTTTCCTTGGATCTGAAATCTCGAGCGGAACCGAACCCGCAGCTCTCATTATGCCCGTAGAACCTCGCAGAGATGCGTTCGGAAGTGTTTGGGATCATAAAACACTCGATGAATGTCGGAGTGTCTCCGCTGATCTGGTGTCGGCTAATCTGACGGAAGCATAAATCCATAATCATGTCGTGTTTGGGTGAAATAAAAGACTTTCAACAATTTCTGTCTGCTGGTTTATTCTTTTTTTAATAGATGGTAGCTGCGTTTCCATTATGTGTGCAAAACATTTATATTCTATATAAGGTCCATAAAACACAATTGCGATGGCAGTGTTTCCTTTCAACAAGAAGTTCAGTTACAATCTTGTGAATAAGTTTAACACAAGTCAAAAAACCACCATCGGCCTCCTGCCACTTCCTGTCGTCTTTTCCGCCAGTAGTGATGTCTTGTTTGATCACATGACTCGTATGATGCTAAAAAAGTGTTTGAATTGAAATATGATTCTGTCGATAGTCGGGGGAATCTAAAACATTTTAAGTACCTAATCAGATGAAATCAGATTAAGTTACATGTTTTCATAACGCTGTTTGTTTTTCACTTTCATCCGCAGCACTCAGTCAGTGAAGTTTGTGCTGAACACTGGATTTGTTTGCTACTTTCTCTTTATGCTTTTGATTTTGGAAAACGGTCAGATCTTTCCAAAGTCGTAGGGCACATGAGAGTTTGGCTTTTAGGTCCAGAAATTCTACACTTTGGCACTTCTGCCAAAAAAACAAAAAAAAGACATTTCAGAAGGGCACTTTATTGTCCAGTGGAGAAATGTCCGGTGCTCTAGCTCCTCCTAGTGTCTATTTTTGTACATTGCTGATTAAAAAATAACTCAATGCGTGGACTGGACAGGAGTTACATGCCAGGCCTCTGTCATTTAGCTAGCGCTAGCTTAGTTAGCCCACTTTACAATGTCTGACACCATAAAACTCAAAACTCTGAATTAACCCTTTGAGAAAAATCAACGATCTTATTATGTTTGGGTTTCCTACCTCAATAAAACTACATTTTTATTACTATGTTATAACTTGATAATAAACTGTTCCATCCAGTTTCCTCAGGTGTTACTACATACTTCCTGACCTGAAGCAGCACAGAACTCGGATGTTTTTAAAAATGTGCTGAGTTTGTTTGACTTTTAGGATTATTTAGTCCCATTTGAACCATATGTTTGTTATAGCTGTAGTTTTATGGCACTTCAAAAAAATAATTGTAGCTACTGTATTTTGTGCCCGTGTGTAATTTTTAAAGCAAATTAGTCAAAATTAAATGCAAATATTTACATTTTTATTCATTTATTATACTTGTGATTTTAGTTTTTACTCATTTTCAATTTTTCATTCTGAGTGCAGTTTAATTCCAATAGTTTGTTAAATGCATGTTTCTGGTTCTCCCTCCTGTTCAGCTCAGTAGTTGTTTTTTTTCTCTTTTTGTTACTGGTGTTTGTTCCGATTGCTTCCTGATCTTATCTAATGTAAATCACTTCATGTGGAGCTTATTGTGTATGGAAAATGCTGGATAAATATGGACAGACGGAGAGAGGAGGGAGTCACATTCCTGCTCCCCCCCTGACATCTGAACAGAAACTGAAAGCGGAGTGAAGGAAACTGTTCCCATCCAACCAGAAACGCCGACTTAACAGCAGAAACTGGTCTCAGGTTTTACAAAAGCACCACTGATTCTCCTCTTCCCCTGCTGGCTCCACCGCAGCTCTCACCACCACACGTGTTACCGTCCTAAACAAAGCACAGGGATGGACGTAGGCTGGGTGGTTCAGCAACAGGTTGGAGAGGGGAAGCTTCAGAGCGAACAGTTCCAGAGGTTTTAGTGGCGGCGCATCAGGCCTTCCTGAAGGCAGGGTTTCAGAAAGAGCTGGAGTTTTTAAAGAGACAAAGGCAGAAATTCAAGGCATTAAGTTACAAAGTTATTTCTTTTAAATCATAGTTGATTTATACAGCATTTTTATAACAGCTAAAGGTAACATGGTTACTTGTTTGTGCTATAAATGATGCTGTGTGCTGGAAAACACAAAATACTGCCTCTTTAAAGTCAAACTGTGAAGATAAAAAGTGAAATCAGTCCAATTTCCTCACCACTTGGGGAAAAACCTCGCTGTGCTGCCCTCCGCTGGCCACATTTGATTACTGCAGCTTCTGAGCGGTTAAATAAAACACTGAAACATCATAATTATATCAAAATGCCCACATTAGATGTTGTACCAGGGCAGCCTGTGAGTCTCTGCTGGTGCATTTCTATTACGAACAATTCTGCTTTCATATTAAAATGCCAATTTAACAAATTTGGGAGCGTATGAAGAATAAACAACAAAAAACCCCCAAAAAACAAAAACCAGACATTTGTTGTATAAATTCGAATCCGATGATTTTCATGTCAACATTATTACACTGATTAACATGTACAGTCCGTTTCCTGCCTGTGTTCAACTAAAAGCATTAAAGTTAAAAGCATAATGAATGTTACAGACGGTGATTCTAACTCTGGAACTAAAGACGTAACGATGGAAGAATCTGCATGTTGTCAACGACGACAGTGTGAAGTCAAAGAAATAAAAGAAATAAGTCTTTTTTCTTTCACATTTCTGTCATGTCTGTCGACCACAAACCTCTGTGTGTTTTATTTACTGGGTTTAATGTGACAGATGATAAAAATGGAAAAAGGTGATAAATAATTGTCAAGTCGGAGGGAAATAATGCTGGCGCATTAAAAATAATAATAATATGTCAGGGAAAAGTGTAAACATTTTTGTCACTCGTTTCAGAAAGTGAAATTCATATTAAATAGATTTATTAGCTATAAATGAAACTATTCCAAGCCTCTTGTATTTCTTGTCATTTTGATGATTATGGCTTATAGAGAATAAACCCTCACAGTGCAGCACAGTAAATAGTAAACAGTAAATAGAAGCAACAAAAAGGAAACTTTAAACAGAAAAGTATCTTCATTTCTATTTACAAAATAATTGGTTGATTCCGCTTTTACAAGAGATTCTGCATTTCAAAATGTTTTACTAATTTGAAAAGTGTGGCATGAATTTACACTGTGAAGCTTCCAGCTACACATGACTTGTTATGGTTTGCTAGAATAATCCATGTTGATGTTGATCAAGGCTAATTTCAACATTTCCAGGCTGCTGAGTCTAATGAAGGAGAAGCTGAAGAAAAAGTGACAAATGCTGCAATTTTCTTTAAAGTCAGAATTTTCTACTTAACTAACATAACTGTTCCTATTTAATAATTTAGTTATTGATCATTTTTCATACATGAAAAAAACTCATCCGGTTTCTCCTTTGCTATTATGGGGGAAAACACATCAAACAGCAGCAACGCTTTGTTTCTCAGGAGGAGAAGTTGTACAATTTTGGCCTTTTCCTCTTTTTTTTTTCTTCCAGAGCATTCAGCCTGCTGAGGGGCCCCGGCCCTTTGTCTGGTCGGTGAGGGGCCAGCTGCTCTGCTTTGGCTCCTGGCCCTCTCCCGGCTGCCTTCTGTCCACATTTACTTTCATGTTTGCGCGTCTCATCCGTCGAACTGAACTCGAACTGCACTTCATGTGTTCGGCCAGCAGATGTCGCTGAAACACTTGGCTGCAGCCTTTAAAACAAACGGTCCGCATCCGTCTGTCTTCTGCTCCAAAAGGTCAGGCAGCCGGAGCGACAGAAAAAATATAAAACATTAAATTATGAGAATTTACTCATAATATTCAGAGAAGTTGCACTAAAAGGATGCAAGCTTTGAAATTCCACGTCTTGGACCTACAGAGTTTCTGATTGAATCTTCCAGCATGTCGCATAAAAACACATTGAAACAGGTTTAAACAAAATCCCACCCAGAATTCTTCAATAAAATTCCCTAAATTCTGTTACAGCTGGGAGTTTCTCTGTGCCACCAGAGTCGGCCCAAGTCATAAGCAAGTTAAGCTGCTGTTTAGCACTGCAGCAAATGCGACTGCCGGACCAAATGAGCAACACAGAAAAAAACAACAACAACTAAGTTTTAATATGTTTGCTGTTGATTTAGCGAATACTGTGAACTGTAAATGGATGATATTCAGGTAACCTTATTTCGGCCTCCATGCAGTCAAATAAAAATTCATTAGAGATAGAAATGTTACATAACCTGCTGACAAAAACATGTCTACTGTGATAATTTTGTTGTCATTTTGTTGTTAAAATATATTTAAACAAAGATCTAAAATGCATCGTCTGTTGTGGAAATTCATTGGAATTGTTCCACAAAGAAAAGATTAATTAATAATAAAAACCTGCATTTGTTATTATGTCTGTATCTAAAAACATTTGTTGGCTCCGGAGCCTCAGGTTGGAGGCCCCTGTTCTGATTATAGAGCCTTGAAAACTGAGTTAGTGGAAAAGTGAGAGAAAAAAAGTCTTGGAATTTAAAAATATGGACATATTTTAAGATGTGTTAAATTAAATTGTGTTAATTAATGATGGGATTAATGAAGTATTTTTTAATTGAATTGAATTTATCTGGAATAGACAAATTCAAAAATGTTTGTCTTATAATTTTCTATGTGTGAGGCAGGCTGGTTGCCATTTATGTAAAAAAAAAAAAAATAGCAGCTGTTGAGCTGAACTTGGGGCCCCAATTTCGATTCCACTTCCGGCCTCAAACAATTTTGGACCGGCCAAGATTATAATTAGTGTCCACCATCTGGCCAGTTCTGAGCGAACTTTGTGGAGGCGCCCCTGATCGAGAAGGAGAAAGGAGGAGGGAAATGCGAGGTGGGGAGAAAGGGATGGAGGAAAACAGATGATGAGCGAAAGGAGGAGGAGGAGCAGAGAGGAGGCAGGCGCTCACAGGAGGAATCAGCGACAACAGCAGGACAATGGGCTGTCTCCGCTCCAGATCATAACGGACACCGGGTTTGCTCCAACTAACTGGATTACCAGGTATGACTTGCGGCGGAACGGGTCACCTTCCGGCTCGGTGTTGTTGTTTTTTTCTTTTTTCTTTCTTTTTCTCGTCCCGCTTTTTAAATGTGCTGTTTGTCAGCGGCAGAAGGGGAGGGTGGAGGTGACGGAGGGGGGAAGCTGCAGGAAGGAAGCAGCGCAGTAGCTGAGCAGCAGACACCCAGCGGGGCCTGCTGACCGTCTGCCTCCGGCTCCCAAAGCAGCCGGTGACACCGAATTCTTCGGCCGCAGCTCCGGCTGGGCCTCGGCTGCTCGAGTCCGAACCGGGCGGACCGAAAAACCACCGCGCGAGCGCACATCCGGAACGTCCGCTCGCCTGAACAAGCGCGCCCCCGCCAGACTCCATTATGAAAATCAGCAATTTGACATTTTTAGCCTCCCCAGCAGAGATGGTTGTCACTGAGAATGTCAGACCTGGTGTAGATTAACCCGACATCGTCTCTTCATTCATTCGGCTCAAATGATAAGTATTAAAATGCCGGAATTAAAATCAAAATTGAACAATAAAATTTAAAAAAAAATATAAATTTTCTATCTTTCTACACGCATATATAGCGATTTAACTGAAAGTAACAAATACATTATGCACAGTCGGAAAAACATACGTATATGCACACGCATAAAGAAGTGCCTCTAAACAAACATCCTGACCAGCGGCGGCAGCAGCAGCAGCTTCCTCCCAGCCGCACCAGTCCAGGCCCGGGTGTCTCCTGCACAGATGCGGGGATTGTCGTGGGAATAGACGGACTCATTGTGTTTACTATAATGCGCCTTCTGTTGGACGCTGCGTGTTTGTGACGCACGCAGACGAGCGGCGATGGGGAGATGCTGTGCGGGCATCACTCAGGAGAAAAACACACAACACTGATGTGACCGGTGCTGCTGATGCAAGCAGACAGATGTGACCGGCCAGATGCACATGCGTGTGTTTGTGTGTGTGGGCGTGTGTGTGTTTGGGATGCTGCCAAATGTTTGACGAGGAGGACAGAAGAGATTAGGTGGGGACAGATGAGGAAGATGATGTGCTGAAGTGACCTGCACCCGGTGCGCGTGGCATCTGCTGGAGGAGGCCGGGATCTCCTGATGTTAGATGATAAGAGAGAGAATCTATTGCGCTGGAATCCATGGATTTAGATTACAGAAGTCGCCAGAGCAGAAAGAACTGATTAAAGGGAAGTGCTGGGACAGAGGCAGAGCTTTTACTGCAGCTTTTATGGCATGCAATAAACAGGTTTAAGCACATAATCAGAGCCAGCCCAAGGCATAAGGGAACTAAGTAGCTGCTTCAGGCCTTCAACCCCAGTGTGGCACACTGCTCAGTAGGAAAAATAGCTAATAGCTGCGGTAAAAGTTGCTAACTGATGTAATTGCCAAATGTGCATAATTACATCCACATGCATTTACAATAGGTACTGCAGGATAAACAGATAACATCACAAAGAGGAAGTAAAAACGGCCCGTGTCTTGTTTGTATCAGAATAAATCCCAACCGCTACAGTTTTCCATCTTGCCTTTTGCTTTTTTTAGAAAAGATTTTGTTGCAGTGATTTGATGTGATTCCAGTAAAAATCTTAAAAGTGACCCTCCCCCACCTGTTACTGAAAGGAAGCCAGTACTTGATTCCTTCCCCCACAAGTTAGCATTAGTTAAACTAGCTAAACAGTACATTGATGAAGCAGTTTTGAATTTAACCACTGAAATTGGTGCAGCGGTTTATAGAAATTCTGTTTTAATGGATATTTAGGAAGATAGATTATATAAAAAAAAATAGCTATAGAAAATTAGTTAGTTAGACTCAAACCCATTTATAAAATGTGCTCACTCAACTAGTTTACAGAGTTACATCCCGACCATATAATTTAACTGGTCTGGTTAGTATTTAACTTTATAGCATGTAAAAAAACAGCAGCTGTGAGGAGTTGTGGTTAAGGGCATAAAACATCACGAGTAAACAAGCTGGCGTGTCAAATGTTTTCCTTGACAACCACAGCTAAGATGTGTGGCTCGCTGGCAGCTAGTGCCTCCTGGTTAAGAGGCTCAGCCTGCTAGTATGTTTGAGTTTAGCGTTAGCACTGTCGCTAAATTAGGTGAAACTGGATCTAAACTTATATTCTTGCTCCAGCACAAGTACTTTTTCTATCATTCTTCTTGGATTTCTTAATTTTTACTGAGTCGATGTATTAATTTAAAACAACCCATACATCATAATGATACTTTTGTAAATGTAATCACCCGGCCCGGGGGCTTTCTGAAGGAAGTCTGCAGGTTCTAATAGAATTCCGTTTAGAGCCACATAAATCCTTGGACAGGTTCTACACGTTCTGCTACTCCCAACTGAGGCCTAGACATACATTTCAGCTAGCTGCCTCTCACCAAACAGCAAAAGTCTCCATCTTTAAAGAGGAATAAAAACGTAGACGCAATTAGGAGTGATCATCCAGGCTGAATAGCAGGAAACATCTCCGAACCGCAGGGGATTAGGAACCCAGCAGGAGGCAGATGGAGTTGTTCTTGGGAGAGCACTGCGGCTGCAGTTTGTTGTTTCTTCCTCACCAATGAAGAAGAGATGCACCAAAGTCACGCAGAGGTGGAGTTACTGGATTCAGCTTTTGTTCTCCCGTGTTTTTCACCTAAAGCAGGAGCCACCAGCTTCATGGTAACAATTACAGGAAAGAGGCGAGGAGCCGCAGAGCAGCCGTTTGCTTTTCTTTGTGTGTTTTTGTATGTATGTGTGTGTGTGTGTGTGTGTTTTCCTCTAGGCCTCTGTAAAGATTGTTTGCATCATGTTTGCTCCACATGATCAGTGTGCAAGAATCCATTATTTGGACAAAACAAAAAAAGTGTCACAAGACTGCAGTTGCAGTGTGTATGTGTGTCAGCAGTGCCATCTGGAGCTGCTGTAGGACCAGACAGTAGCGTAAACACTCCTTCCTATTCCCCAGACCGCCTTCAAGCAATGTTTACAATGAGCTGGCATACAAACATGGTTGGCCTTATTTATAATTCTGCAATTTATCTTTAGTTACACCTGTATGAGTGTGATCGCAGTAAATACAACTAAAGACTGAGCACTAATAGATGATAACCTGGAAAAAGGATGCTACAAAAGTACAGTTCAGGGTATTATAAGCCTGGAGGGCCACCAGGCTTCACTTTCCTACCCCACCAGGCTAAGAACCATTTGTTTATTTCAAACTGGGTTTTTTTATACACCAGTAACAAAAACAGTAAAAACGGATTTAGCTAGGTTTATAGTTGACGCATTGAACTGGATGTGAAGGCTTGCGCACCATTTGTGCCGTCCCTGCACTTGTCCATTGGCCTCACACACTGTCATTTCCAAATTATGATGCCTGATCGTGCAGCTTTGAAATTTTGTCATTAAAAATAAATAAATTTAACACAAAAAAAATGTGCTAGTGGACTGCCCTAGGGCCCCTCCCACTGGGCTTAGCAGGTTTTCTGGGGGAAACCCTGCAATTGATGAGTTAGCTAGGCTATCTGCTCAGGTAGCTATTTTCCTTACAATCTATTCATCCATATTTAAAGTCAAATCATTAATTGCTTGGGATAGCTCAGCATCACCCATCTGTAAGTAGTAAATTGTGTTTGATCAGGGCATCAAAATGTCACACACACCTTTCTCAAGATATCTACAGTTTTAGCGAGTCCAATTAAAAACTTTTTAAGATCTTTTTCCTGCCGCCTTGAATACATTTTAAGACAGAAAAAAATGTAAATTGAGGGATCTTGATGTACAACGAAGCACAGAAAACGCAAAATCTTGGTGGCTCTTGGCAGTGGCTCTATGCTTCTCACGCTACATATGACCCCCGTAATGCCAAGCTTAACAGTTTTATTTGCACAAAATGCACTTAGCCTTGTACGAGTTAGCAACAGAAGTTAAAAAAGCCAGGCAGCAAGAGGATGTAAGCAAATAATTGTCTGTAGTCTCAACTGCGTAGAAGTGCAGAACACAGTGAATATGTCTGGGCATGACTCAAAACTTTTGCCTGAAAGGAAAGTTTCATAAGAAAAAAAAAAGTCCATATATGAAAACACGCAAGATAAAATAGTCCAGTCACAACAAAACGAAAGACTTGTGGTTTATGTATTTAAATATCAACTTACTATTTAAAACTGATTTGAAACTTTAAGGCCTTAATTTGAGATAGATTAATTTAATACTTTTTAAGGATGTTTTTTTTTTTCCAGTAGTGTGATGAAACATGACCCAAATACATCTGTATTGGTGACATCATCATCACCATTTCCACTCCACTGATTGTGAACCTGCAAGACCAGTTCAGTTTTTTTTGGACAGCTCTTTGGACAGTGCCTGTTTTGCACTGTGCCTGTTAAGTATGTTGAATTTAGAGCAAATGTATGTTATATGTCCAACGTAGACTCACTGGTGGTATGAATCCTCACACCTCAGCTGTGATTTTTCACACAAATCCCACAGGCACGGCAGAAAAAATGAGATTCATCCTTTTAACTATTAAAAAGGTCATCGGAGTCTCCAGAATATACATTTTTTAAAAGGATTATCACAGTGACAAGCAGCCACGTATTTGTCTGACGGATTACCTTTTGAATCATTTGGTCCACATTCATTATATAATTCTTACCTTCAGTGAATATATCAGTTTGACACCCTTTCTGCTAAAACTTTAAACAAAATAACAGGACATAATTTCATTGCTTTTCTCTACAACAGAAATGCATCTACTATGTCTACTGCAGCTAAAAGTAAAAACAAATTGATGATCACATTCATAATGATCTCTAAAATGTGTATTGAGGTTAAGCAGTCCGACTATCTGCTCAGTCAGCTTGCAGGCAGTTATTATGTAGGTATTACGCCACCAGTTACTGACCAGCTGCCATTTGAATACAGCATTAGCATTTGAAGAGTGATGACTGGTGCACCTTAGGTTCCACATCATGACCGTTCGTTTTTTTGCAATCCAAAGTATTTCTGAACAGCCAACTTTGCGTATTTTTTTTTTTTAATGTATACATAATCTGCAAAAAGCTGTGGTCAGTCACTACGGTATTTTCTGTATGACGTAAAAACTTAACGATTTTGAAGACATAACTTTCAAAACCTTAATTAACATCTCTTGCATCATACATGGATAAGAATCCAAGCCGATTGTCTTTCGCTCAGAAATGGTGTACAGTACAGGAGCAGCTGTAACTGTGCCATGGTTAGAGAACCCTCTGTTTTGTTCATTATAGATGTTTTTATTGTTTTTGTTTATGGACAATGTAATGTAAAGCATTATGTCTTGTCATTAGAATTATTCAAACAAAAGAAATAGGGGTTGGCCTTTTATCCCTTTATTGTGTTGATCCTCGTAAAAAGAATGTTTTATACAATAAATGGCTTGAAGTTACTTTCTATAATCAACCCATCATCTGTTGTTGTGTTTCTGTGAATCTATTCACTAACCTTATATTCTCAGCTTATCAGACATCATTTTCTGAAAGAGTCGTCTGGCCCAAACTGGGATCAGAACCAAAACAGATAAATAAAGTGCACGTCTTCAGACAACAGTAAATAAGTGAAATTATTTCAAAGATTTGAGCCTTTCTATAAAGCTTGATCTTCATTATGTACTATGGCTGAGAAACGAATCACGATAGAAGAATCCCTATCAGCCGGTATCAATAATTACTGATTTGTTTTTGTTTTCAATATCTGAAATACTCTCAAACTGGTGTCGTGACCTTTCTTCTGTTGTCGACAATTTTTGCTCCATGCTGTTGTTGTTTATTTTTATAAAGCAGCTATGAGGCACAAAACTTTAATTTAAACTTCTGCTGCGCAAGTTGCTCAATAGGTTGTTGCTAGGTAACCACAAGTTACTCAGCAGATTGTTGCTAGGTAACCACAAGCTACTCAACTGGTTGTTGCACTTACGTAAAAAGTGAGTCAGTGAGTTAGCTGATGCCACCAACCGTGAGGTTGAGCAGCTAAAGTCTTTCCTCTGCCTACATCCCCCAGAATGCTGTGTGGTTCTGCATCAGAGTTCAGTGTTGAATATTCTATCAGATGTATTATTTATTGATACTGATCACGTTGCTATTGCAATGTATATTCTTATTGATTTATTGTCCAGCCCAAGTTTAACTTCCTGGGTACAATGTTGTTGGTTTATGAGTAGGAAATACAATATGGAGGGGACAAAATGGCAAAGTCTAGATACCAAACAGCGAAGGGGCAAACTGACCTGCAGCCAAATCACCTGACACATATCAACAGCCATCATTGCTCTGTTTACAGGAGGCGAACTTAAAGCAGCACCAGGATGTGGCCCCCTTTATCCCTGTTAATCTGCCGTTCATCCAGGGGCTTTTGACTTACCAAAAATGATGAAGACTGAACCCCCATCGGCCACAGGGGGGAACGGGGCCTCTGGTGGGAACAACGGGGGTTCCAACCTGCGGAGTCCCTCGCCTCACCGCAATGCCTACGAGGCAGGGCTGGCGGCTCTGAAGAAGGCCACCGACCACCTCAACAATGCCGCCAACGGAGCTCCCAACCCCGGCTCCAAACCTCCCCTCCTCCCTCGCCCGACTGGAAGGGGCAAGCGGTACGGATCCAACGTCCACCGCATCAAGAACATGTTCATGCAGATGCAGTCTCCAGGTGATGAAGAGGATGGTCTCAAAATGTTAGGTAAGCAGACTCCTTCAGGGGTACATCCCGATTAGGTCGTTTTAAACTATTTGTTTAGTTAATTCTTTGTCATTTGTAGGTAAGGAAGAGGAACTGAAACTATCGATTCCAAGGGCCTCAAGTCTCAACGAGAATGTCAACCACAGCGCCTTGCTGAAACTTGGAGATTCAGTCTCAGAGAGAGTCACCAGGTTTGACCCTAAAACAGGATCAGAAGGTGGAAACTCATCTGTTGGTCTGTCCAAGCTCCAGGAGACCAGGAGAATCTTTGAACAACGAACTCTACAGGTAAGTTCCTCAATGTGTCGGCTTCCTCTAATTCGTTTGCCCTAAGGTTTGATTCTGATTGGTGTTTCTTTGTCAGGAGAAGCAAGCTGCTACCAACCGCATCTTGCTGAAAAAGGAGCGTGCTTCAGGCTTTCAGGACAGCCGTCTAGACGTCGTGGCCCGCTTTAACGGGTCAACAGAAGCTCTAGACCGACTGGACGATCGTCCAGCGCCCAGTCCTGCTACTGTTCCGTCCGCTGCGGCTTCGGTTGGGCCGAGTGAGGCGGTCAGCCCCACTGTAAGCCAACTCAGCGCGGCGTTTGAAAAGGGCGACGTGCGAAACAACCTCTACCTCCCCCAGCGCCGGTCAGCCCCTGCCTTAGCGCCAAAACCCAAACTTCCAGCTAAAGGAGACGCAACTGAAAAAAAGGTAAAAACTGTGAACACTCGCACAAAAACAACCCTTTGAATTAACTGAGTTAAAACAGATCTTTCTTGCATTCAAAGGCACATTCTGTTGGTAAGGAGGCCAAAAAGGAGATAACAGCAGAATCAACAAACACCACGGCAGCTCTGCCACCGGAAGCAGCAGGTTCTGTACAAAGGAGCGCTGCTGGACAGGCTACATGCCAAGAAAACGATGGGTTTGGACTGTCATTAGATCACTACTTAAACTCATCAACGCCTTCAATTACAGTGACTGTAACGTCTGCCTCATTTGAGGCAAAACCTGAGTCCCAGTTGGAAGGAAGCGAAGAAACGGATTCAACTATGGTGGAGTCCCAGGCCAAAGAAAAGGACGAGTCCAATGAGGCAACCGGAGGGACGTTGGTGCAAGCCGAGGTCCACGCTTCACTAGAAAAGAAAGAGAAAGAATCTTCGCCTTCCTCCGGCGAGAGAGAAGACTCTGAATGGAGGGAAGCAGAAGAGGACGAGAACGACGAGGACGGCTCACGCAGGGAGGATTACTCAGAGGGAGATCTAGTAGAAATCAGTGCTTACAGCGGAATTGGCGAGGAGGATTCAGGGGGAAGCCAGCTGGACGACGAGGATGACGAAGAAGACGAGGAGGCATATCAGCCAGAGAGCAGTTGCTCTGAGATGCCCGGTCTCCCTGAAGAAGAGGAGGCCCCGCCTCCCAGCAGAAAGATTTGCTTCAGCACAGACCCAATCAAGGTCAGTCAGTGTTTGTTGGCTTACGGTCCTCCAATCTCTACCTTACAGGTCATTAAAACGTACGTTTTAAACGTTAGAAGATGCTGAAATTTGGGTAAACAGGTCAGGGAGAATGTTGCGGAGCAGAGACAGTATGGCTCAACTTCAAACCTTGTGGACAGGGAAGCTGTTTAAGGTTTATGGAAAGATGAATGGAGCAAGAAAAGGCATTAGAGGCTGTAGCAGACTTTAGACAGGGACGAGGTTCACCCTCCATCTGAGTCACCGCAAAATGGATCAAATTATGTTTATTTGTTAGAATGTCCCAGTCAAAGTCCAGGCCAGTCTGTCGCAAGCCTTAAAAACTGATGCTCACAAATGCTCTCCAGTTTGAAAAAGAAGCAAATCTTCGATTCCATAGATTTGATGTCCAAAGTTGACAGAGACATAAAGCAACCGACTTGCACATGTAATAGTAGTAAAAGGGGGTTGTGCAAAGTACTCTGTTATCAATCATTATTATCAATCAGAATTAACTGAATATTTCTGACGATTAATTGATTGATTGGATAAACAAAATTTGTACATTATGCAGATTTTTCATTAACCCATCTCAGCTTATACAATATTAGAAACACATTTAAAAAACACAAATAAACAAATTATTCAGCTTTTTAAAAAAATGATACCTAAAATGCAATAACATAGCATTCCTTCAAAAGCATACATTAATTTTGAAAATGAACAGTAGTAAATATAATCCTGTTGTTTTGTTCTAGAACAACTTGAAAAACCTGGCAGTATGACTTGGGTTTGTGAAGTTGCACCTGGATCAATGCTTAAAGTGTCTAGTTTCTACTGCAAATATCTTATCACTTGAAATAAGACAAAACAAGTAACTTTCCAGCAAGATGATGTAGTAGCTTGTTTTAAGTCAATAATGCCATAATACTGAGGAACAAATACTAGTTATACGTGAAACAATCTGCCAGTGGAACAAGACATTTTCCTGTGGGAAGTTAGTTCTAAGTTGGTTTTGCCTTCTGTCAAGTGAACCAAGACATTTTTGAACTAGAAACTAGACCAAAATACTTGATAAGACTTTGTATTTGTTCAGGTCAAGCTTGCTGAAGTCTTGTCTAAAAGGTCATGTCATTGTCATTCTTCATTCCCACTTTAACGCCACGAGGCTTGAAGTTATTAAAAGTGACTCCATGAAGCTGTTCTGTTGTCCTTTGAAATTTCTGCACAGTAAAATTAGACAGAAAAAAAATCACCCATGTTTTTGTCCCATATATGTGTGACATTAAGGATAGTTCTGACACTTCTTTGCATCCAGTTAGAGCAATGATCTGAATGAACTAAGATGTCCCTTGGAAAGATGAGAGCAGAATTATTATATCGTATTTGACCACATTCGACACGGCTTCACGTTTGAAAAAACCAAACGAAGCATGTCGGCACAAACAGAATGCACGGTGGTGGAGTACTCATGTTGCGGGCTCATTTTGAGTTGACCACGAATTTCCTGTATGCCAAGACCATGTCTGAAAGTCAAAGCTCGGCCCAAACTGGGTCAATCAGTGGGACGGTAGCAGGATGACTGAAAAAGAAAAACCCAGACTCCTCGGACTCAACGGAAAAACTGTGTAGAAGTAAGTGTTGCGAAACTGAACGTTGTTCATAAAAGAAGAGATACAAAGGACCGCTAGCATAACGGAGACAACGACTACCTCACATTACTGACACTGAAGGTGGTTCTGCAGGCTGCTGAGTCATGCTTACTTTTTAAATTTGTGCTTCTTCTCAGCTTAATAAACAAAACAAACACAATATTGTCTTATTTTATACTCTTCAAGTTAGAGTTGCATCAATTCAGAGTCAGGTAACAACTTTTCTACCAGAAATACATGTTCTAAAACAAACCAGAAGTACCTGGGGGCATTTTCTTTTCACCACGCAATTTTCTGCTAACTGGAGTTTATGCTACGTGCACGTGAATGTGGGATTTGATTGTTACCAGTCAGCTGGCTGAACACTTCCTCTAGTCTTTTAAAATGAACAAATGTACCTGTCCAAACACCGCTTTTTTTTGTTGTTCCAACTCTACTCTTCTTGTTTCTACCAAGACTGCAGCGGTGAGCTAGCTTGTGACGGAGCGTTGTGAAACATGCCTCTGCTCGCAGATAGTCATAATGTTACCAACATACTTCCTCTGTTATACAGAGCATTTAACGGCTTGTCAGAGTGAGAGATTAGAAAGTGTTTGAGTTTAATATAACTTGAGAACATGGGAGGCTAAATAACGTGCATTGATTAGGAGGATCAGATTTAGCTTAGCTTGCTGTTTTAAGATGATGGTTGTAGAAAATGATGCATTTTTCATGTCACCAGGGATTTTCTTTTTCATTTTCTTGACCAAATGTTTAACCGCTCGCCTGTGTTGTGTTGCCTCGGGCTGCTTAAGGTAAAGAAATGGCCTGAAGCGGCGGCGGCAGCTGCTGCAGTTTAAAGGTTCAAACCGCTACGTGCTGCAGGTCCTTCGTATGAAACACAAATCTCTGATTTTTATTTCTTGCAGAGGACAGAAAAAGCCTCACATTTGTTTGCATGTGCTCTTCGATAATTGTGTGCAGTGGAGGAAAAAAACTGTTATCTAGATTTTAATGTTGATACTATCATAGCTGATAAAGATTTGAGCTTCTTATAAAACATTTTGTGCCGCAATGATTCTTCAGCTTTTATATTCTACAATGAACCAAATAATAGGCTTGAAATGTTGACCTGATTTTTCATGTTTAATATATGTTGGACTTTACTTTTGTTTGGTGATTCAGCTGCATATAATAATTATTTAATCATCATATAATTAAAAGAAATTGACATAGATAGAATACCACTACATAGGCCCAGGCAATGAGAGCAATGAATGTAGTAGTTGTACATGTTAACAGTTAAATGTCATTCACTGCAGTTTGGGGGTATTGATCTGATGCCAAGTAAACAAAGGGTCAGTGTCAGGTTAGGCAGGCCTGTCGTAATAACTAATAAATTAATTAATAATAAATTAAAATCAACGCCATCATTTCCATTTGCATGATTGTTTTTCTCATGTCTGGATGACAAAAACCTTCAGTCTGGTTGGTCTCAACTAGTTTACAGAGACTCCAGTGTCCACTTTATTTGCTTTGTTTATTTATGTTGGATATTTAAGATGTCTTCCAGTTCCAGTGTTAAATGTTCATCAGAATTTAAAGGTCATTAATCTTTGCATTATTATCACATTACCATCATACAGTACTAGTTGAACACGGACTCAGAAGATTATTATCATTTATCGCAATAACTGTTATCGTGACAGGCCTAATCAGAGATACTCATACTTTTATTTAAGTTTGATATATCATTAAACTTCTGACCTGTAGGTATTTGTGTGGTTGAATAAAAAGGCAACCCACAACTTTCAAGTTTTAATTTGTAAAGATTTTTGAAAATCGTGCACAATTCCCCCTCAGCCTCACAATTCTGCACAACTTCATGTCGGCCTTTCACTTGAATATCCCACCAAAAAATTACATTGAAGTTTGTGGCTGTAGTGTTAAAAGAAAAAGCAAAAATGTTGCATAAATACTTTGGCCAGGTACTTTAAGACAGATTTTTATGGCTAAACCAGATGTGTGTGGAAGAACTAGCGCAGATGGAGAAACCTCTTCTTGAGGTTTGCAGCCACAGTCAGAGAAATATTCTCCTTCCAGAGACACCCAGGAGATTCACAGCCTGGGCTTGTTCGCTGTAATTACGTCTCAAAGCTGGTTGTTAATTGCTGTTCTGATAATATGTGTTGAGAGCTCAAATCTCTCCCCCTCACTCCTCCCTGTAGAGCTTTGCAAGACTGCAACCTTCCTCAGCTGAACATCCTGTTGTAAAATTTCCGCTATATCTGTAAAGTCATGTGACTACAATGCTTTTCAGAAGACTCAGCAGACTTTGCAGTGTCACACACAGACTCAGCAGCCAGTGGAAGGTCGTAACAGGCTGAGGAACGGTCGTCAGGTCTCACGCCCTGACGACCTTCATCTCGCCTGAATTCGATGTGTCTGCGCCCGGCTGCACACAGGACTACCTCTGTGAGCGTGTCAGCAGCAGTTGGAATGTGGTGGAGTTTGTTTGCTTTCCTTGGAATAAAGAAGGGCAACACGTACACGCTCACACACGTATACGCACACACACGTATACGCACACTCGCGTTCAGCTCAACCGAGGGAAGCCGATAGATAAGAATCACAGAATGTAGCTTTGTTTGGATGAAAAGCCACCTGGTGTGTGCTTTTAAAGAAGCTGATAAGCTAACGTTTCTGATTCCTGCTGATCTGCTCGGTGTAGAAAGAAGCGCAAACTGTTTGGCTGACCAAGAGGAAAAATGTTTGCAATAAAAAGGCATGTTCTGTGTTGCTCCGCTACATTGATTCTGATGTTATTTTATGTGTAAAGTGTCTGTACATGTTTAAAAAGTCTTTAATTTATGTCAAATTGTAAGTTGGTCTTAAATTTTGTCCTGGCAGGATTATTTAATCTTGTATAGTTTATTTAGTTTGAATTTTCTGTCAGACAAACGTTTAAGTCACGTACAGATATCTCCTTTGCGTTTTGTGACTCGAGGTGGTGGAAGCTACTCCTTCCCTTGGCAGCCAGCTTTTTGTGCATAACTTTATCGCTGGTTTGCTTGATGACGTTCACTTCCGTTGCCAACCCATACGATGCTACATTCACTCTGTGCAAGAAAGCTTGCCACTACTTTTATTTAAAATCTCACATTTTCTTTTGTACATTTCTGTTGTAATATAGGTCTTAAATTTCATTCAAAATGGTATTAAACAGTCTTAAACTATATGGCTTCTGAATCCCAGTAAAAAACTGGGAGGAAAAAGTGATCGGATATTCAACAACGGTTCAATTCAGCTTCAGAACACGCAAACCTAAAGTTCTTAATCCATCCAAGACTAAGTATCGTATTTTATCCTTTCCCTTTTGAATTTAATGGGCCTGGCTTCAGCTGTGCCCAGAGAGCTGCCCTCTGTCTTGGTGCCATGCTTCTTTAACAAAAGCAAATTATAACCCAGAGGACTGCCAGTGCCTGAACACTTTCCTCCACCAAATATGACTCACTCCTAATTTTCCTGCTAATCATCCGTCAAACCTTCCTGCATCGGCGTTCACATGAAAGGGGATGTATGTCGCAAACTAGCTGAGGCTCTAAATGTAAGAAAGAGGGAAGGAAAGGAAGAAAGAAACAAATGAATTGAAGCACAAGAAAATAATAATACAACTCCACATTTGTCCACTTTTGGAGGCTGCGTGATCTGAAATGGACTGAGCCTTTAACAAGAAGTTGGCTGTGGAAACATGCTGAAAAGAATAGAACCTTCAAGGAGGTCGTCTTGTCAGCTAAAATTAGAAAACACTAAAAATGCCAAAAAGCTTGTATCACCTGAATAAGACTTAGAATCAGCTCCTTTTGACATACATCATGGGTGAGGACCCAAATGCAGAGAACTCAGCAGTATGAACATAGAGGAAAAGGGATTTAATAAAGAAGTTTGAAACTAAACACAGAGAAGATACAATCTTCAGGTGAGTCTAATCGGTGGAACCTGGACGAAACACTAAAACCTCACAGTGTTACCTGATGTAGGTTCCTTCCACAGTACTGGAATGACGGTAGATGCTAAAAGTGTAGTTATGAAACCAGGACAGTCATATGGAAGCAACAATTTAAATGTGCACATTCCAGCCAGTTACGCTGTGATCTGGATTTCGTTTGCCATGCTGGATAGGTTTCCCACGCTCCTGTGTCACAACACAGCCAGCTGCAATAGACTACATGTACAAAAACACAGCACAGCGTTTTTACTGAAGACCATCCGGTCTCATGTGGAACCACATTGTGTGCTATGGCCTTTATCATGCAGTCAAATAACATGGGAGTCCAGGATTCCTACACAGACAAAAATCAGGAATGTTTAAGCATTTGCTCATGGGAGAAAATATTCTACATGTTGGTGGGATTTGTAGTTGTTTTTGTTTTGTTTTATTTTTTCCTACCATTAACATGGAAATTCAACATATCTCCATGAAATGGGAATGACAATAAGAGCAATAGTCTACCTATTTCAACATTTTAACACAAAAAGGGGAAGCTGAAAGTTTCTTAGGAGTTGATGTAAGTGAGTTCTGCTGAGTTCAACAAACCTTATCTGGTTATGGATTTCATACGTTTTGTTCGACATTGATTTGTCCTTGTTCTATTTATTTATTTTTTTAGTTTTTATTATTCTCTTAGGTTGACTCAGTAGTTCTTGCAGGGAACTTTAGGACCCTATTGCAGACAAGCTCTTGCAGACATTTACACAGCTTTAAAGTTACTGAACAGGAAGGAAGCGTGACAACAGGAAGCAGTCTAACAATTCTGCCCTATGACCTGGTTTCTGCTGGTGTGTGTGTGTGTGTGACAGAGAGAGGTAGAAAAAGAGAGAGACACACACACAGAGAGAGAGAGAGACAGTGTCTTCCACACACTGGAACGTAAATAATACAGTAAGAAAAACCTCCCACACAATAAAATCCTTCAGCTCTGCCTTTGGTTTTTGTCACACAAAAATCACACACACATATATATATATATATATATATATATATATATGTATATATATATATATATGTGTGTGTGTGTGTTTCTACTGCAAGATTGACACTAAATGTGCCAGGCTTCCATCTAAATGCAGCCATGTGATCAACAAGATGGTTACCAAGGAAACCGATGCTGTTGACCTTTTTGGGCTGGGGGAGGGGAATTATAGATAGCAACACAAATGAGAGGGTACAGTGAAAGGAAAGGCACACTTAGTTTGAGATTTACAACAAGAAACATAAAGTGACTTCTTGCTTCAAATAATGATACATGTCTATATACATATATATGTGTCTATATCTATTTGTAGATATATCTCTTTTATCTCTTTTAATATTGTGATTTTATGTGACTGAACAACACAAGGTAGAGCATAATTTATGGTGTAGTCGTAGTTTTTCAAATTTATTTTACAAAAAGTATATATTCAGACACTGAAGAGCCAATAAACTGTCGAACAACACCAGTCTTTTGGGGAGTGTCTACTGGCTAAAACCATTCTTTTCTGTAAAATAGCTCCAGAAAATTGATGAACAGCAATTTTCATGTATTGTCACTGATTCTCAATTGAATTCAGGTCTGGACTTTGACTGGGTCATTCTAACCCATGAATATGTTTTGATCTAAACTATTCTAGTCCTGTTGGACGGTGTCCCGATCATCTTTCCCATTAACTTTGACCATTGTCCTTTCCCTGAGGGACAAAAGTCGTGGTTCACATTTAGGCCAAAAATGTTCAACCATACAGAAAGATTTTCTTTAACATTCCAGTGAAGTGCTGAGTTGCCTGACCTTTAACTTTTGTCATATGCGCAGGTCTTCACCACCTACTCTAATGAAGACTACGACCGGCGCAATGACGACGTTGACCCCATGGCTGCCTCGGCCGAGTATGAGCTTGAAAAGAGAGTTGAGAAGCTGGATTTGTTTCCCGTCGAGCTGGAGAAAGGTTTGTACACATGTTTAAAGTCGCTAAGAGTCACTCCGTCAAGTCTCTTATGTAACTACACACACCACATACACACACAGATACACTGGCGGGGTTCTCTCAGAGGACATACACTGTCTGTCTGCGTGTAAATCTTATCTTCTTATGGGATTAAAGTTTGTGTGGATTAGCCTAATTAGCAGCTGGTCATTCTGGAGGTAATAGATTAGAACCAGCTGGTATGTGGTATAGCTAATTCATGGTTGTACTTATTTTGTATTTTGTACTTACACAATGGGTCTGACGTACTTCATAATGTTTCTAAATTTATGAAGTACTTGTTTCGACTGGAACGGTATCAACAGGCTGACTGGAAAACAAGTATATGGATTAGCTGTTTGAAGTTATTTAATGTACTAACTTTTTAGCAGACACCATGAACTTATAAGCCAAAAGAAGTAGAAGAACAGGATATTCCTCACTGTGTCGCTGTGTTTTTGCCTCTGCGCGCCTCAGACAGCGACGGCCTCGGGATCAGTATCATTGGCATGGGAGCAGGAGCAGACATGGGCCTGGAGAAGCTGGGGATCTTCGTTAAAACTGTCACGGAGGGTGGAGCCGCTCACAGAGACGGCAGGTAAGCTGCCCACCTGTCTGTACTCGTCCTGATACTTGTTTCGACTAGAACGGAATCGACAGGCCGAATAGAAAAATGATGTTTACAGTGGTTTACAAAACTATTCAGAGCATGTGAACTTTTCCACGATTTGTCACGTATGTCCACAAACTTTGATGCCTTATTGTATAGTAATTTTGTGTGATGGAGTAACTCAAAGCACAGCATAATGGTGAAGTGGATTCACAAAGATGAAAGGTTTTGAACATTTTCTGCTAATAAAAAACCCAGTCTTGAATAATTTCCTACTTCTAACAAGTAATCTTCCTGGAATTCATTCAGGTGTATCAAACTAAACAAGGTTAGAAACAAATTAATGCTGCTCCTTTTTTTTTTTTATTAAACTTTTCCATGTAGCGTTTTACTTCCATTTCATGGTTGTGTTAGCCTGGCCATTGCTTTCATATCCAATTCTGCTCGATTCTCATCTCCCTTCAGTGCGCCATATTGGATTTCTTCCATTGAACTTGATTTCTCACACAGAATTTTAACCAGGCCAGAATGTGAATGATGATGTTAATTTTTTTGTGCTGTTTAGAATTGTACTTTGCCTGTTTAGGGTTGTAGTTTTTACAATGGCAGGAAAAAGAAGTTATCAAAGCCATTCAGTCCGTGTTGGCCACACCTCCAAATATTGAGCAATTAAAGTCAGAGCAAGAGGAATGCTTAAGACATTTTATGACTGGCAAAAATGTTGTTCAGCTCAGCAAGTCTCTGTTCGAAGTGTGGGATGGCGATTTCTGTTAAGGTTCATAAAATAGCTGGCGCATCACATACATCAGCTTTAGAATTGAGTAAAATCAGATCCAATCGTTTAAAACTTCAACAGAGTCCACAGCTTCAGGAAGCAATCATTCATCATTAACTGAAGGTCCACACCCTCTGTACGAAGCAAACCGTAGAATGAGGAGCTAGTTTATACAAGACAGTAGTTGTGTTGCCATTAACCATAAAATTGCGCAAATTCAAATTTCGAAAATAAATTTGCTTTATAGAAACACGGCAATTTTGAAAATCATTTTAAAAAACTGACGGGTTTTTTTTGATAAAAAGGTAAGATGAGGTGGTTTTTCAGCTGTCGAAATACATATAGTTCCCAAAACTGCAATAGAAACATTTTTGTCACATCATGAGTCACGTGATCAACAACCAGATGTTACTGCTGGTGGAAATGATGAAGAGGACGACAGGCAGTAGTAGGAGGATGATGGTTTGTTTTTTTTTCAGACAATGTGCAGCTGACTCCACCAGAGCTCTCACAGCATTAGTTATGTTGAATCCATAGCTTTTCGGTAAAATGGTCGCTGGATTAGGAGTAGGTCATGTAATATTTTGCATCAATTGCTGCCATAATTTTTACAAGCTTTTTCATGTGTGATTTTAATTTCATTTCTTATTTAAAGGAAACAAACCATTTGTGAAATTGTGGGGTTGTTTTCAACATTAGCAGAATATAATTATTTGTGCGCATTTGTTGTGGAAACACAGCTTATGCCTGTGTTGGTGTATTACATAACATCCCAATAAATTCTACTGACCTTTTTGGACTTTTTCAAAAGGTCTCAGTATTTCTGAAAGCCTCTGGTGTCACTGAAACTGTTCTCTACAGCTTACTTCCTTTCTGATACTGGAACTTAGACACTGGCGGTTTGGACTTATGTTGAAAACAGTACTTAAGGTGGTTCTGTGACTGCATACAGTGGGTTTATTTCTGCTGTGCTTTCAGGATCCAGGTGAACGATTTGATAGTGGAGGTCGATGGGACCAGTCTGGTTGGCGTCACCCAGAGCTTCGCCGCCTCTGTCCTCCGCAACACATCAGGCACAGTCAAGTCAGTTGCATTTGCTTTCTGCAAACTCATGTTTTTAATTTTTGAAGCTAATAAAGGAGTTTCACGCTTCAAATGTGTGGGTTAAATGTTTTTTTTTTACATTTTTTTTAGGTTTGTTATTGGCAGGGAAAAGCCGGGGGAGCAAAGCGAAGTGGCTCAGCTGATACAGCAAACTCTGGAGCAGGAGAGATGGCAGAGAGAGATGATGGAGCAGAGATACAAACAGTACATGGACGACGACGAAGAGGTAGGGGGAAGACAGGCAGCATGTCAAAGCGTTTATTGAAAATAAAAAAGTACAGCTTAGATAACTTGTCCAGGTTTTTTTCTGTCTGTATTTCTGAAGAACAAAAAAACAGAGCGCATCGTCAGCTGTGCTGCGTGCGGCTGCTGCAGCTTCACGTAACCACAGGAAGTCAAAAGTGTCCTTTCAGTGTGTGTTTGTGTTAAGACAAAATGTCGTCTGTGTGCAACTGCATGGCCTGTCCTTTCTCAGTCTAACTTCTCCACCTTGTGGTCAGAAAAGGGAACAGAAACCTTTCAATTAGCATATAAATTACCTTTGTTATTTGATGCCAAGAAAATTACAATTAACTATTAAAAATGTGTTTAATAGCTCCATCTGCTTGTGTGTTTTCCCTATGAATTAGTCATGTAATTCCTGTATAACTCAGCTGTAAATTGGATAGCAAAAGGAAATTAAATGGATTGTTGAAAAAGCATCGAGGATTGTTTTTGCACCTGCTAATATTATTTGGGAACACAATACAAAAATATGTACTTTACATATTTATACCTGTTTATGTTGTTATATGCCCAAATTAACTTATTAATTTGGGCTACTTTCAGACACAAGTATAGTTTTTGTGACAGATACTGTGAGAACGGTGCGTTCAAGGTCACACGCAGTGTTCGTTTTTCCACAAATTGGCTAGAAAGATATATTTTGGTATCATCTAAACGGATATTTAAATACTGTTAAAGTCCATATAAATTCATTTATATTCACAGAAAATACAAACAGAAAAAAACAAAGTTAGGAGGTTTTTTTGTGCTATTTTTGCCATAAATACATTAAAATTTCTAATAACAGCTGGGTAAATGGTTAGCTTCTTTAAAACCGTACGTAGTCACATAGCAAACATATAGACATTAATCCTTGGTGTGAAAAAGAAGTTAATATAGACATCTTGTTTGCTGTGGTCTATACACTGATATGAAGGTTGTCTTTGTGTCAATACAGAAGTGTAAGCAGAGCTGAAAATCCATTATGATGATAACATCATGGCTTTATAACCTGATTGCAATTCTGTTAGTTTGTTCAATACAGCCTGTTAATGTACGGCTAACTTACTTTGTGATGTAGCGCAGAAAAAACAAGATAAATGGTCAGGAGATTACCATTAATCATTTGGATTCACTTGGATTTTTTACCTTAAGGGCTCTGGCTACATTTAGTCTTTCTCTTGAATATTCACATTCAATATACAGCATAATTTAATTTAATTTAATAAAACTTCCTTCCAATAATATAATTTTTTTAAACAAAAAAATTATTGAATTTGTTACAATTAGTCAACTTGAAAAGTGAAGGTTTCTCACTAGCCTACGCTGCAAATTCCAATATGGCTGTCATGTGTATCCAATAGAGTGAAAGTTGAGATAGTAGAATTTTATTAATCAAACAATATACTGTTCAGTCTCAAACATTGAACATGGTCCTTTAAATGCTTGAATATGTTGTTTGATAGCTTTTATTGCTAAAAGAGATTATAGTAACTGGGAGAAGCAACCAGCAAACCATACTGCTGTTCCTACTTTTTTACTGAGGCGCTGCCACATTGTGATAAACGTTCTCAGAGAAAAATGGGACATAGTTTAAGCCCATAACACTTGCAAGACTACTAGCTAGCAGTTAAATGATTGTTATCATCAGTTTCCTTCTCTATTCTCATTTTATGCTTCTAAATGTATTTTATTTGCCTTCCGTCTGTGGACAGACTGGCGAATACGCTACAGACGAGGAGGAGGAGATGAGCCCGATGTTTCCGAACTCCATCGAAGTTTTTGACCTGGTGGAGAACCAGGACACCCTGTCTCCTGTAGAGCTTGATCCTGAGAAGCTAGCCCACAAATTCAAGGAGGTGCGTTTGGTTTTCAGCAAATTTACTGAGGTTTACTTTTACTTTTTACTTACATAAACTTTTCTTCATTGGGTTTGTTATATGCTCTGAGCTAAAACCAAACGTCCTGGTATCTTTTTGTTGGTGTAGCTCCAGATTAAACATGCGGTTACGCAGGCAGAGATCCAGCTGTTAAAGAGGAAGGTGAGCCCACTTTGTTTTCAGTTCGTTTTCACAGGATAGTTACAAAAAACCTCCCAAAAAAAACAAAAACAAAACATGTGGTACAGAAGAGAAAACACATCTCTGTCTGATCTCAACAATGACTTAACGCTGGCTCTCCCACCCACATACCACCTCCTCCCTCCCACAATGACACCCCCTTACCTCCAGCTGGCTCATGCGGAGCAGGATAAGTTGCGTTGGCGGATGGAGCGCGCTCAGTTGGAGCAAAACATCAGAGACAGCAAGGAGAGGATGGAGAAGCTCGAGGGCTACTGGATGGAGGCACAATCCCTGTGTAAGGTAATTTCATAGAGAATAAATGAAAAAATAATAATAACAAGAACTCCCTTGTCCAGTAAAAGCTGGTTTCTGGCCATTTAAACACTAAGCATGTGCTTTTAGGCTGTGGATGAACACCTGAAAGAAACCCAGGCCCAGTATCAAACCCTAGAGAGGAAATACAACAAAGCCAAGAGAATGATTAAAGAATACCAGCAAAAGTAAGAGAAGTAAAAAACGGAGTGGAGTACCTGGAGCTCTGGATGCTAAATGATCAAATGTGATGGTCTTGAGCGTAGAGTTAAACATGAATGTGTGTTTATGATTTGTAGGGAAGTCGAGTACCTGAAGAAGGAGACCGCTCAGCGGCGTGCACAAGAAGAGAGTGAGGCGACACACAAAGAAGAAACAGACAACCTGCAGGAAAAGGTTGGTGACCTGCTCGTGTTTCCGTTCCCTCTACGGATGTAGTGATGCTAGCTGTTAGCCAGCTCATACCGTTCCCTGTTAGTGCTACATCTTCTCATCTCAGTGCCTGTTTCCATAATACAAATATCCCAACGAACTATCAAGATTCGGAAAGTTCGGCTCAGTCATGTGACCTGTATCCCCCTTACATCCCACCCTTTCCTAATAGCGCCCTGGGCAACTGCCCATGTTAGCCATATCAAAAACCATCACTGGTTGTAACAGGCATCAAAAGGGTTTGGCTCATCATATCACTATATTATTATAACTTTTTACTCTGATTACAGCAAAAAATTATTTAGCATATTAATTATTAGTAATAATCATATTATGATTAACATTTCTTTATTATTTTTGGTTTGATACATAGACTGAAGCATCTTTATAGAGTGGTAATATACCACACTCATATTACCTCCTCAAACTGCCAGCCTCTCTGCTCCATTAGAGGTTACCATGGTTACCGAACAGACATGCTGATCTCCTCTGTGCTCTATAAAGTGGATGGTTTGGAGTGAGATAAAACTATGAATGCTTGGAGGCAACTTCTCTGTCCACTTTTCACAGGATAGTTATTTTACATCACTACAGTAAATCTTATACAAGCCTTGATACAATTATGACAAAGACTAGTCACTAAACAAGTCATTTAGCTCTTTGCTACACATCTGAGAATGACTGTTTTCTTGTAATAAATATACAAGAAAACAGCATGTTGCGCTGTACATTTTTTTAAACAAATTCTGCTTTGCTAATGCGATAAAACGTCCACCAAACTGGGTTACAATTGATAGATTATTTTTGCATTCAAAAAGTCAGCGACAAAAACCTCATTGTCAATAGATAACTTTTCACCAGGTGACTATGAACGTGTCACCTGGTGCCATCCAGGAACTGAACAGATGCTGAGAACAAATGAAGGTGTGGATGCGCCGTAACTTTCTTCAACTGAACAGAAACGAAACTGAAGTCACCGTCTCTGGACCTACAGAGAGGAATGATCTAGAGACAACGCACAGATTCAGCTGGGAACTAGAAATCAGGCATAAAATCTGGGTGTAGTGATGAACTCTGACCTGAACATTCAAAGCCACATAAAGTCACTTACAAACACAGCCTTCTATCACCTGCAGAACATTTCCAGGATTAAAGGACTAATGTCCCAGCAAGATCTAGAGAAACTCATCCATGCTTTTATCTTTAGTGAAATTGATTGACTTGACTTAATAATTTGCTTATAGGAACCAAAGTTATAAACATCAGTGATTAGTATATGAGTGGATTGCCACCCAATGAGGAGCACAACCAAGGACAAATCCCTCGATTCTCGAACAAATTATTAGGTATTTCATGTTTTTCAGAGTTGTGCTTAGGAGAAATATTTTCCTTCTTTTTGTTATATTTGTTGTTGCATTATTTAGATTTTTATAAGCAAACATGCCGTACCAACTCAAATCGAATGTAAAAAGTTGCTAGGCTAAAATACTCGTTTGGCTACAAATGAATGAACCTTATATTGTGTGTTTTTTTCCCCCCACAGATTACAGACCTGGAGACCAAAGTGGATGCCTTGAAGAGCCCTTCACCACCCTAAGCTGCTGCTAAGTCCTACCTCCTATCTGTGACCAGAAGAGGGGGTCCTCAGCCTTCATTCAGACCAGGGCCATATTAAATCCCAACAACCCATCTGCTGCACGGACAGACCTGTTAAAAAAAAACTAAAAGCGGCAATCGTAAAAGAGAGGCTGAGGAGGACGCCGCTCCTCATCCCCTCCCAGAATGCACCACCTGTAATAACCGGAATCCTCCTCTTGTGTGTCTTCCTGTCAACCAGCTTGGCAATCAACTGAAATAACAATCACTTGACTTGTACACCGTCTGTGGATTTTTTTCCCCTCTCGTCATCAACGGTATCTTTCCAGGTTCTAATTATAATTCAACAGACTTTGTTTAAAACGAACAAACAAACAAAAAAAGGAGAAAAAAAAAGCGCTTTTAATACCCAGGCTCGTCACAAAGTGCTTTATAGACGGTGGGCATGAATGCAGAACAAAACGGAGCAAAGGACAAATGATTGTTGCTTTTTAAACTCAGTGAACCACGAGTTTGCTTCTTTTTTTTTCCCTCACGAAGAGGACGAGTTGTTCTTCTGTTCGTTGGCGTCGATCAATGGACTCAACGACTACTGAGACGAAGAGCGGTGGAACTGGCTGATGACCAGACAAGGAATCCTGATGGGGAACACAATGTTTAAAAGGAAAACACCAACAGAACGCTGGTAGTTAAGTAATAAATACAATAAAAAAACTGAAAGACACGTTTCTCATCCAAGCCTGTGAAACTGCAGAGAGCCTTGGAAACCCATCTCTGTGGTTTCCCCCCTTCAGCTGACAGTGTGTCTACCATAAAGTCTGAATGGCGGCGGTGTACATAGTCTCTACTCGTTTATTTAAAAGCTTTTAACTAGCTTAGGCAGGTTGGTTGGATCTGGTAGATCAGAACGAGGCAGTGGCATGAGTGAATGATGCTTCATATTGCTCCGTTTCATCTCTTTTTCTATCTGCATCAGTGGCAAACAGGGTGTAAGCGTTCTATTCTGTGCGGGTAGAGCTTCTCATGTTGTGTGCTGTCGGTGTCCGCAATATCTGTGGGCTTTACAGGCGAGCCGAAGCTTCAGCTCCAAGTTCTTTTACGTAAGACGTTTTTTTTTAGCTGGGTTTCAGAATGCCAAGCGCAGTGACATTCTGAAGCTGCGTTTCCAGTACAAATGTCCATAAAACTTTGTTGACATTGTTCCGTCAATGTTAAACCCCCCCCACAATTTCTCAAAGTGTTTCTATTAAGTAAGAAACGCAATTAAAATTACTGGTTCTTCTTCTTCTTCTTCTTAATTGTGGTCGGCAAGCAATCACACATTAATAAGTTTGTTCACGTGGTAATTTGTTAAAAAAAAACTTCCTGTTGTCTTCTTTGTCTTTTCCGCCAGGAGTAACGTTCGGCTGTTGATCACATGACTCGTGTGATGCGGAGAAAAAGTGTTTTTACCATCAGGCTGAAAAACCACCTCATCTTAGCGCGAACGTTTTTTTTTCTTTTTTCCAAAATTGCAGTGTTTTCATTTCGCAATTCCAATTTGAGCAATTTTACAGTCAATGGAAACGCAGCTTTAGACTGTTGCGTGACGCATTGATGGGGATATTTTCTCTCACGTTTGGATTTAAGATCCTCCAAACATTTCGGAGTCTGACAATTGTTTTAAGAACAAATGATTGGTTGTGGGGGGAAAAAGTTCGACATTAAGTGTTCACATCCCTGTTATAGCATCAATCTTTTGTGGTTTGAACAAAACAAAATCAACAAAATTATTGAACAATATTGTCCTGTTAGAAGTTTTTACTGACTTCTACAAAGCTGCTTTAATCTAGTTTTTTAAAGTCATGAAAATTACTCTGATTCTTAAAAGAAAAATGAAAATGCCAGTATTCTGGTAGGGGAACTGTTGATTATCTTCAGTCTTTATTTGATGTTACGACAAAAAACCATATAAGAAAAATAGAGCAATAATTAGGTCTTGATATTTTCAGAACTACAACATGTTTATTTGATACTTTGTGTTAAACAGGTTTTAAAAAAACCCTTATCCAAAAAGTATTAAATACCAATAACCCAAATAAGTCCCATACGAGAAGAAGTCTATTGTGAGTCCACATAGTAGTTGGTCCCACACTGACTTTAGTTGGGTTTTTGGTGTTCTAGAGCTCTATCAAGGTTTATAAGCTGTCAATATCTTACCTGCAATAGATTATTCTTTTAGCTTATTGACTTTGATGAAAGAGAAAGCCGAGTTAGCAAAAGTTGACCCAAAAGCAAAGCAAATTTCTACTATAATAAAACAATTTCCATCTTAGAAATGTTACAGTTGTTCATTGGAAAGTTATTTTTGCAGGTTTGCTAATTCTAAAAATAAATCTTCAGTTATTTACAGGGCATTCTGGGTATGTTAACCCAGGTGACTTGCTTATTGCTAAACGGAGTGTGTTACAATAAGTTTGTCCAAGAAACTGTAATGCAAAAATATAAGAATAACACAATTTTAATGATCATCTTATTGATTTTTTTAAACATATGTTTAAACTGTATGAAAAGAACTCGGGTGTTCTTTTCAGAGACACCTGAGACTATTTTTTTTTAATGTTTGTCATGTTATATTCTGACAGATGCAAATTAACTTGTTTGCTTGTTGAAAATAGTTATTGACTTATGTAAATTACCATAAGAAGTTAAGATGACTGCTGATATCCCCTCAACAAAACCTCCTCTGAAAATCTATATTATCCCTTTTGAAAAGCTTAGTATTTCATTTACATTTTTGGTAACTGTAATGAAGACTGAAGCTGGTTTGGTTACAGTCTTTTGTACAGTAACAGTGTTAAAAATGTCAAATTCATTACAATTTTTTGAAAACAGACTTGAATATACTGTAACAGACATTTCAGTGTTTGAACCTTTAGTATGAAAAACAGTTTGAAATTGTACCTCCAAAAATTTACACTCAAAAAGGTGAATTGATTTACAGAACATGTAAGGTCTCACTGCCCTGAGTGCAGAATATTTCAATTCTGTAAAGTTTATATTTCAGCATGCCATGTTGATTTCCTGCATGTAACTGTACTTAGCTAGCCTGTAGGTTGCTACAAGACAAACATGCTTTCATTCTAACGAACTTTTGTAAGGGTAACAAGTACAAACTGTAGCCCTCACAAAAATAACATCTAACAGTTGCTTTACCTTCACATTTAATTTAGTATATGTTCTTAGCCATCAGCTAGCAAAACCTTATTGTGTAAATGGGCACCTAAAAAAAATCACTTTTCGAATGCGAGTCCTCATCCTTTAGCTAGTAACACCTTATGGTGACAGGCTTTTTTTAAACATTCATATTTGAAACACTAATTGCCCTTAACCACTAGCTGGTAAAAACCTATGCTAACGGACCGTCTAAATATTACATTATATTTATATTTGAGCACATATCAGTACCTGTAAACCGTTAGCTGGTAAAACCTAGCTAAGGTTTAGCTTAATTTCTAAAGCTTTATTTGCTTTAGAAATTAAGCTAAGGGGGCATAGTGGTTTAACTTCTGGGTCACATTAGTGTGGGGAAACTTTAACATGATAAAGCACCAAGTTTATTATCCAGAAGATTCTGTGCATGTAAACAAACGTTAGCCAAAAATTAGATGCTCCCTGTGCCAGTATTCAGCCTACAGAATGACAGTGACAGCTGCCTAAAATAGGAAAATAAGATCTCTTAGGGGCATTTTGATGGTGTATGAAACTTATTGTCATGGCTGTTCAAAAATAAATCACATCTTTGCTCTGGTAAATACTAAAAGATGCTAGGAGATTTTAAAATCTTGTAGTGGAAGATAGCTGTTTGGAACGTGAGTCACTTTGCTTTTTAAATGCTGAGAATCGACTAATCGGCCTTGTCACACTGCTGTTACAGTATTCTGTATGTTTTTACAATTATATATTTAACTGTGCAGATATTAATGGTATCCACTGGAGATTAGTTATTTGTGCGGATGGTCTAAACGGTGCTTTAGGACAGTATAGAAGCGGTAGATTGAGTTGCTGTTGTCACCGAGAGCAGCAGGTTTTTTTGTCTCTTATTTGTTTGAATTAATTCATGAATGTGTTTATTGAGACAGTGCAGCTTGCTGGCAAGCTCTGATTAGGACACATTACTGTTAGTACAGGGCCCATGTTGTTTTGGTTAGAAATTCATTAAATGTGTTGTTTCTTTTTATTTTACATCCAGAAAAATGTCTGGACATCATAAATATGTCATGAAGGAGTTCTCATCTTCAAAAATCTTACAATACAAATATCAAATACACATGTTTACATTATATCCTCATAGTACAGGTTTTATTAGTATTTGTATGGTCAGACTGTAGGTGTCATGATTAAGCAATGAACATTTGGCCGAATTTAGAAGAAACGGGACTATGAGCTTCATGTTTTTGTTTGAAAACATTTTTGTTAAGAACTCCACACCTGCTGTATACGCCGTACATGATTCAGATTTTGTAACTATTTACACCAAGTATTTGTTAAGGAACCTGCAGTATGTTTTAAATATCAGTCAAACTGGATGGGAACAAGCTTGTTTGAAAGACTTTTTGTTTGTTTTTAAAAGAACGAAAAATCAGCCATAAGCAACTCACTTGAGTCCTATTATGTCTTTAGTATTTTTATTACAGTTTCATCTCTATTTTGAACTAATGTGAGCTGTACAATAGCTGTTGTATCACCACAACCGTGGTCACTTTGGGTTTGCCGTCTAAACACAGAAAGTGATCAGTTTGCCTTTTAATGATGTATTAGTTAACATGCTGCTTTTGCCTCTACGAAGCCTTTACATGTGTTTTACCTGATGCTGTCGGCCATTACCCCATTGTCTGCCCATTGCTCATGTCTGCATTGAAAACAATAAACTGAAGAAAATGAAGCTGCTACCTGTTTGCCATTGAATTCAGACCAAACGCCTAAGTCACTGGGCGAGAGGAAGCCGGAGTACCAGGAGAGAACACAAGGAGAACATGCAACTAGAAAGACCAGAAACATCCAGACCAAATGCCTTCTTGCTGCGAGGCAACAGTGCTACCAAGTTGAGTCCTGCTGGTAAGCAGGTTAAGCATTTTGCTCTAAAATCTTTTGAATAAAATGCATAACATTATCTACTTGTTTCTATTTAATATTAAAGATTTATAATTATTCGCTAAGTTTTAACACAGTTATCTATGTAAGATAAACGTGGAGCCTAATCCTGTAGCCAAAACATTGAACCCCCATGTTACGCCTGTGGTCACAGAAAATTATGGGTCACAGATTTAGCTGGAATCGAACCAGGGACCCTGTGAACTTGTTCTGGTGAGCGCGAGCTTTTTACCAGCAGTGCAGCTCCGTACTTCGACTTGTATATGGACACATTATTTCACTCCTTTACGCCACAGGACAACAGTAACATGTCATTTTACTCGTAATTTAAGCTAACTTGAATATTTACAAGCCAGCTCTTGAGAGACTGACATAACTCACCTACTCTCCGTGAACCACTTTGAAAAACTTTTTTCATCCTCAGAACGTCTTCTGCCCCAAGGCGCTTTCTTCTTCGCCTCTCCATCTTTAGCTCGACGACACTGGACGAGCATCAAACGGAAAATTGACAACGCCCTGGCATATGTTCAAGTAGAAAATAATTTTCACCCACTTTTTGCGCCACTGCTTTTCAACCTGCGCGCCGTCCCGGAGGAAGCCGAGTGGACCCGACCGCCCTTCCTCGTGCGCCGTTCTCGAGGGGCTTGGACCCCGCGTGCTTCTTTACTAGTTTTTTTAAAGCCAACATAAAACTACATGCTTTCTTTTTAGAACATGTTTATTCATTTTTTGGTGCAGAAAATAAATATAAAAACAATTTTTTATTTTGTAATATCGGGCAAGGTAACAAAGACCTGCTTCAGTCAAGCTTTGTGTCAGAAAAAAAAAGCCCGTTCATCAGTTCCAGCTCCAGTTTGAAACATTTCCTATTAAAACAAACTAAACTCATCTCCTCCACACAGACACAAGGATCAAGTATTCACCCATTTAATCATCATTAAAAAACCTTCTGCCCATCATATGTAAGATTATTTTATTCTCACCTTCAAATCTAAAAATAATAATAATAAAAAAAAATTAAAAGACAATTAAGTTTCTCAGATTTACCAACAAATGTTGCTCATTTATGGCAGAACCCAACATTAAATGGAAGCACAGTAATGATGGCACAATGATTCATATGGATTATTGATGAAAAACGTTACACAGGTGATTGGGTATTAAATCTGATTTCCAGTTAGAATTTTGAAAATGTTTGTTAATTCCAGTTAGATTAAAAAATAAAAAAAAACATTCAACACATCATAATCTAACTCTATGGCAACTACAGAAATATGGCTGGCTGGAAGCTAAATTATCAACCTGAAAAAAATTTATTAAAAAAAAAAAAAAAAAAGACATTTATATTGAAAGATACCCAGCATAGGTTAATTAGCTTCAGCCTGCATAATCCAGCGTTTCAATAAGCAATCAGTGACATTAACAGATATGAAGCGAACCCGTGAAGGCTTGTGTTCAAACCCCTGCAGAAGGCACCGACTCTCAGTGCAACCTCTAACTGATCAAATCAGGAGACATTCGTTGCAAAAAATTTGACAATACAAATTAGTTTTTAAAGTGAAAAAAATATAGAAGGCAAATAAGGAAGATAATGAAGTGTTTAGACAGTGGAAGGCTGGGCAGTAGTTCATATTAAAGACTGATCAATGAGAAAGCTTTTCCACATTCTGTCAAATTATAACCTCAAACATCAAAGTTTGCAAACTTCAACAGAAAAGTATTTTTTCCGTTTGTATTCCGCCTGTGCGCTGTGAGAGCTTGCAGCTTTAATAGCAGGACCACAAAAAGTCGCTTGTGTCTGGTCTCTGTGGATGCCATCTTTGATTTGCCAAACATTGTCAGGTTGCACTCGTTTCACAATCCTGGAGATGCAACAAACCGTTGGCATGCATCGGAGTGCACCGGTTGCAGTTTTCTGAATGATTTGATAACGATTTTGAAAAGTTGCTAAATATAGCAACAAAGTTGTTAAGTTGGCAAAGGTGGGTTGACTATTGTTAAGGGGACAGTTGCTGGTTTTCAGATCTTTGCGGAGGTAGACATCACCTAAAATTAAAGAATTAAAGAAATTGGGGCCGATTTATCTGTTCCACTCTATTAAATATTCGTAGGTACACTTCAATCTTTCACTCCAGCTCCAGGTAATTCCCATAAGGAGAGGAAAAGAACATGTAGATCGCGAACTTTAAAGTGAAAAAGGGCAACAGAGTGTAAACTTTGAAAGTCAAAAAGAAAGTTACCACTGAAGGCCGGCCAAAAGCAGTCCTGACATACAAGAACGTGATTTGAACTTACCTACATGAGGTGGAAAATCAACACTACCCTGAATACATCATCCACACAGTGAAATGTAGCAGCAGAAGCATCAAGTGGTGGGGATAGAAAGTATCAAAATGTATAGAATTTTTCTTTACTGAGTAGGTCTACCAATCAAAATCCCAATAAAACCCACTGATGTTTGTGATTGTAACAAGACAAAATGTGAAAAACTCAAGGGGTGTGAATAGTTTAAGGAAGAGCAGATGTGTGTCAGTTGGGGTAGTTTGAAAACTGGATTCGTCATCTTGTGTCGTCAGAGAAAGACCTTGAAGGGAGCAGTTAGAATTAGGCTGTGCAGCATCATGAGCTAGGAACAAACATAAATATAGCATAACAAGAGTGGATTTTGTTTTGTATTCCAGCATAAACACTAACCTGACCTCAAACCAACCAATAGATTAACCTCTGGCTCTGAAGCTGTTAGTGCGAGAGGGAAAGGAGATGCAACATTTTAAAGGATTGTTCCCACAGGGATAGAAAGTCATGTAAAAAGTGTGACTCAGTCGTCCACACCGATGTTGCGGAACAGATAGGACATGGACTCTCCGTTGTGGATGCGGCGGATGGCCTCCGACAGGATCATGCTGATGTCCACCGTTTTGATCTTTGGGCACTGGAGCTTCTGGAGCTCGTGGGGGATCGTGTTGGTCACCACCACCTGAGGGACGGAGGAGGAAACTATGAAGGAGGATATTACAGCAACAAAAAGACACATTAAGGTAAAAGCTCTGACCTCGTCAATGGCAGACTCTTCTATGAACCTCGGGGCGTCCGAGGAGAGGAGCCCGTGCGTCGCCATGACAAAGATCTTGTAGGCCCCTCTCTCCTTCAGCGTCTCTGCCGCCGCCACGAAGCTATCGACGTTATCGATGATGTCATCCTGCGGAACAAGCGAGTCGACGCAACTGGCTCAAAATTTAAATCAAGGCAAGTCTGGTGCAAGTTATTATTGCCAATCTCACCACTATGATGGCGATGCGTCCCCCTACGTCTCCCACCACCGTGATTGGAGGCTTTTCTTTAGGGATCAGCACTGCAGACACAAATCAATGTCTCTGATAAATACTGAAGGGTTAAACAATGGAGATGTTGGGGTTAGAGTTGGCGCTTTACATGGTATCTCCATGCTCGGGTGAATGGCTCCGGTGGTCTTGACGGTGGGGGGGGAGTGGCGTCCGTCTACCTGGTCCGACTCGGCGTCCTGAGCTTCTCCGTGGATCACCGCGATGCCGAGACGCAGCCGCTCGGCGAACGACTGAGCCCTGAACACCAGGCAGAGGACAAACCAGCCACAGGCTGCTTAGCAACACAACCTCCTCCATTTAGAGGTCGTCTATAAACTTACAACGTTTCTTCTACCACTGGAGACTTTTCAAAGTTTGTCAAATTCAAACTATAGACAATGTTTTCAACAGATTTAGCAAAATAATGTGAAGACAGAGGAAAAAAATTGTATTTTCTAAATGTAGAAGGCTGTAGAAGTTTGTTAGAGAACAATTAGTGAGTCGTCCATTCCACAAACTGGCCTCTGGGGGAAAGTGGTTAGTGGTTGTACCATGAAATAATGTGAAAACTTTTGAGAGACACTGCAACTTTAGTCTGTAAAGTCACAGTAAAACAAAGAGAGACAACCCGATCTTTACTCTAACCAGCAGATGAAGGAGAACCTACCTTTTAGCAGAAGCCGGAGATTTTGCAACAATTACAGCATTTCTGTAGTCGGGGATCTGAGGGTTTGAATGTAAAAAAACACAAATAATATGAAATGGTATCATAGTTAGGTTTGTCACCATCACAAGAGCTGTCACTGTAGCAAGTTTATTGTTCTTGCTGGGCCGAGACCATTATGAATGGAATTTAAGATCTAGATCTCCAAAAAAATATACAAACGTCGTCCAGCCAACTGGCGATAAATCTGAACACCACCCATGGTAGACGTATAAAAAGCTAGTTAGCAAGAATATGTTAGCAGTGAATCAAATAACACAATAAGATGTCTGTGTAATTCAACATTTTGCCTGACAGAAAAGTCCTGTGAGAAAAAACTAAATACAGAGAATATACAAGATTAATCCTGCCAAGACTACATTTAAGACCTGTGAGTAACATTTAAGGCCAACTTACTTAAAAAAAATTAATTTAAGAGATTTTAAGGCCTTCATTTCAAATATAAAAATTTAGGACCTTTTTTTTTTTTTTTTTACCTCCTCTTGGATGTACTGCAGCAGAAACGGAGACGCTCTCAGATTGTCCACTGGAATGTTGAAGAAGCCCTGAATCTCCTTCTGATGGAGGTCCATAGTGATCAGGTGGGTGAGGCCTGTACACATGCGCGTGTTCACGTCGTACACGATGAATTTTGAATATCGAATAAATAAATGACAGTGTGTGAGGGTCCAGTCCTCTCATACTTACCGGCCTTACACACCATGGAGGCGATGAGCTTGGAGACGATGGAGCCCCTCTTCCTCATCTTGCACTGCTTGCTGTAGGGGAAGTAGGGCAGGACGCCGGTGATGCTGCGCGCGCATGACGTCCTGCAGGCGTACACCATGATCAGCATCTCCATGATGGTGGTGTTGACGTCCCTGATGCGGAAAAAAAGAACAAACAGGAAAAACATGTAATTTTCTAGAAAATCAACAAAAAAAATTTCCCTCTGAAGCTCTTGAAGGAGGCGGAGCCAGGCGTGACATCACTGTGGCCAAACAAACAACGCATAGTGCTCCGTTATTCAGTGCCGATCTGGGCTACAGTTCAAATGTGTCTTATTTCAGTACACTTGAAATAAGACACAACTAACTTACAAGTAACTTTTCAGCAAGATGTAGATGCTTGTTTTAAGTAAATAAATCTTTAATATTGACAACAATTCTAGTTTAACAGATTATGTCACTTATGACATGGGAAAAATGTATTTATGAGTCAGCAAACAGTTCACTTGGATCTTTGTCTTGGCATTTCTTCACTCACTGACTGCATTTCCATCACAAATGTGAGCAAAACTTTGTTGATATTCAGCTAAGGTTGAGAAATCACAGGTGATCATTAAAAAAAAACAATGGTGCTCCAACATCCTTCAACTATTTCCTGTCGTCTTCCTCATGTTTGTGCCAGTGGCAACATCTGGCTGTTGATTATGGGACTCATGTGATGCTTTAAAAATGTTTCCATTGCGGTTTTGTGAAATAAACCAATTTTGATACTGCCTAAAAAAAAAAATCTAAATTGGCTGGTTCCCACTACGCCAATTTATTTTCGAAATGTAAACTTATGCAATTATATGGTCAATGGAAATGCAGCTATTGTCTCTGGTCTCTCTGGATCAGTTAGCAAAAACATGTGCAACTGCAATAACGCTCCCCAGTGAAACAGGTCATTTTAAAATCAGCTCTAGTTTGCAGTTGTGTCGTACTGGCTCTTATTTTCAGATGATTTTGTATTTTTAAAAACATTCATAAGTTTTTTTTCATGTCAGAACTGTAGTCTGTAACGAAACGCCATGAGGGGACTAAATGCTTTCTGAGGTTGTGTGCGCTCTGGTTCTTACTTTGATACAGTCTGGATGACGAAGACATCCTTGCCTCGCACCGATTCCTGGATCTGTACCCGTGTTTCTACGGAAACAAGGACGAGATATGGGGAAAAAAAATAAAGAAAAATACAGTCAGCTGCACAAACACACCCTGTTATCTCATAATAAAGCCTGTGACGTTTGTTCCCCTCCCCTCTTCTATCTGCCTACCAGACTGCTGTGGAAAACTGGACATACCAGCATTCCAGAACTAAACCAGGGATTAGAGACAGAATCCTTCCTGTAGGAGCTAAAACTAAACTGTTATCAGGTCCGGCGGAGTGAACTAGGAGCTGCAGTGACTTCAAATCTGCATTTGTGTGAAAACACGCCGTGTTTTACGGAAACGTATACTGTACTGTGACCTCACCAGAGTGGCTTCAATTAATCAATTTTTGATTTGCCACCGACTTGCATCAGCGGTGCTAAGATGAAACCTCTGGAAGTGTTTGGAAAGGTTTCAAAGTTTAAGAATCAGTGACTGGCAAGTCAATATGTTATCCTGAGAGACAAACAGAACCAGCTCTTCACAACCAGAGCGGAGGCAGAAAACAACCATTACAGAACTGGAATAAAGTCCTGTAGGTCTATTGAATTTGTGTTGTGCAGGAGAAACAAATCAAGATTGGCTTTTTGTGTATCGGCTGATCGCAAGTCTTCCAAAATGAAGGAAATCTGGACCAAACTGTCATGGTGGAAAGAAAATCCTGCATGGTTCCTTAATTTTGAGTCAGTGATTTTCTAATGAACTTTAAAAAAATTGTTTGTTTTGACGCAGTAGACGATTAGATCGAAACGCTACAGCCAAGTTTTGATTTACAAAAAGAGCAATACTAATTTATCAAAAACATGTGAGGTGTTGTAACTAAGTCTACTGGTTTAATTTATGTACAATAAACCAGAAAACCTCACAGAAACTCTCTTTTCTTATTGCCTGCTAAATCTATTTTATTTGAGAAATGCACATTCTATTAGTACATAAATTATGTAGTTATTGGTCAAATAAAAAACATCTAGTCACTGATTAATTTTGGAATACGCAACAAAAGTTGATATAAAAACATTAGACTGTCTTTTTTCAACAGTATTAAAGCTTACTTGATTATTTGATTAATTACTGTAGCAGAACAATCGATGATTAAAATAATCAATAGCTGTACACACACACACACACACACACACACACACACACACACACACACACACACACACACACACACCAATAGCACAAGGTACAATTAAACAACTTGGGAGTTTTCATTATTAATCTTCAATACAAACTAAATATTAATGCTGATGTAGGAGATTTTGAAAATAACTTATCTATTACATCATAAGTACTACTTTATGTGTGTCACATTGTAGCTTGTGATTGTAATGTGACAAAATAAAAGAAATAATAACTAAAAAGCCACAGCACGTGTTTTTCAGTCTTTTTAAAAATTGTGAGTTTTCTACTGGCTGCTATGACGACCTCAAAAAGCAACATCTACAGAAAACCCACAGATCGTTTTCCCAAACATATCGCTTAGAACAGTGTGTCAACACATATTCATATATCTTCAACACTGTAATACCGCTGGTCTTATAGTAAACAGTTATGGAGAAGGTACTTCCTGTTTGTCATCGCCTCACCTCTGTTTGCTTCCTGGTACACCTGCACCTTTCCCAGCTCCACCCCTAACCGCCTGGGAGGAGAGGAAACCAAACGGAAATTAGAAAAGTTGAGGAAAATCAAGTGATATGTGAAGGTCAAACCTACTAGCATAGCACATTTAAAACAGCAGCAGCTGACTAAAGTGCTTTGCAATTTACACCAACCACCATAACTCCAAACAAAGATTAAAACAATTAAAAAATAGATTTTCATGTATCTTATGTCATGGACACATAAACACATAGGCTTAACAGAAGCAGAAGGAACAGGAGACATAATTTTAATAATTTCACAAACAGAAATCTGATAAGTTAGGAACATCTGCAGCTTCACAATCATACACCATGTCTAACACATATAATGGTCCATGACTAAAATATGCTTAGCAAATACACATTTTCAAAGCATTGAAAAAAAAGGTTAAGAAAAAAAATTCAAACAAAAAAAAAAGAAAGTGACATTTATCAGAGGACATGTTTTCAGTTTGTTAACAAGGGCTGTTGCTTAGCGCCAGCTGTTAAAAGCCGAGCTGTTCATTTCCTGTAAACATGTCTTGATATAGTCAAAGGTTGTAGCTTGCGTCTGCAAAGTGGGATCTGCACTTTGCTTATATTTTATTTACACATAAAATGAGCTCAAAGTTGGTAACCTGACGTGTTGCCAAACAAACGGGAAGAACGGCGATCCCGCCTGATTCTCCTCCAACTCTGTGACGCTGCTGCAGTGGTTTATTTCTCTGCTGTGTTTACATTCTGACATTTTTTTTAAAGTCTGTCCCTAATCCAGGTTCTGGATTAAAAATGACAGGCCAATATGTGAAATGTCACAACATTTCCAAACGTAACCGTCAGTGTCCAAGACAAGTAACAGTGCAGAAGCTCAACGACATGGTTTGGTGCTCTCATGGACCTGGAAGGTCACCAGTCAACTGTGTTAGACACAGTCAAGATGCACCGACTGCAGCTTTCTGGCCGATCACCGATAGAAAAGCCTGACCGGTCTGATTTTGAACGATAACGGGGTTTTTTTGTTGGAAAAGTTGCGAACTATAGCAATACAGTTGCTAAGTTAGTAACAGTGTGATGATGTCTGTTAAGAGTAAAGAGGCGGATTTTCCACAGGTGGAGCAGATCAGTTTCCATATCGGCCAAACACCTGGAATGAAGGAAATCACGGCCGCTTTTTCAGTTCACCTCTGGAATACAGATTTAAAAAGGCATCCAGGGCAGACCGCCGTCACTTTTGAAGGTGATGTCACAATATTTAGATGATCACAATCTCACTTTTACACACTAAAGTGGACAGTGTGTGCAGAATCTAGTCACAATCTACCTGCATGACTGCAGCTGAGGCCCAAAGATTCAGAAAAATTGTTTTTTGTTACATATTTTTCATTTCAGACATGAAAATGTGTAAAACTTCCAAACGCTGCAAGCCTGGAGAACAAAGCTGAGACAATTAACCAAATTGATTGTGATGAACCGATTCTTGAAATTAGCGTCAACTAATTTAGCCATGGATTAATCGTTAACTGGAGTACACAGACTCAAACCCAAGGTGAACCAACGACGCCCTCAGAGCAGCAACTAAATCAAAAATTATGAAAAAAATACATTTTGCAATAAAAAAAACAACAACTTTCTTCTCATGTGGCAGTTTTAGCTTCACTTGGTTCAAATTTCATTTCTTAAAAAATAAAATAAAAGACCTTTCAGCATCTTTTGCTGACCAATTATTAATCAGTTGATCCAAAAGAATAATCAAAATTTTGTGATTAACTGTTGATGCATGCTTTGACACAAATGAGGAAGTGTTCACTAAACGCCTGTTACTGCATTTCAGGGGATAAAATGTTTATTTTCACATTTAAAACTCTAATCATTTGTATCTTATTGATTCCTAAGATTGTAACCACTTCAGACTTATAAAATAAGTCTAAGTGGTTAAAAGAAATAGATCTGCTGAAAGTGCACTGTGCATCTAATTACTCGTTAGAATTGCTAAAATTATTGTTCGTTGCATTCCTACTGGACACATTGGCAAAAGAAAAGTTATCAAAGCAACACCATTTTCCCTCCGTGCTCAAAGATGTGCTTAAATTTTAGTAGATCGTAAAGTTAGCGTCCTCGTCAGCAGGACTGCACTGACACGGAGATGTGAAACATCCAACCATTTTCTGCTCTCTCTCCTCGTTTCACATCAGCACGAGAAGTTTAACCAACACTTTCACCTTCTGCATAGCAGATAAAACCATGAAGAACTCCTGCGGTCTGTTCACACTGAGCCAACGGCGTGCTGCAGAGCGACGGCGACATCAGCAGACCCTCCTATACTCACTCGGCGATCCTCTTGCCCAGCTCGCGACTCGACGGGTGCGAGTTGGCGGTGAAGATCACCAAGCCGCCCTTGGTGTGGTTCATGTCTCTGGGGTCTCGGCCGCCGCTCTCGCCGCACTCAGGCAGTGGATCCCTGGGCACCCACGCTGCGCTGAGACCTTCCTGCAGGGGAGACGGACGAGCGCTTACTTCCTCCAGAGTTTATCCGACAGAACGCGAGGGGAAACAGGAAACTCGTTCGGGACGGACGGAGGCGAGACGAGTGGATCACGATTAAACGTTCTGTATATTTAAGGTTTTTCTTTTTTAAAGCAAAATTTGTATCAATTTAACAGAGGAAAATGGACTCAATAAAAGCACGGTTCTCTTACACTACAAAGAACTTTCACTTCCTTCCATTCGTAAACTTCCAAGAAGTCCCCATCGGCTAACAGGAAACAAAAACGTGACTTTTAAAGAAAGCCAGTTCGAGGTAAAAGTTCACTGTAAATATGAACCGTAAAAACGGAGATGAATTAAAAATAAGAGTGGAGAATTCATCCAATCGGACACGGTTAGCACCCTCCGTCCACTTCGATGTGGGAATACAGAGTTACTGTACATTCCTGCATCAGAAACTTTTTGCCCGGAACGTCTCAATTGTTTAGTCACACTCTAGCTGGTTATAAATTTTAAATGGTTTATGTTCTGAGACAGACATAAAAACAACCAAAACCTGGGGTTGTTTTTGTGGGGTTTTTTTTAGGGGAAAATGTTTTTTTTTTCCTAAAATATTTTTTTAGGACAAAGGGAAAATGTGTGGTTAAGAACACTATGATTATAACTTCCACTTTCAGCGACAGGACAGAGCAATATCTGTGTTTCAGCCTCCCACAGTCAGCGCGTCCTGTCAGACTGAACCACACAAACTTTTCAAAAATCTCTAGAACGCTCAGAGTGAATGGGGACGTTTGCGTGTTGCGACGGAAAAATACGTTGGGGGGTGAAGCACGTCAAAATGCATCAACACAACAAATCTAATGCGACGCTTAAAAAATAAACATTTGACGGAGTTTGGCTACATCGAGACCCACTGCAGGAAAAAAAAAAAAAAAGACATCAGGAGCGGTCAAACAGTAGGTAAAGCAGCGCACAGCTACCAACCACTCACCCGGAAGAGCATCGCGGTCAGAAAGCTAAACAAACAACCCGAAAAATGATTTAAGTCAACGAGCTGGCGGCTAAGACGCTGGATCTGATGCCCGCTGCGCGATACTGGTAGTAATATTTCACAGACGTAGCGCCGCTCAACCTCCACCAGACGGTGAACTCTCACACCAAACGTCTGCTTATCTAAATATATATATATATATATATATATATATATATATATATATATATATATATATATATATATATAAAACTTTCGCTATGTCCTAACATAAGACAGATAATCTCTGAAAAAAAAAATCAATCTCCTCTGCTTCCTCCTGGTATTCTGCAGAATTACTCAGCTCAGTCAGAAACAGCCAATCAGAGTCAACATTAATCAGCTCTCAGGAAGTTTTGATTTGAATGAACGTTTCCTGTTTTTTACTTGACATTATTTGATATAGACAGATTTATTTGACTCATATAATTTAGAGTACTGAGAGCCTTTTTGTTAAATATTATTTTACTGACTGCATGTTGTCCAGTTGTCCTTTTGACTGAGCAGCTGCGACATTGTGCCTGCAAGTATTTTGCATGTTTATGTATAAATTAGGTGAATTTATTTCCAGATATTTTTTTTTTAATTTTGCCAGATCACATAGTAGCATTTATACCTAAAGAGAAAAATTAACAGCCAATCCAGACGATCGGCAGTGATCGGTGATCGGCAGTGATCGGCCTTCATGGGTGATCGGAATCGGCAGCAAAAACCTGATCGGAGCATCCCTATGTGAAATAGAATGAGAATCACATAAAAGTACACAGACATGTACTAAATAAAGTGCAAAAGTCACGCCTGAAAGGAAGGTTAAGGCAATTCTCAGAAAATTGAGGGTGATATCAAAAGATATAACTACATATAAAACAGTGATAGAGTAGAACTAAATGAAAATATCAACACTTCAGTACAACTACTAGAAGCAACAATAATAATGCACGGCGCAGGACAGCTGATTAAAGCTACTCGCTCCACTCACAGTGGATTACAGCTCCAGCTGGCAACAATATACATTTTAATATACAGATTAGAACAAAACTGTGATAATATCAAAAATTATGGAGAATTTAAACAATAATGCGAGTCGGCGCATCTCTGGTTTGAGTTTATTATCCGATCTTGTGACTGGCTGTTCCATCCCCTCAAACAAACGGAGAATGTTTGTTTGTTTTTTTTTAGTATTTTTAAGCTGCAGTTCCAAGAATCCAAACTGATAACAGAAACATATCCAGAATATCATTCCTTGTTTGTGTTTTTTGTAAATAGTGGAAATAATGGCTTATTGTTTAAATTTTAAAACTGCAAATAAGCTGGTCTTACATTAAGATAAAAAGCAAAGTTAAGTCAGTGAATTCTAATAATCTGCATGACAATATTTTTAAGTACATATATTAGAAAACTAATTCGACGTGTGATCAATTGCGCTTTTTTCTAGCCTGTACAATTTGGAAATGGCCAAATCGAGTTAAAAAATGTACTATGAGGTTTACGATAAAAATTATGTAAACAATTTGTTTCATGGTAGACTATTTATGACGCCGTTTTAGATGATGAAAATCTATCACACATAGGAGTCTTGTTAAAACTGCACGTGCACCCCGATTATATATATGTATATATATATATATATATATATATATATAGATATAGATATACACATATTTTATTTTTAATAAGATAAGATATCTTATCTCTCTATATATTTTTTTTAATCTAAAAATTAAATGTTAATTATATATAATTAAATCTAAACATTTAATTATATATACATAATTAAATGTATAGATTAGTCTGAAAAGCCAGACATGCTTACTGACGGTATTACAATGATTATAGGAGCACATAGTGTTAATGGCTGTAATAAATGCCTTTACAACAACAACAGAGCAGAAAAGAAAATGCTAGGCTACAACCAGAAAAATGTACGTAACTGTTCAAACAAGTAATTGCTTCAATAAACATATAGAGGGGATTTCCTGCTGCTTTCAGTAGAAACTGCAGTTCATAGTGAGAATTGTGAGCATGTTAGGCGGTGGGGAATCTTTCATCGCACCATCAACACGGTCACGACGTTAGCTTCCCGTTGCTATGCTAACTGAACAACAAAATGTGTCTATTTAATTTATTCTAGCATAATAACAGATTAATGTAGGGGGCGTTCTAAAATCCCACCGAGAAGACTAGCACATGTTAGCAAATTGAGTTATTAATCCAAACTTGCAACTGAAAAAAATGTTCCGACTTTAGCAATATAGGGTAGCGACTAGCCAACATTCACGCCCGAGAAGCAACGCGAGATCTGGCTGAAAATAATTCTACCGAGGCGAAGATCCCGAATCCGTGAAGTGATTTTTCATGCGTCTCAGAGCAGCGGGTCTGTCTGCGAGGCTAACAGGAACCACCGAGAATAGGGAAGAACAAAATAAAAAAATAAAAATGAGGAAAGAAACCAAAACAGAGCTCCTCACCAGCTTGTGTATCAGATCCGGTCACAACCTGCAACCAGCCGTATTTGAATATAACTACGAGCCTCCGGGGCTTTTCAACCTGTTCGTAGTCCGACGGTCTGACTTTGTGACGTTGGGGGTCTTTGACGGACAAAGTCGCTAGCAAATGAAAACATGGGCGTAGAGAGGCGTGTGGGGATCCCTCATTGGCTCATACGGCGGAAACAATACGTTAACGCATCCGCCATATTGTAAGTGGCAAGTCCAGCTAGTTTTTTAAGTTAAAAAAGTTCTAAAAACGTACTTAAATGTACCTTAATTTTCCTCAATATTTTTTAAATTATTTTTTTAAATAATGGTAATAATAATAATAATATGTTAGGCACCACAACAGTCGTTTCACAACCAGTTCAAAGATATCTGACTCTTAAATAACTTCTGGAAGCTTTTTTAGGGGTGCCAGTTAAAGGGGCTACATTGACATAGCTACACAGAAGGAATGTAATCGGAATGCTTATGTGTTATCCACTTTTCTTTGTTTATGAATCGAAAGCCAGACAGAAAAATTGGAGTTTAGTGCCAACAATAGAGGCTCATTCCGGGACGCTATGTTTTGTCTTGGCCTCTAGAGGGCACTGTGTTGTTGTGAAATCTTAAACCATCTCGTTTAATGGAGCTCTAACGAAACAGTTAAATTATGTGAAACTGTGTTGCTGTCATGAGTTCTTCTCTATTTTTTTCCTCTTTACGCGAAACAGCTTAAAAATTACCATCATATGACCAAATTGCTCCTCTGTTTATTAGTCTTCAGAGTCTTCCGTCATTTTGTTATGCAGTGAAAAATGTTCGTCTCCATCCAGTGTGACTGAGGTTGAGCTATTAGCCATATAGCCAGGTTGAGCGAGTAATACCGGCTAAATGGAACTGCATGCAATAAATGTACATCACCTTCCTTTTTATTTACAAAAAAGTTCAAAATCCATGTATTATTTTCCTCTGACTTATCAATTATCCTCTACTAGGTGTTGGCCTACCACACAAACACGCTCACACCCACACACACACACACACACACACACACACACACACACACACACACACACACACACACACACACACACACACACACACACACACACACACACACACACACACCCACACCCACACACACACACACACACACACACACACACACACACAAAATCACAATAAAACATAATTTTGCAGTCATTCTGCAACAAAATTGGGGAAAAACAATAGCGAGGCACTGTTAACACAGCTTCGGGGTAGAGAACGTCTTTTTCATTAGAGCGATTTATAAATATTCCTAAAGTATGGGCTACTCTTCACTGTTCTTACATAACTCAGTGGATATGCGGAGGAGGCAGGGAGCAGCATCCAAGCCCTGCACACTGCCCACACACAATGAAGAGGAGAATGGAGTTATAAGACTGGAGGAGAGACAGAGAGAAAACACAGGTTTTACTGAACGGAGTACATCACATGCCTCTGTCTCTCTGATTAGCTTTATAAGCACAACATACATACATGGACGTTTGGGACTAAAGGTGAAGGGTTGCTGGAAATGTTGGAGGAATCAAGTCATGACAGACATATTTTTCACCTATCAACAGTGATGTGCCACTGAGAAGAAATTGACATGCTTCAGTTTGAGGAAACATAGAAAAGGGTCCATGTTTTTGTTCTTTTTCTTGCTAAGAAAGCAAAGAATAAGGACAAATAAAAGTCACTGTTGCAAAACTGCAGCAAAAAGTGGTATCCCGTGGCTACAAAGGCTAAATGTATCAGACTGTCATACAACAGTAGAGTGTCTCCAGCCAGAGGCTTCTTCAGAGCCACTGTAATACATACTGCTGCAGGAGATCTGTCAACAATCCTTTGGAGAACCTTGGATAGGGTGAGTTACAGCAACATTTCAAAGTTGAATTTCAAGTATATTTAGATTGAATAACTATTTACTCTATTTTAAGACTTTTTGTACATAATTTTGTTACCAGAGGTGCAAAAAAAACTGTGAAGAATAACAATGAGACATTTTTTTTGGTCACAAGTTAAACATGAAAATTATGGTGTTTCAGAACCAGAATGAGAAAAACTGAGAATATCCAGAGACTTTCAGATGCTATTAAAAACATTGACCATTGCACTGAGGAGGAAAATATTAATAAATGAGGGATCGCTCAAGAAAACCTCATAAAGCTGCCAATGTGTTATAGGTGTATGTGTACAGTTCCAAACCTTTCTGTTTAAAAGCAACATAATGTAGTTGGGTAATCCAGAGAAAATAATGTTGTAATTGTCCTTTTTTGTGCTTTTTACATTAGTGTTAAGTTTTTCAATAATAAAGTAGGTTTTAAAATATTTGTTCAATGCAGAGTTATTTTTGCTGGTTTGTCAAGTCTGACAAGTGTTGTGTTTTTAACCAGTGACATTCTTTTCAGTATATGGTTCTCCACCCAGGATGACCATCTGTTGTGGGGAGGGTACAATGTGAAGACTCAAAAAAACAACAACAAACAAACAAAAAATCTTTTTACATTATTATTATTATTATTACATTTTTTATTTTTAGACCAATCCAACCTGAACTATTGTTCCACACACAGAACAGAGATAACTTAAAACATAACTTGTGAAAATGAATAAAGTGTTTAGAACTGCAACTGAACTTAAAATGTAGAATTGATTTAATACAATTTTGGTCTCCCTAACCAAATTCTCAGCAATTTCATTTTAATAGTTAATTATTTACCACAAATAAGATTTTTGCTTTGTGTTGAGTATCGCCTGCTAACTTCAGTGTCTATAATTTCTTTCATAAAAGAATAAAATAGACCTGAACAAATGTAGTCCACCATCCTTATAAGCAGTGGATAAGCCCTTTGCAGTAGCAGCAAATGGGAATGCTAATTTCATTATTATTATCATCATTATTGTTATTATTATTTTTAGGAAATTCAACGATACGAGTGAGCTTAAAGGCAAGCTAACCTCAGGTGATAAACAAGTTTGTTATTCTAGAACATATCTGAGCAGCTCTTCTGTAGAGGAAGAGCCACAAAGAGAAACGTCCAGAGAGAGAGAGCGCGCGAGCGAGCGAGATGAAAGGAGAGGCGGGAGAGGGAGCACCACGCGCTTCTGGTCCGCCCCCGAGTTGCCGCACACGAACCATTTAACCGTACGAGCCGAGCCAACTGTAGAGCACGCGAGCGCGTGAACGTGGCCCTTTCACTATTCCTGCCCCGCCACCCCCGGGCCTCCCTCGCGCAAAAAAAAAAAAAAAAAAAAAAAAAAAGAAGAGGAGCGAAAAACACAGAGACTAAGAGCTCAGTCGGAGACGCGATGGCTGCTGCGGCGGCGGCGGCGGCGGCACCGCTGGATTGTGTTTACGACCCGGAGCACGAGACTGTCACAGCCTCCAGAGGGAAGAACTCCGCGCGCGCCCGCCATTGGAACGCACGGTCTTTCTTCACGCGCGGCGACTCGGAGCCCGTGAGGCTTCTCGCCACATCTCACGTCTCCTCCGGGCCGCTCGGTTGGTGAAGGGGGAGTTTTTTGGGGGAGGGGGAGGCGGGTGAGAGCAATTACCAGACTCCAGGATAGCGAGCCTTATTTTTCGAAATCGGCGAAATATCACGCTGGAACCTTGAACGGCCCGGCGGCGTCAGGTCCAGGCTCCATCCAGCAGCGCTGCACCTAGAGGCGGGGGTGGTGCTGTCGTGGAGGCGCTGGAGGTGGGGAGGGGAATCCGAGAGCATCCCTCCATCCCGCGGAGTCTATCCCTCCCTCTCTTCCTCCCGTTTCCGGCCCATTTTCGCTCCATCATATGCTAGAGATCTAAGTGTGTTTGTGTGTGTGTGTGTGTGTGTGAGGGGTTGGGGGGTGGAGGGAGCGTTGTCCGTGGCCGCGGGAACACGCACCCTCCGCCTGCCGAGGCTGAGGCTGAAGCGCCGCTGTGCTTGAAGGATGCTGCGGGAGTAGAGCGGCTCCGAGCGGAAGATGGGGAAGGACCAGGAACTGCTGCAGGCGGTGAAGACCGAGGACCTTCTCACCGTGCAGAAGCTGCTACAGAGGCCTCGACCGGGGAAAGCAAGTAAGACACTCTGCTGCTCCGGTGCATTTAGTTTAGTTTTTTTCTTTTCTTTTTTTCTCTCTCAGGGTTGACAGTAGCTTCTCCCTTTTTGATTGCCGAGTTGGAGCTTTTGCAACGACATCTCTGTAATTTTAGTCACCGGCTGTTTGCCGCTGCAAGGCCGGAGTGTTGAGGATGACGGAGGGAGTGTGACGGGAGGGGGCGGGGAGGAGGGTGGAGGTGTTCATACGTGTATCACAGGAGATGACTGTAGTGATTGGAGACTGATAGCTCGTCCTGAGCGAGACCCCCGTGTAAGTAAGTGCACTGCAGCAGAGGAAAAAGAGGGAGGCACCGCGACCATGCCTCTCAGCAGATAACTGGTAACCCTCCTGAGGGTTTGAAACAGGAAGAATCATATAAATATATATAAAAAAAATATAATCTTTTCTTATAGTCTGTGCTGCAACGTTGCTCCTTTTTCTGCAACATTCTCTGGCACAGCCCACTCCAATGTGTGGGCAACCGCGGAGAAGAGGCCGGTCAGAGCTGCAGCTTCTGTCCAGGCGACTACAGCTGCTGATTCCCTCCACTGATATACTGCATCACTAGCAGCTCAGCGATACTATAGAGGGCTGCAGTTATGGCTCCGAATACTTACGTACTCATGCAACAAGTGGCCTAATTCAACATAAAAAGACAGCGCCTTGCCCAGGTACCTTTTGGAACTTTTCCAGATGCATTATTATTCTATAATTGCAAACATCTATTGACTTTATTGGGATTTTTACTGAGGATGCACTTTTTTTTTGCACTTTTGATACCGATATCTGATACAGATACAGAAAAACAGTGTTGAATTGACTTAAAACGCTTTTTTTTTAAAAAAAAAAAACAACAAACAAATACAGACACAAATGTACTGAATTCACAAATTTATTTGATAATTCTGCACCACCACCACCACCGCTCACTTAAAAACACCAATAGCTCCTCAAGCCTGGTCAAACATGGAAAAACAACTTTAATTTGTTCAGCTGGTGCAGTTAGGAGTAGAAGAGTCTGTGTGAAATAAATTATAAAGAAACTGACAAGAACAACAGGTTGATCAAACATGTAAAAACAAACTGCAACAAACCGTTCAAATGGTTCACAAAGTGCAATTAGGAATTCTAAATATAATAAAATAAAGAAGAAAGTATGACATACCAGAGCACAAAGCGTGGAACTAGAATGAATAGATCTGCCCTTATGGACCAGTCTAGATTTTTTTTTACTACTGATACAGATGATGGATCGGTGCATCCCGAATGTTTATGTGATGGAACAAAGAGTTGTGCAAATTTACACATGTAAAAACCAAAAACCTACTAAGAGCATCTTATGGAGGAGTAGCCGTTCTGCTTTTTCGGAAACAGAGCATGATACAACTCCAGACCTAACAAGACATGGCCGCCCATCTAAACTGATAGACGAGTGAAGGACAGTCTTAATCAGAGAAGTTACAGTGATGGTAACATATGGAGGAGTTTTCACTAGGCATGAGAAGTCGAGTTTAAAGTTTGCCACAAGCCATGTGAGGGACACGGCAATCATTCTCTGGTCAGGCGAGAACAGAAATGAAGCTAACTGCGAGGAAACCCTGGAAGAAGACCTGGTCGAAAGTGGAAAAGGACCATAACCAGAGCTACAGCAGAATGGCTTAAAGAATATTTACTTTTTGGAAAGGCTCAGTCATAGTCCAGACCTAAATCCAATTGAGAGTCTAAGGCAACGCTTGAAAATAGATGTTCCCAGTTAAAGTTGACTGACCTTGAGCTCATTTGCAAAGAAGAACGGGAACCATTTTAGTCTCTTGATGTAAAAAGCCGGTGAGGAGAAACCCCAAAGTAAAGTATCGGCTCTGGAGGGGGAGGGGGTTAAATACAAACACATGACACAAGTTTTAGATTTTTATGGGTAAAACATTTGGAAAAAACCTATCAGTTTTTACACAATATGAACTACTTTATGTTGGTCTATCTATCACATAAAACCACAATAACATAAACGTAGGTTTGTGGTTCCACCATGACAAAACGGGAAATAAATGAACGTGCTATGAATAGTTACAGAAACCACTGCTGGCACAGAGGGCCTGACCCTTCCATCCACTTGTGTGAATTGATCCAGTTTGGCGCCTTCACAGCTGCATCTGAAACTGCACTCACTCTGGAAAGAGTCCAACAGCAGGTGGGCCTCATTTGAATAAGAAGAGCTGCTTGTTGCTGATTGCTAATAACAGGGCGAAAATGTGGCAGCGTTGTGTGGAAGTGCTGTAGAAATTCATCGCTGTCTCATCACTCATCACTTCGCTAATTTAAATTCAAAGAAGGAAATGTTAGAGTAATATATATATTTTGATTCGCAAAACAAGTTAAAGTGTGGCGGCCCGCTAGGGTCAAGACAGTGCAAAAGCCACAATGGAAGTTACACTAATTCCTGTTCTAGAATAAAATCCATCTTAGCATAAATTTCACTTTAGCGTAGTTTTAATTTTAACATAACTTCCGCTTTAGTAGAAAATTAGCATAAATTCAGTTTTAGCATAACTTCCATTTTGGACTATATTTAGCTTTAACATAAATTCCAACTTAGCAAAAATTACAATTTATCATACATTCACCTTCAGCATAAAATTCATTTTAGTATAAATTCCATCTTAATATAACTTCAGTTTTAGCACCCATTGCTATAAATTCTACCTTAGAATGAATTCAGTTTTAGCATATAGCTTCCATTTTAACATGAGTTCAGCTCTAGCAAAAATCCATTTTAGCAGAAATTCTGTATTAGCAAAAATTCAATTTTCGTATTATTTCAGCTTTAGCATAAAATTTGTCCTAGCATAAAGTTCATTTTTGCATGGTTTCAATCTTAGTATGTATTCAGTTTTAGCCTTAAATCTGGTATAAATTCAGTCTCAGTATAGCTTAAATTTTAGTGTAGCTTACATTTTTTAGCATATTTAGCTTCAGCATTAATTACATCTTGGCAAAAATTATGTTTTAGCATAAATTACGTTTTAGAAGAAATTCCATTTTAGCATAAATTCAGATTTATTACAAGATCTAGCTTTGTGTTAATTCAGTTTTAGAATATAGCTTCTATTTCAGTATAAATTCTGTATTAGCATAACTTCTGTTTGAGCTAAACATTCATTCTGCCATTACTTCAGTGTTAGCATAACGTCTGTTGTGACTTCTGTTGTATTGTGGCCTTTGCATCTTGTTGACCCTTCTGTTCCCCGAAAGAGTTGGTAGGGTCGAGAGTCACCGATAAAACCCAAATGTCTTTCAGAGCTTGGTGAAGCGCATTTGTATAAGAGCACATTACAAAACAACCTTTGGGCAAAATATAAGTGCACTTCGGCTTTAAGCCAGTCTCAGATTGCTGCTTAGTGCGTAGTTTTTATACATGTGACGCTGAGCTGTTTGTTAAAGGAAAATCTCAGTGGATTGCGGAGCACTCAGAAAGCGACACAGATAAAAGCAACATTGCATGCTGCTCGTCGGTGGGGTGTACTGTATGTCTGGAAGACTCATGCTTTCCCCATGCTGTCCCTAATTATTCAAGTCTTAATTACAAACAGCTTTTTAAAATGATCCCCTGGCTTTAACACTGAGGTTTGCAGTGTTGACAGGGGACTTGGGACTCTGGAGCAGTGGCTGTTACTACAGTGTTTTCCTTGGCTGGATTTTTAATATCTGTCACATTTCAGACATTTCTTATTTTATATTATAAACCAGGAAAAGGTTTATGCTCAACTTTAAGGTCTACTGATTGTAGCCACTCTAGCAACTCCAACTGCTTCTCACCTAACAAATGTTGGTTAGAAGTTAAAGCTTATTGATCTTTGAGAGGGTGTTCTTGCTTTGTGATGTTATTATACTATATTAGTTACAATAACAACATTATTATCGTTTATCGTGATAACTTCTGGACCGATTTATCATCCAGCTACATTTGTTATTGTGACAAGAATAGGTATAGCAACACTTTGCACTAATATGGGGATTGAGTAACTTGAAAAAGAAAATAAGAACAAAAAACATTTTTGTTGTTGAGCTCATATGTCTATTCAATAATTTTGCAAGTGTTTTTGAATTGAAAATGTCGTGTATTTTGTCGATATATGATATCTGGTTAATTGCGATAAATCAATTACAAACCCTGCAATTAACTCGATTCAAAATTTTAATTGAGTCCCATCGCTACTTTGAAATTGTGCTGTGAAATGTCATTTATGTACATGCTATACAATTGAAAAACAAACAAAAAAAACATGTTCTGCAAAAATGGGTTCTTACTGTTTTGTCAAATAACGGATGCTGGGTCACACTTTTCAGAAAAACTTTGAGAAAATCAGAAAAACACAGCAGGTTAATCATAGAGTGGAGCTGACAAACAGCAGGAGGGCCTAACACAGGGCTGATGTTAACACCGACCTGTTTGTCATCCAGCATTAAACACGAAGCTTGCAGGACAGCTGAGTGTGTGTGAAGGAGAAGGTAAGGTTGCTCTGTGTGTGCGAGTCTGACAGGGACTCGACACTGCTGCAACTCATTTACTCCTTTCCTTCCCAGACACGCGCGTTCACCTGCGTCACACGCGCACATCTGGCCCCGTCTGGAGAGGCGGCGTCAGTTCGCTGCCGCTCGGCTTGCGCGCACGGCCGAGGACGAGGTCGTCGTAACCGCGCGAGTGTGACCTCGTGTCTGTTTGTCGGAGGCAGCGTCGGTGTGTGAGCGATAGGACAGCTGGTCTGACGCATATTGATGGTTTATTTGCTGTATTGTTTAAAATAAAGAAGCCGTTTGTGTAGAGCTGTAAGATTTAACTGCTCCATTTCTAAAAAAAAAAAAAAGTGGTTTACAGCTCATCTGCCTCTTGAATTTTTCCATCTTCGTAGCTGAGCGAGTTGCTGCTTTCTTCCTTGGAATCACCTCCCTCCCCTTTCTCTTTTCTCCTGTCTTTTCTGAGATTATTTGCTAGTCTGGCTACGGAACCAGAGCAGATCATTCCATCCACACCAGCAGACATTCACAAAGGAGCAGGCAGGGAAACGCTGAACATGTTGTCAGCCCCAGACTTTGTATTTGTTCGCTGTGTGAAGAAGCTTGGGATGATTGACACTTTGTGTTCTGCTGTGCTATTCCGAAGTCCTTCTGGGTTCTTATTGTTTTGGATTCCGCTTGTATTGGCTCACATACTTATTCATATTACAGCAAATTCAGACCGTAGATGTTTTGCTTTCAAAGAGTTGAATAAGGGAAGCTAAAAGTGCACCTGTTGGTGAACAAACAGCACCGTGACGTCCGATGAACACGACACAAAGCTCTGGAAGGAAGGCGTGAATTGGTTTAAAGCAGAGTTATGTTCTAAATCAACCTCACAGAACCCTGTTCAATCCTACGGAAGCAGAGAGAGCGCAGCCGTTTTCCGCATGTATGTTTTCCCAATGGTTTTCACAAGATAACAAGCAAACAAACTTTGTTTTCTCTAGATCACAAGATGATTGGTGTGAGACAACCTAAGTCATGTTTCAAATGCAGGCTGCAAAGGTATGCAGGTTTGTTTTCTAGAGGTTAACTTGTTAACCATCAGGAAATTAACTACTTTTCCATTAAGTTTACGTCTTATCTTGAGGAAACCATTGGGCAAAAGTATATGTGGAAAACCTCCACTCTCCGCTTCTGTATAACACATCATCCAAAAACTGAAAGAGTTTATACAACAGAGAATAAGACAACTGCATCATGTACATCACAAATATGACCTGTATGGAAGATTGACCAGAAGAAAGTCACTGTTGAAAGGAATTTGTGTGCCATCGGTCTCAGATATATCCTTTTAGCTTATAGACAGATGCTTGAGGGACATAGCATTCCCCGCAGTTCGTTTTTTAAAACAGTAGATGGAGCTGCAGGTGAAATCTGCTTGATTTCAGCAACTGGTAGCAGAGGAAGAGTTGATAGCCGAAGTGCTTGCGCTGACATTAGTGTTGGCAACATCTGCGCTGCTGCAGCATGTTTAGCATCGGGATGCGATTTGAGACTTGAATAGCTTCGCTGATAGGATAACACCTTTTAGCATAACTTGTACCCAACAATAGGTTTTTCCAGCGTCCCATCAGGAAGGTTTTTGAAACAATAATTAACCCCTACAGGGCGAAAGAAGTGGCTTTGTCATCCATCGCTGGTGTTTGCAGATGTGGCGTATATGCGTCAGTTTTATGGGTGACCCAAAAATGCGAAGGTTCCTCACACAATCACATTTTTATTGTAAATAAAATGATGTTAAAATTTGTAATGTTTTGAAATTTATGTAATTAATCTAAATGTACACACTAAAGTCTATATTAAATATGCATTAATATTGAAATATATACTTAAGTTCCTGTTCCATAAACTAAATAGATATATTGAATCTTTAGGTTGTTACGTAACGTTTAAATAACGTAGTTCCCATGTGGCAGTACTCAGACAGGTTTCTAGATCCGACCCGTTCAGAGATGGGGGACGAATGGATCTTGCCGGGGTTATTTTTGTGGCACATGTCAACATCATTGCCACGCTTTGTCTGACGTGCCACTACATCTGGAACAACGGATGGAAACGCATGAGCTCAGAAACTCGCTCCTTAAGCTGTGAAAAATAATGCTAAGTAGATGTTTACCAGACGCTTCGGTTTCACAGCAAGACAATCAACTGCAGTAAGAGTCGTAATTCAGACTGCGTCAGAGTGATGATGATAAATGACCTGCACTTACATGGTGCCTTCTAAATTTGGCATTGTGTTTCTCTCGGAGCTTTTTATGGTACAAATCTAGCACACATTCCTCTATCAAGACTTCACATGGACAGACTGTACCGGCTTTGGGATTGGGGGAAAAGCACTCCACAGTGGAAGCCGGGCCACCGATTTTGTTTGTGTTTCTGTGAAGTAGATTGTTTTCACACTCATAAGAGGATAGATGGATACCCAAACTGTCAGTGCATAAACAAACACAGTCAGCCAACATTTTTACTGTCGTAAAAACAGACATCAGTTATTTTTGTGACGCTCAGTGACGTTAAAAAACGGCTTCAATGAACCAATAGAGTTAGAGACAAGTAGCGCACTAAAACAGGCAACGAGCAAGGCTAGTTTATTAGTAGTTATTAGCATTAGCTTGTATGAGGTTTTGTTAACCTCAAAAGTTAGAGCTTAGGTCTCACCCAGCTCACCTCCAGCTAAATGTTGGAACATCAGTGGGTTATGCTAGTTGTTCTGGTTTTAAACATGCTAACTGCTAACGGCAACATATGCCGAAAGTAAACTATTTTCCTGCACTTTATGCATTTAAACACTAAGAAAACATTAACAATTAGATGTTGTAATGTCATCACAGGTGACTTGTAGACCTGTGATGCTACGAGTCACTCCGAAGCTCATTATTTAGTTTACTTTGGACCCTGTTTTCTGACAAATGGAATCTTTAAATAGTTAACATTCACCTGTTGTAGCTCAAGTGCTCTTGGTTAATTTTCGAACCAACATGAACAGCTGTTTAAAATGTCAACGTCTTTTAAAGCTTTTCTTCACTTTGAATTTGGACACCTTGTCGTTTTAGAGCACACTTTGTGCCTTACCAGTTCAATGTCCTGTCGGGGAACAGACCTTTTTAAAAGAAATGTGTTCACCTTTCTTTGTGGTTATGTTTTTTCATGAATTATGGCAATAAAGAATCATAAAAACATTTTCGAGAATAATTTGATTTAGTTTTATATTATTTTCCAGAGATTTGGTTCTGATCCCATTTGGGCTGGAATGGCCTAGCTATGCTAACTCTTGGGTTAAAACCAGCAGAATTACTTAAGGTGCTAACTAAATACAATATATATATATATATAAAAACAACAACTGTGAAAGTGGCATGACACAAGCAGACATGCTCATGTTTTGTTATTTTCTGTAGATGTTTTGCTTAAGAATATCATCCCATCAATATCTCGCAGCAGTCTAACCGAGAAGCAACCACGCGAAGGATTGTTACCGAACCTGAGATTTATTCTGAAAGATTGAGCCTCGCTACATTAGAGAGGATAATATCTACAAGTCAGAGGACTGGATTGGTTTGCCGTGGCTCCAAAACATCATCACTCACTTCTGCTGCTGCTGCCTTCGTGATTAAATTACAGCACAGATGGGGAGAGAGAGATAGACGCAGTCTTAGAGGGAGCTGGATGGATATTTTTGCTTTGGGGAAAACAGAAAAGTAGTTACAGAAGAGGAGGGGGGCGGGGGGAAGAGCGGGACATCCTAAACGAGAGAGGACGGGGGGTAAAATGTGGATGAGCCAGGATGGAGGAGGGGTGATGAAACACTGAACGATAAAACGGAGAACGAGGTGACGAAACAGAGATGTTAAAACGGCGTCTTTTGCTCACACTTCTATGCCGATTGCACGCTGCTTTACATACCCCGCCTGGACGGATTTATCTGCTTGGCTGATTTGACTGAAAGTAACATGCTCATGGTTTATCTGGTCAGCGGGGGCATCTGGGAGAAGGTGAAGGAGTGGAAGGGGGGAGGAAAAGGGTGGAACTGGATGGGAAGTGGGACTGAGCCGGTACAGATCTGACAGCAGGATAAGCTTAAGCACAAATACTTTGGTCTTACACTGTCATGTCGTTTGTATTTAAATGGATCTAATTTATTTGATTACAAATACAATATTCAGTACCAGAGCTGCTAAAATAATAAATGATTTATGGTCGGAGACAGAATTTTAAATCAGTTTCAGATGAATGCGTTAAAGCTCATGGCTGGAATTGTAACTTATTATCAGATAGTGAAATAAAAGTTGCAGCTAGCTGCGATTGAGAAGTAGTTAGCAAATCTTTTACAGGGACAGTCTTACATAAAATCTATGAGGTTTTCATCAAGTGAAAAAGTTATTCCGTCATCAGAAACCCACCTGGATTCATGCTTGTTGAGAAATCATTTAATCTCCATGGCAACCATTCAGCTGTGCAAAACACCTCAGTGGACCTAGCACCGCCTCGAAGGGGCAAAGCTCTTCCTCTGAGCTGCAGCTTCCAGCTTTCTGAGCTTCCTCCTCACAGAGCCGCCCTCCCCCACTCAGCTCCCTAAGACTAGCCAGCAGCAATTAGCAAACACCTGATAGTATACGAGCTACTTCTCAGTGTAATGCTGGTAAAACATTGTTTAAGGGCTAATAGAGGAGCCATGTTGCCATGACTTCCTGAAGGCGGAGTTTCAGAAGGAAAAGGAGTTTCTTAAAGAGACAGGAGCCCAATTTCAAGGCGTTAAATTAGGAAGTCAAATTTCTTTTACGTTACATTTGATATAAACAGAATTTTTATAACAACTGACGGTAATGTAATTTCTTGATTGAGCTATAAAATGGTACTATGAGACTGGAAAACACATAATACTGCCTCTTTAAATGAAACTGTTAGCAAAAGGCAAAAAAAAAAAGAAAAGAAAAACACGAGCTGTGTTAATTAGAAGGTGATAACTAAGAGGGAAGAAGATCACCAGAAAGTCTGCTAATAATCATTTCAGCATGTCAGATCATGTACATTGTGACACCGTGACAGCTCATGCCTGTTCTCTTTCATCTAGCTCTACTGTAGCTGTAGGGTGGATATATGGGGTGTGGGGGGAACGAGGGGAGGCAATTAGCTGCAGCGGGATGGAAGGGGGCCGAGTGGCTCGGTCCTGATATGAAGACCACCCGCAAAACGAGGTGGGAGCTCCTTCCTTCAATCGGCATCGAGTAGAAAAGTGGCATTAACCCCCTACGGCTCTGATCCACACACAAAGACACAGAGCTTCCCTACCGCCATGCGACCGGTACGCAGAGGTACAGGCGAAGCCTAGGAGCCAAGCATGCCGACACTAAAACACACATTGATACTCAAAGACGTTAGGGAATAGTCCTTTTTTGTTGTTTAAAGCCATTTTATTCGTTATAAAGTGTGTTCAGTATGTGAGGGTGTGTCATCGCGTCCCTCTAACATCCTCCGGCAGAGTATTTCCACTCACACCCTGCTTTCATAACGCACAGCGTGTTCTTACTGCCGCGAATGAATGTCTGAGTAGCTTGTAAAAGCAGGAAATTATGCTTTTTTTTTTTTTTTTTTCTGAGGCTCAACTTCTAAACTCACACCAACATGGGGCAGACAAGGTTCTACTGTGCTCCACACAAGAGTCGGGCTGAAATGTTCCACCCAGCCCCACAGTGAATGCATTTAGCATCGCCGTGGGACTCTCTCCGAATGAATGCTGGGGTTCTGCTGCTGCTAGGCAAGCGGCCGCTAAAAACAGGCCTGACGTGACGCCGACACACCCTCGAGACACCGATACGCCTGAGAATAACCGCGTGCAAACTAAACCAGACTAAACAGAACGGCAAAACTAAAAGTCGGATGAACTCCAGTTTATCAATCATAGACTGCTCGGTAACATAATTATGTTAATAACATACATGAGCCGAGTTAGTGGAAGCGCTAACAGGAAGCTTTTCCCGAAAACATCGCAGAGTGCTTGGGATTGTCCGTCTTTTGAAAAACTGACAATCTGGTTTTATGTGCTTCAGATATCTCACAATACCTTCTTTTCTACTTTATGAATGAATTTAAAATGGAGTCTAACAGTACAATTATAATAGTAATGATTAGCTATAATAAATATTATTACAAGGGTAATAGTCATAGTAAAATATAACAATTATCCCAATTGTATCTCTCTAAAGATGCCAAAATATAGGTAAATGTTTGTGTGGTGGAGCAGTGGCGCAGAAAGTGAGTATTTGCAACAGATAGAGGTGCTGCACTAGAGTGGGCGCCAAAATGATGGTGAAAAAATTAGTTCTAGCCTGTAATGTATCCATATGATTGGTTTACATCCGTGAAAGACAGGTTATGACTCGGTAAAGTTTGTCCTTTTCTTTCCACACGTTAAAGGGCCCGTATTATATATTTTACAGCCTCATAGTTCTACTTTATTGCACAATCAAGTAACTATGTTACCGTCAGTTGTTATAAAAATGCTAAATATATCAAATATGCCTTAAAAGAAGTCTGACTTTGTAATTTAGCACATTGAAATTGGGCCTTTGTTTAAGTAAAGTCATACTTAACGTCTAGATTTATTTATTTAGCATTTATTTACGTAACTGATTTATTTATATTGCAACCTAAACATGTTTTACTTTGAGCTGCTTTCAAAACTAAACTTTATCTTTGTTCAATTTAATGTATGAGAATAAAAAGATCAGATTTGCTGATTACTGAGGTTGTTCAGTAATTTTAAAGGCTTATTAAGCTTATTAAGACTAAAGGCGATGTCACACTGTGTGAGAGACATGTTTCACAAATGAACAAATTGGCATAGTGGCATATTTTATTTATTTGAGCCTTTAATAACAATTATGGGTTTTTGAAAAAACATTGCGGTTTGTTGTATAAACCTTCAGCACTGAAAAATTATTGATTTGAAGCAAACCTGAAATATACGTTTACTGTTTTACTGTTATTAAAACCAAATTTACAATTTACCCCTCAGCAGCCCGTGCTGGTTGGTTGTGAGGTTGTACTTTTGCCCTTGTTTTCTGCCTCCAGTGTTTATTTGCCTGCATGATAACTAAACCCCTTCAAATGTATTTGGTTAATAAATGACTGCAGAGGGAGAAGCTGGAACTTTTCGTATCCAGACTTTTATGTTTGCACTAGAAATATCAGCATTTTATCAGCAGTCGTTAAAATATATATATCTCAGAGCTACTTTCGGCGAAACCCGATGGTTTTAAGATATTTAAAATAAACTATTCCATATACTCATCTATTAAAAACCATAAATAACTGTGTGTTTTGTGTGTGTGAGAGGTTGTGTGCACGTCCTTGTCGAGGGGGCCAATGATCAGAGCCCAGTAGTTGCTGGCCAGCAGGGCAGATGTTAAGTTCGACCTTACTTGTGTGTGTGTGATTTTACACACCATGCATTTAGTTGAACAGATGGTTTGTCTTGGCTTTTTTTAAAGGCACATTTGCAGAACATTCCACCAAATACATCTGAACCTAACCGTTTGCATGTGCTTTACAGTTTGTACAGAATGTGGGGGCGTGTGTGTGTGTGTGTGTGTGTGTGTGTGTGTGTGTGTGTGTGTGTGTGTGTGTGTGTGTGTGTGTGTGTGTGTGTGTGTGTGTGTGTGTGTGTGTGTGTGGAATCAAACAATATTAACTTGAGTTTTAATGCTTTATGTCATTGTTTTGGAAAACTCTGCTGACTGTTCTGGTTTTAGTTGAACTAATTTCCTTAGTTGTCTGAGGAGAAAAAAAGTAAAAATTGTCAGCCAGTTTTGAATTATTTAGAAAAGAAGAGACAGTTAAATTTAGTGGAACATTTTCTTGGAGGAAAATTTATTTCATTTGTTTAAATGTTCTAATTTATTGAATGTCTATTTGATCTCTCAGCTATTTCTGAATGCAATTTTAATACCCCTGTCACACTATTATCTTTTTTTAAAGGTTTTGTTGGCTCTCGTGGCCTTTATTTGAAAGTAGTTCAACAGGACAGAGGGTAATGATAAAAGGGGGAAGACATGCAGCAAATGTCGCCAGGCTGGGAATCGAACCTGCGACCACCAGCATGAGGACTAAGGCCTCAATACGTGGGTCGAGCTTTACGACTGCGCCACCACAACACCCCCACTATTTTTGCTTTATGTTTCGATAATGGAAAAGGTACTGCTTTAAGTAAATTAACAATCTAGCTCTTATGCATTTGATTCAGTAGCATGGAATCTGCAGCTAATGTAGGAAGCTAATAATCTATGTTACAGAAAAAAAACATACTTTGGATTAGCTTCAGGACATAGGGGTGGCATTAATTAAACAACTTCTGCTGAGTTCACAAAGTGCTACTTTGTATGTTGCAGTAATAAAATGATAATATTCCAAATTTCATGGTAACCTGAGCAGCTGTTCTGTCTGCGCTAATGAAGATTTGTGCACTTCAACATGCCAAATATTGGAGTGGCAGGACTGGATGCGAAGTAATAATAATTTTCCTGCTGTACAATGACTGTAGAGTTTTCATTTGTCATCATAAGATATTCAAAGAAAAACAAAGATGTTGACCTGATAGGAAATGTAACTACTCTATCCTGAAGCAAAAGACAGCCATAGTTACGCCAGCCGTCATCCTAGTACACACACCCTAAAATTGTGGTATGTCATAAACGACAGGCAAACTTCAAAGACACTTGATGTGTCACAAAATGTGCCTAATTTCTTAATTACACCCAAGTAACAATCGTTTTCAGATATACAAACATATTTGGTGCCATAAGTTATCTTACGTTTGCACTGTATTGTCATCTAGATACATTTGATGGGCTTTTTAAATGTGATTTATCTAGAAGGAGAAGCTGGTGACGCTGCAAACACCCAGTACTAACACAGTTTGTAAACTACAGATGAAAGCAGTTGTGAAGTTGGCTATAACTGCCTTTATTGGTTTCATCAACTCATAAATATTTCAGATGTTGCTTGTTAAGTCTCTTTGTCTGACGTTAAGTAAAGTTTTCTGGTCAGATTTATTCCCTTGGAAGCCTGAATCTGCGTAAAATATTGACATGAAGTTAAAGAGGAAAAGCCAGTTTGTGACTTTGACATGAGCTCAGCCTTAGCCTCCCTGTAAAAACGTGATGGTAATGAGTAGCTGTTAAAGGTCCTTGTCTCCTATAATGAGGGAAAAATGGAATCAGACTGACCGAATGGAAGCAATGAGAAGCTGGGAAGGTCAGATTCATAGCTGTGTCTTTATAAACTGATAAATATCTCTTTGTGTGTTAACTTGCTGCAGAGCTCATCCCAGGACATTGGATCCTTTGCTAACAAACTCAAAAAGGCACATAAGTGGTCATATAAACACATTTAATTATACTGGCACTTGTTACGTTATGGGACTTCTGAAGCTACACGACATGAGTCAGATATTTAAATTAGCTCAAAGAAGAAAAAGCACAAAAAAGGGTTTTTTTGACAAGGATTACATCATGGTATAGAGATGGGTAACGGGGTTTCTTACAGTTAATTCCTTTGAACATTAGTAGGGAAGGATGAGCAGATGTTGGAGAATGTGGCAACCATCATAATTTGTCTGCCATGGCAGTGAAAACATTCCTCCACTGCTGGTCTTTGGGGTTCTGTCAAAGGTGACAACCAACAAATACATATCCAGTTCGACCATAAGTGTGTCCAGGTCCTCTCATAATTATTTTTTTTGGTATTTGGACAGCCAGTTAGAAAGGCTTTTTCATAATACCTTCCACAAAGCTTGTACTATTGAAGTTGATTGGAATGGAGATCAGTCAGACTGTGATGAGACTGACTTCAACAATTTCTTGAAGACATGCAGTGGCAGTCTACCACTGCAAGTCTGTTACTTTGGGCAGCCGTCCGAAGTAAATCTTAAATGTAAGTCCATTGTAAACCTTTTCCCCAATGTTTTTAGGTGTGGATCCGACCTAGCCTGCTAAAAACCTTGTTCTACGCTTTGCTTTTTACACAGGGTCTGGACCCTCGGCAGTTCAGAAATGATGGCTTCCTAGGGGCGTAGACGCCCAATGGCTAACGTTTTGCTGCAATGAGCCAGTACGGCTCTATGAAGATTTCTGAGAATTGCTTGCTTTATAAACAACCAACCAACAATGAGGTAGCTGTTAATGTTAATTCAATATTTTGAAGTGTAGCCAACACAGACTGAATGACTTTGTTCACTTCCTCTACTGTCATTGCCAAACTACAGGCAAACTACAATTCTAAAACGGTGCAGAAAATCAACGTCACCGGTTGAAATTCTATTGAAGACATTCAGGTCAAATAGGGGAAAATCCCAGACAGGACCTTGAAGGGAGATGACAGTTGAGCTGTATTGTGTAGGAAGGCAATGGCCAGGCTAGGTCCGCTCTAGTTGGTAATACGATGTCAATCCCTCAGGCTGTTGGTCAGTTCCCATGCCTGGCCAGCAAGGAGCACCAATGCTGAGTGAGAATAGTCTGGTCTGCCATTGAAATCTGTTCTCTATGATGCCCTGTTCATGGGAGGAAACCCCTGCTCACTTATTGCAGTGTTGATGGACATGTTGGCTCAAGAGTTGATTCAGCATTGCATAGTAATGTGATTATTAAGTAACTCCAGTCGATATAGTCACATCCGAAGTTGAAGACCCTCATCCTTGGACAGGTTCTCTTTGGTTCCTGTTGCCCAGCTGGTGCTCTGTGGATGAGGAGATGAAATTTTTGGCAGCCTCAACCAGAGTGGCACAGAATGCTAAAAAAAAATCTCAAATATAAAACTGGTAGAGGATGTCGTACATTGATTGCTGTGTTCTATGGGAACACATAAGAGAAAGTATCCACAATGTCAAAAGGGTTACAGTTGGAATAAGACCTACAAAAGAAGAAGATGAGAATGGTACTATGTGATTGGTTATGTATGCAACAAGTGTGCTTAGATATATTTGTAATTGGAGTAAGATGTATAACTAGTCAAGCCAGTGAAGGCATCACATTAACTTTGAGCTCTCTATAAAGCATTAAGTCCTTGCATTACTTTGCTACATAACGCCTACACAAACATTATGACAGATGACGCTTTATTCTTTCATGACAAATGTGTTTCCTGATGGCAGTGACTTCTTTCAGCAGGATAATGCAACCTAGCAACCGAGAGGTTTTTTTTTGACTGCACAATGGGGATGTAAGCGACGCTAGGCAGGTGGCTATGTAAAACAAAACCAAACATGTTCAATGAAGCTTCTTCTGTTGCACACAAATATACATGGCGATTAATCATTATTTTCTTATCCCAATCTCATCAAGCTCTGAAATTAATTTCTTCCACTGTTATATAGATATACATGATACAATAACGTTCCACAGTCCCTGCAACTCATTTCTCACATTCTATTGATCAGTCTCTAAATAATAACATTCATATTTATTTTCCCACATTTGATGTACATATTTCTGCTGTCAGTCTTATGACCAATAAGGTCTTCTCTCATTGGAAAGCAGAGTCCCTTGTGATTCACTTAATTAATTTAAATCATGTAAATGCAAACAGATGTTATCTGAGACACAAACACACGCACACAAACGTGTGAGTATCTCAGTAGGCTAGCATCTCATTTGTTTTACAGATAGTAAAAGAGTGAATGCCACAGATTTACTCAATTCCCCTCATTATATTTGGTAGCCATTATTATCTCCAGTATTTTAAAGATGTTGTTGCTTTTGACTGGCAGTGGTGGGAGGCCAATGAAAAAATTTAGGGACGCTTTAAAAAATAACTTTCATACAGATGCAAATGTAGCTCAAATCAGGAAGTGCTGCCTGTTTCTTGAAAACAAAAGACAGGAGGCCGGCAGCATAACATTGACACCACCAAAGGTCATGGTAGCAATGGTGTCTTTAGGGTGATGTACTGAACTGGAGAAATGTTGTTTTTGCCCCCTTGCTGGGCTAAATGTCAATTGTTTTGGGTTTTTTTATACATCAGTAACAGTGTTAGCGAACATGGATCAAGCTAGGTTTATAGTTAGCGCATTGACCTGGGTCGTCCTGTCAACGGCTCAGGTCAATGCGTCGGACAGGCCTGGTCGTGCCGACCAGAATTTTCTAACTCTCACTCTATATGGCTGATGTGAAGGGGCGTGTGCAGAGCAGGTTCCCCTGTACCGTCATTCATATAATCTGTCTCCAGTGTAAAAACCCCACCGCTAGCTCAGCTTGCAAACCTCCAAAAGCATGAACATGAAGGCTGACTGATAATCGCTTTCATAACTTCAACAAATCCCGACCAAACAGAGTTGGGGTAATAAATATTGTCCACAATGTCTTCTAATGACACGTCATATTTTTACATTTCTTGTAAACTTTTAATGTTTCCAGCTCATAAACAGTGGGCCACCAGTGGACTGCCACAGCGCCCCTACCGCCGGTCTTAGCTAGTTTTCTAAGGTGTATTATTTTCCCTCACTTCCCAAAACTCTCCATGGCTTTCAGCAGAACCTCCAACCTCCTTATGGGTTTCTTTGATGGTTTTCTTGTCCTCACTCTTCCGTGAACGCCATCTTTGCAAACCCATGGCTTGAAGTTGTGCTGTCAAGAGATTCTTTGCAGCTCCCCCAGAGTTAGCATGGCTTTCTCAACTTCTTTGATTGCATGGACTCCCTTTCCTAACAAGGGGACTTGGAGAAGCATTTATTAGACACATGAGAAGATGAATACAAGTTTTATTTGTAAAAAAAAAACCCATAACAATCATGCATCATTCCTCTCTGTCTGTCTTTCTATGTGTTGATGCTTTGCATGTCTTTCTGTATCAATTCCTGCTGATCATTAGCTTGCCATCTCCCAGTGCAGCTCTTTCTGTTTCATTCCGGCTGCCGCAGCCCTCAGCACCCTCTCTCTCCCCGGTTTGTCCCTGACTGCCCCATGAATCAGTCTGGCTGGCAGAGCGTTGCTGTCAGGGAACCGGTGAAAGTGATTAGTCATTCTGAACCGGGCCAGGATCTGGACGGCCCGGGCCGACGAGAGAAAAGCATTCTGGGATTATCGGCCAAAACCCCAGCTGCTCCCCCTTTTTGTTTGAAAAGAAAGGGGGAAAAAAAAGTTTTAAATCTTGCATTTCATCTTCTTGGATACGGTTTAAAGGAAGGTGCCCCACGTCTGATTCCTATTTAGTCCACCTTCTGACCATATGAGCTGTCGACTTGGTTCATATTACCTATTCTTTGCACCTTTTCAGCCACAGCATCGTCAGGGTTGGTTGCAGGACATCAGATAGTTGGTTTTGTTCACAGGTTTTTGTGAACTGAAAATCCTTAAGAACAGTGAGATTGATTACTAAAATGTTCTAGTAATGCTACAGAGATTATGAGTCAATTTATTCTTCTGCTCAAATATATAAAATATATGTGAAATATATATAAATATATCAGCAGGTTGTAATGAAATTAGGTACAAAATGTCATCTTTCTCAGGTCATTTTAATTGACATTAAAATCATAAGACATCATCATTGTGGCAGTCTGGCATGAACAGCTATGCTTTGTGTGCTGTGATTGATAAGAATAGGAATTTAATGTTAAGTAAATAACTAAAGGTCAACAGTAAGTTTCAGTGTGTTTGGTCTACAGTGCCTTAAAAAGTTATTCACAGTTCTTTGCATTTTGGCAGGTAACAAAATGTCACAAGAAAAATTAGTTTGTATATGCTGTATTTTACTGAGATCAAGGTGATGAAGGAATACAACTTAATGGAGAATTGTACGTAAGATGGCAAAAGGTCACAGAACACCAGTTGCATTTTGGACTGAACTTTGACTGGACCTTTCCTACAGCGGAATGTACTTTGATCTAAACCATTCCAAGTAGGATTTTTTAAGGCACTTTATGTAAAAAAAAACAACAAAAAAACAACCCCAAAAATCCTTGGCCTACTCATTGATCGATGCAGACTATTGCTGATCATCCTCTGCCTGTAGGACCAGGATATTGTTCCATAGAAACCTTGTTCTGCTCACAGACCAGCTTAATATGCTCAGACATGGCCAATGGCCAGAACAAAGGTTAGAGCAAATATTGGTCTAATGAAGCGACTGGCCAGTTCTGGTGTTGGACCACTTCTCCTTTTAAAGTTTCTCATAAAGACGCTGCTCAAAAATGGATCTCTTATGCATTCAGTTTGTCTTCTTCAGACATTTCTGTAACAGTGCATAAACGGAACCGTCTTCATAAAACTTAATACCAGTGTTCAGCCTTACATTACCTTGTAATGTAAGCCGAATGTAATCTCCTGATTTAAGAGCAACCAGAACGACCTTCTTGACTCTGCTGTAGTTTTATCATTGCTGTCATATCTGTACTATGAAGCATGACGTTTCCGTCTTTTCTGTAATGAACGCCACTGAGCGCTCAGTACAGTACATAAGCCCCTCAACGCACCATGTGTTTTTACATAGCAGCACCATATCAGCGTCCTTTGATCCTCCTGCTGCAGCGTGTTTGCGTGCGACCGCGGTCCAATTACGCGGCTGCGCTGCGGCGCGGCATCCAATGGAGGAGAAGTAGTGGCGCCTGTCAGCCAATGAGAGCTGCTGTTTGTATGTTTGGGCTAATGCGCCGCTTGCATGCAGCTGTGTAACACATGCGCCTCATGTGGTTTGGCTGCCCGTGCTTGTGGAGCTGTGGCCAGAGCCGGCACCCCCCGCCCCGTCATCCTCCCACTGCCCTGGTCCTGGTCTCAGTTTTCGCTCATTTTTGTTTTCATCTACTCCCTTTCCTCTCATCTTATCATCTTTTCTTTTTTCATGCTTTCTCTCTCCTTCTCTCTCCTCTCTCCCTCTCAGTTTCCAGCGCCATCACCCATGGCAACAACAAGCAGTGTAGGCTGGGAAATTTCTGGATCAACGCTGAATATTCCAGTTCAGCACTGTGGGGTCCGGTCACACTCTTCACCCCTCACACTGACTGAGTGTGTTACCACGGGATTACATCACTATAATCTGACAATACAGATTATCATAGCGGACCTACTTGCCCCTGGCTATTGTGCATTAAATCTCTGTTTTATGCTTTATAATGACTATTTCTACTCCTATTTTCAAGTAAAAGAAATTCGACAAATGACCATATTTGGTATTTAGCTTCCATGTTTCCTATTTTATTCCTAGTTTACAGTAAAGGAAAACTCCAAAAATGGTTTTGTTTGATGTTTAGCCGCAGTATTTATTATTTTTATTAGTATTTTGCAGTAACGAAAAGTTAAAAAAAAACAACCATATTTAATGTCTACCTTTTATATTTCCTATTTTCCAGATTTTAAAAACATCACCATATTTGGTGTGTAGCCTCTATATTTATTACTATTTCTATTCTTATGTTCCAGTTGAACAAACATAAAAAAAACCACATTTGGTATTTAGCCTCTTTATTTACTATTCTATTCCTATTTTTTTAATAACCTTATTTGTTGTTAAGCCTTTATAGTTCCTACTTTTATCCCTATTTTTCATTTTAAAGAAAAACTCAAAAAATCATTTCACTTGGCATTTAGCCTCTGCATTTCATATTTTTTATTTCCAATTTACAGTTAAAAAACTCAAAAAGAAAAAGACCATATCTGGTGTTTTCCCCTAATTCCTTTCTAATGGTTTTTCTCCATCGCTCTCTTTCATCCATCATCCGTCGTCTGACCGTCATCCGAAGGCAAATTTCCTTTCACACACTTCTGCCTAATCACTCTTGATCTAGAGACGTTTATCTTTGTGTGTGTCATCTCTTTTCCAGTTCCCATCCTCATCCTCCACCCCACAGCCCCACCACAAACCCCACAGCGCTGCTATGGTTGCAGGGCAGAGTGCCAATGCATTGGTGGGGGGGAGTAATGGTGCAGGTCGGGTTCAACTCAGTGCCACTGTGCATCCAAATCTTCTTCAATGAATCGTTTAATTGGTTGTTTTTTCAATCTAGTTTGGTGGAAAAATAAAAACAACTTCTCACCGGTGAAGGAGCGGATTGGGTTTTAAAATGTTTTAAAGCGAGTCCAACAAAAGAGGACTATGAGCACAAAGCAGACAGCACCAGCAGACAGGTACAATAAGACTATTGTTCTCCATGTAACTCTATCACACACTTTCCCTCTTTCTAGCTCTACGTCTCATTTACACACACTTTCACGCAAACACACACACACACATGTGGTGCTTCGCTTTTCTCAGTCCGTAAAATCACCCCGGTACACACGGGGCTCAGAAAGAAACTAGGACATCTCTGTTACATGTCCACACACACACGCCTACACGCAAACATATATACGCGTTCTCCCGGTCAGCGTCATTCCAGAGCGTTCCAGTTAGTGTGTGTGAACGGGCGAGATACAAAGAGACATTTAATAGGTTGACAATTCGTGAAGAGGAAGAAGGGGAGGACAGGGGGGCGGGTGTGTGTGTGTGGGGGGGGGGGGTGGGGGGTCTGGTTTCAAAGGGCTCAATGTCCTTTTTAAACTGAGGATATATCATGTTTAAAGGCCCGCTTCCTGAAATCACACTGATTTTTAAATTCTAATTAGACTGTCGGTATTTTGCGGCTGCCTATTCTATCCTGACAATTTAAAAACGGTTTTAAGCAAAGCGTAAGAAGTAAACAGTAGAAGCCCTTCATACTATAATAAACCTGTAGGAATGTGCCGAGACTCAGACTGGAGTTGCTCTGCAGTCGTAAAAACAGACATCTCAGGCTCAATGTACACTTGGGGAATAAAGACTCGTCACTTGACTGAGACTCGTGGCTAGAGACTCAAGTCGTTGGAGCGTGGTTTGTTAAAATCTCAACTCTCTCATGTGATTTTAATTGTGTTTCTTATTTAATGGAAACGCCGCAATTGCAAAGTCGTGTTTTTTCGACATTAGCAGAATATTGACAAAGTTTTGCGTGCATTTGTAATGGACACGTAGCTACTGCTGTCTCTCCAACTCAAAGCTGCATTAAATCAAGTTGGGTTCTTTAGAACTAAACAAACTTAACTTACCTCTGTCTTTCTCTCACTATTATGCTACTGTGTCTTTACAAGGACTCTTCTGGCTGGAGATATTTTCAGTTTCAGTTTGAGCTCATAGTAGAAGTATATCTGTTTGTATACTTCAGCTCCAAGGTCCCTCTGTTTTTCTCTGCGGACAAATTCATCAAAGCTGAGACTATTGTGTTGAATTTCTCTCATATTTGCAGGACAGCTTTAATTTTCGTCTCATTAGTCAGACTTAGTGGGTTTCTAAAGATTCAGTTTGGTTAGGGTGATAGCAGCTAGCTTTAAGTAATTACAAGGATATTATTTTACCTGTATTCCTGTATCATAGCGTCATAGCATAGTTCTCAAACTGCTAATGTAATTACTTCTTCTGTGGTGAAGTAATATACTTGTCATAGCAACCTTTTTATTTTTTAATACTTTTTGGATGCAGCTGACTTTATGCATACATGGTTGTGGGATGCCACTGCATTATTGAAGTGAAGTCACAACTTACTGCAGATACATGTAAAAGGTAGTAATTAGTAATCATTATTTTTTCTTAAAGTTGCAGGTTTAAAACTCAATAAGTGAAAGGAAACAAGTGGATGTGGCCCTGATTGTTTGTAAAAATGAAATTGCTGATGGTCAAAACTGTTACATTTTGTTTTATTAGCTTTTCTTAAGCACCTTAAATTGAGTGTTTTCTGGATTACATGTTCAACCAACATGAACTTATCTACTTTAACAGAAATTAAAGTGCATTTTAATAATTTCTCTTTCCCCTTTATCCCTTGTCAAGGGGGAAAGTCTAGCCGTTAGTGGCTCATGTATATATATTTGATTTAACTTGATGTGTAATTCTTACTCTGATGGTTAGTCTATAGTTGTATATCCAGATGCTGCTGAGAATCCATAATTTGACGTTGTTACACACCCCCATGGACTCCACACACACCGTTCACATGACCGTTCTCTTTCATGTGCACAGATCGTGCAAAAGTCCTAAATCTGATCATCTACGTGTAAAAGCTCAAGTTGAATTTTCACAAATGAAGTCTAGGGCAGGTGCAGCGCTGTAGTTACCCACGGTAGGCCTTGTGTCTGTTGGACTCGGTTCAGACCGGGGAGGGCTGCTGTCGGTTCTTTGTCTGCAGTATTGGCTTCCTGTGATTGTAAATCTATTCCCCTCTCTCTTTAATGGATGTGTGCATTTGTGTGTGAGATCGAGAGTTCAGGGCGTGCCGAAAAAAGAAAGAAAAAAAAAGCTCTGAGAATAGCGGATCAAACTCATGACCTGAATTGATTTATCTCTCATGTCTGAGATTTGAGGTGGGTTCTAAGGTCCCAGTCAGCCTGTTTTTAACTAGATTTGTACATTATTGTAACTTATTGTAACTCTTGTTTATTGACTGTTGGACTCTTTACTTTTCTACATTTCTAGGTGTAGAATGCTATTCATTTTGTATTTTCAAAAATAGCATTGTCAAAATAATAAATCCAGGCACCAAAGGAACCAAGTCTTTATTGGGCTACAGTTACTAGCACCGTGTGTTAAAATATCAATTCAGTTGACGCTTGAAAACATGAACTAATAAGGTATTAGGGTGTTACTAAAAGTTTTACCTCACCTTTAGGAAGTACAATGACAGCTTTTGGGCCAAAAATTGAAATTCTACAGTGATTACCTCACAAACCAGAAGTAATAAAATAGATAATGACTGGCGTTCTGGATATTTTCCTTTACTTCATCAGCTGGTACTCTAAGTTCCAAGCTGCTGTAGCCAATAAAAATGGGGTTGTCAAAATGATTAAATATAAAAATAAGAGATTTTAAAAAAAGCTGTATTGTTCAGAGACACTGATTTTGGGACAAAATCAATTTAAATGACCCATTGTTATTTCCCGAAGTTGTTGCTATTCTTCACACTGCAGCGATGCGATAATACAGACACTCAGCCGTTCACCTGAACATTAACTGAATAAAACCGTGATCTTTCTGCTGGCAGTCCAAAACTGTGCTAACATGGCATAAACATGAACAAAAAAAGTGTTGCTCAGAGGTACTATGAGTCAGACAAGTAGAAAAAAACCAAAATGCAGCAAGACGTCAGATGCTAGCTGTGCTAACACTAATGACTGAAACTCTGGGTAATAAACCTGAAGGCTGGGTCGTCCAATTTCATGGCCGCTCACTTCCTGTCTTTGTGGTCAACGAAAGACCCGGCCTACATTGACCGAGTAGGCCAGGGCCTTCGAAGGATGCAGCCCTAAATTTGGACACAACTGTAGTAAATCTCATGGACGACCCAAGCTAACGTTATCTATTTACATAGCTGTTCATGGTGTTGCCCTTCATTACTTTATTTAGTCACAAAATTTGCATCTAATGTAGATAGTAGAAAGAATGTAAGAGAGTAGCAGTTAATGTGGATAATATTAATAATGCCAGTAATTAGCAGCTAATGTGGCTAATAATGCAAGTAGAACAGCATCTAGTGTAGCTAATATTAGTAGTATGTGTAATTAGCAGCTAATGTGGCTAATATCAATTCAAGTAAATATTTACTATAATGGTGTATTATACACCATTATAGTAAATATAGTAATAATTACAATAATAATGGTGGAGCCAATCTGAAGCTGACAATTAGGCCAGAAACTGGTCAGAACCAGCGCTAAGCTAACCTGCTGACTATCGTGCAAACAAATGTTACCGGAAACAGATTTGTTTCAATGGCGGCTGCTGGATAGATTTGCAGTGACCAGATCATTGTTTACGCTGATTAAAAACTATTTTAGAATATAATAATCCCTTATTTGTCCCCTAGTGGGAAAATTTCAGTGTATCAGCAACAGGCAGTTGGAAGCACAGGGCAACACACTACAAATAAGGACTAGCGATGAAAATACTCTAATACTTCAATGGAGGATATGGACACAAATGGTCAAAAGCAAATTCTGTATTTTCTCTAAAATAGGGCTACATTTCCTTCAATCAAAAACGACACTAATGAGTTGTCATTCCCCTTCAAACATGTTGAAAGTTTAAGGGGTTCGCTCTGCTAGATTACCACATAACTAATCCAGAGACTCCCATCTCTAGAGTTACTGCCCTATTTCTCAGCAGACCGCTGCACTAGTCTCCTTTCTTAGCTCAGTTTCAGTCTCTGAGGGTTCAGGACGTTTAGAGATGGGACAGAAGATCTCATTTGTTCATCTTTTCACAAGGGCAATGTGATCAGGTCGTGGGCAAGTTGGCTTTACTCTAAAAGACTCATTTTTTGTTGTTTTTTTTACCACTATTTAAATGCTTTTAAATCCAAAGTCTCAAAACATTTGAAATATTATTGTTTCACTACTAAGTTTACCTGCTAAGAGAAAGGATTATCACTGACCGCATCAATCAGTGAACGCTTAAATCCAAAGATTTTCCATCTTATTTGCTGTTTTTGTTCTTCAGCTTCTCTTTCAAAGGCTCTTCCAGTCTTCCTTTGTTCCCTTCTTCAATCTTCATCTATCTGTTTGTGTCCCTGTTTCCCAGCAGACAGACAGAAATAGCGCCGTGTGTAACAGCAGTCAACTGGAATAGATCCATAGCAGGATCTGACTACACACATACACACTCACACATCAGTACACACACACACCCACACCCCGACCCGCACACCCACACACACACACACACACACGAAGGGTTAGACCCTCTCCCTGGGCATTCTCTGCTAGACACCTGACATTTGCACTCTTAGAAAGCTGCACCATCTTGCAGATCAAAGCCCTCCTAAACCGAGCCGTTCTGTTTATCTCGCACTCCTCCTTTACACACATTTAACGGTAATTTGCTTCTTTTGAAACACATTATTCTCCAACTTGGATTTTATCTAGCCGTTCAGGGTGAAGATTATTCCTTAACGGCCTATTTTGGTAATTTGTAATCTTCCTCCTGGCTGAGGGATAAATTTGCTTTAAAAAATGGAACGTTTCTACATAGAATTGGCTCGACGTGTTGCGTATACCAGGTGTTTTAAATTTGCAAATGCAGCTAACTGTTTGTTAGCTGATGATAAGTCGTTTTGTTGTTGGATTGGAAAGCTCATTGTTAGCTGACCTATTGGGGAAAACATGCTAGTCATGTTCAATGTTGTTTTAATGCACATTTTGAAGTATCGCATACAACAAAATTTGACATAACTACCTCAATTTCGCAACAACGTTTTGACACATACTTGAGGTTTTTGGGGGGTTTTGAGATGGAAACACATTTGCCGAATAAGTTCTGATGTCTTTCTCTACGTCTCCGGACAGCGTGTCACATCGGCTGTCCTAGCTAACCTAACAGCACAATTAATGATGTGCAGTCTGCGCTAGTTAGCGACCGCTACTTTCTGTTTGTTGCAGCTGCACGTAACGTCAACAGCTGACGAAATCACACCCTGCGTAGCTTGCTAGATTCGCTCCAAACACAGCTAACTCGCATTTCCCCTAATTTTCTTTTTTGCGATGTTTAAAAGTTTTCTCAGTAGTCCTGTAGTTGGCTGAAGTTCCTTCTGTCATCCTGTGTGTTAAGTCATATCTACAATGCAAGTTTTAAAATTAAATGTATTTTATGAAACATCTAATTTTGTAAACTACATGTCACTTTTGATGCCGTTTACCTGTAGAAGTTCTTGAAGGTTCTAGAATTTGTTGCTACTTTTCACAATTTGATATATTTTGTCTCCCATATATTTAAGGCTGAAGTGACTAGGACTGAAACTTCAACAAAACAGGATAACTAGCTTAACTAGTTATTATTAGCCACTCACAACTTTCAGCATGCTGAGGATAATTAATCTTCGCTAGTGTAGACAAAGTGTCTGCATTGTTTATCATGAGGTTAAATTACCTCATTATTGGGTAATTTGTTAAATTTTTTTAAATGTTCAAAACATGTTTAGCGACCTAGCTTAGCTGGTAATAATACAATATCTGTTATGTAGAAAAATGAAGCAATATTTCAGTTAGGCAGTGCATCTTTATTAAAAAAAAAAAATTAAAACGAATACTTCTGTCACTCAAATATATCTTGAATGACAGGAGTATTCATTTTGTAACCTTCAGTAATCTTTGCTTTGGGGTCGTTTTGGGTGGTGAGCATGTGGTCTGCCTTTAAAGACTCTTCAAGCAAGAGTTTGCAGATGGTAAACAAATTATTGATGATGATCCCAGCTGCAGCTGGAAAAGAGGAGTCCCTCTGCTTTCGCTCATGCTCACCGTACATTTGTTTGTGTTTGCAGCAAGACATAAGATTTAGAAAAGTGCGCCAGAGATACCGGCATGACCGCGATGCAATAATGGAGCATGGAAAGTCTCCAAAGAGAAAGAGAGAGCCAGTATTAATCAGTCAGCCTGGTTTAGGAGCTAAATAAGGAATCAGATTTGGGAGTCGCTCCCTCCCTGCTGAAACTGTGACTAAAATAGTTCAGGGAGGGATTTTAGTGACGTGAAAGTTTCATGCTTGTCCATCCCATGTTAACCGGGTCCTTTTTTTAAACCGTTGAGACTGCAAATAACCACTACATTTAAAAAAAGATAAATAAACAGGATCACTTTTTAATCCGGCATAAATCCAGCCGTTCTGTGATAACCTCAGAGGTTTGTTGGAGAATGTTGGTGATCATAAATTGTCAGGAAAATAGTTTACAAATTTGTGCAAAAACTTTGATATTCTGCTAAAAAATAAAGTTTGCAATTGTGGTTTTTCTGTTAAATAAGAAATTCAAATCCCAGACGTGATAAGTCATTGAAAAGCATGACGGTGGTCATCATCTATCAGCCAATCAGAGGAGATGGCGACATTTATTCACAACCTTCCACAGTAGGTAAAAAGTGTTTAAATGTTGTTCAATGCAGTAATTTTGATGTGACGGGAAAAAACGACCTAATCACAACGTAAAACAACTTTTTAGCGAGAGACACGAGTTCTTCTGAAATTGACAACTCAGGTTTCATGAGGTTACGTAAATAACAATTTACTGAATTATTTATTTATGAAAATAACAATGTACAGTTATTACGTATTTACTAATTGCATAAATAATAAACGATATAATTAATTGTTATTTTTCAAATGAAAAGTAATTTGTTATTCGCATGCAAATTGTTAATTTGCATGTCAATTTAGTTATCTGCAAAATGCAAATAACTTATTTGCATTTCACAAATTAATTATTACATTACAACTAACTACTTAAATAAAAATGTATGTAATTAAGTAGTTGTAATAACTAATACATAAATGTTTATTTTGTAATTAAATAATTATTTCACATTTTTGGTGAGTTTACATAGATTATTTACGTAATTATTTAATGATGTAAACTTACAAAAGTCATATTTTTTATCAGTGTCGAAAAACTCCTTTTATTTATTTAATGATGTAAATAATTATTTACATATTTCCGTAAACAAATTCCATTACGCAAATTTATTTCTGTAATACAATTTGCGCAACTTTACGGTCAGTGGAAACGCAGCTTATGAATGCTCAGCTTAAAGAAAGCCATTCTCTGGTAGTCTGTGATGTTTGCATCATTTACTTATGGGATAGTGTGTGTGTGTAGGGGTGTATACGCTGTACGTTACAGTGTGTGTAAGGGGAGGGGGGATAACGTTGGTGCTGTGGTTTATGTCTTGGCCGTTTTCCAAAGCCAATTTCCGGCCTGAAAGGCAGAGATAACGCCGCGGCGCTCCGAACGGCAGTAAGAGGGCGACTGAGAGGCCACTCCGGAATCAAAGAAAACAAGAGTTTAAAAACGATTCGTTGGAAAACGAATAGCAGGATGACGGAGCGGGACGAACTGGAAGAAGAAAAAAAACGGCTGCGACTCTGGGAGAAGAAGAGAGCGGCGTTAGTGCAGAGATCTGAGAGCAGCAGAGGATGGAGGGATGATCGGTGATGAGAGAGGAGGAGCAAACAGGGCTGGTGGTGTGGAGGGATGGTGGAGGAGGGGGGCTGTGAGTCACGCCCATGGAGGCTGCACGGCTCACTGGGGAAACTGCTCACTGGCAGTCCCAGGCATGAAAAGGCCTTCTGGACCTGGAGCTGTGCAGGGAGTCATGAGGGACAAGAGGAACAGAATGACAGATAGAGGTCAAAATAAATCTGGGACATCGCCGTCCTCCTCTCCTCTCCTCTCTGTTGAACAGATACATAAAACACATCCGCTGTTTTCTGCATTATTAACTCCCCAAGGTTAACCACGGTAACGGTAAAGATCCTGCGTCTTCTCTTTCCTTTTTTTCCCTTTAACTCTCAGTTCGTCTCTTTTGTATCACCTCCCCCATTCTTCTCCTCTCACTCTGACTTTAGAGAGCAGTCACAATATTCCTCCGCAGCCGGAGCCCACGCCGCCGGGGTATAATGGAGGGCTGGAGATGAGAAAGGCGGAGGGAGAGTCTCATAGAAAAGATATTGACAGCTGATGAATAACTCAACATACAGAAAAGCGAGAGAGGAGGTGGAGAGAGGAAGGAGCGGCGGTGGAAGACACTGGGACCGTTTTCTCGCTAGCTTATTCTTGACCGCGATCACGACCGGCACACCTGTGCCATTATTGCTCTTCTACTGACTGGCAGTGGCGGTATCATGCTGTGGGGAGGCATTCATTCAGCAGTTGGACGTAAACACATTGCTATTCTACAAGAACAAATTTCAGTCCTGAATATTTTGTGCTTGTAAGTCAGATGCGGTAGTTGTGAGTTGAGTTATGTGACCCTGTAAAATAAAATGGCTGAGAGGTTCTGCTTTGTTTATGTGCAGATGTAAAATGTACAAAGTAAATTACATTTTGCATTAGCATGACGCAACACGAAGTGTTTGGGTTTAAGAGGAACGTCTAACTTTTCTGTTAGGTTCACCAATACCATAGTTAGGTGGCCACAAATTTGTGGACTGCATCACATTTAAAGCTACAGTATGCAACTTTTATGAAGAATATTGTTTTTTTTTTTTACATATTTGGTAAGGCTGTCTCCATCTAGTGACACATAATCTGTGAAAATATTGATCTGCTGTTGCCCTCTGAAGAAACGCTCTGCTCCCAACCAAAAACAGCCAATCAGAGCCAGAAGGAGGGGCTTAGCGTTGTCAATCAAACTTATTTACTCGCTGCTTAATGTGGTAAAAGTGGAGTAACATTTTATCCACCATCATCGGTGGTCATGCTAACTAGCCTAGCATTTACAATTTTGCTATGCTAGCTGCAGCGTGGCAGAGAGCCAGGAGGAGGGGGCATGAGCAGCGCCTCAAGAGACTGTGATTGACAGCGCGAAGACCTGCCTCTTGATTCTGATTGGCTGACATAGTGACAGTTTCAACAAATATGTTATAAAAAAATTACATACTGCAGCTTTAATATCGCAGTTTTATAGGTTCACCTTTTGAAACAATTAGTCCACAAAGGCAGCATTGACTTGTAAATGATTAATTAACAATCTGGCTAGTTCTTTTTATTAAACAGAATTGAACAACACAAGTGAAATTTAAAAATCAAACTCAAAAATTGTCAATATTGTCGGCAACATTAAACCATATTATCACCCTGCCCTGTTCAGTTGATGTGTGCGCTGCTGCTTAGGCATGTAATGTGTTTTATGGACGCTTTGGAGGCTTTTCAGCATTTTAATTCAAAATATATTACAACAATCAAACTATTGCCGGCATTGTTCCATAAAGTGATGATCTGCCAGAAACCAATCACCCTGATTTGCCCCTTGGAGCGACATGGCAGAGGTTTGACTCATTCACTTCAAGGTTTAAGGGAGGGTTAAAATAGAAACGTCTACACCCCTGAAGTGTTGGTGTGTAATGCCAATGACATGCATTTAAGTTTGTTGTTGTAAAGTGAAAACATCTGAACAAGTTCAAGCAGTATGGATCCTTTTGAGAGGCACTTTATAGAAATCCAAGATTAGATCCTCTACACTTCTTTTTGTAAAACTTGAAGGAAGGACTGGAGGTGATGTGACGTCAGAAAGTGTTTATTGGTTATAATGTTTAACCTTGTTTTTCTTCGTCGTCTCCTTCCTCCACTCAGCCTGTACTTTATCACTTAACAGATCCCTTCTTCTCCCTCATTTCCGCTGCCAGTCTGGGCTTTTGCTCGATGACAAACATGTGTCTTCAGTGGTGAAGGAGGGCATAATGACGCCGTGTGACTAAAACTGCCCTGCAGGTGTAGACGGTGGACTCCCTTCTGTCTGCGTACCCGTTTTACCGGTGTTTTTCATTGGGCGCCTTTAGTGTAATAGATGACCAACCATGTGTTTGTGCAAGTCAGAAAACACGTCAACTAACCAATTAGCAATGTGAGTGACTGCGATGGTGTGTTGGCGTGTGTGTGTGTGTGTGTGTGTGTGTGTGTGTGTGTGTGTGTGTGTTTGTGCTATCAAAGTGGAAATTTGCCTGGAAGTGGCAGTCTTTCTGGTGGCTTTGGGGCGAGCGGAGGGGAAGCTGTGGTTTGATGGGGTTTTAGTTGTGTATGTGTGTATGAGATGAGTTCTGTGGGCTGTAATCACACGCTTGCCCTCAAGTCAAGAGTTAACTGTGGCACTCACCAAAACAAACGCACTCTCGGAAACACGCAAGCGCTTCAGAACATGGGGGGGGGGGAAAATGAGCGTCAGAGATAACCTGAGTGAACACAAGAATTTAAAGATTTTCTTTATTGAATGAGGGAAAACTGTTCCTGACGTTGTTCAAAGAGGTGCAACAACCGTTGTGTGCCCCATAGTGTCAACATCCGCAATCAAGGGTTTACCTCAACTGGCAATGAGTCTTTTTGGCCCAATGTTTTTTGTTTGATTCAAACACAATGATTTCTGTCCAACACTAACATCCTCAGTCAGAGGAAAAAGTAGATTGTTGTTTTGCTGAAAACGGATGGCTGAACATTCTTTCAATTCGTTGTTTCATCAATTACAGCAATTTGTTCAGACCGTGAAGCATCACAACACGACCAGCACGTTTGATGTCACTATGATCTTCATTTCTCGTTACTTTTACACCAGATATAACAGAGCATGCACCTTCCAAAGAGCTTTACTTTTTTCCAATCCAAGAATGTTTTACCTAAAGTCTTTGTGTTCTTTTGGGTCAGCATCAGCTTTTATCTTGCAAACTTCCCATTTTTGCCCAGCCTCTTTTCCTAGAGTTAAATTAAACATCAAATGTCAATAGCTGCGTTTCCATTGACCATATCGTTGCGTAATTTGACATTTCAAAAATCGATTTGCCCATTAGAAACTCGCCAATTTAAAACAAAAGTTTTGCCGTTAGAATGGAGTGGTTTTTCTGCTGTAAAAATTTGGTTTATTTTGCAAAACTGCAATGGAATAATTTTTTTTGCATCACCTGTTACATGAACAACAACCAGATGATGCCACTGGAACCAACCAAGAATAAGAAAATGACAGGAAGTAGTTGGAGGATCTCTGCACTGCATTTTTTTGAAATGGCTTATTGCACAAATAAACTTATTCGTGTGTGATTTTCATTGTGTTTCTAATTCAATGGAAGCACCTCAATTGCGAGATTGTGTTTTTCAGACATTAGTGGAATGTTGACAAAGTTTTGCGCCCATTTGCAATGGCAGCTAATGAAAGGAGGGCTTTAGGGTTACTGGGTTCCTCTGTGACCTCCTAGGTGAGACGTTGATGTGCTCATGGAATGATTCTGTAAGCCAGGATGGACTATCCGTTATTAACCACATTACTAATAGGAGTGCAAAGAGTTGCAAGGTTAGGTCAGACACTATTTCCATAAATAGACAGGAAGTGGAGGTGGTGGAGGAGTATTAATACCTCAGCGTTCACCTGGACACCATGATGAACTAGAGATGGAACAGTGAAGAAGTCTACAAGAAGGTAGAAGAAAGTTGGCTAGTATGATTTACAATATTTTAGCTGCTGTTTCCATGAAATCTATTTACTTCTTTCTCAATATTAAATCTTGACAAAAACCCCTTTTCAATCTGATGATAATTAGACTTTCTCAGGTCAATGGGCCGCATCTTATCTGTGCCAGTATCACCAGGACATTTCACCCTGTGTGACTTTTTGTGTGTCTGTGTCTGGTTGTATCATTAAATAAAGTTCTGACACTGATCTACATGAGTTTGTTGTCTGGAAAAGTATCAATCCATTCGGCAAAGATCTTTTCTTTCTAAAAACCATAACCTTTGTAAATGTCAATGACTCAAACCTGTTCCAGTTAGGGTTGATGCTGTATGAAATGTTCTTCTATTGTCACTCTCTACACTCGTCCAACAGAGCTGGGGTTGAGGTTATGGTAAGGCATGTGGTTGCAATGATTCCTGGAAAAAGGGGTCAGAACATGAATGATGTCAATGGAGGAACCCTTGAGACAAAGAAAGTCAATGATGTGTGTGTGTGTGTTATCTGTGGGATGGCGCTGTAAGGCCTTTGCACTTTGCTCCTGACCGTTCCACCGCAGGCAGCCGTTGGCCTCCAGCCTCCAGTTGATCTGTAACGGTCGTGTTTGGCAGCGTTTTAGGGTGATGCTAAGTACTGGAGACAGTGTTTGTTTCACTGCACTTATTGTTGTAAGTCCTTGAGGTGTTTGCCTCTAGTGTCTCCGCACATCTGGAGTTTTTGGTTAGTGGCAAGTTTCAACCGTCCGTACAGATTTCTGTTTAGATTTAGGTCGGAACTTTGATTAGGACATTCCAACACATACAGTTGAAACCAGAAGAAATGTCACAATAGTGAGAAAAAGAATGTCAGAGATTTATTTATTAACTCTTCAAGATCAGACGTTTACATACAAAATGATTCCTTAGGCAGCCCCGATGATGACGTCATGGTTTTGGAAACTTTGGATAGGTTAAGTGACTCATTTGACTTTGTAATTTAACACCTTGAAACTGGGTCTCTGTCACTTTAAGAAACCTCTGCTTTTTCTGAAACTCCGCCTTGAGGAAGTCATCACAACATGGCTCTTCTGTTAACCTTTTAACAATGTTTCTACCAGCTTAGCATTGAGAATTAGCTCCAAAAATGAGCTCAGCAGATATTCCAGCAGGTGTTTGCTGGAATATCAGCAATAATTATTGCTGACTAGTCTGAAGGAGCTGAGTGGAGGAGTTGCGGGGGAGGGGCGCTCTGTGAGGCGGGAGCTCTGACGGGGGTTGAATGCATAGGTGCTCCACAGTCTTCAGACTTTAATTTGTCAAAGATTTTTAAAAATCAAGCATCATTTTCCTTCCATTTTGCATGTTTTCTCTACCAGCTGTTGGTTACAAATATAAAGTCCCACTGAGAGACAATGAGTTTTGTTTTCTTTTTAACACAACAAAATGTAGAAAAACTGTTGGTTGCCACATTATTGGTGGTAAATAATATCTTTGGCACCCCATGAGCCACTGGGGATATTGGACAATAAGATTTAGATCCATGTCCATTATACAAATACACCAGGCTTGTGAATGCTGTAATGCTGTGTAAGCAGAAAATCCTCTCACCCTTATTATGAAAGTGAGTGATGTGAGTAATGCAGGATCAGCAGTCCTATTCTGGGTGATTTAGCACTCGCTGGCCCAGATTTGCTGTCAATTATCTCCCACAAAGTTAGGATTTTTGGGTTTGAGACACAGCACCTCATTACTGGAGCTAATCTGCTGCTGTGAAGATGGAGAAGGCGTCTGGGATACGCCTGGTAAATCAAGCATTAGAGGACTCATGTATTTTCTTTCCTCCATGTTGTGGAGAATGCTTGGGGTTAGGGCTGGAGTTAGGGTTACTATCATTCTGGTCTCTTGTGGTGGAATTATCGGTAGACCACAAGCTTAATTGTCAAGTGGGTCATTTTATATTCAGGTGGATGTCAAAAAGGGCTTGGTTCAGTTCATATCATGATGTGGAAAGGTGGACTACCATCATCTCAATAACGGTGCATTAACACCAGCACTGTTTACTCCACCTTATTTGATTTCTACTTTGTTTGCCTAGAAATTCCAGTTCTTTTGGGGAGGTGTGAACGAGCAATCGGACTCTGATGCAAACCAAAGACTAGAACTCTGGTTCCCCTTAAAATCCTAGGTCTTGGTTTGGTTGAAGTGAACTCTGTTGCGATTTCAATGCATATGTGCATGCATATGCATTGAAATCGCACATATGCATATGGTCCGCTTGTATGTGAACGACAAGCGGACCAGAGACTGCTCCGAAAGCAGGAAGTGAACTATTGCGCATGGGATTCTGGGTAAATACAACTAAAACAAATGTTCGTGAGTCTATCGCTGGCAGGAGAAATGACTTGTGGCCTTTCACCAAAGACAAATGAGAAATCCTATAACCACTAAACTTTGACACCACTCCATTTTTGTTTACATTTCATGAAGAAGGAAGTGCCGCTCAGTGCCTCCTTTGAGATTTTTGTGTCGTTTTCTTTAGGGGTCCCAGGTGAGGAGGGCAACAGGCTGCTGAAAGGGTTTGGTTAATTTTAAACAGTGCAGCGTGAAAGCAAATGGTGGCAGCTGTGATGTAACAAACGTTGCAACTTTGTTCCAAAATCGCACGGAGTCTACTGATCAGGTGTGAAATCACCCTAAAGATCAGCAGAAAACAGGTCCAAAGAAGAATCATCCGACAAACCAGCCTGCAAAGAGAACCCCATACACTTTAGGATGATCATGATCACAATAGGAGAAAATTGGATAGACAATGAGGAGAAAAACAGAAACCAGGAAAGCAACAGAATTCAAAGGAAAGCATTGAAGCCAACCAGAGTAAGACTTTCCTACAGCTGACATATGGTCCCTATTGATCAGTGGGCCATGTGCCTGGCCCCTGGGTATGTTGGGGTCCTGTGTGAGGTTCTCTCTGCTCGTAGTGCGCTCGCCTGGCTGTGTGGGTGTCGTCACGGTGTCTGCATGTCTCTGCTCGTTAAGTATTCAAGGATTGGAAGTGGCATTTGTGTTTCGACTTGGTATTCATTGGATTTACCATTTCTCTAGGCGTCCTATCTCAGACGTAAAATGACAAGCAAACTGCAGAGTGTGAGTGTGTGTTGAGCCTGCAGAGGACGAGGATAAATTGTTGCTACGCGTCTCGGCCTGAATAGCTTCTTGACAGCCGGGGTTTGGTCATTGACTTCATTCAGTGCAACAAGCATGTTGAGTTCAGTAACATGACCAAGTAGTGACCCACATGTTAGTCACAATCGCCTCACGTAACCATCACTAGTTTACCTCCACTGAGATACCAGGAGACAAGGCAACATTAGCTTGTGGTGCGTAGCTAACAGTAGAACAGAACTTAACGTTCCTTTACAGCCTGGAAAAGAATAGAATTTGATTTTGTTGCTTTTCACAGCTGAATAAGTATGGAAAAAGAAACGGAATATGGAAAAGTATTTTTATTCCCAGACTTTGTTCTGTACTACACTGTTTGAATGCTGTGTCCTTCCTTCCTTTCTTGATAGTGAAAAAAAAAAACGTGATCTTCCTCAGTTCTCCATTTCTTTTTCCCATATCTCCTTTGTTCCTTTTTTCCTTGTCTTTTCTTCTTCCCTCGTCCTTCCTTCCTTCTTTCTTGTGCCCCACACTTCTTTCCCTCTTCATCTCTTTACTTACTGCCTTTTGTCCTACCATTCTTATGTCTTCCTTCGCTTTTGTCCTTTATTTCTTTCTTCGATAGTTCTTTATTTCTGATGTCTTTCTTTTTGTTCTCTCTTTTTTTTCTAACTTACTTCCTGTCTTTGATTGATTGATTGTGCCTTCCTTCCTGGTGTGCTACATCAACTACGCCCTTGTTTTGACGTCTTTGTGTTGTTACTTCTATTGTCCATAAGTATTACCATTTCTTCTTCCCAGTCGGCCATGTTTGTTTACCCTGAACTCATGTTGGGTCTCAAGAGATTTTGCGAGATGTCGCGTCTGAAATCTGAATGTTGGTGTGTTCATCGAAATCAAATACTGTACGACCAAACCTGCTATAGCTGAAGTTTTTGAACGCGATTTGTGAGGTCTGTTGAGTTTCAAAAATCTTTCAAATCTTCCCGTGTGAGCCAGGCATCATGCAGTGTGAAAAAAGTAAAACATCAGTTCGCTACCAGCAATTAAACCCACACAGACAATCTGAAAACGTCACAATGTGTTGGAATATTAACCATGGGAACAGAGCAGCAAGGTTACCCGCTTGTCTTCAGGAAAAGCTCGCTGCGTTCAGATGTGTGCATCCATGTGCATGACAAACGTGTTAGCCCGTCAGGGAGATAACCTTGATAGTGGGTGAGAAAGCAGTTGCTAGGTAACTACAGGGTGCCGGTGTACCTCTTACTGAGGCAGCTGAATTGCTTCCCATCAAAGATCCGATGAATGGTGATAATGGAGATGTAGAACACATTTTTTATTATCAGTTCTCCCTTTGACTGCTGTTGATTACACTTGGTTCTATTAGATCTCAGTGGAGAACTGAGGTGATTGGAGGATAGAGATGACAGAGATGTGGCAAGCCACTTGTAAACAGGTGAAGGCTTAAAAAAATGCTCAGATTGATAAACATTATTAAACTTTGTTAATTATAGACAGGCTTTCTGCGTTATAATTTCTCTAATACAGCTCTAACCACACTTCCTAGTTGTAAAACCAACCCATGATTTCACATAATAACAAATTGCAGTAGGTAAAAAAAAGTCAGAGTGAAAATTCTTTCAGCTGCACAGCATCTGAAATCAGAGGGAATAATTTTCCAAACAAGCAAACAGAAAAGCTGGTTACAGCTGATATCTTAACAGAAGTAGGAGACATTCCAACACGGTGGTGGCAGCATCATGATGAGATAGTAAGTGCCTGATAGGAAGATGGATGGAGCTATATACAGATAATTTGGAAGAGGTTGCAAAACACTGGAGACTGGGATGGAGGTTCACCATCTACCAGGTGAAGATGCACCGATCAGATATTAATATCTGCATTGATCCCAATATTGAAAAAAAAATCTCCATCAGGTGTTGGTAACAATGTGCCCGAGGGCAGATCTATTCAGTCTGATTCTATGGTTGGTGCTCTGAGCGACATCATGCTTTATTATTTATTATTTTACATGATTCCTGATTGCACTTTCTGAACCATTTGAAAGACGGTTTGTTCAGTTTATTTTTGACATGTTTGACCAAGATAGTTAACTTATTGTATTTGTCAACGTCAGTATTTATTATTTATTTGGCTGTTATTCTCCTAGTTGCACTGACTCAACAAATGAAAGTTGTTTTTACATTTGACCAAGCTTTTAATGCTACTGATGTGTTTAAGTGTGCTGTACTGGCGCAGAATTCTCAAGTACATTTGTAATTCAGTACATTTATGTTTGTGTTTAAAATAAGAAATGTTTTTAGACGGTTCAGCAATGTTTTTCTGTATCGAATCGGTATTGGCAAATGCAAAACCTGAAATGTCTGCATCGGTATCGGAAGTGAAAAAGTGCACACTACTACTAGGGCGGGTTCAGATCAAAGCAAATACACTGGTTTCCAGTCAAAGTCCAGATTGGGAATCTGTAGCAAGACTTCAATAATACTCCTCACAGATGCTCTCCATCCAATCTGACTGATTTGTACAACAAAGAAGAATGGCAAAACATTTTTGTCTCTAAATACGGAAAGCAAATGTGCAAAAAAAATTAAGTGTGTGAATACTTATTTAAGCTGCTGTACCGTCTTTTTAGTAGCATGAGAAAATATTTAGGATTTTATTTCATGCAGACGACTTCTAAGAAGTTCAAAGGAAACTTAACACCATTGTTTTTCCCGTGGCTTTCCCTCGTTGCTCTCATCGATGTCGGAAACGCCACTTCAAGGTCAGCGACACGTTCTGTTCCACCCCTGAGCCCTGTGCTCGGCTCGGCTTATCTCTGTGGCTCCGCTTCGTTCTGCCACTCCGAGATAGAGAGTCAAGATGCCGCCGCCGTGATTGGTGGAGGGAAAGCTTCAGCCGGGATGGCCTGCCGGAGATAATGTTGCTTAGATAATACAAATGTTGCTTCAGCAGGAGTTTAATTGAGGCGCACTCTGGTGTCCGTGGAGGCAGCCGCAGTAAGCTGAGTGTGTTTGAGTTGGTGCCCACAGCCGAGGTTAGAGTTTCACGGAGCTTATGAATACAGTAGGTTCTGAAGAAAACAAATCAACCGTATTAGAATGAAACTGCAGCTTTTATATGTAGAAACAAAGTCCTAAAGCAAAATAATGATAAACTGTTTTAAAAATAGGATGTGACTATTTTTACACGAAAACAAATATGTTGTTACTGTTACGATTGCTGCGTAAAATATCAAAAATTGTTGTGCTAATTATTATTTTTGGATATAACATTTTTTTTGTATTGATTCACTGATATTTTAATTCTGATAAAGAGAGCGGGAAATGCTAATAGCAGTGGTGGGCACTGCTAACTAAAAAAAAAAAAGCTAACCCTAAATTTTGGCTCAGCTAACATTTAGGGTTAGTTGGTGTAGTGCTAACAAAGCACTACACCAACATGGTATTTAGCAGAAGCTAATGCTAAAGCACTAAATTCAACAACGTTGATACTCACCATATTTTAATGAAACGACGTGTTACAACTTAGCATGTCACACCCACAGGAGCCATTTACAATTGTACACCTAGCTGTAGGTGTGCCACTCCTGAATTTATTCTTTGAAAACAAACCTTTTACTCACGGTTTCAGTTTTATAGTTGTTTAGTTTTGCTAAGTCTGTTGCTGATTGTGCCCACGGTGGTGCTTCGGTCAGAAACCACTGTGTAAACCCACCTCAAAATAAACGCATGAATATCGACGTGCTACGACCTGAGGAATTCTTAACAATAACCAAAACTTCAATAAAGACGTCAAACCTTATTTATTTGAATAAAGCTGAAAGTTTATCAACTGATAATTTACAGCCAAATGAATTAGCGCTTTAGAATCCATCTGGAAAAATCAATTTAGGAGAAGCTAAATGTGCTCAACGTTTTCAAAGTTAGCAACAATGCTCAGGAGCACACCAAAAAATTTGTTCTGCTATTGGCAGGTTAGAAGAAATGTGTCTACCACTGTAAATCAGTTTTCGTTCCATATACAGTGCTGAGTAAAAGAATCGACAACCTTACAGCACGCTGTCTTGCCAACGTTTAAGATCAAAGTTAACCAGAAAAAATTTTAATGCAATTGTATAATCATTGTTTCATTTATTAAAGGAAAAGAATATCCAAGCCTGAAAAGCCTTTATTCAGTTTGCTCTTTTTGAATGGCCCTTAGGGGTTTGACAGGTAGTCCATTGTAAGGGTTCATAGGGCTGTTTCATAGGAATACTACTGTATAATTCAAGGTATCACTTTGTTTGTCGACTAACCACTTCCTGCTGTCCGTCCCGCTGGTTTTAACCTTCCCTCTGATCCAGCTCTCTCTTTTCCTCTCAGATGGCCCCAGATCCGTTCGGAAAGTCTCTCTCTTCTAATTCAATAACACTCTTCCTGTTTACCTGCTTCTCAATTCCCATTTATGTCAGTATGTGAGCAGCTGTGCAAATATGGATGGGTAGCTAAGAGCTAATCTGTCCGTCATCCTGTCCTATATTTGCCTTGCCAGATGCCATGTCTACAATCTCAACACATACACACACGCAAAGATGGAAGACTTCCTTATTTCTTATTCTCATTATCATCCTATGAAAAAGTGTTTACCTTCAATACAGATTTCTTGTTTTCACTTTTTGTCACACTTAAGCTTTTCAGATTATCAAACTTGTTTTGATATCAAAGACAACATGAGTTAAAACAAAATAGTTCTCAAACTATGATTGCATTCATTAAGAAAGAAAAGCTATCCAAACCATATCATTCCCTTGATAAATCCAAAATAAGTGATTGCTCAGGCTTTTTAATTCAATTTGCTAAAATAACTTAAAAGTTAGGCCAGGACTTTAGCATGTTCATTTTGATTAATGAATTTTATAGCTTTTAACGTGTTAAAAATTCAATTATCATTTAAAAATAAATAAATAAATAAAAAACTCCCTAGCCAGAACCTTTATATTTACGTGTTTCTGATACGCCCATAAATCTGACGCACAAGCGACATCCGCAATCATCAGCGAAGTACGACAAAGTGTCTTCTCTTGATACACTGAGGGTTCATTCTGCTTAAGAAACAATCTGATTGGATGCTGGAAAACACTGTTGTTGTGTTCTAGTTGTGCTAAAAGGAGTTAGCTTGTCAATGAAGCTATTCAAGCCTAAAATAGCTAAACATGTAGCAGCAGCACAGACATCCCCAAAGCTAACGTCAGCGTTCACAGTCCACATTTCTAAAGAGTTTCCATGAATGATCCCAAAACTTAACGTTTGTATCGTCCGGCTTGATTCCTATGGGCAAACACATCTATTACTTTTAGGTGCAGATCAAAAATAAGATAAAGGGACAGCAAAACTTTGGAAATAGTTTTGAGATTCAACAGTCAGTAGGTAACAGAAGAGAAGGAGAAGCTAGTGGAAGGAGCAGAGGAGGGAAGTGAGTGGGAGGAGGAGAGGAAAAGGAGGTTAACATCAGGAAGGAAAGGGAGGAAGGAGACAGGAATAATAAATCAGGTAAAAGAGTCAAAAGAAGGTACTGTTATTTAATTTTTTTCTGGAAGTCTGCTGCTTATCACACGCTCCAGCAAACACGCTGGGGATCACGGCCTTCACTCTTCCTCTGTTCTTGGGTTTTATCTTCCACTCCTCTTCCTCCGCCCCAGACACAGATGTGTCAGGATCGGCGATGTGTGAGGAAAACACGCGGAGACGCATCTCCTCGTTATCTGCGCTCTCGTCAATCTGCGCGCGTGTGTGTGTGTGTGTGCATAGTTAGTGAGGATGTGACGTGTGTGCTTACAGTGACCGAACGCAGCTGGCTGCGCCTCCGACTTCCTCCGGATTACCTGTTCTGTTAGCTCACAGCCGTGTTGTGTTTACATTCTCTGAATGCACGTGCTCTCCCATCAGTGTGTTCACACACTTCTGTATGTCATGTGATGACCAGTGTGGCAACATGCAATGATCGCCTGTCAGTCTCCCATAATGCAGCTGTCTGTTGACAGAGCTGACCCGCAGTTCAACAGAGATGGAGTCGACAGCAGCGGTGCACCGATTGCAGTTGTTGGTTGTTTTGATTTTTGTTGGAAAGGTTGATGAAGTTGCTAAGTTGGCAATAGCCACTGATTTTAATCACACATGTTGTTATTGATTTATTGTCCAGCCCTGCTCACAGAAAAAACGTAACATTTTTCACATAATATTTCTATTTGCATCAAATTGTTTAAAACTAAAGGGTGGACTGATTGCAGTTTTCTGGCTCAACACCAATTTCTTTAAAAAAAACAAACAACAACAACCTGCAAATTCCAAATTTGACCCGTACTGATTTGTTTTGTTGGTAAAGCCACAAAGTTGCTAAATTGGCAACAGTGACTGTTTTTAATCGCACATGTTGTTATTGATTTATTATCTATTCCTGCTCACAGAGTAAATGTAAAATTTTCCCCAGCGTGATGAATAATATCTATACTTGTATAAAACTGTGCAAAACGAGGGGTTCACCGATTGCAGTTTTCTGTAAAAGCCTATCTACCGATTCCAAATTTGAACTTTTTTATGTTGGAAAAGTTGCTAAATATGGCAACAAAGTCAGCAGGTTGGCAATAGTGATTGTTTTTAATCGCACATATTGTTGTTGACTTATTGTCCAGGCCTGCTCGCAGAATAACAACCCAGAGTGATGATTAATATTTATATTTGTATGAAATTGTTTAAAACCAGGTGGTGCACAGATTGCAGTTTCTGGCCGATCTTCGATGTTTGAAAAGCCCGACCTGCTGATTACCATTTTGACTGATAAGAATATTTTTGTTTTAAAAGTCGCTAAAAGTAGCGACAGAGTTGCCAACGTGCAGACATGGCCTGACGGGCGGCTCTGTCAGTCAGCCATCTCTCAGGGCAGAGCAACAAAGGGACAGTATCAGATTTTCCCACTTTCATCATTATGATATTTTGTGAAGTATTGAATGAGGTTGAATACAAGTAGCCTACATAAATGTCTCTTAGTGTGTGCTGAGGGAAGGTGCAGTTAGTCTGCTGCTCCATTGCATAAAAAGTGGAAAGCTGAGGTGGTTCTTCCATCTGCTTACAACGCATCCCTGTCATCTCCCTTTGCAGTTTTGTCTTTTTGCTGGTCAACCCCTGCTCAAGGCCAGCCGAGTTCTCTGTGAGAGGATTATTTATCCCCCTGACCACAGAATGTGTCAGAATCCCCAGGAGGAGCTGGAGCTGAGGGAGTCCCTGGGGAAGCAAAGATCGCAGTTTCACAGTTGAACTCTGAGAACTGGGATGGGAGTAGAAAAAACATAAAAACCTGGTGTGTCAGGCGGCAGGATGTTCAATACTTTCAATACATTTATTGACCAGAGTACAAATCAAATTAATGAATAGTTTTATAAGAAGGTGTTTTTTCTCTCTTCTTTTGCCCATATTTTATATAAACCACAGCCGCACAGTCGTATAAATATGCATGCAAGTAAAAAAAGTTCAGTTTCCTTTTTAGTTTCTTGTCTTCTCTTCAGGCAACTTCACTGAATGAAGGTCTGAGACAGATTGATTTCATTAGTTTTATCAATTGATTCAATTAGTTTTATGTTGAGAAATATTGATTTGAAAAAGTTTTCTCCTTAAAATGTGTTTTGTAATTAATTTATGCTCATTATTTGTTTTTTTTTTTCATTTTAGTCGTTAAAATGACATTTTTACACAACTTTATATTTTTTGTGTGTCTGATGAATCATTGTAAAACATTGAACAAAATGTCCTGATCAGTTAATCAGTACTTGCTGTTTATTCTTGCTTCAGTAAACATATTTTACTTTAACTTAAGTAAAATATGTTTAAGTAGAGCTACTCTTACTTCAATGCAATTTTTATCTACTCTACCCACCGCCAGTTAAAACAGAATGGCTTTATGGTATTCAGTTTAGCCTTCCTGTTGTCAGATGAAAGTCTTGTTCTCTCTCGCTTTCTCGCAGCCTGAGAATGACAGAGCTCATATGTCAGAAAACAAACTCACTTATTACATCACTTTGCTTCCTCCAGGTCCAGTTATAAACACCTCACTGCTGTTCAGTGGCTCATTTTCAATTCTCACTCAGTAGGAATGGTGTTTACCAAAAAAAAGGCTCTTTGTTAGCATACCCTGAGAACACTCATGTCTGGTCATCAGAACTAATTAAGCAAAAGAGATTTGCTGATTTTGGTCAACATCTGATTTGTCCATCTTTACAGGTGATGTTCACTATCTCCCAACGTAGGAATGCACAATATATTGGCATCTACACCAGTATAGGCTGATACAAATCGGTAGTAGTAAAACTGGGCCGATATCGACAACCAACGTTTATGTTCATCTTCTTGTTGTTTGTGTATGTATTTCAGGATCAGAAAGCCTTTATTGCTATAAAGAAACACAAACAAACAGCATAAGACATGGGAAGACAGCTGCCTGAGGCTGCAGCCCCTGGTGGGCGGAGCTTTCATTAGATCATAAAATGAAACCATGAGATTGGAGGAGCGGGTTGGCAATGGGATATCTGTTCAGTCATGTGACAGTGGCATCGATGCAGCAGAGGATTATGGGAATGTTTGACTAAAGAAGAAAAGCAATACAAACAATGCGGTGGCTTTTTCACATTGTCAACAGTGTATGGAAATGTGTGGAATTTATACAATATAGTTTATCGACCATAACAGCAACATAGATATTAAAACTGATAATGTTCATATTGGTGCATTTTTATGGCAATATCATGATATAATTGAACCATGTATCAATGTTATAAAACTGCAGCCCATTAAAAAAGTACCAGGCATTCAGGCTCTCTGTGACATGATTATATTTGGTGACTTTGGTTATTTCATGCAGGAGAAAATGTTTTAAAATGGTAAAGTAGGTGTTGCTGAGTTGCAAACAATGAGTTTCATTCATTTCCCAGCAGCTGGATGGATAACTCACCGCCTGGTCTCTATGCAGTAAATCAAAGGCAGAAAAACATAAACGTTGTTTTTGCTAAGTGGAGATAAGTTACACGGTCATTCACAAACATCACCGCATGTTTTCCTGATTTCTGCGACCGTTGTCCTCTACTATCCTTACATCCTAAGACCCGCGCTGTGCTTAACAATCTGCACCTCATCTCTGCTTTTCATTTGATTAAATTAGACCTCTAATCTTCCACCAACGCAGAGGTTACTAAACTCTCCATTCATTTGTAACGTAAACGCCGTTGTCAGTCCCTGGTGTGTTACTCCATCGCATTAATGTGCTTGTGTTTTGCTTTCTACCTCTGCTTCTAATTGCGCTGCCTTCTGTTCTAAACGCTCGCTGCTCCCCTTGGTGTTGCTTTGATTTGGGATATGTAAAAAAAACCCCCAAAAAAACCCGTTCATCTTCACCAGCAGAATCCCATCAAGTCTGAAGAAGTCGATACCTGATACACCAGCTAAGGAGTTTATTGTGCTAGTTAAACTGAGCGGATTGTGTTGTGCTGACATCACCTGATCTGTCTGAATAAGGGGACTTACCACCAAGTTGGAGTCTCTGAGGAGGGGAGCAGATGCTGCTTTAGACAGCTCATCTGGAAATAAGGATGTCACACTGTTTCTGTCACTCGTCATACTGATCTGGATCTGTGTGTGTGCAGGCGTGTGCGCGCGTATGTGTGTGTTAGGGTGCATGTGATTGTGCATCCCCGTGTTTTGCATGTGTGTGCTCTGTGTGTAGGAAGATCTGGGATGCTTGTTACCTAGCAACCGCCTCTATAAAACCCAATGTGTGTTTGTGCACTTGCAGGGGTGTGTGTGTGTGTGTGTGTGTGTGTGTGTGTGTGTGTGTGTGTGCGTGCTTGGGGCTGAGGGTTTTTCAGCAGCATCATGAAATCAGTATTTTCCCAGAGTTCTGCTGCAGCAGACTGTAAGTGTTGACTGGTTGGACGTTGGTTCATCACAGTTTATTCATAAAAATTTGAATTATTTCATGTAGGTAACTGGGAGTTAGGCTTTGGCAAGTTAGTGATTTACGTTAATGATTCAGAAATTTTCCAACATGCCATTCCCAGAGTTTCCCCTGGGAATCCTGCTAAGTCTGGCGTTACGGGGCCACCAGCGTGTTTTTGTATTAAAAAAGAATATTTGGAAGTTTGGGAATAATATCTTGTGAGGCCAGCAGGCAGGTACAGGGACGGTGCAATTAGTGCGCACTCCTTAACGCCCATTCAATGCATCAACTACAAATCTAGCTTAAATTAATCTTTTCTGTCATGTTACTGTTGTCTAAAACCCTTTAAAAAACCTGGTGGGGGTTTAAGTAAAGCCTGGTGTCCCACCAGGCTTGTACTACACTGGGGGAAACACTACTTCCTGTTAATGAGATGGGGGGCATCAGAGTTTTTAAAAATAATGTTTTGAAATATCTTATTTTCTTCTTCTACATTGGGTTTAACTATTAGCTTGTCAGTCTTGTCGTGAACCAGTGTCTTTCTTCCCAGATGTTGATTGTAAAAGGTGGTCATTTCCATTCGGTACACTATTCAATGGTCCAGTGTAATCAGGTGGATTCTCACTGGGCAGGTGCCCAGTGAACTCAAACGCGTTATACTAGTGTGTCATGTTATAACGTGACACCATATTACTGCGACAACAGACCTGACACACTAGTATGATGCATTATGTCTCGTTTTGTCAAGCAGTGACGTTTTTTTGTCCTCCAATCAATGGACTGTTGTGTGACGCCTGAAACTCCACCCTAACCACACCGTACCATTGTTCTGTGGAGCTACAACTGAAGGGGGCCAGGAATGGTGAGGTACGGGTCGGTTCTGTGGGCCGCTTTCGCAATGGAAACATGCTAAACAGCATTCCCAACTGTACAGGCGCATGCCATACCACAAAGTGGAAAGAAAGCATATGTGGACTTTCACCACAGCACCCTGGTACTCTTAGCGTAAGATAAACTAGTATGGGCTAAAACCTGAACATAAAAAAATATAGCTGAAATACATTTCCGTCAAGTTTTGGAGTTTTATTTAATGTCTGTCACTGAGAAATAAAATAATCCATTACATTTTATGCTTTCCATTAGAGTGAAGGATGCGTTATTTAGGAGCCTGTGCGTAAATAAAGGTGACCCATGTGACATCCGCAGTCATGTCCAAAATGCCCTAAAGGACATAAAAACAGCAAATCAGACTTTCTTGAGATAAGCAAAGGTGTTCCCCAGGGTTCTGTTTTGGGTCCTGTTTTATTTATGTTTTTAATAAATTATTTAAACAAAGCCTTGCAAGCTAAATGTCATTTGTCTGTGAATGATGCAGTGGTCTGCCTATCAACGCCCATCACAGGTGATAGCAGATCGTCAGATTGTATTTTCATCATTAAAGGCTAAAAACTAATTTTAATGTTCAGGATTTTTACATCTAATGGTACAAAGATTGAAGGGTGTCACCTTACAAGGCTATGAAAATATGTATGCATGAACAAATACTTAGTAAAGAAACTAAAATTAAAATGTATTTATTTTGTAAATGTTTTATATTACATGCCAAAAAACAAACATGGCTGAAGCTACATTTCTACCTGTAGCAAGCTGTTTTCCCCATTTTTACTAACTTAATTTCAGCTTACATTCCACTCTATTTCAATACCTTCTTAACTTCAGCTCCAGACGTTACCATCTGTTCGTCTCCAGGTGGTTGCACTTGGATGTTTCATTTTGATTTTGGCAAAACTCAGTTTTCCCGCCATTCACCATTCACGTGGAATAATCCAACAAAACACTCTGTCAGCTAAAAGCTCTCGCATCCATTATTGATTTCAAGAGTATCATAAATAATGCGGCAAAGGAAGAATAATGTCATTGTTTTTTTTCTTGACAGATGACTTTCTTTGAATATCCTGTTTGATTGTTTATTATGTACTTTGAGAGAAGACTTGTACAGTTATGATTTGTATGGTTGCCACGTTTGGTCAGGTCTCTCTTGGAAATAATGATACTTTGGATATTGATGTCGGCCCGAATTTTCAGATCTATTTTGTAGTCCAGAAAAAGTATAAAGATGTGCAGGAGCGCCTGACAGTCATTAGAGTGACATTAGGTGAAAATGCTTTTGGGAACAATTTGATTCCAAACTACAAATATGTGCAACTGCACAAATTCCTTCATCATCTGTTTCCTGTTATAGTGGCAGGTCGTTTGAGTGTGTGGGTGTTTTTTTTTTTTTTTGTCCCATTTAAACAGACAGGTTTTTGGATTTACAGCTTGAGAAGTGGGAAGTTGAAAGTGAGCCGAATGTTATGTCAAATTAGTTTTCAACTCGGATGGGAATTCTTTAGTCCCGAATGTCGCGAACCTGCAACAGAGTACCTACGCAGGTGGAAAGTTCACCAGGAGAGACCTCAAGCGAGCGGACTCACCTCACTCACACTGACATCTGCTTTCTAGTTTAACTTTCGAAGGAGAAAGACAGTGTAATATTCTAAATATACTACATTCAAGATTTTGGGTCAATCGTTTGGCTCTCGGCGTTGTGACCCGCTTCCATCTAACTCTTGGTGAGCTAAATGGAAACGGCGACAGATGTGAAGCTAAATTACATCCAATTCCCATCACTCAGCCATTCCTGAGTGAGTTTGATCTCTGGCAGAACATTCGGTCCCAGAATTGATCTATCAGCCTAGTTTTGCGCCTCTATACGCTCTAGGAAAGTTGACTGGCAGAGAACGTGTGTAAATGCGCCTCATGGTCACAGAAACCTGCAGTAATGAAGTGATTACATCCTGACTGCCGGTGTTCCCTGTCTTAATTGTACGTGTGTTTAAGTGTGTGAACTGTGAGCAGATGGTATGTGCGTGTGTGCTTGGATGCGCCATCCAGGAAGGGTGGCTGAGAGGTCAATGGGGATCAAAAAGCTCCTGCAGTCAACCTGCTCAAACATACGAACACATTTCTTGGTCTAGTGGCTTTTTGTAGCTAATTGCTCCATGTTATGTTAAGGCTTCAGTCATGTCCTTAATGCAAGCCATCAAGTGTGTGGGCACTTATATTTTTTTTCAAAAGCTTAAAGCCTGTTCTCACCTGGCTTATTCACATAAAATTAGACACATTAACACCAGACATTAAAATCTATCCCGACTGATCAAATCTCCTTACCTGTTTTACATGCAAATAAACTGCTGTTATCAGCGTCTATTGATGATTCTGTAAAATGACAAATACATTACAGCTGTCAGCTGGGATTTTTTCCACAAAAAAAAAAAAAACAGCCAAACTTTCTTTACATATAGAGTGTTTGAAACTGTACATCATCTAACTCTGGAGGACGTGCAGAGCAGAGAGACAACCAGACTCTACTACTGGAGTAACGGCAGTAGCAGAGATAGTTACCAAAGCTTTTACTCAGAAATGAACATTTTGTTAATCATTTTACATATTTAAGGGACTCATGACCAGTTGAACATGTTGGCTTAAATATGTAGTAATTAACCTAAAGGTTGCTGGATGTGATACGTAAAAACTTATAACTACTTCAAAGATTGTTTTTCACCTAGAGAGATCACCATTTTTTCACCTGTGCAATGCTTGCCAGGTAGGTTATAACTTATAGAGGACTGGAGCTTATAAACTAAACCTGAGAGGTCAAGGCTGTGGAGGCTGATGAGGGCAAGCCACAGAAAAAAACCTTTGGATTCAGGCAAACATTTTATGTGTCTGAAAGTTTTTATGAGCTTTTATACATGAGATATCTGCTAAAACAAGCTAAGACGATCGGCTTGTGAGTTAATGTTCACTATATTTGCTAGAGCTAACACCATTAGCAGGAGCTAGCATGACATAAAAAAAATAGGAAGGTAATGAATGAATGTTTAAAGTGTCAAAGATCCACTTTGTTAGCTCTGTTGGCTAGAGCTAACACCATTAGCAGAAGCTACCGTGAAAACAAACAAAAAAGTGGAAGATAATGAATGGATGTTTAAAGTGGGAATGAAGCATTTAGTCTTTGTAACACACCATTCTAATATATTTGACTATAATTCTTACCGTAAGCAGCTTGAGTTGCCAGCTGGAGCTCTTGCAACGTACGCTGTCCTTTCCAGTTAGCATTTCCATGCAGTAGTTAGCAGCAGTAAACTCCAGCGTTTTCACCTGACTCTCTTCTCTTCATCCGTTTTCTCCTCCTCATTTTCATTTCCCCTTGTCAATTCTGCATTGGCTTGTAATTCAATGCAGTCTGGTTCAAACTTAAAGGGCTGAACGTTACTCATTATGCAAAATCACTGGTTTAGCTGGTCAAAGCTGGCTTTATAGCACCTAGCTTGCCATCTGGCAAGGATACATTGCAGTGTAAACAGCATATCGACGACCGTGTGACGATATTTCATTCAAATTTATAAGAACTATACAGGCTTCAGTACTTTTACAGCATTTTTCTTACATCTAAATTAAATGTTTCTCAAATAAAATAAGATGTCTCACGCAAAGCCTCTTTCTGGTTTCGCCAGCATTATCGAGATGTCTTTATCAGCAGAAAAAATTACAAGAATAGCCACATTTTGCACAAATTGTTAGGAGGAGGTGACATTCTTCAGAAAATTCCACAAATAGGTGAATTTTTCCAGACAGGAAGTGTTGTGACACTTTGATATTTGAGATCTTATGGATCATCTGTCACTCATTGAAATTGTTAGAAACAACAGAAACATGTATCCAAATAGATTTATTCATTGTTACTGCTGAACTCTGTAACTAAAGGAGAGATTTATCGGGTCTTCTGTTGAAAGATAGGAGTTAAGTCAACATTTTCTTTCTTAAATGGGGAAAAAATATCGGTTCACTTTAGCAGCACAGGATGGAGATACATGAAGGCAGACGGTTGTTCCACTCCTGCCTGTTTTCAGTGTTTAAACAACTGCCTGTAGCGCAAAGGGCGAGAAAATAATAAACAGAGAGAGAGAGAAATAGAAAGGTGAAGGAAAGAGCAAGAGGAGGGGAGAGTTTTGCGCTGTTTTCCGCTCCCTTTGCCAGGGTCAGGAAGAGTGACAAACGTACGGAGAGGCAAAAGAAGGCCAGAGAAATAAAAACACAACTTCATGTTGCTAGGATGCTTCTTCCCGTCATCTGTCTACAATTTAAGGGCTCAGACTCTCAAGTCACTGAACAGCAATTTTCCTTTTTGAAAAAAAAAAAATTCATCTGTACTCAAGACTTAGAGATATAAGTGAAGAACCCATTAAGAAAAGCACTGATCCTTCTTCCTCCCCCGTGAGAATAAAATTAGCCTATTTTCACCATGAGAATGAGAGCTGAGAATCAACAGACTGTGAATAATCTCCCTCAAGAACTCACAGTACCTTGCTTTACTCTCACCAACTGTTTCATATTTAGCATATGGATATTTCTGACCTTTTCTAGCGTACATACACACCAATGCTTAAGAGGGGCAGATAAAAAAGCAACCTCTGGGCTCTCAGGGACATTTGTATGTTCCCTGTTGACTCACTGAAAAAGAGCGATGTGTATAAAACACAGACACCTAAATAAAAGCTACCAAGTTTATTTAACACACACAGAAGTGTGTGTTAAGTTCAAATTATCGAAAAGGCAGCCAGGATTAGGACTTTGCTCAGCTTTTTGTTATGCTGTTGAGTCCATTACCATTAACCCTTTGAAAAACCCGTTCCTCCCCTCGCCTGTGGTGGCGCTGCACCAAGAACCACTGATACACATGGTTTTTTTTTTGGTCGTATTTTGCCAGAATGCCCTGCGCTGGCAGCATCACATGTGAGATCTTTAACAAGGAAAGACAAACTGGTCACAGTTGAACTTTAAGAATCGCAAATTTGCGATTAAGCTATCTCAAGCAATGAAGTGTGACTACTTGACTCCCAAGAGCGGAGATAAGGAAAAGCGTAGACATTAGCTTCTAAGCCAGTGCTAGGATGATTTCCTCTGTGCGTATCAATGCATGTTTAGGCATATTTGGTGTTTGAACTACTCAAATTCATGAGATATCTGCTGAAACAAGCTGACATGATGTAAGCTGCTGCTTACTATATTATCTAGAGCTAACACCATTAGCAGGAGCTAGTGTGACATTAAAAAAATGGAAGATAATGAATGGATGTTAAAAGTGGCAAACATCCCCTTCCATAGCTCTGTTAGCTGATGCTAACACCATAAGCCCATTAGCAGGAAGACCACTGTGCGTATTAATTCATGTTAAGGTATATTTGGTGTATGAACTACTAAAACAGGCGGTTGTAAGTGTTTTTAGACAGGGTCTAAAGTATTTGTGGATTTTAACTATTCAGGGGTTCAATATATGTGATATTTTGTGTTGGTCTCTCGCACAAAACCTCTTAAAATCCATTGAGATTTGTAGTTGTAACATGACAGAAATGTTCGATACCTATACAAATGATCAGGGCCTGTATGTTGAAAGGCATTTTACTTTTTACATTGTATTACTTCAAATTTAGTTTGCCTTAGGAGCTCACTGCCGTCCAGCAGTCAGGCAGGTCTAGTTAAGGACCCAGGAAACCAGCTCATCCTTACAGTCACCATGTGACCCAGAAAGCTCCAGCTCTTCACTCATTTTTAATCATGCGTGTCAGTGTGTGCAGGCTTCTCTGTGAAAGATGTTACCCATGTGTGGCTACACTCCTATGTGTGTGTGTGTGTGTGTATTGTAGTCTCCCAGCTGTTATTCTTGTTTAGACTTCTTGTACTGGAAGCCCCATTACGGTCCAAGCTGCTTATGTAGTCTGAAGGTACAAACGCTGAAATATTTATAACTAGAGACTCATTCTAGGCAACACTAACCCACATGCTTTTTTCAGAAATATTTTTAGTTGCTACTGTCATAAATAAGTAGCTTTGCTTAAAATTCCTGTTGTACTCTTCATCAACTCCGAGCAGCAGCTGTTTTTATGGATTCTGTTGAACTTTAGAAACTTGCAAAGACGGGGTCTGCTCATCTGATTTGGGCGTCCCCAAGAGGGCCCGTTTAGTTTAGGGGCCATAGGGGCGCACGCATAAATCGATGCCAATTTTCTTAATTTTTTGGAGAGCGGCGGAGTGATGGGTTGCTCAGTGGGTGGGGTGTGCTGTCCTGGGTTCAGTTTGTGGTCTTGGGTCATTCGTTGCATGTCTTCTCCCAATCTGTCTCATCCCTGTTTCCTGTCTGCCTGCTCTACAATAAAGGCCACTGGCAGCAACAGAATCTTTAAAAACATATTGTTATTTTTATTTGAGAGTTCTGCGATTAGCCAAACTTACATGGGAAACTGATCTTATCTACCTCCAGGAAGATCTACAAAAGGTCAACAATTTTCACCCCAATGTCGCCAACGTAGTTACTTTGTCGCTATACAACTCTGGAAAAAATTAAGAGACCACTTAAAATGATCAGTTTCTCTGATCTTACTTTGTATAAGTATATGTTTGAGTAAATTAAACATTGTTCTTTGATTCTATGTACTACTGACAGCGTGTCTCTGAAATTCAAAGCAAAAACGTATTTATTAGCAAAAAATCAGAAATGGTCAAAACAACTAAAACGATGCAGTGCTTTCAGACCACAAATAATGAAAATTCAAATTCATTTACAAACAGCAATACTAATGTTTTAACTCAGGCAGAGTTCAGAAATCAATATTTGGTGGAATAACCAGAAGGGTTCAGTGCAGTGGTGAATTTAAATTGATGATAGTCCAGAAACCTGCAAATCGGTGCAGCCCTAATTTGAAACACATCCTAGTGGACCGAAGACTCAATGTTAGGACTATATATTCTGGCTGGGGAAGACTTCCAGTATTCAGGCCGGAAAGCGTCTGCAACCTGTTAACTCCTATTCCTGTGATATCTATAGACTAATTTCTCCCAAATTACAACATGATTAAATGCCTATTATTAAATATTAACAACTGTATCAGTAAGCATCATTTATCTACCCGGAACAAAACCTCTAACCACTGAAACGCAGCTGGTAGCTGAAGGTTGACAGCCCTGTAAGACTGCCGTCTGGCTCAGTTACTGCTTCCTCGGTCTCCTCTGGTGAATCATGAACAGCTGCAGACTTTTTGCTTCTTTAGCTCTTTATCATGCAGCCATCAAGCTGACTGGTTAGAAATAAGACAGCAGCCGGGATTTAAGCCATAAGATGAACTATCTGGCTGAATCTGACAGCATCTCTACAGTAATTGTTACCTGATTAGTGGGGTAAGAGGCTGTTTTCACTCAACAAACTCATAAAAGATGCTGCGAATGTGCATTTTGGGATTGTGTGTGATGTAACACATAACCTGCAGGGTAATCTGCACTGAGCAGCAGATCATCAAAGGTTCGCTTGAAGGACTTTATGATTCCTATTGGGATTTGTGTGTAACTCGGACACCAGGGTCGTGGTAGATGACTGCTCATCCCGACGCTAGGCGGTCAAGAGGTCATGATCAGTGACTTGAAAACAGAGAAAAAACAAAGGCTGAAGTGTGTGTGTGTGTGGGTGTTTGTGTGTGTGTTTCTGATTTTATCTTCTTTGGTAAGGCACCAGTCATTGTGGGGGAAAAAAAGCTTCTCCAGACTCTGAACAGTTTCTTCTTGCCTTTTTCACAGCTTCTTCATCACACTCCAACATGGATGTGTGCATACGCAGCTGCATATCTCATACACACAGGATGCATTCTTGTGTGTGTGTGTGGGAGTGAACTGGTAATGTGACCTATAGAGAACCATTATGACCATTTTTACCAACAGTTGGAGTTTTTTTTGTGGAACATTTTTCTGATCTTCTTGTTTTTCCAAGCAGAATGTGCTTAAATAAGAAGGATTATTTGTTTATTAACACTGTGGCATACATTTAAATTGTCCCCAGTTGCCTTGGTTACCTTATACTGCTGTCTTAGCATTAGCTAGCATTCTGTCACATATTCGTCACCTCCCTGGATTTAAACTGTCACTGGTTGCCATGGTGACCTGCCATTCACTGGCTAACATTCTGTCAGCGTGTTAAAACTGTTTAATGAAAGAAAAAAAGTTTTCCTTCTCCAATTCTTCACTGCTCGGGTCCAGAGAAATTTCATCCGTCAGCAGGCTAACCACATCGTTAGGCACACATGGATAACAATGATTGTCAGCCATTTTTTTTAATTAAACCAACTGTGATTTGTTTGTACTTCTGTTCTTCAGTCCACCTGAAATGTAGAACAGATGAGTTGCTCTGTGGAATAAAGGGAGATTAATCACAGTCATCAGTGACGCCACAGAGAATGAGTGACATCACTGGTCCACTAGAAGCCTGTTGTGTGTGGGTGTGTATCCTGTATTTGATGCATTGTGGGGATTATTTTCCTGGCACATATTACATTGTGGGGACTCACTGCTCCCAAAGAAGAAATGCTGCTTTTGGGTTTGGGGTAAGGTTTAGGACCAAGGTGTGAATTGAGTTCTGGTTAGAGTTAGGGTGAATGGAAGTCAATGGAAAGTCCCCGCAAAGACAGCAAGACAAACGGGTGTGTGTGTGTAAGTGTGAGTGAATCCCTGCATTGAGCAGCCAGAAATAGTCTGTAAGGAAATCAATGTTCCTCTGCCAGTGGCGCTGGGAGCTGTCTCCTCAACAATAGAGGGACTGTCCTGTTTCCTGCACCCCAGAGGGAGAGGGTGCGGGTGTGTGTGTGTGTGTGTGTGTGTGTGTGTGTGTGTGAGGGGGGGTGTAGAAAAAGAGAGAAAACAAAATGAGGGTGAGTTCAGGCATATCTGTGCTGTACCCAGGTTCTACCTCGTCAGCTAATGGCAAATATAAAAAAAGGTTAGCGGATGAAAAATAATGAGGGTGAAGTTAGCGTCGCGCTAGGTTAGCTTGGAACACCTGTATTATGAATCACTGGAGGAGCTAGTAGGCAACGGCATTCATATGAAGCCGTCTAATTGGTCTTGTAAGGGACGGAGGACGACCTCCTCACCTATATTTTTTTCTTTATCATTGCTCTTACTGTTATTATTATCATTCAGCTTATTTCAGTTTGTATATTAAGCGCCAATTCACAACAAATGTCACCGTAAGGCACTCAGAACCAAGAGATCTAGTTTACATACACTTAGACTTGCATTAACTCAGTCATATAAACAAATTTGTTCCAGTTGCAGTAAAATGCAGTCAAGTTCAGTTTGTTATGCTGATTAATAAAAAGTTTTCCATCTAAGTAAAGCCCTGTGATTTCAGCAATTATGAGATGTTGATGTGAAGGCGACTTAAGTTGCAAAAATAAAATAATTCAGACTTGACTTAGACGTGGTAAGAAACCTGCAGAACCTGGAACAGTGTGAGCAGCCATCTGCCCAAATCAGCTGGAGCTTTTAAAAAGACGGATCCACCGATCCACAATAAATAAGCAGGTCAGGAAGTGAAGGAGGCGACTTGAGGTCACAGGATAAACTCGACCTCAAAGGATTTTATTCAAAGTTCACGTGACAAAACTGGCGCATAATTGTGACTGAATTCAAAACCTTACATGCTTTCAAACATGTTTTGCGGTGGTTGATTCTCGCAGCGGGAAAGAGAGCTGAGAATCAGCAGACTGAATAATCTCCCTTATGAACTCACAGTATCTAGTTTTACGCTCACCAACTCTTTCATATTTGGCATTTGGATTTTATTATTTTTTTAACAGTGCATTGGTGAACAAACAGCATCGTGAAAACAAGAGAAAAAGGCAGAAAATTCAGGATTCAAAAATCTGGCCTTGAAAGCTAGCAGAAGTCCTGACTGCAGTTTGGCACAAGCCGTGTTGTGAAGCATGGTGGTGGCAGCATCATTTCAACACACAATCTCATTTTTTTGTGAATTATTTTCCTTGCTACAGACAGTAAATGGATCTCTTGCATTTTGTGGGTCTAGAAAATGGTGTCTAGTTTATGTCCAGAGACAACTATGTGAACTTTATTCAAAAACCCTTGCCACAAACAGAGTCTTTTTGCCCCCCAATGTCACAGATAGTTGAATGGGTTTTGGTAAGATACTGGATCTCTGTCTTGTGAAGTGTTTCTGCGAGAAGGAACCCAGAAGAACCAGAACCTACATGAGACCCTGATCCATCTTTGGACCCCTGGATGGACCCCCGTTGATGTAAAGTAGCCCGTTCTTCACCCGGTGTGTTTCTGCAGATCTTTTGTAATGAACGACAGTTTTACGACAAGTACCTGCTACCAGGCTGGCCAGTATTTACATCAAGTGATTAAAACGTTCTTTTTTTCTTTTTTTTTAAACTCGGTTTAGCCTGAAAGATAATTAAATTAAAGTTTTGCAGTTCGGTAGCCGTCTGCAGTAATACACTTAAGCTGCTTTGTACATTGTGGAATCAGCAGAAGTGAAAATGGGAGAGCGTGCTGAATGTCTGCAGCAGTGACTTTCTGCCTGGCGAAGACGTGTGAAAGGCTGTGAAATGAAACGGGGTGGCATTGCATCACTCTGAAAATATCAGAAAGGAAATCCAGCTCTTTGGGATTGAATTAATGACAGATGGAGCGATTATTAGCCCCACTGCTGTTCGTAATTTCTAACAGGATGGCTCTTAGCCTCCAGAGTTCTGGTTTCACGGTCAGGGAAGAAGGTTCACTCTGTGGCCAAATGCTTTCAACATGATCCTGCTGTAAAGACTCCATGGCAAACAATTTTCAGTTGACTGGCAGAGTCCACCACAATTTTAGTTTTTGATTAAATTCCCTGGTATTGGTAACATGCTGACGGTGCAACGGACTCTACCAAACGTTTCTAGCGTCCCGTTAGCATTAGGTTGTAATGAAGCCAAGTTCAAAGTGCTTTACATTGTAAAAAAAACTAAAATACAGTGGCCAATTATGAAACAAGCAATAAACATTACATTTTGTCAAATGCTATCATGAAAATCATCAGTTCACATCAAATATGTTGGCCAAAGTTCAGTTTACAGCTAATCACAGGGAAATCTGAACAGGTGGGCTTTAAGCTTTGGTTGAAGAGAACTCAGGGTTTCGACAGTTTTGCAGTTTTCTAAAGTGCATAGAAACACTTTGTATTAGGAATTGGAAGAAATTGAATAATATTTTCACATAGACTGGGTAGTATTTGTCTGAAAGCAAAACATCTTAAAATGAACTAAATAAATGTAAAGATGAGATTTTTTTTTTTTCTTTTTGTCTTATTTTGTGATACTGATGTGATCAGATTTCTTGTCTTGTCGTTATGAATAACAATAAACAACTTTCTGTCCATCATAGTCCTCGCATACTTAATGCCTGTGCAATGTATGAGTTTTTTTTCAATATATAATAAAAAATTAAAGGTTGATCAATGTTCCAATTGCTATTAATCAAAGGCAACCTTGATTATGTGGGTTTTAGCCTGAATATAAAGGAGGTCAGTATTTTTGACAGTTGTCCAGTTTTCTGGAAGTTTGTTCCAGATTTGTGGTGCTTAGAAGCTGAATGCTGCTTCTCCATGTTTGGTTCTGGTTCCGTGGATGCAGAGCAAAAAAACAAACAAAAAAAATATATATATATATATTTTTTTTTCCTTCCATCATTCTGGCATTTAGTATAAATAAATAATACAAATTGTGTTCATTCTGGCGCATCTAAAAGAAGAAAAGTTGATTCCCATTTCCCTTGTGTTTCAGAGCTCCTCGGCTCCACGAAGAAGGTGAACGTGAACTTTCAGGATATCGATGGGTAAGTCAGCGGCTCAGTTTTAGTTTGAATCTAACTTCTTATTCCACCAGAAGCATTTTTTATATAAAAGATTAATGTAATTTTATCCGCATGTTTCTTTGCCGTACAGATCAAAAACAGCGTTTTGCTTAACATCTGTGATAAACATTTCCAGTCCACGTTGTTCATTTCCTCTTTGCGACTGTATCCTGCATCCGTGCGGTAGACAATCATAATCCTCTTAATCTGTTGACTGAAACAACACAAAGTCAAATTCTAATCTGTCATTTATATCATCTGCAGTGAGCAGATGAAAACATTGAGCCGCTTCTTTCATTGAGACTTCCATTTTAATCACTTTAATTGGTCATTTCTTTCCAAACCGCTTGCACAGAATTAATTGCGAGTTGATGACCAGATGTTTGCGACGTTCTGATGGTGCGGCGCAGAAATAGTAAACCCATTTTGCTTCCCTGATGGATCCGCTTGCAGCTTCGTTCTTAATGTGCGGATGCTGTTAATGAGTCTCCACCAGCTCATTCAGTTAAGGTTCAATTCCCCCTCCTGCTAATTATCTGGAGAGTCTAAGTGAACGAACTAAAACAGAAAGAGAGAGGATGGATATTTGTTACTCTTTAGTCTGCTACAGTTACACGGCGTGCGCACACGTCAAGTATATCAGAGGGTCTTCAGGAGCGCAGATGTTTAGGCACCAAGTGGTTAAAATCGCTTCAGGAAGTTAAACATCCCATTTTCTCTCTGTTTTGTACTTTAACTGATGGGAGTGTGAAACAGAAAACTCTTGCTCAGATTTAGGTGTTTTGTATGAGTTAGCCTGGCGCTAGCTGCCTGTTTTGATATTAATGTTAAATCTGGGGCGACTGCCGCTGAGTTTTTATTGGCAATACAGTTGCGCAATTTGAGATTTCGAAAAAAAAAATGTGCTTGATAGAAACACGGCAATTTCGAAAACGCCACACAGGGTCACACGACCAACAATCAGATGTTGCCGCTGGTGCAAAACCATGAAGAAGTAGATGACAAGGAAGTAGTTGGAAGAAGATGGTGCATCATTTTTTAAAGTTTTATTCACACAAATAAAATCATTCACATGGGATTTTAATTGCGAAATTGTTGCTTTTGAACATCACTGTAATATTGACAAAATTTTGTGCACATTTGTAATGAAAACACACCTTGTGACTCAGTGTGTAGAGCAGTTGTTTTCCGTTTATGGGTTTGATGTGCCTTTGGGCAAGGCACTTCACCCCAAGTTGCTTACTGATCTGCGTTATCAGCGTATGAATGTGTGCACGTTACTAGTCGTGTTCCCATCATCGCGATCTTGAAGTATCGCATTAGAAAATGTTGATAGGAACACCAAAATTTGAAATAATTTCCTTAGTTTCACTAAAAGGTTTGTACGCTCGCGTGACGTGGTTTTTGGCTTTTCCGAGAAAGAAATTCATTTGCTAAAAAGGAGATGTATGTTACCAAAACACTTCTGCTGTAGTGAACATTTACCCGTTTACTACAGCCATGCGTAGCGTCAACATCTGGTGTAATCACACGTTGCGTAGCCTGGCTGATTCGCTCCAAACCAGTAGATGGAAGCAGACCTAATTTTTTAGAAGTTTGCTCAAAATGTGCATGAAAATTTGTATGTGGATTGTTTCTATCCCCTTCTCCTGACTGATACGTTTCTACAATTGCATTAAATCTTAATTTTTTTTTTTTAATCTATTGGAGCCTCTAAGCAAACTGTGCTTTTGGAGAATTGAGGAGAAATGAGGAAAACCCTTCCAGGACAGCTGGACGTAGTTTTGCTTTAATTGATGGCAGGCGTGAACTCAAGAAGATTATGTTAGTTTAAGTATATTCAGTCACTAATACCACTGCTGAGAGCCTGTTCATTATTTTCTAAAGCTCCTTTTTTCTATTGTTTGCAATGGATCCCAACTATATGTTGACCTTGTATAGGATGAATATTTCTTTGTAATTTTTTAAAGCTCAATAGATGTCATGAAACACTGAATGTCTGCATAATGCTCTTTTCAAGTGTCCCAATCTGGCCTCAGGAACAGGAAGCATCAGATGGGTTTGTGGAGGGAAATAGAAAATGATAAGAACAGCAAGGGAGCGACTGGAAAGGAAGCGCCAGATGAGACGTAGAAGAGAGCTTTGTTGAGAAGCGGTCAGACTTTCAGACGGGCCGTTTGAGAAAGTGAGGCGGGGGAAGGAAGATGTAGGGGATAAATATTGCATTTCACGTTCTACAACTTGGCAAAAGCACAGACTTCTCCGTACTGTACAAATACCTGCAGCCAGCTGAAACGCTGGAAGATTTTTTTAATGGTGGAATCCCTGTATAACTCTGGAGGGAACAGGTGAGTCCAATGGAGAAAGTGTGCAGCATTTTTTTCCCGAGATTTAACCCTAGCCACGGAAGAATGCGTTACAGTCACCGTCATCCATCCTGCAGAACAACACAGCTGACAGTTTTTATAAAGTTAGTCATATACGGTAATCAGAGGGACTCTGGAGACTTTAGATTCTCAGATTCCTCTGTTAAAGGAAACGATCTTTAGTCAGTTTGACACAAGTTGATTGGGGTCAATCGGTGTCGGGCTGTCCGTCATGCTGATATAATCAAACCTAAAAAAAGAACTGGTCTTTTATTAAAGTTTTTCCTCCTCAACTGGAGTTCAAAAGTTGAAGATGATGGCGAGGAAGCTTTCTGACTGCCTTAGTTAGAAACTTTAAAGTATTTTTGGTTTTACAGACACTCTCTTACTTTTAATTGAGGTTTATGCAGGCAGCATTATGTAACCTCAACTTTTTGGAGCTTTACATCATGCTACAACGTCATTCCCTCATCAGAAACATACCTGGAGTGTTGTCTTGATTCTTTCATGCATGTTTGAGAAATCCTTTAGTCTCCCGTGGCAACCATTCAGCTGTGCTAAACGTCTGGAAGGACGCAGCGCCCGGTCTAAAGGTTCCAGCCGGAACCTTTGTATGTACAACAAAATTGATTAAATGTGTTACCACTTTTAAATCATTGAGATGTGTGTAATTAGTTTATCTTAATCAACGTTTTAAAGTCCCAACCTTAATTATTATCTGTTGAGAGACACTTATGTTCCCTTTTGAGGCAAACTTCAACATAACAAACAAATTTAAAAGTCAAATTTTTCATTGTTATGAAGCAGTTTGGCCTTAGCCCATGTTCTGCTTTACAGTCTATAGGTAAAAAACAGTATCACTTTTCAAACAGAGTGCTGTAAAATGTAGCATTGCTGAAACTGTGTCTGACTGCGGTTCCTCGGAGGTTGCTGTCCAGTTTTGTCAGGGTTTGTCAAGCAAACAGGCTGATGTCAGCCATTCTTATTTTTGCATTCGGTTGTTTCCGGTCACAGAGGCAAGTCCGGAGAACGGCTCCATTCATCGCACATTTGACCACTTCTTTGACATTTCCACCTGACAAAACATCTCCAGATTCAGTCAGTAGGAGCTGCTGTGATGAAAAGCCAAAATAAACATCTATGATTTCCAGCGTTTCTTCTCCCTGATCCTTCCATACTTATGATAGGATGTTACTGTCCTGAAAGGGTGCCCAACAGCCCGTCAGTGAAAAAGCCTCTCTCTGCAGTTTTCTAACTGTTTCACAACAGACACACATAGCTTGATTGCAGAACTGAAACCTGCTGGTTAGATACAGTTAACAGCTGGCATTGGATTGGTTTGTCTTTTTTAAACTAAGGTACATGCGGCCTTGTGAAGCTGTGGGACATTTCACAAAAAAGCAAAATACAGAAGCGTCTGTGTGTGAAAAGCTATGTCCACCCATTCTGTTTTAGTGACATATAATTATGAGGGTATGTAGCAAACATACTGTCATAATACTATATTATTATAGTATTATAATAATAATATTATATTATATATTATATTGTATAATATATGTATAATATATTATAATATATTATATTATATAATAATAATTATAAAATAGTCATAATACTATATTATGACAGTATGTTTCTTATAAACATACTCGCTATAAATGCGCTATAAATGTATGCATTTATTGCAATTTGCCATGTTGGAGCTTTCATCACTGTGTTAGCTCAGCGCCAATGAGAAAAGACATTAGCAATGACTTGAGAAAAGCAATAAATAGCTGCCCATCAAACTGGAGAAGGTTATGAAGGCATTTCCAAACAGTCTGACAAACGGCTTTACTTAGTGCGGTATAAGGGAAAGTGCAGGAAAGTCTAACGATAGCAAGTGAAGCCGTGGCATTTAGAATTCCAACGAAGGTCATGAATGTACAGTTTGGAAAAAGAAATGACAGCAGACGCTTGTCAGGACGCTAAAAGACGGTTTACAATAAAATCAGTCATTTCCATTCTCACATACATGATGGCAAACTACTGGACTGTAGCCACAGCTGCCCTGGGGCAGTTTGACAGACATGAGGCTGCCATATCTCACCATCAGTCCTTCTGACCAACACCAGCAGACGAGGAAGGTGAAGTGTCTTGCCCAAGGACACAACAACAGAGATGGATGAATCAGTGGCTCAAACCACCAACAAGACAAACTCCTACCACTGTTGTTACCATCGCCCAAAAAGTTTCAACAACCTGTGGGGTGATGTTTCTCAAACTTTTTCAGGCTGAGGACCATTTAACCCATTTAACGAACAGTCACGGACCACCTAACCTGAAATTGCCCCTGTGATAACATATCTTGTTTGAAAGGGTTACCAGTAAAGGTCTTCTCACTGGTAATATAACACTTTGATTTAAAACTTTCATCTAAAACCAAAAGACTTCTCCTGTGACGGGCGGCAGTGGTAGGAGTTCGTCCCGCTATCGTTGGGTTGCTTCGTCCATTTCTGTCGTATCTCCATGTTGGTGAAAATGTGAAGGTATGTTTTTCTCTTTAGGGAAAAACAAGAACAGCATACCAGAAATAGATCCGCAGGCATTGTGTTGGAGGGAAGATTATTTGGTTTGTAGTCTCTGGAGCTACAAACCAGAGGCTACAATGAGCAGGATTACTATTGCAACAACACATGATCAGTAGACTAACCTGTCTCACGACGGTCTAAGCCCAGCTCACGTTCCCTATTAGTGGGTTAGTCACTAGCTCCTACTAGATACTAGGTGGATGGGTATTACTCAGCCCCCTTCTTCCTGCTGCTCTCTTTGCTTCAGATTGCGTCACTGCATCACATGCTCAGCAGTCCTGACCTAGCTGTGTAGATCATGGATATAAAGCTTGACCTGAAAACAACTGCTGAGTTGATCACACCATCGTCTCTGTGCAGTAGCATTGTAAAGTCCAGTAGGAGGCTAAACTTCTGATGGCTAAACATAGCAGCAAATCTACAAAACCGAAGACACTCGACCTCGTGAGTCAACTGTGTTTGCCCCTTTCAAATCACTTTGTCTTCTCACTACACATAAGTTTAGCCGCTGAGCTCAGTGACCCCAAGAACTTTCAGATCATCTACCATTGATTGCAGAAGCAAATGGGCAGGACTAAAAACTCAGCGTTCACCTCAGCAGTGGGTGAAAGAGCTGAGCTCTATGTAGCAATCTTCATGGAGGCTTTTACACATTACTCAGTATGTCAAATGCAAGCTAAGTTGTTGGGAACCATCCTCAATATGCTCCTAGTGCTTTTGCAGCTGTTTTTGCTTTGGACTATACCACTATGACACACGTCCTCCATAATCCTGTTTTACCCTCTTACACGAAGTGTTTTCAGCTACGTAAAGGCCAGCACTGACGGACGATAAGTAGCTATAAAAACGATGCTAACGCTAATCAGCAAAGGTGTAATTTTTATTGGTGAAAGTACTTCCAGACACTACTGTTACATTTTTGCTAAATATGGGTTCAAAATGGGATTTTACTATGGTTACCATATACTAAGAGCAACAGTCTCGATACATACAATATTAAACTGACAGAGGGAGTTAAAAAAAAAATTTACTGTCACTTTTCATGAGTGTTTGTTGGAGGCACTTTCATTTCTGTTTGCCAATCTTTGTCCTTGGGTTATGCGATGCCTTTTTCTCCTTATGCTTCTCATCATCCTTGCCCATCATAGCTGACATGACAGTGCCATCCTCAAGCTGCAGATGCATACACAGTCTCTCTCTCTCTCACTCACACACACACACACGCACACACACACACACACACACACACACACACACACACACACACACACACACACACACACACACACACAAGTTTGTATTTCAACCAATATTAGAAATTTGCATTGACTTCAATTGATTTTAGTAACTGAATTTATGTCTAAACAGACATTTTTCCTAACCCTAGTTTACTAGTCTACTCCTAACCGTAACTAAAACTTAATTTACACCTTACATCTAAATCTAACCACTAACCCAAAAACAGCACTTCTTCTTATGGGGCTCATGCTTTGGGCCCCATGAGGAGCAGTGGGTCCTCACAATGTAGCTTTAGTGTTAATGGTCCTTACAGTGTATGAAAAACAAGGCCACACACACACACACACACAAATCCTTGTCCTTCAATCAGTCCGAGGACTTTGTTTTGACTTCCATTCAATTAAGTAACTGCATTTATGCCCAACACAGACATTTTCTGTAACACTAATCACTGCTGGTCTATTGCTATCCCTAACTAGTACCAGACTAGTCCACCTAACCTTAACCCTATCCACAGTTGAATTCACACAATGCCTCTAAATCTAACTAATAGAACTGCAAAGCAAAAGTGAAGATCAGAAAAACGTCCTTACTTCCTACAAATGACTGGCCTTTGAAGGTGAAAATGGTGATTATCTATATGTAGTACATATATGTACACACACACACACACACCCACATTCCCTGAATAATGTGCAGGATGATGCGTGATCCCGCTTGGGCTAATCTCCACTATGCATTTCCATCTCTCCACCCTCTGGCCTGTTTAACAGCTCTGCAGCAAAGACATGTTTGATCCCTAATCCCCTGCTATTAAATCCATTTGTCATGCTATCTTTGTCCTCATCTCTGACCCGTGATTGCATGTTTATGGATGTGTGCGGTATACATATTAAAAATGGTCTGACCCTAAAACTTCTTGATGTTTTCTGTGTGCGTGTGTGTGCCTTCAGGTTTTCTCCCCTGCATCATGCGGCTCTTAACGGGAACCTGGAGCTGGTCTCTCTGCTGTTGGAGTCGCAGGCCGCTGTCGACATCAGAGACCAGAAAGGTATGGAGGAAACCAGCCGACGTACAAAAACGTTTCACTGATCAGTTCCTCCAGTGTTTTGCTGTTCCACAATCGTGACAGTTCACAACAAACAGATACCTGCATCTTTTTATGCTAATACGTAATTGTGCGTTCATTGCAAACTGTAAATTGTCAAAAACATTGAGTGTAAGTGACTAACACCTACCTGTAGGAGGCAGTATTTATTACTTCTACTACAAAGCTGCCTTGGCTTTACTTGATGTCAAGTTGTCGATATGGTGACAGGCCTGTCATGGTAAATTGTCCAATTAGTTATTGAGATAAACAGTTACATTGTTTTGAGGCAATTTTCAAGTAATATGATACTGATGACATAATAATGCTAGAACACATTTTCAAAGATCAGTAAACTTTAAATTCTCATCAACATTTAATTCTGCAACTGGAAGACATATCCAAAATAAATAAACAAACCAACAGAAACAATAAGTAAAATGAATTATGAAGTAATTCCTTTCATTACATGAGCATAATCTGACACTGGCAAATATAAGAAATCTGTCCTTTAGTTTGGATCCGTTTCTTCAGTAATTAAAAGATTTTACATTAAGATTTTATTAAAAACACTTCAACCTATTTAACCATCCTTCTTTGCACAATCTCTCCAGATTAGGCCATTGAAAGACCGATAAGCCCACAGCATCACAGATCCTCCACCGTACTTAACACTAAGGATTTCTAGATATTCATCCTGTGTTTTGCGGTGCTTGTAGCAAAAAAAAATTCAACATTAGCCTCATTTAGCACTCAAAAAACTCCACATGTTTATGTTCATGATGGTGTGACAGAAATAACTTTTTCCTGGCATAACACCCAAGCAGTGAGTTGTACCTAACGGTTGCTATGGAGATGTTTGTTGCAGTTTCACCAACACTGTTTGTTGTGACATCATAAATACGGATCTTGAACTTCCTCAACCATAATTTCTAACATGTAATTAAATGTCCTCAAATTAAAACTTAGGTTTTTCTCAAAGGATTAGTTTTGATACTGCAGTAAAATATCTATTTATTTCAAAGCTTTTAATCATATTTTTTAAGGGACCTAAAACTAGAACTCAGCCAACAAAAACTTATGTGGCTGTTTTTGGCGCAGGAATGCGGCCGCTGCATTATGCCGCCTGGCTGGGGAAGGCCGAGCCAATGAAGATGCTGCTGAAGTCGGGTTCATCTGTCAACGGCCAATCAGATGAGGGCCAGATACCTCTGCACCTATCAGCACAACATGGCCACTATGAGGTGGTAAGTGACACTGAGGATCAACCTCGGTGCTAAGAAGCTAACAAAAATATTCAAGACTGACAAAACAGACATCTTTCTTCTGACTGCTGCTCCATTTTGCTCTTAAGCTAAGCTCCACCAGTCTTTTAAAACATTGCCTGTTTTAATAGCTCACCAATTTAATTAATATGGATTAATATGCACAGCAGAAAACGTCTTAGCACCACCTTAACTAATATATACAGACTTCCTTATCCTGCACCCTTTGTGTTTTCTTGGAATTTAATTTCAAAACAGCTTGGTAATATTACCTAGCTTAGGAAGATTAGGAAGATTTTTGACCATCTTACTGACCAGCCCTGCTAAAGCTAGTCCAACAACAACAAAAAAAAAATAAATAAATCAAATGGCTCTGGAATTAGCTAGTTAACTTAAGAGTGTGTAAATAAAGATGCTAACAAAAAACATTGCTTATTTAACAAAAAGAAAAACTACAACTTACACTTCTATTACAGCTTGCTAATATTAGCTAACTTACTTAGCACATTCAGTACAACTCTTTTGTTCCTAGCTCACACTAGCAACAAATTAGCTATTCAACACTTAGAAACATTAAAATAATTAGGATTTTTACCAGTCAGGACTTGTAAAAAATAGACATTAACAAAAAATGCATTGTTGTTTGGCAGAAATATTTGTGTTGGTATGCGTCTTTCCAGTCTTTTTCTGACATGCTTGCTTGTGTGTTGTGTTTGTCATTCTTCACTGCAGTCTGAGATGCTGCTGCAGCACCAGTCCAACCCGTGCATCGTGGATAATGCAGGGAAAACCCCTCTGGATTTGGCGTGTGAATTCGGCAGGGTTGGGGTGAGGAGCTGTACTTCATTCTGTCTGGAGAACATGGTTGGAAAAATAAAACCCATTTTCTAACTGGTGATCTCTTTGCCGATGTGTGTGTAGGTGGTCCAATTGTTGCTGTCTAGCAACATGTGTGCCGCTCTGTTGGAACCCAAAAAGGGAGACACTGCAGACCCCAACGGGATGTCTCCGCTCCACCTGGCTGCCAAAAACGGACATATAGACATCATCAGGTACTCGTGTGTCTGTTTAAGATTTGAATGTGGAAAAATCTGGGATGTGTTTCCATCTATCTTGTGTCTAAGTGACTGAAAATTTTCAAACACATGGATGTGTTTGCAAATCCTCCCTGTGCTCCATCTTGTCTTCGTAAAGTTACTGTAAGACCATTCCACCATGGTCTGAGCTAACGTTCGTTTACGCTTTTGTGGAACGTGATGGTGTCGGTGTTTAAGCACAAATCTTCAGGTTGAAGAAAGCAGAATGGGTCTGCAGCTGCAGATAAACTCCCGTCACAAATGTCCTTCTCAGTTGCAGTGGAAAATGATATGAGAGAAAACTGGGATGTAGGAAAAAACACGAGAAAGGCAGAAAGGAGAAGCAGAGGGCGGCAGATTAGAGCCTGTCACAGCCAGTGGAGCAGAACCTTCCTCTCTAGAAGTGACATTGGTAAACGATGCTCAGTAACCGTGGCTAACTACCTGTGGAACAGACACGCTTATAAAACAAAACACTTAAACAAAAAATAACGAAACTTCAAAGGAAATGTTTGTTCCTCAGCTTTCTTACATTCCTCTGGATGAACTTTTCCCTAACATGCCGTCGTACATTTGTGATGGGTCATTTTGTTTGGAACTTTGATCCAAACAAATATGTTTGATACATTTTTTTTTAATTGATTATATCAAAAATATTTTGACAACCCTACAAGAGACTGATGGTAACTATGGAGGAGCTGTAGAGATCCACAGCTCAGATGAGACAATTGGTTGACATGACAACAATTAATCATGGACTTTGGAGATCAGTTCTTTGTTACAGGAAAGCCATGTGAAGTTCTGTTTGTAGTTTACTCATCTAGAGAACACTGCGAACATGTGGAAGATGGTTCTCTGGTCAAATTAAATGAAACTTTTAACCTTTAAAACAATGTAGAAAACTAATACAGCACAACCCTTAAATGCACCATTCCCATTGTGAAAACATGGGGGGAAGGAGACAAGTTTCTTTCCAAAAATGTGTTACTTCAAGAAAACTAAAACAGAAATGACAGTTTCCTCTGTCTTCAATACCACTTGAACAGGTTGATGGAGCAGGTGCTTTTTGGACTTCAGTGTTTGGTTTTTTTTTCCTTTACTTGAAATGTGTCAGAGAGAAAATATCAGACAAAGCCAGACTTGGCAGATTCCTTTTGCTTTCTGTTTCTGTGCCAGCTGTGTCCAGACTGAGCTGTCACACTGTCTCTAATGAACGGCGATAAAAGTTGCATTGATCTCCTTCTCTGTTTCGCAGCCAGAATGCAAATAAGCAAACAGAGCAAACTTGGTCGGATGCATATTTTATTCTGTGGCAACTCCTGGAGCCAAGCAACGGAGCGAGTCTAACTGATGAGCTGCAGGGTGTCAAATACTGCTGAATACATTTATTGGCAGCCCTGGGAAAAAATGCCTTAATGGGGCACTGTTATGTAAAATCATCTTTTTTGAGCCTTACATCATGTTAGAATGTTATTCTCTCATCTAAAACATACCTTTGATACTTTCATGCATGTTTGACAAATCCCTTAATCTCCATTCAGCTGTGCAAAACACCTGGGTGGACCTAGCTCCGCCTTCGAGGACGAAGCTCCTCCTTGGAGCTGCAGTTTCCAAGCTCCTTCCCTGCCACTCCCTAACTCAGCTTCTCCAGACTAGCCAGCATCAATTAGGAAACATTTGGTGGAACTGGAGCGCTTGATAGGAGCTGCTACTCAGTGCAACGCTGCTAAAAACGTTATTAAAGGGTTAATAAAGGAGCCATGCTGTGATGACTTCCTGAAGGTGGAGTTTCAGAAAGAGCAGGAGCTTCTTAAAGAGACAGAGGCCCAATTTCAAGGCGTTAAATATCATAGTCAACTTTCTTAAGTCAGCCAAAGGTGACACAGTTACTTGATTGTGCTATAAAATGTCACTATGTAGCTGAAAAATACATAACAACAACCCTTTGGATTAATGTATTTTCTGTTGCACCACCAGCATACAACCAAAGTTTTCATTGAAGAACATTTATTCAGTTGAAGAAAAAAGAATTGCTTACTTTAAGATTTCCTGATATTTCCAAGGATTAATGGACTCAAACGTTGTTTATAAGAGAAACAGGCCCACAGCATCACAACTCCTCCACCGTATTTAACATAATGCTTTTGGCTGTTTAACACACATTCTGTGTTTCACAAGAAGCCCACCTGCTGCTGGAAAATTCAGCCTCAGTTTCATCTTGTCACCAAACATCGCGCCACTGGAGATTTTGTAAAAAAAAAAAAAAAGAAATTCATTGTTTCACATTTGTCTTCCACCAAATTCACGTAAATGTTTCAGAGTGTACTAAAAGAGTTATTAATTTAATGCTCTGTTGAAGATTTGATCAGCAGTACCATCACACGCCCTTTTCTGTGACAATAAACCACACAGTTTCTTTCTCTCAGTTATCAGGCTGAATGGTGTCGGTTCATTTCTGGACATATTTTCCATTCTTTTAAACCCCCTCCAACTTTCTTTCCCTTATTTTTTTTCTTCTCTCTCTATCTCTTTATCCTTCTCTCTCTGTCGCCTTCTGCTGTCAGGTTGCTGATTCAGGCCGGCATCGACATCAACAGGCAGACCAAAGCCGGCACTGCCCTTCACGAAGCAGCCCTGTGTGGCAAGACGGAGGTGGTGAGACTCCTGCTGGAGGTAAGCGGAACTACAACACAATCCTTGAAAAAACTACAAAACAGGGACTGGACTGTCACACAGAAAGAAAAAAAAAGATTTTACTGAAGAAAGATTTCACTTTTGTCGTTTTTACTACACAACATTACTCTTGAAAAGTGCGGAAATGTCACTTTGGCATTTTACAGGTTCAGATTTGTATGGAAAAAAACAGAAACAGTCAAAAAAAATTTCCAAACAGCTAAATACTGAAGTAAAGCTGATCTAATGTCCTAATAATCAATAGAAAACATCCCTAGATCACTGTTCATACTGTTGGTTATATTAAGGGAGATGCAGAATAGTCTATTCAGATATTTATTTGTACAAAAATAAATATGTGAAAACGACAGACACGTAGCAACTAAAAGTGGAATAAAATGCGTAATGTTTTGTGGTTTTGACCCCATAAATGATGACAAGTTTGCGAGCTTTTCCCTGGAAATGTCTGGCATTCTCTTAAAAGGGCAGTATCATTTAAAATTAACTGTTTTTGAGCTTTAAGTCATGCTACAATTCTACCCGAAGTGTTGCCTTGATTCTTTCATGCATGTGTAAAAACTCTTTTAATCTCCCATAGCAACTATTGATTTGTGCAAAACACCTGAGTGGACGTAGCACTCCTCAAACTAGCCAGCAGCACTTAGCAAACACCTGGTGAAACTCAACTGTGCTCATCATACGAGCCACTAGAAAGAGCAGGAGGTTCTTTCTTTAAAGTCGTATTTAACATATGCAGCATTTTTATAACAACTGCGGTGACATAATTACTTGATTGTGCTATTAAATGACACTATGTGCCTGGAAAACACATAACACTGCCCCTTTTATGCTGCTGCCTTTTTATGAACGCATGTTTAATAAAAAACCCTGCAGCTTCATGTGACACCAGTGAGTCACAGCTATGAGAGAGGTTGTGCTAACGCCAAACGGCCTCCTTGTGACAGTGACGGTTTAGCCCCGAAGGAAAACAGAAGCAGCCGTATGTCGGGATGTCTGCAGCTCCTCCGGCATGAGAACGCAGCACATTCAGGTCCCTGACTCTGAGAGGCTGTGAGACGTTACCCCGGAGCGCCTCAGCACCCACTTCATCTTTGTTCATTCAGTCCGTGTTTGATGCCGCAAACCCCAAATAAAATGTCGCTCCTCAGCCTGCAGCTGACAAATCAGATGCGGTTTGTAATTAAGAGGAGAAGCCGGAGGGGAATGTGGTTATGTTGTGCTGATGTCACTGAGGTGCATCCAGACAGCTGCAGTTATGAGTTCAAAGCACAGGAGACGTTATGCTTTCATTTTTGTTAACACAACTATAGTGCAGTGCGAGAGAAAATATGCTCTGAGTTTATTATTGTGCATTTTGTCTTATAACAGCTGCAAGTATCAATGTGTGTTATCAGGATTTGATCTCATCAACGCACATAAGGGCAACATTTTCAAGCCACGTTACCCTGATACTCCCAAATAAAAGAGATAGATACATAGATAATTAGCTAGCTATCTAGTTAGTTATCTAGTTAAACGGATAGATAGCTGTCTAGACTCTAGCTCATTAGACAGCTTTTTAGAGATATGTATCTAGATATACAAAAAATGAATTCTTCAGACAACCTGAGCACTTTTTAGATGGTTTTTAAATAAAGTTGTATATAATTGTTTATCTTAAATTTTACAAAGACTAGCTATCTATCTATCTAGTAGACAGCAATCTAGAGAGATAGCTATCTATCTATCTATCTATCTATCTATCTATCTATCTATCTATCTATCTATCTATCTATCTATCTATCTATCTATCTATCTATCTATCTATCTATCTATCTATCTATCTAGCTAGCTAGCTAGCTAGCTAGATAGATAGACACAAACAAAACAAACGTTTATTATATTTTCCATTTACTTGCTTATATGTATAATTTTGCATATGTTGTCAATATTATGTTTTATTAGTTTACATTATTAGTACTATTTGATTTCTTAATAGTTTTTAGATATAATGTTTAGAAAAACCCATAGAGTGGTGCAAATTAGCTTACACTATAAGCACCATGATTCCGGCGTGGAAGTGCTGTTTTATTCAGTTTCTCTGCGTTCTTGTGCATCTGTTCCTGTCAAATAAACCTAATGAATAAATAACTAAATGAATAAATATGTAAAAGCCCTAACATGTCTTGCTCTGCCCTGCAGAGTGGGATCAACGCAGCTGTTAGAAACACCTACAGCCAGACTGCGCTCGACATCGTTTACCAATTCACAGCAACGCAAGCCAGCAGGGAGATAAAGCAGCTGCTGAGGGGTGAGACGGACGGAAAAATCAGTCTTCCATAACTGTGCTATAAGAACTACAAAAACCAACATCTAATTCTCCAATGATAATGTAATTTGTTGTATGTGACCTCCCAGATGCGTCAGCAGCCCTGCAGGTTCGGGCTCTGAAGGATTACTGCAACAACTACGACCTGACCAGCCTCAACATCAAAGCTGGAGACGTCATCACGGTAACGCACGCCATTGTCCAATCCTACAGCCTGCAGCACCAAGGCACTAGCTACGTTTCCATGACAGACGGGCGCAAAATATAGTTGACGTTCCGCTAATGTCAAGAAAACACAATTGTAGCGTTTAAATTGAATAAGAAATGCAAATAAAAACGCAGGTGAATAAGTTTGTTGACGCGATTAGTCATTAAAATACACACTCCTCCATCATCCTCCTACCACTTCCCGTTGTCTTCTTCGTCGTTTCTGCCTGTAGAAACATCTGGCTGTTGATCACGTGACTCGAAAAAGTGTTTCCATGGCAGTTTTGCGAAATGCACTAATTTTGATACAACCAAAAAACCAGCCACATCCTAAAGTGTTTTATCAACAAACGTGTTTTTTTTAAATGGCGTGTTTCTATTAAGCAAGTTAAATGTTTTAATTGGTCGACGTAAACGCATCGACTTATTGCAGCTCACTGAGATGTTAGAGCTGAGCGGAAGGAGTGGGACCTGAATGTCTTCATAACTGGAATTTCAAAATATTCTATTAACATTTACCGCAATGCTTCTTGTAATAGAAAAATCTAAACATTTCTGAGTTTCAAAAGTAAAAAATATTAGTCCTTTGAAATGCCCACTTTTTTTCAGAAAATTTCTGAGATTAGTCTCTGAATTTCAGAGTATTTTTGGTGAAAATATCCTTTTTTTATTTCTACTATCACTCTACTACGCCGTCGTGAAATCCTGATGTAAACAATAAATTTCGCTGAGAAATTTGCTTGATAGTGAAAAGGTTTGCTGTTTGGGCACTATAACGAGAAATATAATCAGAAAGTGAGGCTTTTTAAAGACCCGGAATCTGTTGTAGAAACGGCCTCGTTTGTTGAGAATATCAATAAATGCAAAAGCAGAGATGGCTTCAGCCTCTCCTGTTTACTACAAGCATATTTTACAGGAACATATGCGCGCTTGTTGCCATCGTTCATAAATATTAATGAGAATTAATTCAGCCTTTGGGTGCCTATTACAGTTGCAACGAAGCCAAGCTGCGCTTGTGTCTTTCCTCAGGGTCTGGAGGAACAATTAGGCTGCAGTGCTGAATGTCTCCAGGGATGGAGGCAGTTTAGTCTGTTTAAAAAACAACTCGGTTACATATTTCTTCACATATTTTAACCTAAAAGCCATTTGTTAACGTTCACCCTTATCAGGTATTGGAGCAACATCCTGATGGACGCTGGAAAGGCTGTATCCATGACAACCGGACGGGAAACGATCGAGTGGGGTACTTCCCATCCACTCTGGTTGAGGTCATCAGCAAGCGCACAGGTGTGTGTGTGTGTGTGGGGGCGTGTGCGTGTGTTTATGTGGATACCTTTGTGGGTGTTGGAGTGTGAAAGGTTTGCTAGACTTATTTTTAGTTGTAAATGTGCTGACAGAATCAGAAGTCGGCCATATGACACGTTTGGGCTGGAAACGGAGACCTACAGTGAGGAGAGGAGAATATCCCAGTGAAACATTTCCTGTCCTTTTTCCAAAACATTAGGCTATATCGTGCTTTCCTATCCTTCCTTTTCACATTTAAATCGAGTTGTGGTCTATACTAAGTAGAACTGCAATGCTTTGGTCTGGATTCCTCGTTACTGCAGCTCCACAAGTCGCTCTTTTGCTCCTATTCTACTTGTTTTGCTGTTGGCTCTTTAAATGTAAATGAGGCGCTTCATTACTCCGCCCGCCCTCCAGGTCGCACTCCAACTCATTCGGCCATTTTTGTAGCTTGACAGCAGAAAAAACTATTATCTACCAGAACAGAAACTTTTTATTCCCAAATTGATCAGCAATGAAAGACTCGTCAATCCAGCCAACCCAGAGAATGCTACAATAATGTGAATGAACACGTCTTGTAAACAAGGCCTCGACGTTGTTAGCGGGTTAGCTAACACTAGCGCCAGCCAAACTCTTTATGTAATAATACTGTTCAAGAATGGTTATGTTCTCAAGGAGCTAAGAGCTAGCACACAGCGCTAACATAAACAGAAGGCACAATGGTACTGCTAGCGAAACATTGGCCAAGACATCATATCAACACACAACAAATTAACATGTTATATGAAGTTTATTGTCATTTTAATGTTATTTGCAGCTTCCTGCTGTGTTGTCTCTGTTATTTCACAAAGGAACTGACCTTCAGTCAGACAAAGGTTTTCAGCAAATCCTTCTTGATACTGGCAGAGGTTGCTGAGGCACTTGTCCTTGGACAAAGAGGACTTTCCCCACTGACGTGGGAACATTTCCCAAAAACTATCTATATTATCCAGGCACTTCTAAGAGGTTCTGATGCTGAGGGACAGCGTAATGGACTCTGTGGGTTAATACACCCCAAAAACCGAAGATTTTAACTTTTTAACTTCTAACTTCGGCATCCTTGAAGTTGGACTAAAACATTTCTGTGAGAAATACAATGCTGGATTCACAAAATTGGTTAACTGGAAGTCGATGGGTCCATTGAGCAGTTCTGCAGCAAACACTGTGACGTCATTGTGGAAAAAACACAATAAGGAACAGAGAAAATGCATTGGCTTGAAAAGTAAGACCTAAAGTCAATATAAAGACATCTACACACCACCGGGAGAGAATAAATTTAACTTTTCTGCACACTAAAAAAACAAATTTAGGACAATAACGTTTTTTCTAACTATACCGTACACTGTATATTGTTGGCCTCTGTGATGAAATAAACTACCCTTTTATTGCACCATAATCTTACTCTGAACTACTTTTTTCCATTGGGTCAGCCTTCTTCTTTAACATTATGCAAAGTAGGGGAGTAATAGAGAGAGAGAGATCTGTGACCCTCCATTGGTCCAGATTCAGCTCAGCCCTCAGGGTCTCTAAAGGGTGTAGGCCTGAGGACTGATGGCCATAGACAAAGGTTGATCATGTGTTTGATGAATCATGTCTAACCTGTTGTGCATCGTTGAGGTTTTATGTTTTTGGATTCTTTTAAAATCATTTTAAAAGAACAGAACTGAACTGAAATTAAAAGTTGGATTTTACTGAAATTTTTTAAGTGTTACCACTATGGTACGAAGGTTAGGATGAGTTTATGTTAAGTCTTTTAGCTTATTTACCAGGGCTGCCAATAAGTATATAAAACTTGTGATCAAAATAATTGCTTGGATTTGGAATTGCTCTGGCCTTCATCTTTGGACCTAAATGTACACACCAAAATGTTCGAAAATATTGTAATAGTTTCTAATATTATAACACATGTTGTAAAAAAAAAAAAAAAAAGAAAAAAAAGCATCACCTCCTCTGAAACAGTCCCAGTTTCACACAATTTCCACTCAACACAAGGTGGAGTGAATGTACGTGGAACTGCAGAAGACGTGAACCTTGAGCATCAACCAAACTCTCTGTCAAGTATAAAAACTATTTATACTATTTACAATAAGCACAAAAGGCAGCAACACACATCAGTCACCATTTCAGTGGTTTAATGGGAAAACAGAATTCAGAAAGCGTCACTGCTCCAAATACCTCTGAAATAAAGCGGATAAGTGGAAACAGAACATTTTGTATTCCTTTTTTGAAGGAACTTCTGGTGAAAGCTCCATATTTGACTCGCATAAAAACGACCATCGTCATGTGTGTGGAAGCTTAATTCCCATCATATCAAACTGTTATTTTGAATTTTTGATAGGTTGCATATTAAACATCCATGCTGTCTAGCATCTTAGCACTGCCCTTCATCTTCTACGAATGAGCTCCTTCTCGGTGACTTCCGCCAAGCGCATTCAGATCCATCTTGCCGTCCAGGTTGGACCTAGAGGTCGTTCGTCCACTGAGATGTTTTTAAGCTTTTATAGGTTTGTCCGTGTGTTCTGCTGTGTTTGTCTCAGCCTGTATATCTGTGGTTGTGACCTTTTCACTCACCGTTTGCCGCGGCGTTCTCCCTCCTGGCAACGTCCGTCTCTCCTGCTTCTTGATTTTCCACTGACTGGGATTCCGCACGAGACATTTCTAAATCAGTTAACCAGTAAGTGATAGCAACGTCAAAACATTGGCTGAGTATAACTGATATGCTAAATGTAGTGAAGGATGGATGTGGTTGGCTTTGCTCAGTTCATGGAATGGTTTTTAGCAGTTTGCTAAAATACTGACTGACCTCTACAGTTTTCTAATGATAGATTAATTGTGGCATAAAAGTATATATGCAGAATATTTTTAAAAATAAAATTATGTTTAAAAAATGTATTTAAGGTTGACAATTAGAGCTGGACAGTTTCTTGTCTCCAGTTTTCAAAAGCTTTGACTTACCAAATCAAATTTGTCTTTATGAATAAACTTAAACATCATTTTATTTTGTCTTCTTGCCACAAGTGGTTATCTATTATTTATGTTAATATTCCAGGAAACTTTAAGGTGCGAAACAAGGTTTTGCTTTTATTTTAAAGCTAAAGCAAACATTTGGAATTTTGTTTAGCTTCTGATGTTAGCAAAGGCTAGCAGTGCTAACTGTATGTTTGCTGCAGACGTTTTGCTCCTCTACAAGCTGAATGAACTGCAGTCAGTCTTTTAATATCTCATTTTAAATGGCTCTATGCTTGTCTTTTTGTCCTCAGGCATTATTTTAAATAACTTAATGGTACTGGAAATATCAGGCATTAAGTCATGAAAATAGCCAACATTAAGCCTGCCATCAGTTTTTCTGCACATCTTTCCTTACATTTATTTTTCATCAAATGACAATCTGCATAACCATCCTGTTGCTTTCCCAGATGCATTTGAAGAAAATGCATTTGTCTGCTTTCACTTATTTTGCTGTTTTCTAAAATATGGGGCTAAGCTTTACTGGCTTAATGAAGCAACAGTCTTTCCATGCTAAAGACTTTTGGTACTTTGTCTGGCATCTGAAGTAAACTTCTTTACTTTCTTTCGAAATTGGGGAAGTTATTTTGAATGTTGCCGTTTCCAGTGCGATGCAAGAAAACATACATTAAAAAAGTTGATGGAAACACGGCTAATTATTTTAGTAGTTTTGTCCTACATTTGCGTGTAGCAGGATGGGACATTCGGCATCTCGATACAAATATTACAGTTACACAAACATATAACCTGTTTTATGGGACGCACCGTCACACATCCCTACTGTTAGATTGAGGCCATTTTGCTTTTCTCCACACATTAAGACTGAATATTTAGACATTTTTTTTACAATTTCCAAATGTTTTAACCAAGGTGTTGATGAAGCGCTATGCACCAAGGAATCATTGTGCTTATTATAAGTTTATAACATCTTTATAGAGATTTAGATCTGTAGTGATTTAAATATTGTTCTGCTATAGCAAATGTGCTACCATGTAAAGACATGAGAGTAGACTCCTCATTTTGTGGTGATGTCACTCACCCCCACCTTAAACTCTGCACCTCTTCATACTGTACATTGCCCCCATCGCCCATGTTTGTTCTTCCTCCTATTCTCCATCCCTGTGATTTTTTTTCTCCATCAGTTGCCTGCTTCACCTCCCTTCTTCTCTCGGTTTGATTTCTAACCTCAGTCTTTGTTTTTTAATTTCTATTATTCCCTCCTCTTTTTTTCTTACATGTAATTCTCTGTTTTGTCGTTCGTCTGTGACGGTGGTTCACTGTTGGCTGGTTGTGTGTGTGTGTGTGTGTGTGTGTGTGTGCGTGCGTGTGTGTGTTTCCGTGCTTCGTCACGGTGGGTGTTGTCTAGGTTTGGCCAGCACAGTCATTTGTACTCAACAATTTCAAAAGATACCGCTGGTTCCCCCGGCGACGGTTGCCCCTGCCAACGCGGTAGTCAACGGCAACGACACCACGTTCCATCAGATCCATATCCTGCCTCCACCGCCTCCTCCTCCACCACATTCCCATCAGCCACTGCTTCCACTTTTCACTTCCTTTGGGTATAACAGGTCGCCCGTGACAACCCCACAGGGAGACACACCCACTGCCCCAGGTATACACCCACTTTTCATTATTATTATTATTATTATTATTATTATTATTATTATTATTATTATTATTATTATTATTATTATTATTATTATTATTATTATTATGTGTTACTGATGAAGCTTTAATGGATGCTTTCCTCTCGTGTTTTCTACAAACTTGTGTCATGTTGAAACTGAAATATCTCAATTGATCAATTCGAATTCCAATCAGCGTTTTAATGGATTTTCTGAGAAGGCAGCCATTAAACCTTTCTGTTATAGATCATTATTTATCTCATTTTCTATGTTTGTCATGCTGTTTAACTTTTGTTCTTTACGGTTATCATCTCCATTATTTAAAGACGAGCCGTTCTTAGTGAATATAGTCCATTACATCCCATTTGAAAGCATGCAATTAAAGTGCAATTTTGATACTTTAGGTGGGAATAATGAGAATAAGGAGTTTTGTTGTTTTCATTAAACTCTGACGTGGAGGTACACATCCTCTGGTAGTCTTGGTTTTTGTCCACCAATCAGCAGTTCCAGCGCTAAATCAGAGCAGTTCTTTCTGCTGCTGTTGAGCTGATGGAGAACATCTCTGCCATCACTAAACTTTCCATTTTATAAGCAAATGTATTCAGTTTATTATACATTCAGAAACAAGTGTTGACCAATGAGCCGAACATGTCTTGCTAAAGATTTGAATTATTTATAGATTCTGATTATGTCAAGCACAAAAATAAAAAAAAAAGAAGATGATGAAGATGATATGGGCGTTTGAACGTTTGCTCTTGGCAAACTAGGTTAGTGGCCTCAAAGTTTAAGAAACTGTAATAATGATTGAGCCCGTAGCCCCGCCCTGCTCCGCTCCTATCAGTCACATATCCCAGATCATTTTCACTTCACTCACCTTGTGGTTACAACACATGACAGATTGGAGCTGGAAGACGTCAAACAAAAGCTAAAATCAGGAGACGCTCCACTGGTGACTCACATTATAGTCTAAAAACAAAAACCATAAAATGTAAATTATAATAACAAGTCGGGTTTGTTCTTGGCTTAATTAAAACATGATGAAAATTAAAACTTGATAAAAATGCAGGCCACACTTTTCAGATTTTTAATAGTAATAATTTTATTTTATTTTTTCCACTTCACAATTACCGTAGTTGGTACTTTCTCTTAGACTATCAAATGAAATTGCAATAAAATCGATTGAGATTCCTGTTTGTAATGTAATAATGGCTGAGGATCACAGTGGTGAATCAGTCCATAGCTGGGTTAAAAGGTGACTGTAGCGCCATCTTTGGTCTAGCACTGGAACTGTTTTGGTGAAAAACCCGTACCCGTCACATCCTGGCTCGTCTTTTTTGGTGCCAAACACGTCAAGGTCAGAACTAATTTTACAAAAATGAACTCTGTAAACATTTCCAGTGAAAGGTTACATGATCACTTCAAAGAGTCAATAATTTGCCTTCTGCAATTCATGTTGCATTATCTTAACATAAATTAGAGTCCATCACAAACCATTTATTTGGCTTGTTTATTATTATTTTTCGCCACTTGGATTATTATTAACTATCATTATTAGGATTAGAAACAGGGAGGATATTTTACCAGTTTCCCTGAGTTTGCTTGTGATTCATTTGAGTGTCTGGATTTCCTTTATTTTTATTTAAGTTTTTAATATTTTTTCCTCTTTTTTTCCCTGCTTACCACCACTTTTACACACAACTTTATCCTGACCAGACAATGTTTTCTGTTCTGTCCTCGTCTTGTGTTGTCGTCACGCTGGATCAGACTAACACTTCTACCCACCTTAACTCTGCACCCATAATATGTGTGTTTGTGTGTGTGTATGTGTATACATGTGTGTGTTTGTTTCAGTTATGATGAGTCTGCCACAGTATAAAACCATTACCCTGTAATATCCATATTAGATGATACCAGCACACTTGGCCGTAAAAAAGAAAAAGAAAAAAAAAGACTGTTTCCATTAAAAGAGATAATTTCTTTGGGTTTTTGCGTTTTATATGCTTTCGTGACTTATTATTAACAAAATGTTAATTTTTGTAGACTCGCAAGTGCAAATTACCTCAACGGAAACCCGCTGCAGCGCTGCAAGAATTAACAGTTGCAAAGGTGTAAAGTTTCACATGTTGTGTAAAACATTGCTTTAAAAATGTCACCTATGATTTTCAGGTAAGGAATTGACATCCTATAACCGCCTCTGTTGCCTGGTTACCATTTTGTCACCTCCAAGAGCAAAAAAAAAATATATTGAGAACAAGCGGCTTCGTCTTATTTTCATTCAAAAGCGACGTTTGGCTCGTGATTCAGGTGGAAGCGATGCTTTTCCGAGGTCGCTTGGAGGAACGCAAAATGACCACAAGAAGGAGCTGTGTGATCACATGAAAGGAAATCAGACTTTATGATGTGTGTGTTTCCCGGGAGCGCTATTGGTTGCACATATAAACCATTATTAAGCCCTTAATAAAGCGGCCATAATGGTTTATAGCACTCTCCAAATGCACTACAGCCCCATTCTTACAAGCAACAACATATATAATCACACACCAATGGATGCATTATATATGTATGTGTATGTACATTTTTTGGCATATATGTGTATATACACAGGTATTATTTGTGTAAAGAATTGATGTATGCACAAGGAGTATATAAATGTTTTCATATATTTATATATATCTGCTGTCCTTTTTTTATGTGTGTGGGAGAGAGGAGGAGGGAGTGAGAATGTGTGAGGATGAAGATGTGCTGCAGATTTAGATTTGAAACCTGCTGTATCTGCTATGTTCATTATGTCCGCACTAATTAGGGATCGGAAATCGTCGCTGTTTACTTCCTAAACATTTTCTGGGAATTCAGAAGGATCAGACACGTTCGTCCCTTTCATGTTTTCAGACAACTGACGGATTATGGCACGCCTCACGATGAAATTGTTTGTCTCACATGAGGGTATAAACGGCTGCTAAGTAAATGTGCTAACGAAGAGACCGGCGAGCTGCGACAGTTGGCCCTTAGTGGAGTTCTTTTTTAGGTATTTGTAAAACACAAAGTGGGAACATACAGTACAGTGCCTTGCAAAATGATAACCTGGGACTTCACAAACGTGTCATTTAAGGAGGAATGGTGAACGGAAAGAGCTCAAAGAAAATCAGACAAAATTCTGTTTGACATTTGCCAGAAACCAAATCAGGGATAGAGAGCGTAAGGCTTATCTTGTCAGATGAGATTAAAGCTGATTTTTTTCAGCCTAAACAGAATTTTTCAAAAGTTAAATTTGTATTCATATCAATTTGTGTTGGAATGTCCCAGTCAAAGTCCAAGTAAATCCAATGAAAAATCAATAGAAGGACTTGAAAACTGACATGCGTTAGTATGCCCAGTGGAAACCATCCTGGCACTATCGCAGGAGCTAACAGTGTTCCTTAAATCCGCTCTCAGTGCTACAGCCAATCACTGCCAAGGAAAATAAATGATGCTCCTTGATTGGCTGCTTTTCAAACTCCAGCCGGTAGCGCATCAAGTAGTATTGTTGCCAGATATTTCAGCTTCCCAAGCTGCATTTCCTTTTTAATATTTTAGATACAAAAAAAAAAGTCTATGAAAAGATGAATTTTCCGTAAATAATTTGATGTGATGTTTCACAGAAAAATCTGCAAATACTGAACTGGGAATAGGCAGGAGTCCACTGTATATTAAAACTTTTGTAAGGCATTTTTAAAAAAATGAAATAGACTGTTACAGTAAATAACGGAGTTCTAAGAAAAATAATTCACTTTTTTTTGGCCCAACACAAGCATCAGTCTCTAAGGAAAATGATTGATAGCTCTAGCTATAACTGCACTGATGTAATGAGATCAGGTATTTTCCTAAAGACCAGTTGACGGGAGATCTGTGTCCAGTTTCTGATCGTCACCTTTACCCTACCAGTTAGCCAGTTCCGAATTTTCTTTAAAAACTGTAATTATAAGTATTCATGATATTTCCCTCCTGTTGTAAGTATTCTTTGATCCTTTATATGAGGAACGACTGTCTTTACCATTCAATACTGACCGTTAGCACAATTAGCGCAGGAATGATGAAGAAAATCTAGAGCCATACCTTAACTGTGAGATTTCCAAACAACTTCCAACATTTCTAAATCCAGTATTTTCCATGTCAGAAAGAGATTCAAGGTTCCATACAATATAGCAAAGCAACATTGCTACAACCTTCGTATTATCAGCTGAAGCTAATTCCAGATCATTCCGCTCCCCGGCCCCAAAGTGGGTACAAATTAACGTCAAGTGGCTACTTTTGGTACCATAAAAACTTGGATTTATATCAACCAAAGCTTCAAAAATAAGAAATGGTAAATTAGCTAAATGACCGACCACCTCTTAAGGTTTAGCTCAACGTTGTAGCAACATGAAACAACAGCCGCCATGCGACTGTAGACACCACAGTTAGCTAGCACTTTGGTGTCATATTTTCCAGTTTTTGACCAGTCCAGCAATAGCCACCAAAAACAGAATCCTTCCGACTGTCGGTTCAGATACCAATGACACATTTTTACTTTAATCTGTTTTAATTAGTAGATACTGAAAACACAAGTCAAGCTAACATTTGAACTAATGAAGATAAATAGGTTGTTGCTAATAAACCTGTTCATCCCTAAACCTTGTGCTACTCTCCTCAAAGTATGACAATGACAATAATTGACATTATTTGTCAATTATGACAAATTAGGGATATACTAAGATAAAAGTAACATAATAAAGTTATAAAATTATGAGAGTAAAGTTATAATATCACGAAAACAAAAATAAAGTTGTACTAGAGTAGTTGAAATAATACAACAGTACAGTCATATTTCAGGAACGTAGTCATAATATTATTCAAATTCAGAAATACTTTATTCATCCCAAAGGGAAATTAAATATTGTTGTAGCTCATGAATTCATATTCTTCAAAGAGTTATTGAGGAATTATTAGTTATTAATATAATATTAGCTATAGATATAAGAATAATGTCATAATATTACAAGAATAGCGTTGGAAAAAATACATGAATAAATTCATGTTTTAAGAATGAAGTCATAATATTATGAGAATAAAGTCATACAACTTAATTCTTGTAATACTATTTAAATATCTAGTAATACTACTACTTAGCATTACAAGAATAGTTGTACAAAAATAAAGTTGAAATAATACAAGAATAAACTCATGTTTCAAGAATAAAGTACTAATATTATGAGAATAACGTACTAATATTACGAGAATAAAATTATAATATTATGACTTCACATAATAATATGACTTTATTCTCATATTTATTTATTTTTCCCATTTTCTCCGTCAGGCTCAAATTACCCACCCGCCCCAATAAGACAAAACCTTGAATGTGAAAAGTCTCGGTTGCTGCCGCTGTAAAGAGCTCGTCTCTCTTTGGAAGTCAGCCGCTCCCTGTGCCACTTTAGGGTCGGTTAGCGGTTAACGGTGGTGTTCTGTGTTGAAGGTTGTCGAGGCTCAGAGGCAAGTCCTCAAAGTTCTCCCACTCCATCCAGCGGGCCCCATGGAGGCTCCAACGAAGAGATCTGGGTTCTGCGCAAGCCCGTGGCAGGTAAATTAAGCCGCGTTGCGCTGAGCCCTCAACCTCTGACTCCTAAAAAGTCTGAACAGGGCCAAACAGTATCTGACGTCTGTTGGTGAAAAACCCTTCCTGCCCAACGGTCCCCACTGTTTGAGCCGTCAGAGGATGGTGCTTGAAGGCATTCAGATACTTTTTGACCTGCTCCTGACAGTTCCCCCCTCCCATGTCCTGCTTATCCCTCCATCTGAAGCCTAGCTGAGCTCAGTAGCCGTATGTGTAGGCTGCAGGCATTTGCATCGGTCTACAGTCTGTGTAGAGAGCGAAAGATGAATAGAAGGAATAGTGTGCGTGTTTTTGATGAGCGTGCAAGCAAGAGGCATGTCTTTTTTCCCACTTTTGTGTTGGTCACTCAGTCATCTGTCGGCCTTGTCTGTCCGTCCTGTCCATCCAACCACACGCTGTCCAGTGCATTTCAACGGAGAGTCACACCACGAACACAGCGGCGCCGGATATCATTTAAACCTTTCTGTGTGTGTGTGTGTGTGCGCGCGCGTGTGTGTCTGCTTTATGTGTTGGACGATATCTACACGCAACGACTGGGCAATTGCATGGGTGCGTGATTGATTGTACACGTATGTTGGGGTGCACGCGCGTGTGTGTGTGTGTGTGTTTCAGGTGGAGATCGCAGCAGCGTGGGGAGTTCTGGGAGCGTGACCAGTGTGAGGTCTTCAGGTAGCGGTCAGAGCGCCACCAACGCCGCGCACATCCTCCACGCGCAGGCCGAGGGCGTGAAGGTTCGGCACACACACACCATAACACACATCTGACGCCACAGTTACAGCTACAGTGTCTAACTTTTATAAAGATTTTTTTTTTCATATTTGCTAAAACGATCATCACGTTTTAGCAACAGTATAATACAACATAGATAAGCTGCTACGTTTTGCTGTTTCACCGCAAAATAGTCTGCCATGAATGCTAAGGCTAGTTAGCATACCTTTAGTAGTATCGTTGGATGACAGCAGATAAACAGTTTCCCTGGAACGGTAAGTTGTTTCTCCAACATTATCTCATTGAGCAGCAAGTGCATGAGGATGATTGATAACGCTAAGACCCGCCTTCTGGCTCTGATTGGTAGTTTTTGGTCGGGAGCAGTGCATTTATTCAGATGGCACTAGTAGCTGAGGAAAGAGGTGGAATCTTTTCTCATATTTTCTGTCTCATATTATACTATCAATATATGGTGACAGTGTCAACAAATGTGGAAAAAACTGATTTTTGGAAAAGTTACATATTTCACCTTTAATTCTTTAAAGTAGCAGTTTAATTATTTATGTTAGCAAATTTGTAATTTGTTCCAAAAATGCGCACCAAATAATTGAGCAGCATGGAAAAGCAATTGTGTTAAGGTTGCAAGTAAAGAAACATGTGTTTGTTTTTTGTAAATAGTACATAGAATTCAGTTGCACTGCACCACAATTTTTCTAGGAGGCACTTGTTAGCAGATTTCACTCTCTTCCTTTTTCAGAAAATAATTTCTTTCATATATTACTTCCTTCACATATACCATTGGTAACTTAATCTCTTGCTGATTTTGTGACCGTAAGGGACTCGTAAATACCAGCAGAGTGATATTAAAGCATCAACCTGAGATATATCTTCAACATTGTTTTTATATGACAAAAATGATTGAACAAATCTTTAACAGAGATCTGTGCCTAATTTCCGATCACCAGTTTTAGTAAAACTCTTTCCTGAGGATGTTAGGCTGTTATATTTCTGATTAGTTCAAGCAGCACTCCTAGCATAACTAGCTATCACCAACAGACTTTGTGTTTATTCTAGGGCCGAGGCTTTGACACATTAATGTTGATTGATTAACTGCATAGGTTTTAACATGTTCAAACTTTCTTTCTTATTGCATACAACGGATCTTTGTTGTTGAGCTCATATGTCTATTTATTTAATAATTTAGCAGCAAAAAGGGTTTTCTTAAATTTCAGAGATATATTTTTTGATTAAAATGCAACTGACTGCGATTTAATTAACTACAGACCTTTCAAATTTCTCGAATAAAGATGTCAATCTAGTCCCACCACTTGTTTGTCCTCTACAGAACATAGAATCTTATCCTAACTCTGGGAGACCGAGAATTTAAATGACAGGAAATTGAAAACTCAAAGTGGATAAAACAGCAAATTTGCTACTAAAACATTCAGAGCTCCTCTTATCTGTTCCAGATGGTCAATACAGTTACGTTTAAATAAATCTTATATCTGCTGTGCTTCCTCTTACTTCACTTTAATCATCTCTCTGACACGGTAAACGGCAAATTTTGAGTATATTTTACTCAGTAGAAGATCAGGTGTGGTAATAAACACCTCTTTTGGTGAGACAAACAGTGGCAAGTTATATTTATTTGGCATAAAATAAATATGCCAAATATTCATTTACTTCTTTCAAAAAATATAGGAAGATGGAAAAAAGGCGTTTTAATCAAACCTAGACATATCTTCTGTGGGGGAAAACAATCTTTCTTTAAGTCTGCTTTCCTCAATAACACCTTCACTGAAGAGTGTTTTTGTAACCATGACCTGGTAGCATCTAAAGTAAGTGTGGTGAGGTGATTTAATGTTTGGGAAAAGATTACAGAGTCGATGCTTCTGTAATTCACAAAGATGTAAAGCATCTGTGACTCGGTGAAGAAGCAAAAATGTTTCAGTGTTACATTGTTTAGACTTGGAGTGCTGCTGTACGCAGCAAGATCACTATATTCTCATAAGAATTGAAGGTAAGATAGTTACTTAAATGTGCTATAAAATGCCACCAAAATGCCAAACTTTGTTTTAAATGGAAACTGACCAGATTGCTTCGGGTTGACTTGCAGCATTCACTCCTGCTGGACGTAGCAGAGATTGTGTAGTTGGCTTTACAGCAATTCCACATAATAAACATGTATGTAGTGACGGTGGAGAGGAAGAACGCCCCTTTAACAGGAAGAAACCTCCAGCAGAACCAGAACCTGGCTCAGTACAAGCGGCCATCTGCCACGACCAGCTGGAGGGTTGAGAAGACAAAGAAGATACACACAAAAAGCAGAAAAGAAACAGAAACTTTCAATGTGACTGGAAGTAAAAAGTTAATAGCATTAACTTGTGGGATAGCCTTCCTTAATCCATGAGCTTTAACGGGTCTCTCCATGTGTGTTTGCAGCTTTTAGCCACTGTCTTGTCCCAGTCTACAAAAGCCAAGGAGCATCTGATGGAGCAGTCCAAGTCGGTGGACCAACCTGCAGGTTAGAGGAAGCAAATATTGCTGAGATTTTTATACCAACTTCGGGGGTGGGGGGGGTGGAAACATAAGAATTTGGTAAAAAAAAAAAAAATTTGATTTTGGTTAGATAACGAAAGCCTTAAAGCTTTGGCCTTTTACATAATGTCATCATATCACTTCTAAACACACACAGCTCTGGGCTTGTTCAGCAGACAGATGGCCAAGGCAGGGGATGTAGGAGGAAGTGTAGAACGGCATAATTGGTTCAGATTGTGTTTTATGTCTTGGAAAGCAAGAATCTGATTGGTTGTTTGGCGAAGCAATCAGGCAAGGCAGATATTTGAGTGTGAGGAGGAGGAGGGTAAAGGTCAGAGACCTATCCAGAGAAGTTATATCTGTTGATGGACGACAGTGTCCAAAGATTGGTTGACGGCTTGTCATCGGCCAATGATTTCTCTCCGCCGTCAGGCTCTGCCGGCTCCTCTCGGACGTCCAGCCAATCGGGCTGTCCGCTTCACGAAGCGCCGCCTTACGATGCCACGGCAACCAGGAAGGGGGAGGTTCCATGCGAAGGGAAGGTAGGACAGTTCTGATTCCCCACAGATTCAGTCTTCAGCAAAAAAAAAAAAAAATCCTACTCAGTCAGTTGCCACCATGGGCTTCTAACTGCATCGGGATGAGGATGTAGCTCCACAGTCACCTCGAGCCCACTCGTACACACACACACACACTCATACACACACACGCCCGCACGCATTAATACAACACACACCAACATGTCCCAGCGGTTTCTCTCGCAGCTGGCTTCGTCCGTGCTGCGAGTTTTCGGATGCAGCCACGACACGGTGAGTGCGTGAGTGGGTCTCATACGAATCTCTGCTCTATGATTCTAGCGTGTTTGTGTGACTTCATCATCCACTCCTTTCAGTTGCAGCTTCTCTTCTTCCATTGCAGCGTTTGCTTTCTTTTACCTTTGGAAAGACTCTTAGAAGTCACTGCGCCACAGGCAAACAGAACTTTGACAGAGATAATGGTTATTGCTTGTGTGAGTGTGTGAGTGTGTGTGAGTTGTGGCAGGTGCCCAGGAATTGTGGGAGGACTCTCTCGGCACAAAAAGTGTGAAATCTGATCTTACACCGTTCAGAATTGGATGCCATTTTCTGGCTTAGTGTTGATTTAGCTTCACGTCTAATTGCATATTATTATTTTAAGTTCTGAAACGACAGCAGATTTTTTGCTGGCGAATGTGTGCGTTACTCGCCTGCAGTATTTCTGTGTGCTGCTATGTAAGCCATGTTCTGACGACCATCTGTTAGCTACAGTGGAATCCTGACTCCTTGCTGGCCAGCCTCCCGATGCTTCCATCAGCAGGGAAACATGGCGGAGAGATGAGAGGGAAAGCCAGTCGTGATATATAGAGAGAGTGGAAGAGGAGATGCACCACAACAAGAGAAATAACGAGTAGAAACAGCAACTACAGATGCTGACAGCAGAAATGCACTCTAAAAACACTAATCAAGCCATTTCAGAACATTTTCTTGTCATTTTCAGACTTGTGGCTAATAAATATCAAACGATTCTTTCATTTGTGGCTGTTTTCTAAAAACTCAGAAGATCCAATTAGACAAGATCCCATTAACTGCTGAGAATGCACAAGTTTGTTCGTGGATTTAACAGTAGTAGTCCCATTGCCTTTGTCAATATTACTTTATGTTAAAAAAACAAAATTTTGCAATTGCGGTATTTCCATTTAGAAAGGGGTGCAGTTAAAATCACATGTGAATAAGTTTGGTCACGCAGTGTCATTAAAAGTCATGGTGGCAACAGATGTAAACATGAAATATGTACAGTATTATAGCAAGATATAAACTGGTATGACTCGTCTGATGCAACCCCCCCCCCCCCCAAAAAAAAACAACATGTGTTCCCATTGCAGTTTTGCCCAATGCATAAATTTTGGTACGGCTGAAAAAGCGCCTCATGCTTACGCAAAATCTTCTATCGAAGTTTTATTCAAAATTGCCGTGTTCCCATTAAGAAAATGTAGTTTTGTAAATTTAGTTTTGTAATTCTACAATTTTAAGGTTAATGGAAACAAAGGTGGTCAAGGGCATCTCAGATTTTGCGTACAATTGTCTACAAACACAAAAATATCAACTGTAGTTTTTTGCAGCGTGTATGTCTTCTGTCTCTGCTTACAGAGCAGACCTCTATGTACATGAGGACAGAAATCAAGTAATTTAGACTCATGGACCATCTCTATACAAAAACATTAGTTTGACTGATTGCAATTTTTTAGAAGACAAACAAAGTTAGGAAGGCATGGGTAATTATTTTGTGGAAATGTCTAAATGTTTTATCTTGAAGCCTCAAAGTGAAGAGCACCTGGGCTGCATGGTGCACTTGCTAGCACCCTGGGTAATGCAACATAAATATTATACTTCTATCTGATAATGAAAACTGACCCTTCCATGCAACTGCAACATATTTCTGGATGGTTTATCCCGCTGCATGGAATGGTCTGTGGTTTGACGACACAATCCCATTCCCTGAAGACACACGCTAACTAAGCTAACAGAGCATTTTTACTTAAAGGTTTGAAACATGTCTTGCTCGTGCTTCATAGAAAAATGTTATGAATCTAAATTTGACCCAGGAAAAGTTTGTTTTAAAGTTATTTAAAACTTTATAAGCATTGTTAACACTTATTATAAGTTTTAGAATTACTGATATCAGTCTAAAAACCAAGGAAGAAGAGATTGGTCTCTCCTCTTCCTAACTTTAAATTCATTTTCACTACAATGCCAACAAAGCCTGCCTTGGGCTAATTTATCAATTTAGCAGGAAGTCATGTTAAAAGACCAGCCACTTTCTATAATTATCTAAATTTGTAGAAAACATGGTACCTTTTAACATTCATAAACTACCAATAATCACAGATTCGACCTACTAGCTAGACGTTGAAGTGATCGTTCGGTAATAACTAAGGAGTGGCCTCTGTATGACCCCGTTTGGCTGATGAGAAGTGGCTGTGAAGAAGCAAACACGGTGCCAGTGACCGCATGCCCCCTGTCTTCTCTCCCGTAGAGCTCAGAGGCCGTTGTCCAATGGCTGAGCGACTTTCAGCTGCAGGTCTACGCTCCAAACTTCCTGGGCGCTGGCTATGACCTGCCCACCATTAGCCGAATGACTCCGGAGGTAAGGCAACTGAACCCTGAACCCCAGAGAGCTCACACCTCCTGCGCCAAGGACCACAGTGGAACCAAGTCTGACAGACTTTGCTTCGTGCTGTCCTTGATGTTGTCCAGATGCATGTATATAATCTCCTACCTTTGCAAAAATCTCATGAATACAATTAAAAATCGTTATGAACGTGAACCCCCATACCCCCGTTGTTCTCTGCATCCTGTCACACCTGCCCCGGGTCATCTTTTGTTGTTTTACCCCTTTGCTGGTATTTTTCTGATTTTTTAATTTTATTTTTCATGTAATGTCGTAGCTGTCATGACGGCACTGGCAAAAATAAACAATAAATCTCACTTAAAAATCAAAATAAAGTCCATATAAATATTGGAATACTTTAAGATGAATTTACAGATTTATTCATTTAGTCAAATGTGTTCAAACCAGTTTTACTTTTGCATCAAACCTCCAAACCTCACACAAAGGAAGCTGCCTAGCATGCTGACATAACTCGGCCCTATTTAAATGAGTAATGACGCAGGCGTCTAGCAGAAAGTTTGACGCTTATTACAATTACAATTTGACGTTTTTCAATACCACTGATGTTTGCAACGTGCAGATCGTGCAGAAAACGTTTCTGCTGAACGTGATTTTTCCCCACAAGAAGAAAAAAAGGATAAATATAATTGCTGTCTGTACAAAAAATATGTTAGGGATGTCACAGAAGGTGGAATGCATTATATATTTTCAAATGATTTTTTGAATGAAACAAATTCTTTTAAATGTATTTCAAAGATCACATCAAGCATCTTAAGAGCAAAAGACTCCGCTCCACTTGACCTCCTGACCTTTCTGTCACCTTTTACCCTGTGGCTGCTGCCTCCATAGCAACCAGATTGACACTCCTCACCATGCATGCCACTATATAAATAATTTTCAGTAGTTATAAATTATTTATATGTGTACTGTATGCACTCTGTATATGCTGAAGGGTTTAGAGCATAGATTGAACAACCTTTCTTAAAAAAGCTAAAGGACTCCATTAGAGATTTGTCTTGAGTTGTTTTACGCACACAAAAACGAGTTGTACAATCAATGATATGCGTGTGGGTCTGTGTGAATGTGTGTGTGTTGTTAATGTTTTACTGTAGAAGTGTCTCCTTGTGTGTCTACAAAAACTATATCTGAGTTCCGTTATCTGAAATCGGGCGAATCTGGACTTTTAGACGCTTCCTTTCACTGCAGACGTTTGTGCTCGTCTTCCCTTGCCTTTCATTGGATCTGCGGACATTTGCATCATCACGCTATTCCTACCCACTTTCCAGAAGCTTCCATCAGGTGTCACGCCGTCCCATGTCTTCCCTCTGTGAGCATGTCTGGGTGAGAGAATGAGAGAGAAACACTGCTGGGCTCCTGGACTGATGAAACTGCAATGCTGTGGGGGAAAATGCAATCAAAATAGGATCTTAACGCGTGTTTGCTTGTGTGTATGTGTGTGTGTGCTAGGATCTGACAGCTATCGGAATAACCAAACCTGGTCACAGAAAGAAGATCACATCAGAGATCAACAAGCTGAGCGTCACAGAGTGGCTGCCAGAGCAGAAACCTGTGAGTAACAGCCTTTGCTTTTGATTGTTATGTTTTTTTTTAGCTATTTTTATTATTTTATGCTTTGATGCTTCTCAAACTAAACAAACTGATTCGATTGTATATCTCAACAAGGTTTTTAATCTGGTTACATAAAGGTTATTAACATAAGTAGTAGTAGCACATGTTTTCGGAACTTTTTCTGAACATAGAGGGTGATGTAAACGTTTTCATACTTATCACATTACTTGTCATGTTACAACTAACAACTTGGAAGGAACCAGATGAATTTGAAATTTTTTTTAAATAATAAAAATCTGAAGTGTGGCTGGAATTTCTATATAAATATATATATGTAAAGAAAATAAAACGCGTATTATATCTCTTACCAGCTTTCCATAAGTAGAAACAACACTGCAGGCTGAGTAGGTTGTGGTATTATATTGTATTATATTGTATATAAGCCATGGTTTTGTGTTTTCGTACATATTTTTAGAATTTGTCACAGTGAATTGTGGCTCAATGAAAACAAAATACACTCACACAAGGATGCAGAATGATGTTCAAGAATAATGCAATAAAACTCTCATATCATTTACCGTCTCTGGTAAATGATATGTGACCCCACCCCTTGGTAATCACCTGAGGTGTAGGAAAACATGAACACCTGCACATGACTCAAAAGATTTCTACTTAGAAAATAAAATTAAAGCAATGTTTTTTGTTAGTTTTTTTTTTCCTCCTTACAATTACTATATCGGCTGCTTTCTTTTGCCCCTTCACATAAAACCCCAATAAAAATACACTGAAGTTTCTAGTAATATAACAAAATGTTTAAAAGTTAAACTGGTGATTGTATGAGACTAAAACTGTCTGATTCACCATGACTGCAGAGCAACCTGGGGGAATGGTTGTCGGCCATAGGTCTGAGCCAGTACCACCAGGTGTTGGTGCAGAACGGCTACGAAAACATCGACTTCATCACAGACATCACCTGGGAAGATCTGCAGGAAATAGGCATCACCAAGCTGGGTAAGATATGTTAGCATGTGTCAACAATCTATGTTTTCCTTCTGGTGTTTTGAAGACTTTGTGCTGAGGCAGTCATGTACAACAGATCTCTGTAATCTTAAATAGATACAAATGTTGCTAATTAAAATTAGCATTGTCAATTTGCCTGATAGTATCTTACAGTTTCGGCTGGGTAGCCTGCTGAAAAGGCTTTGCAGGTTAACCAGTTACTAAAGAGTTAAAGGAATGTTTAAATAAGTAAGTTTTGTTCTTATAGGACCTCTATTAAACTGAACGGTAACTCCTGTGTGTTAATGTGAAAGGTCACCAGAAGAAGCTGATGATGGCCGTGAAGCGGTTGGCTGAAATGCAGCGCAGCTCAGATGGGCGGGGCTCCCTTCGAAAGAAGCCGCCACCCATCACACAGCAGCAGGAAGTCATCTCCAGGGACAGCCCGCCTCCAGATGGTGAGCACAGTAAAAATAGATTTTAGTTTGTCTTAGCTTCTTAGTTTCCTTTAAGCTGCCTTGAGGTCTAGCCATCACAGAAGACAAAAGGCCTTTAGAACAATACCCAATCACTCCTGTATCCTAGGCAACTGAGAATTACTAATGAAAATCTCATTCTCCTTCCAGAGGTCATCATGTCTCCAAAGATGAGTACCTTCCAGGACAGTGAGTTGAGCTCAGAGCTTCAGAATGCCATCATTCACCCAGGTCAAGAGGTCAGAGTTCAGCGAACTCGCACCCTAAGCAAGGACCACGACGACGTGATTACTGGAGGTGGAGGGCCACCGAAGAAGGAGGCACGGACAGTGAGGCAGCAAAGCAGCCAGGGAAGCTCCTCGTCCCACAGAGGCAGCGTTTCATCGCAAGGAAAACACCGGCATTCTCACAACCAGCCAGCACCTCCCTACACACCACCACACACACCCACCAAGACCAGGACTTCGTCCTCCTCTTCCACCTCCTCCATTCAGAGCAGCGCTTCCCCACAGAGCAAGACCAAACCATCACCCCAGGCAATACAAGGGGAGCAACCTCCGTTGCACTCACACCAACCTCAGTCTCCAACCCACCGTGGAGCCCCGTGTCAAATCCCCCAGCAGCAGCAGCAGCCGCAGCCTCAAGTTCAGCAGCATCAGCCCCATCCTCATCACCACCACCCACAGACACAGGTGATGGAGGTCAGAGAAAGCCCACAGCAGCAAGTTCCACACCTCTGTCTACCACCCGAAACTGAACTGGAAGAGGCTGAGGGAGCAGAACCTTTGGCCCTCAAGAAGAAACGTGCCCACAGCCTCAACCGATACGCCGTCTCAGACGGGGAGTGTGATGAGAGAGTAGGAGGTGAAGATGGAGGAGGCGGAGGAGGAGAAATGGAAACAGAAGTAGCAGTAGTTCAGACCTCTGCGACTGCAAGAGCGGACGGAGTGAAATACGCTACAGTGACCCACCGCGTGAGCCGCAGCCATTCAGTCCGCAACCAGGAAAAGACTGCTGGCCGCAGTCACACCCAATCCTTCGCTTTGCGTCAGAAGAAGAAGGGTCCTCCACCGCCCCCGCCCAAACGCTCAAGCTCTGCCATCTCCAGCTCCAACTCCAACTTGACGGAGGCAAACACACAGCAGCAGACACATACCACCACTGGGGGAATGCTGGATGTGCCTTACCACCAACAGCGGAGGGCAAGCGACCTGGGGGTGTCCGTGGAGACGGCTGCAGTGGAGACCAACAGCATGGGCAGTGTGAGGAGCATCGCTGCCATGTTAGAGATGTCTTCCATAGGGGGTGGGGCCAAAGGCATGGCACTGCAAAAGAATTACTTGCAGGTATACATCTGCCTCTCTATAGGAGATTACTTACACTGTTTTGGAAAAACATTGATAATTCTTGAGGGGATTTGCCACGTTGCAACCAGTGGCGGCCAAATTGGATGGCAGTTGTGCCTTCAACATATTTTCTATTTCTTTTATGCAAGTAGAGTCATTGGGAAATTTGTTACCCCTTATGTTGAGTTGGTTCCTCCTGCTTTCTGCAGGTTTATATATGCAGCAAGCAGAAGTATACCATTGGATTGCTAAGAATGAAGAGACCAAAGAGTAACATTTTGATGTACATCAAAAATTCTGTGTTTAAGGATAGTCTGAACACACCATGGTATTAATTGGGGTTATGGATTACAACTGACCTTGAATAACTGAAATTCGCAAATACTTGAGACCTCCTAGAAAGATGCTTATATTTGCATGTATTATTAGTTCAAGCATCAAATATACCTAGCAGAAACTGTCTTAGCAATACCGCAGAAGCTGACATCTACAGCCTTTCTTATCTCTGCTCTTTGGGGTATCTAATCAACACCAAGTTAAATGAATGGCACTCCTGGATAGACTGCTTTGCAAATGACAGCCAATAGCATGTTAAGTAGCATGCCATTTTGGTAATTCACATATTTTGGATTTGCTCTACGAAAATAATCCATTGAAGTTCATAGTTGTTACGTGACAAAATGTGGAAAAGTTCAAGAGTTATACAGACTTTTACAAGACACACAATATAAGATTCAGATTATAGATCCTCAAGAACAAGCAAGAAAACGTTTCAATTTCACTGTCATTCAGGTGGGAAAAACCCGCGAGGCCATTGGCCTGGACGGTGAAGTGGTGAACCGGCGGCGAACCATAAGTGGACCCGTAAGCGAGCTGGTGGAGGCTGCCAGGCGGGAACAACCGACTCCACTGGATTTCGCCCCGTCCTCCTCCCAACCTCAACCTCAATCCCCCCCTCCCCTTGTGAACTCCTCTTCACCTCACCCTCCATCTTCCCCGGTTCCCTGCTCAGGAGGCAGTGGTAGCTCCTCGGAGAACCTTCCATTCGCAGAAGAGGGGAGCCTCACCATCCGCCGCCAAGCTCGAGGAGAAGGAGAAGGACAGGTAACTATCTAACTATCTGTGTATATACCTGTTTGTCTACTTGTCAGTCAATCTTTTCTACTCTACATTATCTGCGTAATGTTCTAAAAGTCAGTGTGCTCTAATGTGCAAAGCTACAGTTGAAACTAAAGCGCTTGCTCAGCTTTTATTGTTGTTTCCATTTATCTTTGTTCATGCTTTGACTGTTTGTGCAAGAATGACCTTTTATCATGAATGTATGAACTTTCCGTTAGTGTGTATTTTGTGTTTGTCTGCAGGGTGACGGCGACGCCCCCCCGGGAGACGGGGGCTTCACCTTGGAGGACACTCCTGAAGCCACGGGAACCTTAAAGCGACGGCCTCGCATTTCCAAGTCCCACCCCAACGGCTCGGATTTCACCCTCCAGGAGTCATCCACCGTAAAACGGCGGCCCAAGAGCCGTGACAAGGAACCCGAAGGCTTCGGAGAAATGGCCGCTGCCAATGGGGAGGTGGTTGGCACCGGGCATCCCAACACTACACAGCCAATGCCGTACCAGAATGGCATGGCCACTGTAAAACGCCGCCTGCCGTCTGAAGCTGGAGTGACCGAACAGCCGCAACCTCAGCAACAAGTGACCCCAACCCCCCGCAGGGACAGCATGGACCAGGGAGCTCCTGCAGTAAATGAAGGAGTCCCTATGAGGAAACCAAAGCCTCCGGTCTCCCCAAAACCCGTCGTTGCACAGATAAAGAGACAAGGAGGCCCACAGAGCTCACCACAGGCCGCCCTCAATAAAAGAGTCCCCCTGCCAGGGCCAGGGACCCCTGGAAGTCCAGGTACTCTTTGATGTACCGTGCCATAATTTTTAGAAGTTTACTTACATGTCATTTTCATTGAGGCCTTTAATTATGCATTACAATTAACTTTCTAATCTTTATAACCTCCACATTGAAGCTGGAGTATATACAAAAATATGTTTTTACATATTTGCTAAAACTGTCACTATGTCATGACATAGTGACAGTTAATATTCTCCCAATATTAAGTGCAGAAATACATCGCTTGGTCAGAAAGAACCAATCAGAACCAGGAGCAGGGTCTTGGCACTGTCACTCAAACCCTCCTCCTTGCTCTCTGCTAGGCTGCAACTTATTCCCTGCAACTATCCTCTTATGAATGCTTAGGGTAGTTCAGGGTGGAGCTTGATTTTTTTCAGGCTATCTGTATCTAACGTTATACTGTCAGGATATGGTGACAGTTTTAACAAATACATAAAAAAAAATGTTTAAAATAAAAGTTATGCACCCGAGCTTTAAAGGACACTAAACCTTTGATGATAATTATAAAACCAAAAAAATCAACAATTTTGGAACAATAACTTACAATTTGTTCTATAACTTTCGACAATCAGCGACATATTTATGCTTATGTATTAAAATATTTTGTTTTAAAATTCTTAAAATTTTTTATTCGATATTACATCCTGGGGGGAAAAAACTGTTGAATTAAATCATTAAAAGTCTAAATGAATTCAATATCCATGAGGTTGATGAGGGCTTATAAAGTTCTGACAAGAGCCATACTCTCTATGTATATAGCTTTAGGAAGCAGTGGCCCTAAATGTTATTGTTCAGCTTTTTTGCTTTGCAATATTGATTTTCATGTATTGATTTTATACAAGAAAAGTTTCACAGCACACATTGCTGCTTTATTCTCTTGAAAAGGATTTTCTTTTCTCCTCTGTGTGTAGTGGAAGGAAAGAAGATACCTCCACCGGTCTCACCGAAACCAGCACCCCCACCTACGGCGCCAAAACCGGCCAAGCTGATCCACTCTATGACAAGTCCCGCCTCCCCGACCTCAGTTTCCACCCAGGTCAAGCAGCACTCTGTGGTGGCACGGCAGACCAGTTCACCTACTTCCTTCCTGCCGTGCAACATCTCCAACCCTCCTGTTGCCAAGCCGACAAGCCCTTCTTCTCAAAGCCCCCACACACCGCAGACCCCCACAACCCCTCAGACACCTCAGACCCCTGCTACTCCCAGCCCAACCCCGCCGCCCGTAAAGCCCCCCCGCTCCTCCATCGGGGGCGTGTCAGTGGACAGTGGGATTACAGGAGGAGCTGTCACACCACAGGCCTCCACAACAACAGACTTTGGTGTAGACTCTTTGGTGCAACAGAAGCTGGAAGAGACGAGCGCATCCCTGGCTGCTGCTCTGCAGGCTGTGGAAGATAAGATTCTACGGCAGGACGAGTATGGAGCACACACACGCATACATGGATTTGTAATTTAGGAGACCATTTTGACTTCTGTAGTGTTTATGGGGACATACCTTTCCCTTCATCTGGTGAACACAAAAAGCATGTCAAAAAAAGAATTTTACCTATACCTCACTTAAAAAATACCAATTTACTTTCAGAACATACATAAATTTCATATATGACATTTCACAGCCCTTTGAGGTCACACTGCTGATAAGTAACTTCACAATTTGGTTTTGTAAACCATGTATTCATGCTTACACACACACATCCACAGGATACGTGCGTGCACACACACGCACATTCACATGTTAGGTTTCTCCATTGTACTTCTATCCATCTGAGGGCTTTGTATTGACTTCCTTTCATTTTAGTAACTGCATATATCCCCAAATTAGGCATTTTCCCTAACTGTTACAATTACTATTATGTTCCCAACCTTAATCAAAACTTAATTCCCATCTCTAAACCTAACTATCAAAGTGTATTTTAATTGGAAAGAAGGCGAGGACCAGGAAAATGGTCCAAAATGTCCAAACTTTCCATAGATGACCTCTCTTTGTTGGTAAAAATAGTCACAAATGTCCTCAATGTGTTTATGTACAAGAACAGACACACAAACAAACATGAGGTTGAAGTAAAACAATGTATAGTTTTCAACACTTTTTATAACAACAAATTTGGTGTGAATTCAGTCCCCTTTACTCTGATAGCCCTAAATAAAGGTCAAATCACCACACTGTCATGAGAAGATACCTGAAGAATTGTGGATTCAGCTGAGTTTATACTGAGTTTTATCTCAGTATAAACTCAGCTGTTCTGTGAAGGTCTGAGATGTTCGTTAGAGAACATTAGTGAACAGAATCATGAAGACCAAGGATTTTCATAGCTAAATAGTAACCAGATATTTTCAATATTTATATTCAATATTTTCAATATTAGAAAAAATTTAGGCAGACTTGTTTCTGGGTGGGTAAGGAATATCAGTGTGTCATCTACATAAAGCAGGTTTTACTTTCAGTTTCCTTAACCCAGATTCCAATTATTATTTTTCTTAAGGTGAATGAGGCAGGACTAAGATCTCAGGCCTTTATTAGACTTAGACTTACTTTATTGACAATGAAATGCTGTTGCTTGGCTACCAGAATACACAGAAAGAATACTGAAAAACTACAAGTGCGACAACAGATACACATATGTACAGTATATATACATACATACGTGTATATGTATATACGTGCATATACATTTAAAACTAACTCTAACCCTTTTTTACTTGTGCAGGTAAAAAAAGAAGAAATATGCAAATAATATATTGCTAAATATATACTGTATAAGAGACAACAATAAAAACAATTTTGAACTGTTAAGACATTCAGTAAAGATATTGTACTTTGCGTTTTCAGACAATCTGAGTTATTGGTTTTGAGTAGTATGTTATGGATTAATATTGCAATCTGTTACTGAATTTTCCAGGCTAGCTTTAGCTAAATTAGCTTGCTAGCTAAAACGAACAAAACCTCTGAAAGCCATCTGTTTCTTAGCAAGGCTACATGCTTTATTGTAAAATCATGTCTTCATTGTCCCAAAAAAATACTACAGCAATGTTCATCAGTTTATAGATATGAACTCTGTATCAGGTGCTGTAATCTTCTGCCTGTGTTTGCATCCAGCTCTGTGGCTGAGCAGAAGACAACGGTGAGCATCCTCGATGACATCGGCAGCATGTTCGACGACTTGGCCGACCAGCTGGATGCCATGTTGGAGTAAACGACAGAAACCCAGTCAGCGAATCTCCACGGCAACACTGCATCAGGACTGATTCAGATGGCACAAAGAGGCAACCCTCCTCTCTATCTCTCTCTCTCCTTCTTTTCATATGCCTCTCTCCTCTTTGCTCCGATACTGCTGTCCATCCATCTGCCCAGAGGAAGCTCGACTCTTCTCTTCTTCTCTTTCTCCTTTGCACGATGCAAAAAAAAAAAACAATAAAGGTGATGGAACAGCAGCAGCAGAGGCCTGGACAGAGATCACGGCACTGAAAAACAGATAAAAAGAGGGACAGGAAAAGAGAGATAAAAAAGCTAAACTATCGAGAGACAAAAAACAAAAAAAAACACCCAAGAAGGATTAATAAAGAAATGTATCACAGTCAAGAAGACTGCAATCACAACATGAGTCTTTAAAGAACTCCACATGAACAAATACTAATACAGATTTAAAAACCAACTGTGTAATGAATCATAGTACGGTATGTGTACATTCTAAAGCATGGAGAGTTTATATCTACTGAAAAAGTCCTGCATTAGCACAGTAATATATGATATACGCCGATAAATATCAATCTCTAGCTCTTTGATTTGATGTCCTGGTTCTGTGTGGAATGGTGACCTCTGGTGTTGTGATGATGTAAATGACTTGGTGGAAAAATTATTCTATGTGACCAAATTTGAGACTCTTGACCTCCCGATGGGTGTGCGTGTGTGCGCCGTTCGTGCGGGTGGATGTGCATCACGGGAATTTTCAGGATCCCCGTTTCGGTTCCCTGCGGTCGGATCTGAGTCGAGTCGCATCGCCCCGCATATGCACACACACGCAGACAGGCCCACTTGCACACAGCAGAAGCACAACGACCCCCGCAGCCGGCTCGCACACACACACATACGTGCAAACACACAAACTGGTACCTTCATAATATGAATGAAAATGGTGTAAAAGCGGGACTACAGCAAGTCATTTCGGGGATTTGGCAGGTAGTTGAGAACTTCAAAAAAGTGTAAGGGGACGTTCGTGGGCCAGCCTTATTTTTAGAAAGGCTGAGGTAAATTAGTGTGACATTTCCCCCGGTGTGTACAGTTGGATGGGTCCAAGTTGCCCCCAAAGCACCTTGTGAAGGTCAGCACAAGCACCACGGTCGGAGCTGCGCGTCAACAAAGAGGGCTTCAAAATCACCGCTGACTGATGAAAGTCCAGCAGCAAACTTCAGGTTCCACTGTCCATCCTGCTACCACAACCTCAACTAGATAATAATAATTATAATACGTCAAACTTGCATAGCGCTTTTAGGACACTCACAGACGCTTAGATAAATCCAAAACACCAAAACCTGCTCCTTCATTTCAGCAATTGGAATTATTGGTACTTTAATCCTAGTCAAATATAAATTTACTGTTTTTTTTCTTTTTACTGATTGAGTGAATAAGTTTCAGATTTTCACACTTTTTACACACCAATAGAAATTTGAAGCATGATACTAATTAAGGTGGTCAAATTATGATACCACCACTACCGTGCCTCAGGCAAGGAAAGCTTGTTACTGATAATGGTGCTTAGTATAAAGATCCACCCAAGAGAATTTCAGTCACCCGAAACAAATAAGCTTTTTCCAGCTGACCTGATTTCTCATTAGTTTTATTTGTAGTTAATTCAACAAAATCCCTTCATTACTGACTGTGCTAAGATGGACCCCCCCCTGCTTCCTGCTCTACACTAAGGCAGCAGCTGCACTCTTTGTCAGTGAGAAGGACTATCCATGCCCTGACTTGCAAACTTACCTCTTGAACTTTCACATTTGATCACGTTACAAACACAAATTTTAGTGTGTAAATTGGCATTTATGCGATTGACCAACAGGAAATTGTGTACAGCTGTGAGGTGGACTAAACAATGTGATGATGGTGGCAGCATCTCAATTTGGAGAGGCCTTTACCAACACACCGCAGCTATAATTTAGATCAAAGCGTATTCGTGTGTTAGAATGACCCAGTCTAATTCACTAAATATAAGTGAAAAAAATCTGTCATAAAGGTTTAAGTGGCATTAAAGCTTTTGCAAGATCACAATTCCTCCCAGCTCTTCTGGAACTCATGTAAAATATTTAATAATCCAACCAATCAGACCTCAAAACTCACATCACCCAATTTTACAACCACGTTAAAACAAAAAAATTAAATAAAAATGAAACTACACTTTACTCACCGACATTCCAGCACTTAACTCTTACATTTTCCATCCCACAAGCCCCTCATCTCGTTTCGCCATGACAATCTACTGTACCGCGTCCCCACTTTTTACTGGTTACAACACGTAACCTTGATTTTTGTGTAAATGAGACGGAAATCAAAAGGTGGTGGGGAAAGCGTGAGCGACAGCATTCAAGAACTGCTAAGCATGACGGTTTTATTTCTGTTATATTAGACCAAAAAAAAAATAAAGTGCAATACTCCAGTATTCCATGTGCTCCCCGGATAGAGGAAATCAGTCTCACAGCAGCTGCACTCTTTGTCTATGAATAAATAATAATTCAGAGAATAGTTGTGGTATTTAAATTCTGATCACATAGAGAATATATATATGGATATTTGCAAAAACAAAAAAAAGAAGTGTATTTATGATGTGTGTGTCATCCTGAAGAGTATTTTTCAAAGTAATCAGATCTAATCTGAGTATTCAAAATCAGTTTGCTTCTCCATGCTTCGGTGGTCCCAGCTAAATGAATCATTGTAGGATACCATGTTGGGTAATTTCAAGGAAGTGTTCTTTTCTATTATTATTATTATATTATTTTATTGTTGTTTTTTTCTGCATACATGTGTCAGGATGTGGCGATGTTTATATTACAAGCAATTCCTGTTGTTTACTTTTTTTTTGGGTATGGTTTATCATTTTTCTTTTTGTCTTGCAAACATGTGCCTTGCTTTGTGGTTTTTGGTCTAACTTCAATACAGTAGATGGGTATGTAAAGTATCAGGGAATCGCTCTCTTCTTCCCTCTTCACTGTCACAGGTGCATTTGTTAGAGTCATGAAACTGATCGCTTCCTCATCTGGACAACCGGAAACCATCGCGTTGCACTTGGCATAAGTTGGCTGCATGCTTCAAACCCACATTAGCAAACACAATTTGTCTCTGCACTTAAAAAGTCGCTTGGGGAAAAATGGACACTTTCCTGCTAAGAGTAAAACAACTTGATCAATAGCATTTAGCTTCCTAATGTATACCTCAGTCACACATTTACGTTTGTGCTTCGTGTGTCAGTTGCGCAGGAAAACATCCTTTGGCTTTTGGTAAATAACGCTTCAGCATCACTAGCTGCGTTTCTGTCACAAATGTAACAAAACTGTTGAAATTCCTCTAAATAAGAATAAGAATAAAGAAAAACACGCAAAAAAGTGATCCTGTTGAATCTCAAAGTCCATGTGGGGAAATAAAGGAAAATTTTAGTTTGAAAAAAAAAAATGTAGGTGTAGCTGTGGGTCAATGACCTTTAACTCTTTGTGGCGTTGGGTTTGCTGCTTAGTGATCAGGTCTCTCATCTCTTAGCTTGAAAGTAACAATTCCCAATATGTGAAATTTTGAATCACCAGAGACAAATTGATCTTATAAGTGCTGATCTGTGGCATTTTTAAACTCACTCAGGCGTCGTTTATGAGAATCTGGGTCGTGCATGTAATAAATCCATTGGTTAATCACTAACTTTCAGCCACTCCTTAGAAATGTCCCCTTTCTCTTAGTTTTGAACCCAGGCACCATCGCATCAAAGACAAGTTTTGCCTTCACCCCCCCCCCATCTTCCTCGGTTTGGACGTCTCTCATCTTGTAAGCGTTGTGTTACAGAGTGATTGTGTGGTTATGGGTTGAGGTCAAAAACAGAATTCTGGTCCATCTCTTCTTTCTTAACAAAAGATGAAGCTTTTTATTGGATCTTCTTTGCTCTGCAGTGACTGTGTGTGAATGCTTGAGAAAGGGCCAAAGTGTGTAAAGTGTTGCTTTGCTATTGATTGTGTGAAATCTGTGTGTGTGTGTGTAGGCGTGAGTGTGAGAATGTGTTTTACTGATTGGACAGATGTGTGCTTGCAGCAACTGCATCTTATGGCCATCTGCTCTCAATAAATTAATGTTCTATATAAACATAACTGTGTGCTGTTTTGTTGTGTATTAAGATGGACAGTAATACCTAACTATTTACTATTTATTTACTTGTACTCCTAACAGCGGTTAGCTAGGTCACTGAGTTTTACAGTTAGCAAGATTTGTAATTGGAATAAAGGTGATGTCATTTCTTAAATCTGAAATACAACTTCCTTAATTTTATAGTTTATTTTACAAGAATAAGTACAACTTCCTTTATAGTCAATATAGGACTAAGATAACTAATACTTTAGTAGGCTAAGACAGCCAAGATTTGCTGCTTGGTGTTGTGCTGATTTGTTTTTCCTAAACGAAAAGTAAAAAGTGAAAAATATTGGAGCTGCAAGTATGGAAACCCATTTCACGCATGAAAGAAAAACAAAAGTCCACCAGGAGTTTTAGACATGATTACAAAGAATCTAATTCATAATTTTGAGAAGTCAGTTTTGACTTTCAAATTTAGAATTATGAGATTGAAGGTCATAGTTTCAGCTTTCAAAGTCTTAGTTGAGATACAAATTCACACTGTTTCTCAGAAGCTTTCGCCAGTATCTCATAATCATGAGTTTGTGTCTGAAAATTATGACATTATCTGAATGTCAAAATGAGTTTTAGGCACATAATTATGACTTCTTGTTGGTCTTTTGTTTTTTCTTTTAAGTGGAAATAGGCTTCCATATGCAACTGTATCAAAAAGTTCTCCAGAATAACCAGTATTCTTCCTTTGGCATTGACAGTTCCAGGCTCAGGACTTAGTGGCAAAGTTACAGACTGCAGTCAGCTAAAAACTGAGTGAGAATTATCAACAAACCCCCCCCCACAAATATTCAACAAGGGGAGACCAGTAACCTAATTAAATTTAAGAATCCTAGTATGTTAAAGGACAAATTCTACCAACTAGTCAATTGGTCGTCACTAAAATAGTAGATTCGTAGCAACAGTGATTTTAACCATTAGAGGTTAAAATGTTGAACATTTAAGAAAAAACTGGCAAACAACTAAAATATGTTCAGCATGGATAGCTAAAGTAGTGCAGCAAATTGTGCACTAGTTAACTAGTAATGCACAACAATCCCTAGTAGTTGACTAAAAAACTCAAAAATGCCGACTAGTTTCCTCTGAAGATTTTTGGGAATATCTTCTATAGTTATCTATGGTGACTACAAAAACTAAACTGGCACCTCTAACTAGTATAGAGGAAAAAATACTGTACTTTTGACTGACATGTTAACTAGTAAAGCCTAAAATGTGCACCAATTAAAAGCTGAAGCCAGCAAGTGATACCGATGGTTGGTAAAAATTAAAAAAAAAAATCAAATATTTACCTAAACTGCTTGCCGTAGGTGAGGTTCGTACACTAAATGGAACCAGCCGTCAATTATATCCACATTAAATCAAACAAATCAGCGGCCGTCGAAGAGTACAACAGTTTTATTGATCAGTGATCAAGTCGACCTTAAATGATTACAAGTATACAAGAAATCACTGAAGCCGCTCAGTGAAGACACTTTGTCTCATTCTTTCCTTCTTCTGTACCAAAGCTACAGTCAATATAAGCTGAAATAAAAACACTTTCAAAACTTTATAGCTAAAATGTGTAATATGCATGATCATATCAACAGTCTGTATTTCATATTCTTTATTACTGTCAACCCAATATGGGTCCTCAAACATCAAGACTTGAGATTAATGTCCATCTCTGCCTTTGTTTTATTTTTTTTTAAAGTTATTTACAGTTAACTACTTTGGTGGTGTTATTCTGAAGTTTGTTCATAATTCTTTGAGAACAGAAAGGAGTGTAAGACGCATCGATACAACTCTAATATATGGCACTCATTTAAAAAAAAAGAAAAAAAAGAAAAAAACTCCTTTACGCTTCGACAGGCACATCACATGCATGAACAAAGACCAACTTCTCAGCTGTACAGGCGCTGAATCATGGCACTAATAGATCCTTCACGCTAAACATGTTGCTGTTTTATAAAGGCCGCTTAAAGAAAAAGACAATGCGCTGAAGATGAAACCGACCACTTCAGTGTTTGTATCCTTAGTGGTCGAGTTTAACGTTTACAGTAAAAACCACAACATCTTCAAAAGCCACGGAAAAGTTAGATTTTTGGAGTGAGACCGGTCTTTGACCGTCGGGCGTCAGTAGAAGAACTCCGAAAGTGGCGGGCGGGGCGTCCGCCTCCTGCTCCGTTCTGTCCGGTTAGGTGCGGCTGTAAGGCAGCCGGTCCGGTCGGACCCGGCGATGAATACGGTGGAGGGAGCGAGTCATCCTTAGAGATGTTGGTGGAGCGTTTTGGAGAAGTTACTGGAGCGCATCGTCTGCTGGACGCCTTAAGAGCCAAAGGGTTTGTTCAGCATGTCCACACCTGAGACAGAGACACGACTGGTTACTTTTCTCTGTCCAGTTCCAAACTCCAAACATTTCCAGACAAATTAGCTGCTTCTTTTTTGGCCAGTTTCTTATCATTTCACCATGAATCTTTGGAACACACGTCTGATGAGGTGAAAATTAGACCTGTCACAATAACAAATTTTACTGGACGATAAATTGTCCCAGTAGTTATTGCAATAAACGATAATATTGTTGTTTTGAGATCATTTTCAAGTAATGATGTCATAATAATGCAAGCACTTATTCTGAAAGAAAAATAAACTTTAAATCCTAATAAACATTTAACCCTGAAACTGAAAGACATTTTTAAAAATCCAAAACGAAATAAAAAAACAAAAAAACAACAAATAAAATGAATCATGAAGTCTCTGGAAGCAAAAATGTCCTTCAAAAAAAGGTTTAGCTGAGAGCAGAGCATCAGATTGAAGACTTTTAAAATTCAGTTTTTGTTAAAAAGAAAGAAAAGAGAAAAACTAAAGACGGCATTCAGTCGATAGAATTGGGAATAAAGTCGGAAAATATAAACACTAAACCTTTAAATTTCAGATCATTTTGTTGTCAATTTTATTGAGGAATCAGACATAAAAATTGAAACAACAATATAAATTTGTCCTCCTTTTGATTTGAACATAAAACATAAAGACAATACAAATTGCTTTAAGTTATTTGCTAATGAGAACCGTATTCTTTCCACCTGAGAGAGCCTTTGATTTTTTCCAGAACATCAACACTAGCTTTTTTCCTATGATAAAGGCATAAGATAATAATTGTTGTTGGTATTTATTAAATTGAGAAAGCTGAACAGAAACTCCGAGTACAATCAGAGCCTCAACTCTGTACGGAATATATCTGATAAACTTTTGAATATGCCAGACCACAAATGGGGTTCATTTTGTACACAGAGTAAGAATGGAGAAGTGTGACTTCTTCAATATAGCATTTGCCACACAGTGGGGATGTGTTAGGGAAAATTTGATGCAACTCCACCTTACAGTAATGAAGCCTGTGAATGATTTTAAAGTGAGTGTCTAGAATTGGCAGAACACTCGTGAATATTCTCTAGCGCAGATTATTTTTTACAAAGAGAGGTTAAAGGAGGTTACTGACTGGGTTGCTCTGTGGCAGCCTGACGACTGGCTTTACCTTAACGGTGCTGTCCACTGCTCCGGAGAACAGGCGCCCCCTGGAGACAGCCAGTGCCGTTACACTGCCCTGGTGTCTGAGCAGAGTCTGGGTACAAATCATGTTGTCCATGCTCCACACCTGCAACACAAGCCGCCAAGTCAGAGCGTTTTCACAGGCTTCCACTTTAGCTACCTGCCGGGCTGTGTTATAGTCAAAACACACCCTGTGTACTTCTCTAGCACACACACACACACGCACCCAGACAGAGTGTGACTCACCCTGAGGGAGCGGTCATAGGAGGCGCTGAACACTTTAGTCTGGTCCGGAGTGGAGATGACAGCCAGAGCGTAGACTGTTCCAACATGGCCGGTCAAGGTTCGGACCTGCTCCTTAGACTCAATGTCCCACACCTGCAGCGGACACACACCATCAGCAACAACATCAGTCACCCAACAGGCGCCAACTTAGCCACTTTGTCGCTATAGTTAGCAACATTTCTGACAAAAAGTAAACAAATGGAAAAGTGATGATTGGCCAAACTCGGCATCAGCAGGTCAGGCTGGTTAGAGATCGGCCAGAAAACTGAAATTGGTTCTAATCAACCAGACAGACAGCATTAAGTCTCTCATTAAGTGTGTGTGCGCGCGCGTGTGGGGGGGTGTTGTGTGTGTGTGTGAGCCTTACATGGATGAGGTTTTCATAGGTGCCGCATACGATGTGGTGGTTGGTGACGGCGATGGAGTAGACGCTGCCCCCGCTGGTCTGGAGCACATGAACACACTCCAGAGAGCGGATGTCCCAGATCTGAAAACACAGAGTTAGACCAAAACTCACACCAGTGGAGCACCGTAACAAACCAGTAAAACTAAGACCAGTTGAACAAGTTAGAGTTTGTTTTACTGGAAACGCAACTAAGTAGTGATGGACATTTCTTTTAGCCTCCAGGACGGCAGAGACGCATGTCATTAAATCAAGGTAAGGAGGATTAAATAAGTGCTCACTTCTTTCTGATTCTTTTCAAATAGGAAAATAGTGGTAAGTGAATTGTTTTCTTTGTTTTAAAAACCTATTTGAAGTAAATAAATAATAAACACCAGCTGTACCAGCTCACTCAGAGCTGAACATGTCCACATGTCTCCTTTTAAAGGACGGAATAAACTGGCCTGGTTATTCCCCCAACAGGCCTGGAAATCATTTAAGCTTCAACTTAAAAAAAACAACAAAAAGAACAAAACAAACACATCTCATGTTTTTATTTTTACTTGTATGGACAGAAGCTAAAATAAAACCACAGCCAAACCCCACTCAGATCTCGTCCCTGGCTCATAACCACGCGGCTCCACCTGCCAACCAAAACATTTCCAGACAATCTGCCTGCTGCTCTGAAAGCAGCGCCCCCTTCAGACCGACAGAGCCAAACGTATAACTGGACCCGTTTTTAAATGAACAGTGGAGGACGATTACATATGTTAACATGATATTAACATGAAACAACATCGTTGGTAGTAGATATCAAATTTTATTCTTAAAAGTCAACCTAGAAACAAAATAATAATAATTAAAAAAAATACTTTAATGCTGATGATATCTTTCTGATGTTTTTCTATTGCCGCCATTTAATCCTCATTGAAACAGATGATCTTTCTGAAGCTCCGCCTTCAGGAAGTCATCGCAACATGGCTCTTCTATTAACCCTTTAATAATGTTTTTACCAGCGTTTCACTGAGAAGTAAATCGTATAATGAGCTCATTTGCTAGTCACTGCTGGCTAGTCTGAAGGAGCCGAGTCGAGGGAGAGCTGAATGGTTGCCACGGGAGATTAGAGGATTCCTCAAACATGCATGAAAGAATCAAAGTAACACTCCTGGCATGTTTTTGATGAGGAAATGACATTATTGCATGATGTAAAGCTAAAAAAAAAAAAAAGAAAAGTTGATTTTCTGTAACGTTTAATGAGGTCACCAGGACGTGTTTCTGCGTACCTTGATGGTCTGGTATGAGCCGCTGTACAGGTGGTTCTGGGACGCCACCAGCGCCCTCACCCAGTGGTTCAGCCCCGTCAGCTCCTTCTTCAGCTTCAGCTCCGTCCCAACAATGTCCCACACCTGGAGACGCAATCAAACACAACGCAAACAATGAGAGACAAGGAAAAAAACAAACAAACTGCAAAGACCGTTGTGAAACGAGCTTTAAAGGCTTTGCTCTTTTTACTGCTCCTTCTAATCTGAGTTTAGAATGAGTCACCAATAACTGCAGTCAGAGGATTGAAACTATTACACAGTGACCTAAGAGCACAACCACGCAGAGCCTGAACCTGAGCGTGGACACGTACCGCGCCGAGCAACGGGTCTGACTGGGGGGAGGAAGTTGTGCAACATAGGAAAGTCCCTCAGTAGGAGCAGCAACACAATGGCCCTCTGCCCCATGTCTTGTATCCATGACAACAAAAAGTCAAGGCTAGAGATATCCTGCATTCAGCCTAGTCACCGGAAAACCTGCCTACAATGTTCTTCTACTTTATATGGTCAAAACTAATATTGATGGCTGACTGAGAAACAGCGTGAAATGACAGTCAGTGATTGAGCAGAAGAGATAAGAGATCCAACACTCTCCAATGATAAAGTCAACTTTAGATGAACTGTGTGTTGCTCTGGTGGAGTCAGCGGCACATCGTCCAAAGAGGCCAGGACCTACAGATAAGCGTCGCGATGTAAAAAGAAAGAAAAAAAACAGGGTTTCCATTGCAGTTTTGACAAATATGTTCACTTAGATACGGCTGAAAAACCACCTCACCCTCGTGCAAAACCTTTTCATCGAAAAGCGTGAGGTTTTTTATCAAGACTGTCCTGCTTCCATCAAGCAAATTTAGTTTTGGAATTTGAATTTACGTGCTTTTATGGTCGAAGACGCGGCTACTGGATGATTTTCAGACTTTTAAGGAAGTAGTTATGGTGGATTACTCATGTAAATATCAGCTAATAAAACCGGGCTGATTTTTCTGCAAACCCGTTATTTAATATCGCCTGCTTCCCTGTGACATCATCACTGTATAATACATTAAGCATTTTGCATGTCGTTTAGAAAGTTTAATAAAGGGGCAAATCTGTTACTTTTATTACTAATTAGTAATAAAAAATAATGTTGAGAATGTACAAACTGGGTTTTATTTAGGGGTTTAACTTTAAAAGAAGTTTAACACAAATATGAATTACTAAATATTAAATGCTCGCCACACTTTTCAGATTCTTATTTGGAAAAGAAAAAAGTGTAATCCATGTACAACTTGTCTGCAATCGTGAACTACTTACTTTTTTGGAGAAAACACATAGCAGGTTGTGGTTGTAACATGAGAAAATGTGGAAACGTTCAACTGGTGTACACACACTTTTAAATTTGACCCTCTGATGACAAAAAGAAGTTGTTGTTTGTTTTTTTTTCCATCTACAAACATCCCATTTTCCAGCCAACATGTCAGTAACTCGGTAACTAAACCCACGTGGGATGAACAGAGACGTTTTCTGTACCTTTATGGCCTTGAGGGAGCCGCTGAACAGCACGTTGTGGGAGGAGACCAGCGTGCACACGGGGTTGTCATGGGCACGGATGGTGTTGACCTTCTGCAGGGTCTGGATGTCCCACACCTACGTGACAAGTGAACGCAACACACTCTTAGTTCCTGCAGGCCGGGATAGCGTCTGATGCTGCAGGTGAGTGATTCTTACTATGATGGTGCAATCAGCAGATCCACTGTACAGCTTGTTACTGTGGCGACAAAAACACAGAATGTCACATTGCTCCAAAGATGATGGAGCTGCTAAAGGAACAGAACGGTGTGTGTGTGTGTTGCATTACCCCTGAATGCATAGGGCCAGCACGATGCCATCATGGCCTTCCAGGGTTTTCTGACACTTATAAGTAGTGCAGGTGTCCCACACCTTGACAGACAGGAAATAGCGCATGATTTTTATAATAAAAAAAAGAAAAATCGACCTCGGTATGAATAAATAAAGAGGTTTTGTTTGATTGAAGTGGGATTTTCTACCTTAATGGTTTTATCAGAAGAGCCAGAGAAGAGCAGGTCGCCGGTGGAGTAGACACAGAGACACCAGACCGGACCCTGGTGGCCCACGAACGTCCCCTTACACTTGAAGATCTGCTGCGGGTCGTAAGCTAGGAGACGGGACACGCTGGGTTTGTGTTTGTCTTTGGAAGGTGAGCTAAAGTGTAAGGAGGCGGATTCTTACAGCCCAGGATTCCCATGTTGAGCCTGGCGTTGATGTGAGACAGCTCGTCCTGAGGAGAGACGGTCAACGTTTAGGCCGGTGCTTTGACTAGAGAAGTTTAGAGAAATCTTTTTTTCCCTAAGTGCTGTCTCGTTGTAGAGACAGGAAACATCAGGAGTCTTTTGGAGATTTCACATTTAAGCTAAAGGTATTCTTACTCTATAGGGAATGCAGACAGAGTTGGCTATTAGCAATGCTAAATGTGCTAATGAGGGCAGCTTAAAATTAAGACAATAGATTCTGGGTGGGAAGACGTCACTCTAAACTACAGAAGCCCAAAGAGTACATTACTGAAAAAAAGAAAAAAAATCCACATTTTCCACAAACTAAATCTTCTGAAGCAGAGAATTAAATTAATCGATAAAGCTGATCAGGGCTGGGTAGCAGCGACTGCTCTCTCTGTCACATTGCTTCTGGTACATTTATATAAACAAACAAAACTTTACTTATAAAAAATGGTTCAGAAAATCATCACTAGACTTACGTTTAGCATGGAGGCATCTCTACGAAATTCCATCAGGTCCTCACTGAGTTTACTCTGATTCTCATCCAACATGTCTTAAAAACACAGAGAAACACAGGAAATCTAAACATTTTAGCATCCTGTCATCTACAGTGGAATTAGGACAGCAGACCTGATTATCTCTGAGAGGAATGTCATTCGAATGCAGCTTGTGTTTGTTGTGTGTGTGCACACAAGCTGCATCTGAATCAGAAGTTAGCGTTAGCTGCGTTTTCATTACAAATGTGCACAAATCTCTGTCTATGCTCAAACACAATTTTGCAACTGCTTTGTTTCCATGAAATAAGAAATGAAATTAAAGTCACACATGAATAAGCTGGTTCATGTGATAAGTAATTAAAATGTCATGGCAGCGACAGATGTGAACAGTTGCCATGGTGCTAGCGCTCATCTCTCTGTCACAACTTATTGTGATCTGATGGAGCCAGCAGGACATTGTCCAAAAAACCCCCCCAAAAAACCATCATTCTCCTACCACTTCCTGTCATCCTCTTCTTCGTTTCTGTCAGTAGCAACACCTGACTGTTGATTACACGACTCATATGATGCAAAACTTGTCTTCCAAAATTCATCTATTTCGATGCATCTGAAAAACCTCATCTTATCCAGAAACGCGAGGGTTTTCTAAATCGCAGAGTTTCCATTAAGCAAACTTATTTTCATCGTTTCAATTTGCACAATTTCGTGGTCAATGTAAACTTGGCTAACATGTGCGTCTTCCTACCAAATTTGAGCTCCAGGTTTTTCTCCAGCTGATCCAGCTTCTCGGAGAGTTTCCCCAACATGGAGCGCAGGAAAGCGATATCCTGGTCCTTCTGAGACAGAGCCAGCTGCATCTCATGGAACCTAGACGCGAACCGAGACAAAAGCTCAAACCTCTTACTCCACAACCTTTCAGGCAACACGACGTTTGGAGTTGGGCTCACCTGTCGTCCGTCTGCTGCAGGAACTCCTTCAGACCCTCGAATTTGCAAACCTCCAGGTGGGTTTCGTACGTGTCCTGGTTGCCTATGAACGTGCAGCTGTTGGGAAGACGACACGTTGAAGTGCTTTATCGGATTCCCGCTGGACGGAGAGGTAAAGGCGCTCACCCATATTTGGAGTGCGGACATTTGATGTGCTCACACTCCTTTAGGTGAGCCTCCAGGTTCATGGTGAGGAGAGGGGGACAGGAGGGGTTGTTGGGGCAACGCACCGGCCGGTAGTCGCAACTCGCTTCATGCTCTCTGCGCACAAGAGTTCAAAATGCCACTGAAAGTTGAATATTAAACCTAACGGCAAGCATTTTGCCAGACGTTTTTTGTTGCGTACTTGCGACAGGACAGTTTGATGGTGAAGGGGCAGCCTAGGGGGTCCACCTCATGGGCCCCGGGTTTACCAGCCACCGAGGCTGCCGGGGCCACGGCGCCGTTGGTCACCGCTCTGCAGCCGTATTTACAGTGGATGAACAGCTCGCCGATCTGCTCGGCGACGGCGATGTTGTTCACGACGACGGTTAGCTTAGCAGCGTCCACGGGGCACTTATCTGGGACCGGACGATGGCAGCGTTAAAACAGCGTGGGCTAACTAGTTCGTAAAAGACAAAAAAACGCCGATAGGTTCAGGACTCACCTGAAGTCAAAGCGCAGCGTCTGCAGAACGTGTGCTGCAGAGGGAGGAGAAAGACGGAAAGTTGACATGTTTTCTGCCACCTCAGCTGTCACTAAACTAGGGGTGCATCGATAAATCAGCACAGATTTTCCTCAATTTGGGAGATCAACCGATACTTACATGTAACCCTGTTAGTTATCTACCACCGCAAATGTCTGAACATGAGCAAACAATAGCCACCTTACTGTTACCTAATTAGCAACTCTGTCGCTATATTTAGCGACTTTTCTTTCATAGAAAAGTTGCTCCATTTTGAAAGAAACTAAATTGGTATCGGCCAAAATTTTTTTTTTTTAAAGATCGGTGATGGGCCAGTAAACTGCAACTTGTGAACCTGTAGTACAAGATATGTACTGTACTTACTTTATTATAAATAACCACAAGTTTTGCTTTTTCAAATTACCACTTACTATCAAAAGAAGATTTCAAGACGGTTGTCTTTAGTGTCAGACGGGGTCATACAGTAAGAAACACAAACATTTTAGATTTTTTGGAGCTAAAAAAAAAGGTTCATATTTAACTACATTTAAGAATTTATTCTACTTTTTTTTTAATGACTTCATATTTAGTTACAAGTCTGAGCCACAAATGTTCCACGACGACCTTTTGGAAAAAGATAACTTAGAAATTCAGACAAATATTTACTATAAAGAAAATTTTATGATTTTTAAAAAACACAATTTTATCCATTTTTAGGTTTTAAAATAAAGGGAAAAACTTGAAGAAGAAAAAAAACAAATAAAACTCCTGCAAAAGATGCATGTTTTTTCCATGGCATGCTGATATCTGTGGAGAATTATGTAAAATAGTTTCCTCTTGCAGCTCCATCCATCCATCCTCTAAAACACACTGACCAGCTTCCCTCTCCCTGCTGAAGAAAGGCGGCCCACAGCATGATACCTCCACCACAGTATTTGACCTTGTTTCTGCAGAGTGATGTTCACTGTTAGTTTTCCACCACACGCCACGTCTCACATGTAGGCCAATAAGTTCCCTCCTGGTTTCATGTGACCTGAGGTCGTTCTTTCCCACGCCTGCTGCGCTCCCTAAACGTCTCGTCTCAACCTGCAACCAGGACTTCCTGTTTGATTTCTGATCAGCTTTCTTCAGCTAATGAGGAATCCCTGAAAGCGTTAACGTTTAGGGGTGTCTGAGTAAAGGGGGGTGAATTTATATGCCACACTTTATTTGGTGTGGAAGTCATTTCAAACAATGTATTATTTGCCTTTTAGTTTCTATTGGTTTCGCAAATTAAATCTGAATAAGCCAAGCATGAAGTTGGTTGTAATCTGACAAATTGTGAGAATGGCTGAATATTTCTGCCAGGTGCATTTAGTACAGAACAAAAACAATGTGATTTAATATGAATCAAAGGAATAAAGTCAATCTATAAATGAAAAAAATAAATAAAGTCATGTTTCAAAGAGAGTAAAGACGGGTTATTGAGGCGTCTCAAACGGCATTAAAAAATGAAAGACAAGTGAAAAATTGCCCATTTCTTTTTATTGAACTATTCAATTACAGTGGACAGAAGATGACTATTAGTTAATGCAGTAATGGAGAGGTTTTCTAGTGGTGTTATATTTAGCGAATCTTTGTAAAACGTAGTAAAATCACAGAAAAGGCGGAAGCTAAACTCACCCCGCATGTTGTGATGACGGGATCCTTGAAAACGTTGCAGCACAGCTGGCAGCACAGCTTTACAGACGGCGGCTCGGCGAACACCTGCGGCTCCTGTTCACATAGAAACCGTGGTTTGTGTATGTGGGACAGCAGCGAGTGACAGACCCCTGACATGTCTAAATACGCTGCAAAACACTACATCTTACCACGTAGTTTGGACTGGTTTCTAGTGCAAATATTTTGGTAAAGTTGAAATGATAAAACAAAACAAAAAAAAATCCCCCAAAAACTTGCGAGTAACTTTTCAGCAAGATAAAGAAGCTTGTTTAAAGTCAGTTCATTTTGAATATTGAAGAAACACGTTATGCAGAGTATTAGGGCCTTAGTTAGAAAAATCTTTTAAAAAACATTGAAAACTAAATCACAAAAATAAAGTCCTAAAATTACAAGAATTAAGTTGTATGAGCAGAAAGTCAGAATTATATGACAATAAAGTTGTAATATTATGAGATTAAAGTCATAGTAGTATTATGAAAATCAAGTCGAAATGATATGAGAAAAAAGTTCCATTTCAAGAATAAAGTATTACAAAAATAAAGTTGTAATATGACTTTATTCTGGTACAACTTTATTCCCGTAATCTTTTTTTTTTCTAAGCGTGGATCTATTACTGCGTCGTAAAATGTGACAAAAATCTGCCAGTTAAACTAGAAATTTTTACCAATATTCAAGAGTTTTTGACTGAAAACCAGCAACTTTAACTTGTTGAGAAGTTCCTTGTAACTTAGTTTTGTCTTTTAAAAAATGCACAAAGACATTTGCACTAGAAACTAGACAAAAAATACTAGGTACAAATGTGTTTTTCAGCGGAAAGGTTGTTTGCTCCAGCGTGAGGACGCACCGTGTCTTCCTCCTCTTCGTGCAGAGAGAACGTTGAGCGCAGCGACATGTTGGACTCGGAATGAAGCGAGCGAATGGAAATGGCTGAATCAGACCGCCGAGGCGTGCCAATGGGAGGCTAGAGAGGAGAAGAAAGAGGTGAACCGTCACATACAGTATTGCGACGTGAAACGCGGGGAGGGTTTCAACCTCAGACACCAGCTGATCTGAAACCGCTCTGGGAGGGTGTGACCCGTTTACCATTCCGTCGTCGTCGTCACGAGGGGAGTAGGTCAGAGTGCTGGAGGAGGACGGGGTTCTCCTGTGCTGCTTGTAGGTGCTGGAGCTCTCTGCTGAAATAACGTCAACACAGTTTGAGCGCATGAGCTCGGAGTAAGAGGCAGAAATGGGAGTCTGGGAAAGGCGGCGTTTGGTGTGTTACCTTTAGCTCCAGAGGAAGAAAAGGTGGGGCCGAAGGTCGCCTCCATCATGCTCTGCAACATGAACAAGACAATGACGGGATGGGTACAGAGCAATGATCACCTTCCATCAGAAAATATAAAACTCTTTTGTTCAGACTATTTTCTTCTATTTAATTTTCTGAGTGTTTTACATCTGGAAAGAAGGCAGGAACATTTTCTGAGGCTGCGTGTAATTTTATGGATTTTTTTTTGCGTTGTGGTATTGTTACCTCTGTTCCGGTTTTCTCGTTCACTTCTCCTAAATTTACACCCCAAAGCAAACCCAGGTTATATCTTACCCCAACACCCGAGTCTGCGGGGGGGGAGGAGGGGCTACTGGAGATGGATGTTGAGGCGGCGGCTCCTCCAGAGTACTGGCTGTAGCGGGGCGTTTTACTGCTGCTCATAACCCGGACGTCACGCACACACAAAGGCAGAAACGCAGGCAGCCAGCTGGGAAAAGCAGGAAGAAAATGAAGCGTGTTAGGTTAATAATGGTGGAGGAACGGAATGGAATCACGTCAGACACAGGGGGAAACATCTGCAACTAAAAACAAAAAAGATCAAACAGTATCAAACTGCACCAATTGCAGTTTTCTGGCCGATCACCAATCTGTAAAAAAACCCAACTTGCTGATTCCGATTTGGGGCAATTTCACTCTAATTGTCCTGTCGTGAACTTTAAATTGCTAACTGAAGGGTGTAGGTTTGAGCTCAGGCTAAGCGTTGCTTGTTTTGTTTTTTTAAACAAGTTTTTTCATACACCAGTAACCCCTCACTGCGAGTGTGTTTACTGCGCTCTGTTCCACTACACCAGCGGATCGGAGTCGCTCCTGACAGATGGGGTTTATAGTTGATGCATTGAACAGTGAAACGCAAATAGCGACGCTTTTAGAGGTGCAGGTTGAGCGTGCTGTGAGGATGCTATATCTTTCTGAGTCAAGACTCCTGTATGGTGTGTGCTTTTACATCTTTTTTACTTGGCGAATACGTGTTCTGGCACCATGTGGCTCTGTGTCTGCATTGCAGCTTGATATAGTTTTTGTATGTGAACCCCGGTAAGCTGGTGGTTCAGGAGATGTCACCCTCGCCCTGTAGTCACGGAACACGCAGTATTTTTGCGCCGCCACAATGCCTCAAACTGCGCCATATCAAATGCCTTCTCTACTTCTGCTCCACTCCAGACAGGCAGATCTCAGCCGCTGGCGATCAGAAAAACTGATCCCATAAAACCCAGGCAACCAAAACAAACACAGCCTCTGTGCGCATTACAACTCAAATGTCAGCAAATGGAAAAGCTTGGTCTCCAACTAATGCCACATAAAGTAAATGTCCCCGTTTGTCCCTCGCATCCAGCAGGGACCTACGCGGTCCAGCGGCTCTGGTTCATCGTGCAAGGCCGGCCCACGGTTGTATGGGGACTTGAGAAGGATTTCACTTTGGGGCCCCGAACATCAACACCACTAACACCATTTCAGTATAGATTTAGAGGAATCTGAGAGAGAGAGCGCCCAGTTTAATTGCCCAAGCTTAAAAGTAATCACTGATCATTCTGATATGGTGAGATGTATTTAAAAAAACAAAAAAAAACAGAGCTGAAATACTAAGATTAAACTAGTAAGTGTTTTGGGGTTTTTTTTCCGCTGCTATGGTAAGTTTTACACCAAAAGCACATCGTGGTATATATATCGTTACTGCCACCCATCACAATAGATTATGTAATACTCTAAAGGTCCAGCCAAAAGCTGAAAAATCACATTTTATTAAACTGAACTGATGTTTAAACAGAGGAAAACACACACTATGTACAATGAGCTCCATGAACACAACAGGCACAGGACAGTCAGATGGGTAATGAGGCCTGATCTGGCTTCACTGGCACAAGTACACTAATGTTTCACTTCCATTACAACACCAACTTGGATATGTTGGGGTTTTTTTACACCTGCTGGTGCAATTTTTCTAACTTTTAACATTTCTTAACCTAAAACCACGGTGGGGTCACTGGTGGACTTCCCTAGCGCCTCTGCCTCCTGAAATGTTACTTTCTTCACTGTTTCCTGATCTTGTTCTTCTCAACAAAAAAACAAACAAACTTCCAGCATAAACCAATTAGGCTACACATGTTCAGAATATGCAAATTAAAGAGGAGCTGTCCCGCTCAAAAACCTGAAAGAAATGAACATCATCAACTCTTAACATAATAAAGATTCTGTAACAACAACAACAACGGGGAAAAAAGACAGAGGCTGAGTCTTGTGAGGAAAAGTGGCCGACATGTGCAGATCCTACATTCCTGGGCTGGATGAGCGCAGAGACAGAAACACAGGCAGCAGTGGGAGGGACGGAAGGGGTGACAGCGACCCCCAGACGAACCAGACAGCCGCTGATGTGTACAGAAAGGTATGCGGACTATCTGCCCCTGTTGTAACTGGCCGCAGTCGAGATCTGTAATCTGTTATTGTCACAATCCTGGAGGTTCCCATAAAGGGGAAGGGGGCGGAACAAAGCGAAACACAACCAAACTTCTCCAGCTAAATGCTCAGGCCACATGAATATACACGCGTTTAGCGACAGATAAGTCTTTTTTTAAAAAAACACGACTTAAAGCGTTTTCACTGACCACTAACTTTTCACTAATGATTAAAAGTTGCTCGTCTTGACAAGCTAAGATGTGCTTGCTAGCTTACGCAAGCTAATTTCTTCCTCTTATTAGCAATCACTGCTACTGACGGACTTTGACAAACTCTGTCAGCCACGACAACGTCACACCAGCCACGTTTTAGTCAGATTAAAACGTTTTCTCTAATATGTATTCGTAAAAATAAAACCCCCAGTGAAAACCCACCATTATTTGTTTCCGCAGCGACGCTCCAAGTCTGAAGGCGAATTCTGAAACGTTCCTCTTTTCTTTTTTTTTTACCTCACGCGCAGCTCCAGCTCTGAATGCCGCGGTGTGCTCTGGGAGGTGTAGTAGAACGCTCGCCGCTTTCACTCAACGAGTAGCCTCGGCGCTGCAGTCGGACTACATTATCCATAGTTCAGGATGAGGAGGTGAGCCTGGACTCGGTGGCTGTCGAAATTGCGCAAAGCAAAGCAAAGCGAAGCCTCTCCTAATATATACATCTTCTTTTCGATGCCGAGTGCCGATTGGTTCCCGGAGAAACCGAACCATCACGAGACTGTCTGCATCACCTTCTACGTCTAGCGGGACGGACGGACACGTTTTGTATTGTTGATTCCAAATAAGGGGAAAAAAACATTTTATTGAGAAAGTACAAGTATAACACATACATTATGTTTCAACTCAAATTCTGGTCACGTAAACTTGAAATAACAGTTGGACTGTAATAACTAGATATCAAGAGATGCTCGGAAATGAAACGGGCTCAAGTTTTCGAGTAGAACTTCAAGGCCGCTGCTGCATAAATAATACTGTTTAAACCGTAAATGAGATTTTTCACTGAACCCCTCGATCTTTTTCATATTGCCAAGTTTCAAAAACAAACGTCTCTGTATTTTTGAGACTTTATGTGGAAAATCAATACAAAGACTGAGAAGTGGAGGGATGAAATACATTCGGTTCAATTAGAACACACATTACTAGTATTAAAAGGAGATTAAATGTTGTTATACGGTTTCTTTAGAGTTGTTGTCGATGCTGATGGCTGTGGGCGGTGTAACCGGGTGGTTTATTACCTGAGAACAGTGTTTACATGAAATGTCTTCAAGGACCCGTTTCGGGCCCTTGAAGACATCAACGCCCCGTTTTCCCCCTCATCTTCACTTCCGTTTCACAGCATTGTCGGGCTCATTGGTGTTTATAGGTACCGGGTGAGCCCGGCAAGCTGCGAGAGTCGGGTCCATGGTGAGCAGTTGGATCTCGGTTGGATGAGCGCTGGCGCCGTGCCAGGATTTGGAGCCTGGATATTTGTGCAGCTGGATGCATTTCAGTGGCTTTTTACTGCAGCATCTGAAAGTACAGTTTTTCATTTTACCTTATATGGCTTTATTATTGTCGGCAGACACTTTATTGTCGTTTTTGGGTATTACAGATTGCTGCTGTTTCATATTATGCTCTCACCAAGGTGCTTTTTTTATATGCTCTCGGTTAATTGGTTAATTGGTCGTCAGCTGGAGTTGTAGCACAAGCACTACAGAACCAGAACGACAGTTCATATTTCTTTTTTTTTTTTTATGAATTAGCTGATTGGGCACAGCTTTATAGGACTGGGCTGTCGCAATGTGAGATTTGTTTTTCTTTTAACATTATTTTGTGTCATTAATCTGCGTTGCTATTAATTTGGTGTGCAGTTGCTTTCGTTTGTGTCTCAGATTGCTTCTAGTGTTGTCCTTCATTGGGTTTTAAACGAGAATAATAAAGTATATTTTTAGTATTGTACAAGAATGTATACATAAAATATATTTTGCATACTATTTCTGTTTCCTCATTTTAAGCCAGACCTACCTGGGTACTTTTAACTGGGAGACCCTAGGCCACGTGATGATATTTGAGAGGTCGTTGGCTTTAGGACCATGTCCTCTGTCACAATCCGGGTTCTTCCCCCAGCAGGAAGAATCTCCAGCAGCAGTCTGTGTTACAGCGATTTTAAGAAGCCTCTGACTGAAGTTACTATATTATATAACATTCTCAATTAGAGGATCCTCAAGGTGGTCTATAATTTTCTTGATTTAAAAAAAAACCCCAGAGAAAACACAAAGTTAACATCTGAAATAACAGCAAATAATGCTAATTGGAGAGCAGTAGAGGAAGGAGGTCTGTTTGTCCTTCAGCAGCCCGAAGGGAGACGACAACACTCACTCTCAATTCATTTCCTACAGAACTTGCGCCATCAGGTGGCGATGTCTTCTCCAGCGACGCCACCGCCTAACTTCCTGCACGTGAAATTTTGAGTTTGTGCACGTGGACGTTCTAATGGCTGCGTGCGTCTGTCCACTCGATGTTCCTTCAGGTCCGTCGGAGGATCGGGAAACTTTTGCAGGTGTTTGGAGTTAATTATCTGAGAAGAGGGTGACGTCATCAGCTTCCAAACATTTTAACTTTTTCCAAAATATACAAATTTTTTCAGAGTGAGTGAATGTTGTATAATGAATCTATATAATATGAGTTTAACGTTCTGAAATGTAGAAGATATCTAATCTTTTCTCTATATTCTATATATTTTTTAGATGTACTCCACACAGTGTGACGACCTGTTTGTTTAATGTTGCATTATTGTGTCCACAAGAGGGCGCCACTCAGCTAGATGTAGTCAGAAGAAGTGGCTAAAAGCTTTCCTGGATGTCAATGTAACTACAATACCGACATATTTCAATTAATTACAACCTTGAAGCTGGAACAAAAAAAACAATCAAACAAAAAAAAACATTGAACATTTTAAAAAAAAGTATTAATTCTTACAAAAGTCCTTTTGCCTGATTATGACAAGAAACATCAAGAAATGTGTCACTGTGCAGGAAAGGGTACAGTAACTGTGAAGTAACAAAAAAAAAAAAACACGAGCAAAAACAAGAGGTATGGGGGGGTAAAGTCACCAAATAACACTTTATTTTCGCCACTTACACTTGCCTATTGTTCCACACAATGTTTAACTTTCTCATTCAGTGACACACTTCTCATTTATAAAACCAAATAAAATGCAGAGAGCCAAGATAAAAGCGTGCTTGTGTTCAGAACCAGAACTGTTCCCTCTCTGCTGGGAGAGCAGAGCAGACTTTTCTATAACAGCAGCAGCAGCAGCAGCAGCAGCAGCAGCAGCAGCAGCAGCAGCAGCAGCGCGGGGCTGTGGAGTGCAGCTCTGTAGCCTGGAAACAGTAGGTGCGACTGAATAGATGCCTGCATGTACAGACACAGAGGCTGAGCTGTAAATAGAAGGGAAAGAAAGGCTGTGCTTGAATGTGGCCATTAATAAAAGATGCAGCTTTGTTGATCCGTGCACACAGTCGCTACACACAGACACGCACGATTCGGCGTTCCATTAGTGGAAGCCCATTCCATTAGGAGCTTTATCTGCTTTCTATGGGACAGCGCAAACTTGCAGGCGGGTCCGTCAGTTGCAGATTTATGTGGACAGGGGTGATTTTTTAATTTTTTTTAAATTTTTGCCTGTTTTGTTGAACATTTCTATCCACCAAGGAAAAATAGGAATCTGCATTTACTGTGGGGACAGCACAATGTTTGAAGAATTTATATCCTTAACATATTTTGTTTCTGATTTGGTCATAAACCACAAACTAGTGAGCAAGAACTATAGCAACAAGAAAGGTTAGGGTTGGCAAGGATCTAGCAAAGCCTAGCAACAAAAAGGGTTAGCATTAGCAAGTGTAAAAGGTAATTGATAAATTTGTCTTTGTGTGTCAAGTTCACTTGTTATGCAGTGAATGCTTTTTGCATGATATGCATTATCAGAAATTCTATCAAATTTGAAGGTTCCATTATATTTAAAAAAAACAAAAAACAGATTAATTCCCATTTATGGAAAAATGTGATCATTTCCAGATATCTGTTTTTTATTTAATCAAAGGATGTTGTTGAAAAGTGTGATTTTGTTGTGAGGGATCATGTAGCTTCTGGGGCTTTAAGCAGCTTCGCTCAGCTGGACCAAAGGTAAAAACGGCTTTAGTTCCTGGTCTAGAACTAAATCCAAATGAGAATCTGTGACGGGACTTGAAAATTGAGGCTCACAAAAGCTCTCCGTACGATTTGACAGAGATTGAGCTAACTTGTGCAGCGTCTTCTGGACTTTCCTAGTGTTGGTCTGCCACATAAGCCCCTCCGGCACCCCAAAGGTTTCTGCTCTTTAACGCAGCGGGACTGAATTTGAAAAAGCGGGCCTGACAAATGAGGGTGCGAGTCCAGTTCCGAAGCCCTGCAGTCAGCTCTTGTTCGCTTTTCCTTCTGATGTTTGGAACAGCTGACGGCGTGGACAGGAAAGCGGTGCCAGTCTCTCAATGTGTGGCCACAGAAGGGTTCAGAAGTGTGTCCGCCTTCGTGGACAAAACACTCGTCTCCCTTCTGTACAAATAAGCCTGCGTCTGACAGCTGAGAGAAAACACAACTCGACACACAGAAAACCTTCGTCAAACGTGACTTTTCTTACGTTTATCTCATCATCGCCCTCTTGTTCCATTATTTCAGCTTCCCAAGCTGCGTTTTTCCTTCAAATGTCTCACATGTGCTCCACGAAAAAGTCCGCAGATGGACGAATTTTCCACGAATATTTAGCAGTGTCACTCCACAGGGAAACAGACGAATTAGGCAAGTTTGTGAATGCTGAACTGCGAATGTGTACTTTCAACTCCAATCATCAAATTGGTATCGTGCAGAGTGATTTATTCTGCCTGAACTTTTCCACACGTCTTGGGTAACAGCCACAAACTTTAATGTCGGGATCACAAATCCAAAACCTAAAATGTTTTGTTTCTTTTCTTTGTTAAACGAAAGTGCTTATTATTTAGGACTCGATCGAAGAAAACTGGAAAAATATTTAGTCTACTCTCATAAATAAAGACAGAATCTAGGTCAGCATTCATTTTATGCTTATTGTACTTAAACATTTTTTTTTTACCAGAGCAGTTAAAAGCAGATTTGTGTGCACCACGGTAGAATATGTCAGTGCTCCTATTTATCGTGAAAATATAAGGCCACCAAAAAACTTGGAAAAGATCATCAGTTTGTGATTCATCTAACATTTTTGTGAGCAGATTTTAATTTTAAAGCCCTAATTTGTGTAATTTTGGGGGCTGAGGGCCACACAAAGTCAGTCCAGGGGACACAAATGTCTAAAAAAAATAATCTAGCGAAGGATATGTCACAAGGGGCATCTGTATATAAATGCAGGTTTTTCAGATTAATGAAAAAAAACACATTAATTGTAAAATTCTTACAAGAAAGAAAAGAGAATCAAAGTTGTTCGCACGGTCTGACCTCCTCCTCGGAACATCATCGGCCCTCTGAACGTCGCAGGAATCTAGAATCAAGCCGCCAAACGTAGCGGCGGATTAGCTGGACATCAAACTCGACTGAGATCAGTTGCAGCCTTTCAAAAGCCGCTTATCTTTCTTTGCAAACGTGCAGCGCCGCCATTAAGCACACATCCAAACAACAAGCAGGCCAAAGAGGAAAGCTGTACACACAATCCTCGAATCTGGCCACCGTCCAAAACCACACACACACACACACGCAAACACACACGCAAACACCACACGGTCACACTTGACCTGGATAGATACAACAGGGTGGCAGTTCGCCCCATTGACTGGGTCCATTAGGGGCCAAAGTGCAGCTTAGCAACATGCTGTACCACTACAAAAAAAGACACAGTGGATTACAGAGGGACAGCCTGGTGGACAAAGGAAAAGGCCTGGTGGGGGGAGGGGGGAGAGAGGTGAAGGGCAACAGCAGAATGATGGAAACAGCTGGAGGGAGAGAAGGACACTGCCTCCATTTTGTTGTTGCTGCTGCATTAAAAATAACTTTTCCCCGTGAAACCGTCGACTTATCCCTTTGTGCTTTAAAAATACCCGACAAAGAACGAGGGGAGCCGCAGAAGAACGGCAAAAAACTTCCGACTTGTCGTGCCGGGACGTCAGCCGAGGTCAGGAGCTGGGGCGCCTTTGGTGAAAGAGAGCAGAAAAAGAATGATGAGAAAGATTTGAAGCTGGAATGGGAGAAAAAAAAAAAACTCCCTTTATGGGACATGATGTAGAGGGAGGTGGTTATTTTTAGAAGCCACACACACTCACACAGAATGAGAGAGAAACACTCGTTAAATCATCCCCCTCGACTAAAATCTCTCTTTTTCCACCTCCATATGCCTGATGGATGTTTGTATCCGTCGCTCGGTTGGACGTATGGAGGAGAGCTGAGGTTTCTCCAGAGAACTTCCGTCTAAGAGGAACGTCATGAATTAATGATCGGTGCTGAGTAAGGGCCTGTCTCTAAGTGTTGCTGCTGCTCACTTAGCACTCGCATCTGTGCGTGTGTGTGTGTGTGTGCGTGCGTGCGTGTGTGTACACTTGTCTGTTTTCCAGTTTTGAATAAGCCCCGCCTCCCTGCACGCAAGCAGAAGCAGTTCACTATTCACGGACTGATTTGTTTTTCAGTCAAATTCCTGAGAAAGAATGCCTCTCTGGAAAAGAATACTGCTTTTATTATAGATAGATGAATTATGAAGATTGTTTTAGATAGTGAAGTGAGTCTTTCATAAGAACATATTCAGTTGGATTAACCAACTTAACTCAGTTGGAAACAATGAGGGCTCGCTTTAAAATGTGGAATAAATGTAAAACAAGTAAATTTTCCCAACAATTTGAACAAAATGATTTGATTTTAATCCCGTTTGAAGGGAAAATGTCACTGATTATTATTTTTCCACATACATGGAGTTATGTTGCAGTTCCAGTAAAGTGCAATAAAACTGGCTGCTCTTGTTCTGAACGCACGCCCACTGGTCAGGATGATGTGAAGCTACGCTGTGCACACTTTCTGATTTTTAGTGTTTTTACTTCTTTCTTTTTTACTTATGTGTAGCCATATTAAATCTTAATGCATTTATTTTTGTTCCCTTTTAAACAAACACAACATGATTAATCTTGATGTTACTAAAATTTCATTCACCACATTTACACAAAGAGTAAGGTGACCAGATTTCTAAGACTAAGTCTGGGGACATTTCTCACTCGGCGATAAAGAAGAAGCAAATTTATTAAACTAAAATGAAAAAAAAAAAACTGGGGCAGATAAGTTTACATATTTATTAACATTTAAACATTAAAAATCAAATATAAAAGCAGGAACGTGTCTCTGCACACAGTGGTAATATTACTATTAATAATAATAAAAGTAATAGCAGCAATAGAAAATTAAAACTGGAAATATGGGGGAAATTGTGTACATAGATTGTAAGTGACCATGAATATACATGAATAACACAGTTGGTTCCTCTGTTAATGAACAAAGAGCCACAATGGTAACAGAAGTAACTAGAAACTGACAAAAGTAGTAAAAAAAATTGTTTACTGACAAACTGATGAAAGTCAGACACTGTTTTTAAATTGTGGCTCAATTAAAATGATGGTAGTTAAAACTTATTAGCATGTTTGTGTCTGTGACCAAAGAGCTGATGCACCTTTTCTCTTATCTCTCCCAGAAACTGTGTGATAATTTCCAGCCTCACTTTTTTATGATTTGCTTTCCTCCTTGGTCATTTCACATCAGGTCCACCTTGACCTCAGAGTTCACCTTTACTTTCTGGACTTGGTTGTTCTGGACTCTTAGTATATTTTAGAGTATGTATATAATGTACAGTGTTTTTTTTGTTACCAACTGTGTGTGTAACGTGTGTCGTGAGCTGAGGAGCGATCAGAAACTTCAGAGAACAGATTCGAGGTGAGGCAGGCAGTTCTCTTGTCTCATGGCAGGGGGCGCTCATGATCCCAGACATTGTGACTCCACAACTGTAACAACTCCACAACAGAGACAGTAACAGCGAGCTAGAAATACAGTAAAGTCAAGTGCAGCGATATATTTATAGTTTTCTCCTCTTACCACAGAAATCACTTATTAATCACAAAATAAACATTAAGCCTTAAACCTGCAACAGACTGAATGTTCTTCTGTTTGTGTGCGAAATATTTGAGTGTTTTTTTTTGTTTGAGTCAAAATTAACTAAAAACCTAACACTAGCTTAAATGCTATCATGGCATTGGCATGTTGGCTAAAAAAATTAACTATATTAACTAAGTTCAGTAAGTAACTAATGAATTGACTTAATTCATTCAGTAAACTTATTTTAGTTTTTAATTCAAAATTAGATAAAAAGCTAATGTTAGCTTAAATGCTATAATTTTGTTGGCATGTTGGGTAAAATTAACTACATCCACTCACTAAGTTTGGTAAGTAACTTAGCAACTAATAAATTAACTTAACTCCCTCAGTAAGATTATTTTAGTTTTTAATTCAAAATTGGACAAAAAGCTAACGTTAGTGACAATGCTAACCTTCGCATGCAACAAAACAAAAAACAAAATGAAAGTTTTGAGAAAACAGTCCTTTTCCCTTACTCTTCACAACCTAATTGTGGTCGTCCATCATATAAAAACCCACATAAAATGACATAAAAAAGTTTAAATGGGTATAATCACCGTAAAATAATTTTCTTCTAACTCCTACACATTTTTGCGTTTTGTAAATTTTTTGTGGCTTTTCCTTGGTTTCTAGTACCGCTTTGGGATCCTCTCTTTACTTGAGCGTAATTTGTTTTGTAAAGTAAGGATTTGGCTCTTCTTTTCTGCGCCTCCACAATATTGCCAAAATTAGAAACATCCTGTCTCAAAGGGATGTGGAAAAATTGGTCCATGTGTTGGTTATTTATAGACTGGACTTTAAAAAATTTTGTCATCAGGAGGTTCCAAATATTCACTCTAAAGTCCCCAACTGCTCCAAAACACTCCAGAGAGAGCGCTGAAGAAAATCTGCTAGAGATTACATTTCAGTCATCTTAGCCTTGCTTTATTTGTTTCCTGTAAATTGAAGTTAAAATTAGAAATGTTGATCCTTACACAAACTCAATGTATTAGAATATACTGTATGTCTGCTTCTGAATTTGACGAAAGTTGCAAGAATTCTACTCTCTCATTATTCTGGTTTTTGTTTCATAAAGGTAGGTTTATTTCCAGGTGCTTTATAACATAAAAACATAAACCAGTAATCAATTATGAAACAAGTTACACATGTTACATTATGTCAAATGCCCCTCATCAAAATCATAAAGCAAATACACATCAAATATGTTTATCAATGTTCCACTTACTGCTAATTAAAGGCAACAACAAACAGGTAGATTTTAAAGGAACTCATTGTTTCAGCGTCTTTGCAGTTTTCTGGACTTTAGTTCCAAACTTGTGGTACATAGCAACTGAGATCCTGATGGTGACATTAGTCCTTTAATCCTGGAAATGCTCCTCAAGTGATAGAAGACCGACTTTGTAATTGTCTTTATCTGTCTCTGACGGTTCAGATCTACACCCAGATTTGGGGCCTGATCACAAGTTTGTTTACAAAATGGAAAATATTTTGGTAATCCTTGCTGATCTAAAACAGGAAACCTTTAGAGTAATTTCCTGTCAGGAAGGGAGAAGGAATGGGTATGCGTCTGGTATCTGCTTTCAACTGTAGCCGTTCTGGAGCCAGGCACTGTGCCTACGTTTACTTTGGATAAAGTTCATAGTTAGGGTTTTCCAGAATGACCCTACGCCTGGTACAAAGCAGCTGGCCAAAGAAGATGGCACCCCTTCCAGAAGCAATCAGGAGGTGGATTCTACCAACGATGAAAGTATCATTGAAACAACGGTGGACATTTCTGAGATACATTGTGATAAGGCAATGTTTACAGGACAGAAAACAATTAGAGTTATCAAGGTTCTGTGTGAAAACAGACATAAATTAACAAATTACCACCCGGAGATGTTTCAAATTCTTTTGTAAAATGAATCTGTCAGGTCTTGTTTTTCAGACGCCCACCTTCAAAATGTTAATAAACAATAAAAGAGTGTGGAAAGCAGGACTGCAAGGAGAAACGTCTACCTGCTCAGGTCAAAAAAGGAGAAGGTGGTTGTTCAAATGTTATTGGGACGTTTGAGGAATTCCATGTTTTGACTCGGATTAGAAAGGTGCAACGCCGTTAAACACACAGCTATTGTCTTCTTCTGGTCATCAGCATGCTGGCCACTCTCCTGTGGTTCCTGCCATGATATCATCAGAGTGTACAGCAAATGACTCTCAGCCCGGATGGCCCAACTAAGTGTCCAGGCTGTGCTGAATCAGCAGATGTCTGTAAGTTGGCACCAGGTCTCTGCAGATATCTGGTAATATGAGAAGCGGGCCGGGAATTCAGTTGGAAGCCTCCTACTCTGATGAGGCTGCACAATCAAAGTTGTGAATGAGAAGTTCAAAAAGACAAGAAGAAATTTGGCACTCTTAATGGTAAAGTTAATATCTAGACAGCAACTTCATGTAAAGAGGCACGTCAACTGCACCTCTATACCAGCTGTATCGCGTCACAACTGTTTCCCTTTTTTTTTTTTTTTCGAATAGAGCTCAGACCAAAACTGGTGCCGAGTGTATCGATCGGGTGAGACATGAGAAGAGGGTGAGAGTTTACAAGTCTGGAAAGTTGTAGAATTAGATTTAGGTATTTTCTGGATCCGAACAAATACACCTCATTGTCGCGTTCCATTAATCAATCCATCCATGGAAAATGTTTAGCAAAGGCTGACTTATTGTGGGGTTTCTCTGTTGTAAATGTTTGGCACAAACAGACAAATGACCCCATCTGTCAGATACGTCGTTACGGATGAAATGAAAGCTGAAATACTCGCCGCATGAAAATAGCTCCTCGTGTTTCTGCACTTTGGTTTTAATGTTTGATTGCCTGCTGTTGTTTTATTACACACATCATGATGCCCTGCTGAGATATTACTGTCATTTCCCCACCCCCATATTTTTTTTTTATTACATACAATATTTATGTAAAAATATTTTTTTCAAATAGCGCCTGCTCAGATATACTTTAGTAGCACTCTGTGGTGTATTTTTGTTGCTCTTTTATTATTTACAGTTAAGTCCAAAATTATTCATACTCATGACAAAATGAAGTTTAGCCTTCATGTTATCTATCTGTCTATCTGTCTGTCTGTCTATCTATCTAGGTAGCTAATTAGCTGTCAATCTATCTAGCTAGTTATAAATGTTATTAATCCTACTTATTTCTGTTTTAGAAATGTTTCTATTGAGTGGTTGGATGTACTATTCTGACCTCAAATGTCATTATCTGTAAGATGAAAATAATAATTAACAGAAATAAAGACTTGAGTCTCTGCGTATTCAATCTATACAATGTATTCCACTTTGTGAGTTGAGTTTCTGATGTAAAGGATGTACACACACACACACACACACACACACACACACACACACACACACACACACACACACACACACACACACACACCTGCATAGTGTGTATTTCTATCTTCAGAAGGACATTGAATCGACTTCAGTTCGTTTTTCAATAATTTGACCCTAACTTAAACTTAGTTCACACTTTACTCCTAAGCCAGCCCCAAACCCCAAAACAGCACTTCTTCTTATGGCCTTGGGCTTTGAGGCCCATAAGGCGCCGCAGGTCCTCACAACGTAAGTATTTGTTGGAAAAATTGGCCTTACAAGGTGAGAAACACACACAAACACGCGCACACAAGCCTAAGCCCAGAGTCGCTCGCAACAAAATCCATCCATATTGGATGATTTACTGTATTGTGCTCAGCGTGCTTGCTTCTGGGAACAGTAGTGGTCAGGCACTTTCACAGAAGGTGCGAAATATCTGGAAATTGGCTGCGTCACTGAGCTACAAAAGCCTCGAAATAGCTTGTAGAGTTTCTTTTTTTCTCTTTTGGTCCCACTGATTTCCAACAAGAGGAGGTAGAGGGTAAGCAACAGAAAGTCTCTGCACAGCCCTTATTCAATGTATAAAGACAGAATCTATATCTACATTTCAGCAGACATAGATTTTACAATCCCAGTAACTCAGATTATTACATTAAGGTAAATTCCTGGGTGGTCATATCAAAAATTTCCACATACTTTTGTTGGTTTCCATGAAACATTTGCATGTTCGCATGTTGTACTCCTATAATTATGAGCCTAAGTTGCTTTAAAAGGGAAATCTAACTCAACATCTCTGAAATGTACCACATGAAGCCAAAACCAACCAACACATCAGCACAAAAACTTCAACTATAAAGAATTTTGATGAAGTCTGATGATTTGGGGTTCTTTGGGGTCATGAGACCCAAGTTATTCTGGAGTCAACCTGAGGTCATCAGGTGTTTCCGTACCTGATAATCAGGAAGACTCGACTCGGTTGTAACTTTGTTACATTTCCAGCTGCCGCAGTGCTATTTCACACTGCACTGCGTCAAATGAACTCAAACCTTTTGAAAAACCTGTTCACCTGCCTCGCCTGAGGTGGCGCTGCTGCACCAGGAGCCACTGAAGGGAACGACACAAAAACGTCTGAAGAAGACACTGAGCGCAACGTCCTTCTTCACAAAGTGCAAACGGAAATAGACGGTCATAGGAATCCTCGAGCCATTTTTGGCCGCTAGCTAGACACGCACGTTTGTTTTTATTTACCCAGAATGCCCTGCTGTAGTCCGCTTCCTACATGTTGGAGAAGCTTCCGGTACACTTTGCATTCGTATTTGCATTTAAACCACAGCACAGACCAGCTTAATGGAACTGAGATATGTTTATAGGTGGACCAGAGTTCGTTAGCTGTTTTTTGGTCCGCATCAGAGGATAATTGCTCATTCACACCTGTCCAAACGAGCTGATGGTCATTAAAACGGACTAAACAACACTGGTGTGAATGCACCCTTAGGCTATTTTGCAAAAAAAAGATCTTTAGGCACAAAACTGGTAGCGACGAGTTTCACTGTATGTTGCTTTCAAGACTTAGTGGAAACCTAATGGTGCCGGTGTCCATATTAGGCAGAAACTAAGAGTGTGGAAAAAAAAAAAAAATCTCTGCCCAGCGCAGAGAGTTCAGACAGTTTGAGGTCTGTCCGTCCTTTAAATTGGTGAAGCCGGTCCACTCTCCACGCGCATCCTCGGGGGCCACACATGCACACTCCCAGTATCTCTCCTCCTCCTCCTCCTCTCTCGCTTTCTCTTCCTCTCTCAACACACACGCACACACACACACACGGACTCTCTCATATAGGAGGATCCCGGTAGAGAGCCGGAGATTGCACATCCGAGCGAGCACCGAGGCGCACTACTTCTTTAACTTCCTCCCCCTACACTCACACACACACACACACACGCCCACCCACCCCAGCATCAACAGGAACCTACAAATAAAAAAAACGGGCCAGCTCCGGCTTCAGCCTCCTCCAGACACTGACACGCTGCTCATCATCTGTTTCACTCCGGAAATCCTGCGGATTTTTCTCCCTTTTTTTTTTGTCTACCATTATCTTTCTCTCAGCGGATCAATTAAGACGCGGTGCTGCACGGGAAATTTAAAGCGACGGTGTGTTTTAGTGTGCTTTGTAGTGTGTGTGTGTGTGTGTGTGTGGGTGGGTGGGTGCTGCAGTGTTCACCTGCATCCCCGGACTTGGAACGGAGCAACAGCCGCCGCCGGCGCATCAGTGAGGTAAGAGATGCGACCAGCTCCGTTTACCCGCATCATCCCTTCACCGTTCAGCTCCGGCGGGTTTTTTTATTCCTTATTCCTGCGGCGGGGAGTCTTTTTTTTTTTTTTTTTTTTTGCGTGAAATGTAATATTGGAATTCAGTTTGATTTCCATGTTTGTCTGAAAGCAAACCGACGCAAACTCTGCGCAGGATTTGGGATCATTTAGGCGCGATAGTTACTTTTTTTTAAAGTGAATTATTGGTGGATATTTTTTTTTCCCTTCTATTTCCTGTCCTGCCCAGTTTCAGCTCCTCCACTCACCTTGTCCGTGGGCCCTGTGGAAGCCACGGCGGTTACATAAAACTTACATTCATCTTCCGTTCTTCCTCCTCTTCCATCCTCTTCCTCGTCTTTCTCTTTGGCCTGAATTGTGAGGAAAAAACTCACAGATGTGATCAGAAATGTGCAGGATGCACTTATAAAACAAATGGTTAGAATTTAACCCTTTGTGTAATGATTTGTTCAGATTTGATTGAATTTGATTTTAGCCGGTTTTTCTAAGAAGTTACGAAAGAGACTCCGAAATCTACTTACTCAACAAATGACGTTTTTTTTTCTAACATAATTTGCTCGAATTCTTTAAATGACTCAAATCTTGTTCTAAGTTATAACGACCTCAGAACCAACAAGCAAAAAGCTAAATATTACTTTATATTGGAATAATCAAATTGAAGTACAATACATTGCAACAATCCACTAAACAATGAAACAATATGACTAAATCCAGAACTATCTCCCTAAATATGATATCATTCACAAATAGCTAATATTTTCTGTTTACTTTAACTGTAAAAGATTTCAACTAGTTGTTTTGTTTGTTGAGTAAACCCTCCATTAAGCGTAATATTTAAGGAGTTTGTATTGTATTTATTCTGTGGTCCAAATTTTAAAAAAATTGCAAACCTTGTGGATCATCAACAAATTTTAAAGAAACAAGGAAACCTGTGTGTGTGTGCGTGTGTGTGCACTGAAAAAAAGAGGAAGGCGCTCCAACTAAAGGGAAATTATCAAATTTATTTACGCTTGTTTAACTTAATAAATTTAATACATAACATATTTACTTAATTTGATTACTTGTAACAAATTAACTACTTTTTTTTAAGTTGGATTGCCAGTTGTCCTTTTTAAGTGTGTTTAATGGGCCTTTGGGAAACGCCTCTCAGGCTTTTTTATATGTCTGCGAATGCAAAATATGTTATTTGACTTAAACGTAACTAGTTCAGTTTTACAGTGCAACTGCTGTAGGTGTTTTCATAATTTAATGGCTAGAAAACAGGCGCTAAATGCCAGCCGCAGCTCTCTCTCCTGATGCCTGCTCGAAGTGAGACAATCAATAAAATTCCTTTGAATTTTGCCGCCTTTCCGTGTGTGACTCCGGAGAAGTAAGGTGTAGTCGCTGTGGCAGAAATGCTGCTGGTATTGCTTAAAATCATGCTTACAAAAAAGATCTGCGTGTCAAAGGTGAAACACGTCTTTATCCCCAAAGCGGCTTTTTTTTCTCTGCTTCGGGGATAAAAGTCAAGACTAACAAACATTTTTATTAAACTAAGTTGTCTGTTTTAACTTTCTTGTTAAAAAAAAAAGACCAAGACACAATTTGTTTGTGGTCAAGTCATAAAACTGTACTGAAATGGTTGTTCTTTAAAGCCTCGCAAAATAAATTTGAGAACTTTTTAAACCTAACAAGTAGAGTTGTTCAATGCCTAAAACGCACGAGACAAGATATTGAGTTCACGAGACGATACAGGATGGCTTTCTTTTTCTGGTTTCTTAAGATCTCTTCAAACCTTAGGACAGCGCCTCAACTTTTTATATTCTGCAGTGCAACATTTACCATGTCCCTGTTGCTATTAATAGGGTGCGCTGTGATTGTGATGTATCTCAATGTACCCCTAGTGATGCTTTCTGCCTCTTTCAGCATCTGAGCAACTTGCAGTGCTTACATTTTGATCGTGTCTTGTCTGTCTCTCCGTTGCCATTTTATCGTCTCTATTGGAAACTTACAATGATGCCAAACAAAAGTCTAAAGAGTAGTCCCTTGTTGCTAGTGTAACTCCTACTAAAACACCTGCTAAAACGTTAGCAGGCGAAGCCATCCTGACCACAACTAGCTGCTCACCAGACAGCGGTCACCTCAACGAGAACAACTGTGAGGTTTGCTATCGCGAGATCTCGTACAACCACATCTTGTTATACCTCTGTCAATATTACTTAAAAAAAACACAACTAAAATGTGTTGTTCATTGATAACAACTTCATTAAGTTTATGAAGCACAGCATATTTAAGCTAATGCTAAATTTAGCTAAATTTGACTGTAGCATTAGCTCTGTCACAAAACTAGCTAAAGCTTGATAAAAACTGAAATTCCTGCTCCAACAAACCTTCTGTTTTATGGCCGTTCTTAACTTATACTATGACTATTTATTAATGATACAAACCATAAATATATCAGACTTGACATTTATTTATAGACTATGTATACAGAAAATGACTTTGAGTCATCAGCTATCAAAGTGTACAAAATGTCAATCTGGTGGGGACATGAACATGGTTGGGGCTAAACATCCTTTGACAGATGGATCCATTTCTTACCAGAAAAACTCCGTTGCAAAGTGACAAACAAGGGTTGAAATAAAAAAGAGCCAATTTTTGAGCACTTTATGCTAATTTTGTCACCGTTTGCTAACATTTCCATTTTTTAAATAGTTTTACAACATTGTACTTTTTGGGGTTCAATTTGAAATTGTAATTTTGTTTCTTTGTTGTAGTTTTCTCACACTTAAAAAAAAAAATCTGATTCTTGTTTCACTTTATTACTACATTGAAGGTGTACAGGGTCTATTTTGAGGTTGTTTTGTTACACCATAAGTATTTAATGTCCTTATGAAAGTTTTATTACACCGTAGGCATTTAGGATCCTTTGGAAGATGCTTTGTTATTTAGCAGGGGTTTCCGGTTTCTTCTGAAAATGTTTAGTTACCTTGTAGACACTCAGGGTTCTCATGAAGGTTTTGTTACATTGCAGGCAGGATCTGTTAATAGTAGTATTAGTAGCAGGTAATATTTTTTGTGAATTATTTTGTCGTTGTTGGTGTTGTTTTATAGCACTTTTTATTTAGCTAGCATCTTCACAAGTTTGTTTAGTTTTACTGAAGCTCTTTTGTTGTGCCTGTTGTATTACATCTGTCGTTGGTTCTTTCTACTTAAGATGTGGTTGTTCTGCGTTTTAACATGGTTTGTCTTTTTGCTACTGTTTTCTGTCATCATCACTATCTCGCATTCGTGTTCATTCGATTGATTTTTTCTTAGCTAGCCACATTGGCAGACTCTTAGTCTGCTATCCCCTGCGTGTGTACTGGGACCTAGCATGCACACATAATTCATCCATCCAGGCTAATTCCATATCGATTAGACTCTATTGACTGGATATGTCTGAATGCAGACTGGTGTGATATCATCAGTTTTGCTTTTCAGGCGCTCGGTTCTCACCGAAGAGCTGAATAGGTGAGCTGGCTTTAAAAGCTCACACACCGTTTCTAAGCGTCAAGAAGTCTTAGCCCTCCAAATCATCTCCTTGCCAGTTTAGTGAAGAGAAACATCGTCTTTCCTTCTCCGTTTTCACTCTCCGCTGGTCAGAAGAGCTCTGTCTCTTCCTTTCTATTTTTAGCCTCTATTTACAATGCAGTAGCTATAGAAGCAAGAATATCTGCTCACTCTGATCCAGTCTTGTGTCTCTTACATCTTATTATTGTTCCTTATTCTTTATTTTATCTTCCTTTCTTCACTCAGACTCAGAGTTTTTCTGCTTCTTCCATTTTTGGTTCCCTGGCTCATCCGCAGAGAACATGTTAAGCCCTGGCAACACACATATCCCCACACACCCACCGCTTCACGCACACACACACCCCCGCACGCCTGCACACATACAGTAAAAGGGAGTGCTGGAAAGATGGGAGAGTAGAGGGGAGTAAAGGTTAATCTCTGGATGCTCTGACCCAAATTACTATCTGACCTACGTATCACCCCCAAAACAACCACTGCACTGTGCCCTCCTATCTGACACCCAAACTCAGATTATTCTTTTTAAAGCTACACACGCGCTAATACAGACACAAGCTATACCACACTTAAACTGATCAAAAAGCAGGTCTAAGAGACCAAAGAAAGGAGGTTTATTAAAGAAAATGTAACTAACTAATGAAAAGTCCAAGTTAAAGTTGCACTTCAGGTATTCACTTGGTTTCTGTGACTGCTGAGATCTTGCCCACAGGCTCATATTTATAGTACTTATTTTGTTCTAATTGATTCACAGGTGTAAAATTTCACACCACAGTCCAATATTTAGTAGCATTGCACCAATTGGCAAACTACTTACGTATTGTTTTTAAACCTTCTTGTATGATGTCTTTGTCTCATGTTCATGAAGTCTGGACCTCCCTTAGGGATGACATTATTTATCTCCTTTACGCCTCTCTGCCTAGTAAATGTTGAAGGCCTAAGGAACCCTGTGCAATCGAATTTTTCCCAAATATTCTATATATTTTAAAAGAATTTTAAGCTGTGCAGTAAGTGTGCCTGGATAAATTCTCAGGTGATTGGATTGTGAAGATTTTCAGCTTAATTGTTAAATTGGGGAAGATAACTGCAATATCATGTTGTGAATAGTATCCATGGCTTCTGTCAAAATGTGGGTTGATGTATCTTTCATGTTAATACTCTGTGCAGAACGCCATTTTGTTATTATCCATCCATCTCCGTAGGCTAAGCCACATTTTCTACATCCGATTATCAGAAAGACTTTTTGAGTGATGCTCTTTGGTGAACTCCATCTGTTCTTTGACACATACATCACTTCATCCTCCAATCATCCATCTTATTTCTGTGACTTGTGTGTATGCGCCTTTGTGGTGCCTTAACAAAAAGGCGCTTTTCTAATACACATATAAAATCGACCTCCTCCTGGCGACCTTCCCAGTTCTCTTCGCTTTCAACTGGATGCTAGACTCATAAGCCTCTCATATACAAAATTGCCATCAAAGAGCAGGAGTGGGTGCTAGATCACTGCCACGTTTACCAATGGTCTGACATGAGATGATTCACATTTTTACACAAGCTAGGCTTATAGATTGCATTGAATGTGTCAGACCATTGGCACAATTGAGGTTGGTGCCAGAGGACCACTTTGAAGAAGTGTGGTTATAACTAGTCCAGCAAGAGGAAACAAGTTTTCCACCGCAGCAGTTACACTACCTGTTCCTTCTTGGCTCTATTAAAGAACAGGTCTAAATTTCCACAGCCAGATAATATGTTTTGCGCTACACCATTGCTGCGTTTCCACTCACCATAAAATTGCGCAATGAAAACTCGCCAATTTCCCAAAAACTCTTAATTTTTTCAATGAAAAGTTTTTCCACTAAGATGAGGAGGTTTTTGTGGCAGTTGTTGATCGAAATGTGATCAACAACCAAATGTTACTACTGGCAGAAAAGACAAAGAAGATGACAGGAAGTGGTAGGAGGACAATGGCGCGGCATGTTTTTTAGTGACTCGTCACATGAACAAACTTATTCAGGCGTGATTTTAATTGCGTCGCTACTTTAATGGAAAAGCCGCAATTACAAAATTGAGGTTTTTTTGACATTAGCAAAACATTGACAAAGTTTAGCGCACATTTGTAATGGAAGCCACTGAGAACACATTCGAAAGTACCAGTTTCGAGCACAATTTATATATTCAACACTACAGTCTCATGGAAGCGCTATAACGGCTTGGTTTGTATGCTATTGCCTAAGAAGAGAAGAGAAAATTAACCAAAAAAAACAAAAATACAGTGGACCCCATGGTATTCAGAGGTGATGGGGAACGCAATGGTGATAGCGAAAATCCACGAATAATTGAGACCCCATCTAAGAAAACTAATAACTGGCTGTTTCAATAGTTCAGACACCGAATATTGTAGAAACTACCTTAGCACTACCTCAGAAAATAATATCTATAGCCTTTATTGTCTCTGCTATTGGAAGTGCAGCCAGTAAGTGAGAAGGAAAATTTATTTCGATCCTGGATTTGCTTTGTAAATGGCACAGATTTTCTTCCAAAATTTGTAGTTATGTTCCAGAAGAAATCCGTGAATAGGTGAGTATTGGAGCTGGCATCTTCTCACCAGGATGTCAAAGCAGTTTTTGTCTCTGAGAGATGAATAATCCTAAATGGAGCAAATTATTTGGAAAAATACCAACTATCAACCAGTAACCAAACACTTTCTGAGATTCTTTCATTTCTGGCCTGCAGGTAACAAACATACCGTCGTCCAATTCCTGTTATCAGTCGATTCTTCTGACGCCTCCAATCCTTTCTTCATCTGGGAAAATAAAGCAAAGATTTTGAAGTGTATTAGTATTGGACTGGATATTCCCAGATGGCATCGCAGGCGTTTAACTTCAGCACAGTTGGAAAACCTTTGAAGAGGACAGTTTGCTGATAAGATTCGGGTATTTCCTATTATTGATCATCTTTTTAAACCCCACAACTGAAAACGTTCGGCCGTTCCACAAAGACGCCTTTAAACAAATCTTACACTGACTTTATGAAGTCGCCAGTAACGGTGATCATTACAAGCTGCTGGCTGGACCTCACTGAAAGAAAAGGTGGAGAGGCTACTAATGCAAAGAGTAATGGATTAACTGCTTCAAATGTGTGTAAATGCACAGAGAGCACTTAGCGAGAGGGCATTTGTAGAAGACAGCAGGAGACAGACGGACATCGGAAATCTGAGCGCAGTGAAAGGTACAAAGTGAGTCTGCAGCTGAAAGGAAAGCTGAATCGACTAATTATCTGGTCTTCAGCTTTACGGCGTATGATGACACTAAACCAATGGCCCAACGGCAATCTTTCCTTTATTAACATTGTGTTGTGTTTGCGATAGGTCAGAAGATGAATATAGGCAAATTTACATGGCCAGGTACTCAGTAACTCGGCAAGTAATCTGAGACGGCAAGGGAGAAAGGACAATAGAAAAGCAAAGGGAGGATTGTATTATATACTGTACAGGTGGATGAGAATGAAAGAGACAACACTGTTTAGATACGACATCTTTAGAATTTCATGTTCTTGTGTACTGATCAAAAATTCAAACACACCAACACATTAACTTTGTAATATTTAAGCTTCTCTGATGTCCAACTTGTTATTTTCCATTTTTATTACTTAGTTACATTTTCTTGCATTTTCAATTCCTAGAAAGTCCGGTCTGTTTGGATGTATAATCGATGCAGACCAAGCAAGCAAACATCTGGTCCGCATAAAAACCTAGATCTCGCTCGGCTGATTTGAACTCTATCTAGTGCGGTTCAAAAACATATGTTAACACCAGGCGGACTGGAGAACGCTCCAAAAGCAGGAAGTGGATTGTGGTGCACAGCATTCTGGGGAAATACAATAAAACAAGCGTGTGAGTTTAGCGCTAGCAGGAGAAATGGCTTGTGGTCTTTTTCCAAAGACAAACTAGAAATCCTACACTTGCTAAAATCGGACACTACTCCATTTTTATTCACATTTTGTGAAGAGGGAAATTGCTCTCACTGTCTTCTTCAGAGGTCTTTCTGTTGTTTGTTTCCTTTCGTGATTCTTGGTGCAGCGCCACAACAAAGCGAGCGGCTGAACAAGCTTTTCAAAGGGTTTAGTTCGTTTGACACAGTGCAGTGTGAAAATGAACCGCAACAGCTGAAAATGTAACAAATGCTGCCATTTACGTCCCCAGTCAAACTGACTACCGGACTATGGGGCATAAAAACACTCCTGTTGTGCACACTGTGAACCTAGGACTACTAACAAGTCGGTTTTAGGTTTAGGCCTCGTTTACACCAAGCTGCTCTTCAATTGAACTGTAACATTTTTGCTTGTTTACACGACACCGTTAACCGGAGTCTCTCACACAGGCTCTTTTTTGAAAGCAGGACTCAAGTAAAATTTTTTTTGCAACACCCCTCGCTTAGGTGTGAAGTACTCCGCAGGTGGGGAAAATGCACATGCGCAGGACGCGTGGCTTTAGGTTTCAGTCTACGCTGGTACTGGGAGATAATAGCAAAAACTATATGCCATGTTGTGCTACGTAACCTGTTCAGTTCAACACAACTTCTGGTGTGTTACATGAGCGCTTCTTTCATGGCAGACGGAGACGGTTAGTGTTTACAATGAGGTGGACGCTCAGGGTCACAAGCGCATGCGCATTCAATGGTATGCTAAAATCACAGTGCCCTCTAGTGGCCTGACAAGACAACTCATCCAAGGTGTCGAAGCGCCACCATCTGAACGTGGAACTTTTTCCTAGTCAGCATCTGAAGCTACAGGAGGTTTCCAGGCAGCGGCCTCGCGTAAACCTAGACTCAGAATCTACTGTGATTTCAGTGACAGGAACACACGGGCAACCTGCAACACAGCTAGAAATGTAGCAGGAAATAGAAAAAGAGAGCTCTTCAGATACATGTATGGCTAATAAGCATTTGCGAGTAAGGAAATAGGAGGTAGAGTGCTAACAGAGGCATGAAAGAGAAAATGATCGATGGAGTCAGACAAAAGAAAACATCCAGTCCTGCTGCCGTCTCCAGAGGATGCAGCTGAAATCTGATCTAAGGCAGGAAGTGGCCATCACTCTACCTCCCCGTCTGCCTAACACTAGAAGGAGACACACACATCACGGTGTAATATTGCACCTGATGTTTTCCTCTTATTACCTAAAGGACACACGCGACTGGCCTATTAATTAACTGCTGTTTTAATCTCTGTTACTCGCGCTCCAGCGTCTGTTGAAACCACATCTTTTTCCCTCTTTAATTGGATTTTTACAACAATGTGCAAAGAAAAGGGGATCACCATTCTCTTTTAGGTAATAAGTAGTCGCTCTTTCGTTTTATAGAAGAGGAGTCACAGGTATAGCTCTGGGCTTTTTCTAGCAGTTGGCAGTGACAATAAAAGTTTTTATGTAGAGCAAATGAAAATGAGAATAATGGGAGAAAATCCATGGATTTGTAGAAGAAAAAAAAAGCACTCAGCACATTTGTAAATATGCAAAGCAGTCTGCACTTTATCATCCTTCAGGTTATGGCTCAGCGTTTTAGAAGTGAGGGTCTGCCAAAAAAAATGTAAGCCGGTAATATCTTACCTGATAACGCTTTATGTTTTTATTTGGCATAGAACCAGACTAGAGGCCTAAACTGAGAGAAGTTCAAAACAATTTCAATATTGATTTATTGTTGTTATGATGAATACTAATTGATGATGTTTTCTTTTTTTTGTTTTTTTTAAACTGTCCTTATTGTCGGGATTGCTGCTTTTACTATTTTCTTCACACTTTATTCAATAAGAGTATCAATAAATATAAATACATTTGATACAAAGCTCACTTCCTTATATGGCTGGTGTCCAGAAGAAAAGTATTACAAACTATACGTTTTTTATTTGTGTTTATGATTGCTGTGCCATCCACACAGTTACCTAAAAAGATGTGATAAATAGTTCTTATAATCATTTTTATCGTCATCACAATACTACTAGGAAATATCGTGACAAAACGTTAAAGTCCACAACGCCCACCCCAAGTTTAAGATGAAAAAATGGAGCAGTGTTGAAACCACATGTTTGTAAAACCAGTCATGCTGATTTCCTATCACTGGAAGGAAGTTTATATTTTCTTATCATATTTTTTTTATTGGGTTTTGCAGTTTATTTCGGTCCGGATTAAGAGGGAATTTGTTGGAAGAGGTAGGACGTGGCTGCTGAAGGTGTTCAGCGCTTGACTCCCACTCGGAGGTTTGGGGTTTGAGTCCCACTGGAGACGTTCTGTTTTTAGGTTTTGCCTATGCCGGGGGTTTTGTGTGGGAGGAGCCAAGCGGGCAGCAGGACATTTATCCTCCACATTATTTGTTGGTTTTGTCTTTACCAGAGTTCTACCTCAGCTTTAACATGGACTCAAATGAATGATAAAAACAATGAATGTAAAGATGAAAAATATTAACTATGAAAGTTATTTTTAATCACACTTCCCATTCGGTGAAATAGAGAGTAAATTCAAATGTTCTGCCTCTGCATTCACTAAATCCTCACTTGCATAAAGGACAAGGCCTAAAAAGTCTTTCTTTTTTCTGTGTTGAAGCATCTCAGCTTTTAGTGCACATGAGATCCCCCATCATCTGAAGCTCACACAGATATGGCTGCGCATATTGTTACACAAGTAGAAGGAGAAAGACGAGAGGGGCACAGTGTCACTGGGACGGTTTAATGGCTACAGAATGTGGGTGTGGAGTGAGAACAGAAGTCAGGAAAAAACCCAGCAGGAAGAGGATGAAGGCCAGATTATAGCGAGGCGATAACCACAGCCATGTTTGGCAGTCTGGAGTTTTCTAGCATGCTGCTCATATTTGTTTTTATTGGTTTTTGATGTTCAGATCCATGTATGTTATAATCTTAAAACGTAGATATTATATATTTTCTTTTACACACAGCGTCATTTTATAGCACAGTAGAGTAATTATGTTCCCTTCAGTTGTTATAAAAATCCAGTACATATCAAAAATAACAAAAGAAATGTGTCTTCTCAGTTTAGCGCCTTGAAATTGGCCCCTGTCTCTTTAAGAAGCATCTCACTATCTCGGAGCTGACAGTTTCATTTCATTGTTTATATGTAGCTAAGCAATAAAGGGTTTTTTGTCACTGAGCAGAAAAAATTCCACGTATTTATGTTTCAATTGTTATCAGTATCAACTGATATGAAATGCTTATATTGCTTTTTTTTTTTTTTGCCACGTCACCCGGCCCTACAAAACGCTTTAATGGTTTGGAAATCTTTACTTTTTGAAACCTTGGTATACACTGCAGTGGGAAAGTATTTGCTGTCTTAAGAAATGTATTTGATTTTCGATTTTTTCTTTTGTCACATTGAAATCTTTCAGATCGTTAAGCAAATATAATACCTGACATAAGTAACCTGAGGCAATACAAAATTCTGTTTTTAAATTATGTCAATTGATTTAAGTTATCAAAAGAGACATTATTCAACATCATTCAGTGTCATTCTGTACCATGCTATACCACGCCGTGCTGCGCTACGCACCATATCTCTTTACTAGTAACTTGAGTTGAAAAGTAGACAACAATTTCAATCAATTATTGGCCTACATGTCATTGTCTGTATGCTGACTTGATGCCTGCAGTCAGTTAGACTTTACTGACATCAAAATGTGAAAGAAAAAATTGTCTCTTAAAGAAGCAAATTTCGCCACCGGATGTTCTGTTTGCCTTTCACACGTTTTTCTTGCCTCAGTAATCTCTCCAGTCTCCGTGGATGTAAAGGTGAGAGGAAGGTTCGGTCACACATAGACTTGCATGGGAATTGGGACGGTGCAAAAGTACATGCTGTTCTTTTTCTTCTTTCTGGCAGGAAAATCCAAATGTTTTCCAGTTTCTCTCTCTATGTCTTCTACTAATCTACTTTACCATGATTAACCCTGATGGAAAGAAATTAAAAGTGTTTCTACCTCTGAAGAAGAAATGAAAATTTTAACAAGATTACTAAGAGAAATGGATTTTGCTTTCCAGTTTTTAGAGGATACAAATGCATCCTATGGGGTAGTAGCTGTAACTGCTCAGCAGCAAGCCAGTTGTTCTTTGTTGTGATCTTGCCACAGGGCACTGATGTATGGAGTCGGCTTCCTGTTTGAACAGTGTGCTATATAAATATAACTCTGGTCTCATCTCTATATGTGCAGGTAGAACAACCCTATATCAAGCTGCAGCCATGGATGAGATGGACCTGCCCCAGATGAAGAAGGAGGTGGAGAGCCTCAAATACCAGCTGGCCTTCAAACGAGAGAAATCCTCCAAAACGGTCACAGAGTGAGTATATACTGTAGGTCTTAGCTGCAAACCTTTACAGAGAAACGTCTGTAAGGTCTGACTGTACAGTATTCATACTTGTACACCCAAGCATGCCACATCATGTTATACCATACTGCACCACACCATAATATGTCATAGTATCCCATCATACCATACCATACCATATCATGCATACTATACCATATTATACTATACCATAACATACCATACCTTAACATACCTTAACATACCTTAACATACCATGTCATATTATACCAATCTATACCATAACATACCATACCATATCATGCATACTATACCATACCATAACATAACATAACATACCATAATATGCCATAGTATATCATCATACTATACCATACCATTCCACACCATACCATACTGGGAATAAAAAAAAAATTTTTTTCATTTCTTTCTTTCTTCAAAGTTTGGTCAAGTGGATTGAGGACGGCGTTCCTGAGGATCCCTTTCTAAACCCAGAGCTGATGAAGAACAACCCATGGGTGGAGAAAGGCAAATGCATCCTCCTCTAGGGAGAAGAAGCATACATCCTCCGAGGATCACCCATGTCAACAGTAACCCTACAGATGACCCCTGAAGCCGACCCGGACTGTGAGGGCAGTGGCCGGACAGCGCCCAATGTGCCCTCACCATGAATGTAGTACAGCTGTTACCCCCCACCTCACCCTAGACACACGCACACACAACCACAAGGGCACAGAAACACTCACTGACACTCGCACACATCATCGCTCTAAACCTTGTCTGACTCTTTCTCTGCAAGTTTATTCCTTGCCACGGCAATCTAGCATTACTATGATATGAGAGCAACAATCATTACTTGTACTACACTGGTTTGTATGAATATACTGTTTGATTATTTATTTATTCTGCTGCCAATTGCAATCTTGTTTTTTTTTAAGTCCCACTTTAACGCGTTAGTGATGTGTAATACAATGTTGAATCACATTCTCACTGCCAGACTGACTGTAGGTGGAAGAAATGTAACACTTTCAATATCATTAAAAACATCTTCATATTTACTTACTTTTAACTCAAATGAGAGATTTCCCAAGTAAGAGATTAGCAAAAGAAAAAAAAACTTACTAAAACAGAGAGTTCACCAATAATAATGCTTAACAGTGAGTAAGTAACTCTTTCAGTGTAATTGACATAGATTGACATAAAATACTGATGTTAAGAATAGCAGAGAAAGATTTTGTAAATCATAACAGCTTAGTTACGTTATCTGTTAGCAAACAGTTCAATTTAGGTTCAATCCATGCTAACAAAATAGTCTGTAGAATGGAGCATGCAAGTGGAGATGTTGAATGACCCGTTTTAAAGTTTGGGGGGGAAAAAAAGTCTTTTTGAAAATTCTTGATGATGAACTGGTAGCCCACTTTGTGCAGATTGCTTCCCAAGCAAGACCAACAAATTAGCCATTATCATGGGTTTTTATGATCTGCTTCAGTTTGTTTTCCCTCTGTCACCATAAAATTCAATTGCAAGCAAGGAACTGAAACCATGTGCTATCTGCATGCTAGCCCTACATTAGGCGTAATGTTAGTCCTTTAAAATAACTGACATCTATTAGTATGGTATTGGTAATTAAACTTTTCACTAGAGTTGTAAAATTTGTTTGGTTAATTGTTTTTGAGACACTCTTGTTATCTTTCAGACTGATGGACGTTAGCAACATTATGTTTTGCTTTTTGAGATCTTTTAGCCTACTTCATGTTGCCAGAAAGGCACTACTTAAGTGATTTCTTAATGCTACAGATCTGGCAGTCATCACGCCTAGGGCTGAAATGAAGAAAAAAAATATCTACTTCGAAAAATATCCATAGAGGTGTAGTTTGGGTTTTCAGTATAAAAGCTAACTTAATAATTTACTAGCTGTCCAGTCCTTACAAAATGTAACAGCCAAGCATACTGAAATGCAACAAAACGTCTTATTAGCAAAGTTAGCGTAGCATAAACGTGAAAGTCATTTAGTATGGCTTGTTTAAACAACAACAACAACAACAACAACAAAAGAATGAACATTTGGACAAGTGAAATACAATTTTTTTAAAAAACACCCCCCACGAATTGTAAAAAGAAGTTTTGTCTTAGCATTATATTTAGGCACCTCACAATACAACAGTAGCCCCTTTGCTGAAGCACACAGAGTAAATGGTCACCAAATGATTCACCTGCCACACTGAGAAACACAAAGAGAGCAAAAGGAGTCAAAATGATTGGATATACAGTAGCTGCCTGGACTGGGGCAGAGGGTGAATAATCCACTGCTTTGTACAGGGGCTACAAAACACTTAAACACTTTTACAATTATTTAGGCCAATGAGCTGCCCAACATTTATTTCATAAGCATAATGAAAACATTTGTCTTAGGTGAAGATATCATATAACAACACAGCGATCAATGTAAATGTAGCTAGTAGCCTGCTGCTTGCTAAGTGTGCTGCTACAGGTCCAAGTAGCTAATGTTGTCCTGTGGTGTAAAAATCTGACTTTTGCCCTATGAGACTGTTCAACAAGAAATCTCTTAAACAACCACTGTAGTTGTTACACTCTCCTATTGAATGTGGCTACTACAGCTGATTGAAGAATACCTCCGCGAGTATACTTAGCGACGTTTGTGCAGACTATGCTAGCACCCGAGCTGCTTCCGAAACTAGCTTCCTGTTATGTAGGACTGCTGCCCTGTTCAGATAAAAAAAAAAAAAAAACTTCATTTCAAGGACAATCACCATATTGAAATTTAGCTTGAATGTCATGGCGTCGGCAGTTCTCCAAGCGCAGTCATAGCAAAGTGAAACTCTGGGTCTCTGGGGCGGGTTTAGGTTTCTGCTCCCTCTCATCCTGAACCACAGCCCCTAAAGACCACGCACAACCGCGGAGACCAACGCAAGAAACCTTTCACATGCATCCCTCCTCACATGTATAGACGGACCCCTTTAACTTATTAACTTATTTATTTATTTATTGAAGAGAACTTTCCTTAACCTTAAGCTTTTTTATATAGTCGCAACCTTTCCTCTTTATGTCCTCCTCAAAAAAATAAAAAAACACAAATAAAAAAATAAAAGAAAATCACAACAACAAAAAAAAGCTCCACCTTGCCAGATCACCATCTACGACTGCCTTGTACACAGTTTCCTTAAAACCAGAATGTAAATATGTGGCATGAGGTTCCGACATCACTGCTGACCTCAGAGGTGGCCTGTGAGTGCATGTGACTGCAGTCTTGTGTTTATGTGTGCATACTTTCAGAAACAAATCTGGACAAGAGGCTCCCATGTGGGCTGCGAAGCGCAAATGCAGCTGCATCACACACGGGCGCGCACATGGGGGGGCTGAACAGATCAGCAACGACATACACTCACACACACACACACACACACCAATGCACGCTACTCAGTGAGAATGTGTACCAAGGGAAGTTTGGCAAGGACAATGGAGTCTGGACGCGACTTGGGACAGCAGAGCTTCACATCTTCTATGTACTGTATTAAGATTCAGTTTATGTTTCAGCGGCTGCTCCCGGGAGGTGTACTCTACTTCCAATTGAGTTTGAATTATATCTAAACTTTCTTCTTTTTTTTCTTTTTTTTGCTATCAAGAGTTGTTAAGTAAGTTTAGTCTACACACGGGCTGTGAAAGCATGTTTTACAGTCCAAAAATGTCTTAACCATAACAGCAAAACTTAAAAAATACCAGTTGAGTTCAAAGTGACAGCCCTACACAATGCAAGTAATGTCAAAACATAAAGGAAAAAAAATGCTATATTTGTTATTCCACAAAAAGTATCAGAAAAGGAATGTTTAAGTACTCCAAGGAATTTCCTTTTCTGTAAAATGATCCCTATGCAATAAATGGGCCAACACCATAGTATGAGAAGCATTTCCATACCGTGACACTTACCGCGTTTCTATCAATGTTTTTTTTATTAATTCTCATTTGAAAATATCTTATATGACTGAAACAGCAAAATTTGAAATAACTTACTCAATTTCACAAAAATGTTTTTACACTCGCTTGAGGCGGTTTTTATCTTTTTTTTTTTTTTACAAAAAAACAGAGACAATGCCGTAAAGGGAAGACAAAAAAACATTTGCTGATGCGCTCTGATGTAGCGACCTTTCACCTCACTTGACTGATCATTTGTTTCTGCTGTTGCCGTTTGCAGTTATTTCTCCAGACATCATGTAACGTCGCAGAAACTGGGTGACATTACAGAACGTTTACAACTTGGCCGACAGCAACACATTCCTGAAAACCTCTCTCTATTTTTCTGGGACATGTGGTCCATGCTAGTTCACGACCTCTACTTCCTGTTTATTACAACCATGTGTAGCGTCAATATCTAACAAAGTCACGTTTTGCATAGCCTGGTTGATTTGCTCCAAACCAATAGTAAGAAAAATGCCTATTTTGCATTTTCTTTTTTGCGACATTTTAAAGCATTCGCTCAAAATTCATATGATAATTGAACGGACCTATAGCTACTGTCTATAACTCCTAGACCTAAATAGACTAACTTTGCATGGACCTTTGTAATCTCTTTAACACGTAATTTTTTTTCAACAGTGATATTTGCTTTTTCACCCTTAAATAAACGCTGCCTCTTTGACGCCATGTTTTCCCCCACACAATTAATGACCTCAGTAGTTGAACTCCATGCAGCTGTTGTTCAAACGGACCGCTTTCAGTGAATCTGTTGCATGGAGCCAGCCGCGTGGCTGTTGGGTCTGTTAGTTTCTACTACTATACAACACCTGCTAGTAAACAATTGGTAATGTGGAAAAGTTTGTGAATCAGTAGTCCAGTGAAAGCAGTCATTGGACTAGTGATTGGAGTAGAAGTGCTATTACTTTGAACACAACCGAATCCGCAAACCGCAATCTCAGCAAAGATCTAGAACAATGTTCCTACTATGGAAGAGCTTCCATTGACTTTGGATTTGCTTCTGGGCTTCTTTGTACCGTCCACCTGAGTCCCTCCGATTATTGTCTTCAATTCTGTAATTTAAAATTAGTCCTAATGGGATCACATGGAAAAGCACCAAATTGTCTGGACTAAACCTACAAAAGACGTACATGAGAGGACTCCTGCCTCTGTCTGTCCCTCGTCTGTTTCACGTCCTGCTTCTGTAGCTTTACGTGTTTGGTTTGTTTTTCGATGATCTGAACTTGGATGTGGATGTCTAATATTACAACATTACGACTGTATAAGACCTTGTCTAGATATTTAGCAACATATTCTATGTGGGAGTGCTTTGGAAAAATTATGCATCAGATCAAAAAGTCCTAGTATAAGAATGACAATGAGCAATAAATTATAGACCGTTTTTTTATTGAATGTTTTACAAAAACATTTACCTTACTGAATAAAGTAGAAGATTTTTAGACAATCTGGTTGTCCTGGGTGTTTTTTTATGCTTTGGCGCAATAAGTTCTTCTGTCGTACTAGAGATCCTCCTGCTGACGCAGAGATGGCCTCCAAGGACAAACGAAGTCTGGAAACTGAGGCAGGATTTATTAAAGACTTGTTTTCATCTTTCAGCAGGACAAAAGCATTAAACGTTCAATCAGGGTAACAACGGATCGGTTTAGATCAGAGATGCACGATGTATCGGCATCAACATCGGTATTGGACGATGTTAGTCATTTTTCAACATATCAGTATCCTGATAAGCAGAACCTGGTCGATATGAACATGGTGGTCATGAACTAATGTAGGTGATGTGGTTGCTTTTATAGTGTGAAAATTGGAGAAAAATATAGGATATCAGTAAATATCGGTTATCGACCAAAACAGCAGTAATAATATCAGACATCAATATTGGCTCAAGTTTCTTTGAGCCAAAATTGGCTAAAAGACTTGAAAATTGATGCTGACAGATGTTCTCCACCCAGTTTGACACAAGCTGAGCCAATTTGTAGAGAAAAATACATGCTGCACTTTTCAGAAATGTTAACATTATGCAATAGATTGTGTTAGTCTTTCCTGTACGATCCCAATAAAATACACAGAAGTTTGAATTTATGGCGTGACAAAACGTGTTGGACTTGAAGAGGTGTGAGTATTTTTTTCAACCACCGCACCCACACCTCAAATGATGGTACACGATAAGGTCACAGAGTGTTGGAGTGACGGGAAAAACGAGGCGGCTGAGGAAAATACAGATTTATTGCAACTGATCTGCAAGATTTCCTCATCTACTGCAGCCGCCGTCTGTTTTTCTAACGATAATTACTTAAATGAATGTGTTAACCTTATTGTTTACCATAGTGGATCAAATTTCGACTCATGTCTGCTGAAAAACAGAATGCTGGGCAGTAGAACAGACCACAAAGAAAAAGACAACGCAAAGACTTCCTCCGCTCTACACAAGAACCGGGAAAACCTCTGATATGAATAATCATGAATCATGAATAATAAAGAACGGAATATACGGGAAGACTTTTCACCTCCTGTCAGAACTTTTTGGTCTCTCTATTTCTGTCCAATCCGACTCTTTACTCAGTGTCAGTCCACAAGGTGGATTTTAAAATATGAATGGATGTAGCAAAATATAATTACTCATCTCTATAACAAAAAAAATGTGTGTAATAGATTGAAATATGTAATTAATTTCATATCTAATTTTGATGAAGCTTTCTCTCCTTGAACGTTCTTTTGAGACGCACCATTGTTCAGGCGAAAGGTCACTGAAAGAAAATGTATTTGGCTTGTAATTTGACTGAATTTGACTTTTTAAAGAGGCAGTTAAACCTCATGTTACCAACCAGGCTTTCTGCTCTGTTGTGTAAGACCATCTGATACCAAATTAGCTATTTGTTCAGTAGGTTAAAATCGAATTTCTTATAGCATATTCATTGTTCTCTACTTAAAAAACTCAAAGTTAATTTTGTCCAGCATGATTTACTTTTATCTACATGAAGTGTTCTCCAGTGACTTGCTAAATGTTAGTGGATCAACTCTCAGAATTCAGATAAGCTAGCATCTGCTATCAGATTCCTGCCTGCATGTTTAGGTCTGCTTCACACTGACTCCTGAAACCTGCAGGTGAAGTCTGCTACAGTAGAGTGACTGTACTAGCTTTTTTTTTTTTTTCAAAGATGAGTCTGGACTGCATTTGCTTAAAACTGCATATGCAAATCTGTGTAAACTCGATGCATTAGCTCAGGTTTCCAGGCTTAAGCATGACTCTGCTCGGCTTTCTGACCAAACAGATTTAAAGAGGAGCAGCGAAAGCTAACGAGGCGGACTAGCAGGGCTCGCTAACAACTGATGGTGTCATCCATTGCATGATGCTGTGAAATGTTGTCTCTACTATCTGGAAAATGAGCTGTTAGCAAGACATGATGGTCACATATGACATTTGCTGTCATGAAATAAAAGTCTTCAGTCAGAGGCCTTTTCAGATTTGTTGCAAGACTGACTGCTGCCATGTATCCCTCCACTCCACAGCATCACCATCCACGACGACTATTTAAAGGTACTTGGACGATATGAGTTACAACAACATTTAATTACCTTTTGGGACCAATAAAGTATTTTTGAAATGAGTCGAATTTAGCTTGTGACAGTTTTAGTCGAGCTTTAATGTGTGTGTTTTGGGCTTGTCTGCTGTTGAACTGCAGCCTAGACACATATCAGAGGTTTTCCCGGTTCTTGTCTTGAGCCTGAATGTATAATTTTGACCTTGTGTGAATTCTTGAAAGTCCATAATAAATTCAAACTTTGAAAGACGTTGATGATTGTATGACCAGTCCAGCCTGAAAATGCAGAGTTCAGATCTGCGCTCCCAGACGGATCAGGGCTCAGAGAGAGAGAAAGTACGTCCGGCTGTTTGTATTTGCATCCAAATAATCAACGCCATATTGTTTTCATTGCCAGATGAGCAAAGACTGAGAGTATTTTGTCAATCTGATTAGTTGCAAGTTTGCCTAAACAAATTTGAACAGGCTGTTCATCCAAATTTCATCCAAATTAGTTTTGAAAGTTCCTGCCCGCGTTTTGAATGGTGGCTAACAATGACGGCGCAGAAACGACTGATTTAAAAGAGAGTAAATATACAGCAACGTGAAGTTTGTGAAAGCTTATGTGTTCAAGGCAGTTCAAAGATAAAAAACAGAACAGAACAGAAAAAAAAAATCATTACATAACAGTGGCAAAATAAAGAGAAACAAATGAAAGTTGTAAAGCATTCTAAAATTAATCTGTGTTCCAGTTATTTATTAATCAAAGCCAATTCTAAACAAATTAATTTTTATACCTACATTGGCAATAAACACAGTAAAAGGAGACTGCTCATATGTTTTCTAGTGTCTTCCTTCCACCCTCTATCAGGATGTACTTGGGAAGATATATGCTGTATGAAATATAGATCTAAAAAAGATTTACAACAAACTGCACAGAAATCCTTTTGTAGGTCTGAGGAAGACATCTAGATTCCTTTATGGTGGGACGGTTGACTCTAATGCAGGATGTGTCTGTCTGCTTTTAATGGGTCAGATCCCCTCAATCCCTTCCACACACACCAACACACACACACACACACACACACCACACACTCCCTAATGCACTCAACCCCCCCCATCAACCTCAGTGCTAAATCCTAACCCTGATTGTCCCTTTCCCCTAAAATCCTGAAGCCATCACATCTCCTACACACATACACACACACACACACACGCACACACGCACACACACACACACACACCCACACACACCAGATTCATCCTCAGTCCGTTTCCCTATTCTGTCTGCAGTCAGCGCTAATGCATGGGTTAATGGCCCTCTAACCCCCTCTCCACTCTCAGATTACACTCTTGCATGCCCCCCCCCCCACACCCACACACACACACAAATGTGTGCACCAATGGATTTGCGAGTGCACATTCTGGTCCATGAGTAGACTTACACACATGGATGCACACCCCCACACACACACTTACAACAGAGTCACTAATGGCCTGCTGGTGCTCTACACAACCCTTCACGAGTGGATTAGGATTAACAGTCCACCTGCAGTACCCCTACACACACACACACACACACGCCAGCATACAAAGAATGAAAAATGAGAAGCAATCGCTAATGCAAATTCAGCTGTTGGTAATAATCTCTGTCTCTGCCACACACAACCACACAAACAAAATACACTTCCAGGCGATTTCTCCACGACTGATCAGGTGTGGTGCAGGAACTGGACCGAAGCTCAAGACATGTTGAGTCTCGTAATGTAAGTTTAATAGATGGAGATGAATAATTTACAGGGAGAATCTGGTAAAAAGACACATGAGGCATAGAGATCTGCAAAACATGGAAACCAGGAAGTAAGATGGAGGAACCAGAGGAGAACAGTGAGATAAACAAGGCTAAGTACTCTGAGGAAGTAGTGGGGAACCAGAAGAGCTAATCAGATGTAAACGAATGCAGGTGGGGAAGGGAACATGTAGGGATAAATGAGGAGGCGATTAACAGCTGGAGAGGGGAGCAAAATGGAAGGTAAGGCAAAAACAAAGAAGACGAAAGAGGAAAGGAAACCTGAACAGTAACAGAAATTAATCCTGAATCTAACAGAACAAAACCGAAAATTGCAAACAGTCCAAATAACTAAACTAACAGATGAGATAAAGTAAAATGACAAGATACAATAAAGCAACAGAGAAACCAAAACAGAAAATATCTTAAGCTGTAGGTTCAAAACACTTTTATCGATAATAAAAGACAAGTTGTTCAGAAGAACGTCTCCGCTGTACAATGTTGCCACCATTGGGTTTCAGGACCTGGATTGTTTTAGTCAGTTGTTGAGTAGTTTGTCCTGTTTTAGTTTAGTGTGAAAATGTCCTGTTTTGTTTCATCAGACCAACGATTGTTGTTAGTCCTAGTCTGACAATCTCTGAGAGAAATGAACGTCCTCCATTTGGCCACTTTACGATAAATGCAAAGTGGCATTGGTGGAGTGCACGGACCTTCTGGATGCTTCTCCTAGCTCCTCAAGGGAACACTAGACTATCGCCTTAGTAACCACTGGGTTCTTGGTCACCTTCACTGATCTCACTTGGTCAGATCTAGGTAGAGTCCTAGTGGTTCCCAGATTCTAATATTTTAAACTAACGGAGACCACAATGCATTCTGGGATGTTTAAATCTGCCACATTATTGCTTGTGTCCTTCCCCAGACCTTTGCTCTGACGCATTCTGGTCTCACAGGTCTAATAACCGTCCCCATGACTTCATTGCTTGGGTTCTGCACTAATACACACTGGCAACCACAGGGCCTTAAATAGACAAGTGTGTTACATTCCGAATCATGTTCAGTCATCTGGATTGACCAAAGGGGGCAGAGGAGGAGTGACATCTCAAGAAGGATCAGTGAAAGCAAGATGCACCTGGTTCTATTTCAGAATGATGCTCAGGTAATGATTATGTTTAAATGTTTCCTTTAATGTGTTTAAGATTCATGTCCCCCCCCCAAAAAAAACCTGCCCTCGGATCATTTTTTGAATAAGTTTGGAGTATTTATACAGTAATTATATTAACTTTGTAATCTAAAATAAGGAACACCAGCAGCATCTCAATGGTGCCTTACCTTTTATAGGTAAGTTTGTGAGTCAGAGCTCTACAGAGCAGAGCTACAGAGGTCTGTTTGTGTTTCCTCTCTCAGGTTGGCTATTTTTGGCCATCGAAGCAGTCCGTCTTCTCTCCGCTCTTGCCCCCTTTACACAAAATATTTTCCATCTTTCTCCGCCTCACATCTCCCAGAGGATCTGTCCGGATGCCAGGTCTCAGAGATTACCGAGCTGATCCACTGCAGCGACGGACTCTCCGGCCTTCAGGTGGAGACCGCACCGCACCAAGGGTTAATCCTCGAGAGCTACAGCTCAGACTTCCACAAAACACTCTGCTGTATCCAGACGGAGCAGTCAAGACGCGCTAACATTTTGGAAAGTCTGCGCCAGCTCGGGGCAGCTTCAGTGGCTGACACCTCAAACGGCAGCGAGGTTCTGGCGAGCAGAGAAAGAGAGACGATTTTCTCCTTTCTTGGTTGACTTTAATGCTCTTGGACAAAGGGGCTGCAGACATACAGTCTGAAAACATTCATTTGGGAGCAAAGCTTTAAGACGATGATATGCAGTGATGAACTTACAGGAAACTCATGAATATTAACTCACTGCCCAGTTGCTTGGCCCACCGCTCTTCTGTCGTCGTTCCCTCTCACTGCTCTCAAAGTGCAGTGTAATGTTCAGCCACACCAGATGGCCCACAAACATAGAAAGGGCTGGTGGATGATAAGTGGCATTTCACAACCCCATACTTCCTGGTTTGTGGAGACCAAGCTAGAACTTTCCTAAATTAACACAGTACATGAGACCTGAGAATGGAAAGTGAGCGCTTTCAAGTTCCTGTTAACATAACCACAAAATTCAGGGTTTTTTCATAGCATGGGCACTGAAGATCCTGCTGTTTTAACACCAAACCTGGTATATATTGAGTGAAAAGGTATTTGCCACATGTCCTCAACACTTTTTTTTGTTCATACTTTTTTTGTTCATACTTTGATGTTTCAGATCCTCAAGTAAATTTTAAAAATCAGACAACCTTAGACTGATTTCAGTATCTTAAGTGTAAATGTATGTGAAAAGTATTTGTCCCTTAAAACTAAATGAAACTGGTTGTAACAACTGCCATCATACATTGATGATAGTTGGAAATTGTCATAATTTTCTTGTTCCTGTCATGACACATGCTGCTCCTTTGCTCAGGATTCAGTAGCCAACCCTGCTAGCTGCTAAATCCTGATCCTGATTGCTCCAACCTCATCATCCTTATCACAGCCTTCCATGTCTGACTTCCTGACGTGTTTTTTGACCTTCTAAGCATTGCCCTGGCTTGTTCCCTCACTGCTCTGTGGGGATTTGACTCAGTCTCCACCTCCCTTAGCATTAATCTCAACTTGGTCCCCAAAAGTCTTGGTCTTATCTCAATCTCGATAAGCACTGTTAGCTTACTAACATCACTAATCTGGTCTTGATCTTTACTCAGTCTCAGCTCCTATATCCTTGGTCATGTCTAAGTCTCTATGTTTCTCTGTTAGCTAGCTGACGTTACCAATCTGGTCTTTGTCTCGACTTGGTCTTGGATTATGTGGTCTTGACCACAATATTACCGTTTCCCCCAGTTTGCCTATTGATCTCACATCCTGAACAGGCATATGGCGACAGTGAAGAAAAAAAGAACTTCCAACAGGAACAGATCTCCAACAGAAAGTAGCAACAAAACACAACCATCTACCTGGACAAGTTCACTACAGGCATAGAGGAAAAGCTAGTTCCTGAAACATGGAGAACCTCTCTGGACTAGACCGCTTTGGCAAAGATTAACCTGAAAAGTCAGCATCTGAGGAAGGCACAAAGCTCCTTATGTAGATATCATCTAATAAAGTTTCAATGGTTAGTATAAATTAATAACTAACTCTTATAAATTAACCCAGTAATAATTCCATTTGAGCTCTACAAGGTCAATCATTTTCCTTAAACAACTCGTTTGTTCGGTTCAGATGAGGCGTGAGGTCAGCTTAGTGCTCAGAGAACTAACAACATTATTTATGGATGGCCAGGGCATGCTAGACTACTGTGATCATTCTTTGTTCTGTATTTTGGAAATGTATGTGAATTCATTATGTTCAGGAGAACCCAAACCTTTTTTTTTTTTTGCCTAGAAATTGAACAAACCGGAGATTCACAAGAAAAGTATCCGAATCTTTGGTGCATTGCGCTGCTCCGTGCATCATCATCCTCAGTGAAAATAGAACATGGTGGGTTGATGCTGTATTGAAGATTTGCCAAAGGACAGACATGTCAGCATTTATACGTGGTTAATCCATGTAGAAGTGCTGTTCCTCACGGAGGATAATCCTGATAAATTTCACAGCCATCCATGTCTGCCTCTACTAAGATCATCTGGGTTAGAAAGCGACTAATTGGGTTGGTTTAAAGGTCTACTGTCCTCTGTTGACACAAGCGTTCTCAGGAAAACAAACTATAATGCGCACAGATGAGACTTTCTCCAGACAAACCCTCCAGTTGTGTTCTGGAGGGTAAAAATGTATTATCACTTTATAACCAGAATGTTGTTTTTTTAAAGATGCCATGATATAATTATTTATGTCCCATCGGACAAGGATAATACAATCATGATGATGCAAAGAACCAAAAAAAAAAAAAAAGCAAGGGATATGATGCAGCTGAGTAACTCGTTATTTAAAATGCAGACCAGGAAACAAGGAAGTCTAATGTTGATAAATGCTTGTAGCATTAAATTCTCTGTCCCTGTATCTGCTGTAGCCTCACATATTGCTCAGATGTTCTAAGACACGAGGAGAAAACAAGAAGGTACAAGGAATGAAGACTGAAATTGTCTTATTATCCAATTATTTTTTTAGCTGGTGTTGACTGGCCATTCCTCGTAACATCTCACTCTATCCCCTATATGTGCCAACATTTTATCACTCTCATATTTGTTACGCAGTGTAAATTTACTTTTTTATGCTTCTTGGGAGAAGTAAATAAAGGTTGCATATCTTAAGTTTTTTTCCCCCCTACATTATTCTAAGGTGTATTTCTAATTAGATATATTTTTACCTACAAAGTACCTAAAAAGTCAGCAAAATATCCTTTTTTGATTATCTCTTAAAAATCTTGTAACAAATCAATTATATTAGCAGAATTTAGCATTTAGCATTCATATGTAATTTTTGTAAATTTGAAATTTGTAAAGTCGTGTAGTCATGGAGTTCCACAGGGCTCAATGCTTGGGTCAGTACTTTTTGCTGTACAGTGAACCCTCGCTATAACGCGGTTGACCTTTCACCGCCTCGCTGCTTCGCGGAGTTTTTTTTCACAGTGCATTGTGTTCTGCATCCTGATTGGCTAAACAGTCTCCACGCTTCTTCTCTACCTGTGTGCCAATAACGTTACCGTATTTAAATATACTTAATACAGCTTGGCAAATTTTGGGAAATATTTTTGCCCAGAAGAAAAAAGAGCGACAACAGCTAGAGATAACTATGTTCTTCTCCCAAAAAACACACCTGCACCACAGGCTGCAGAAGAAAAAGAAGAGCGGAGTCAAGCCGCAGCGTCACAGTCAGAGGAACAGTGAAATACACGAGTCACAATTTGTCCTACTGTACTTCGTATTGATGACTAAAATGATTATTTTACTGTAGTTATTTGTAAGAAAGCGTTCTATTTGTTTAAAAGAATGCTTGGGCCTGAAAACAGATTTTGTTCTTTGGATTCAATGTTGAGTATTTAATTATGCTTTATAATAATTGTAAAAAAAACTACTTCACAGATTTCGTCTATCACGGGTTCTTTTCGGAACGCAAACCGGTGAAAAACGAGGGTTCACTGTATACATGCCTTCATGAAACACTGGCCGGCATTGGATAACTTCCATTGCTATGCTAATGATACAGAGACATTCATATACTTATAAATCCTGATAAATCCAACCAGTCAATCATATTATCAGTAAGATGTAGAGATATAAAAATTTGTTCTGCTTTAAAATTCAGAAAAGACAGAAGTGGCTGTATTAAGACTTGAGGTACTGGATGCATCCCGCTACTTCTCTTGATGGGGTTATAGTAATTGACCTCCAGAACAAATGTAAATACACTTGGCGTTATCTTTGACCAGGACATGTTATTTTAATCTCACGTAAAGCAAGCTTCATGAACTTCTTTTGAAATTTTGCCAGGTGTTTAAAGTTGATACAAGAGAGGAAATTAGTAGCAATGTGAAATAAACAACTTGCTTTTCGGAGCAGACAAGTACTCTTGTGAGAGACAGTCAACCCACGGTGACCATCCCCAAAAAAACACTGGGATGACAAGAATACGCTTAACTCTCTCAAAGCACGCTCAGCTACTCACACATCACTACTCGACTGTAGGACTTTTGAAACTCTGGAGGTGTGGACTGACGTACCGATTAGTCAGTTTTTGCTTTTAACACCAACTTTTGTGTCCATAAGATGAGGATGTCCTTTAAGAACCTGGGCTGAAAGACAGACAGTCCCATTTTCTGATAGATGTTATTGTACATCTATAAGCAAAAGCATTTAATCTTCGACAAAACAAAGTTAAGGTGTTTTTACACCTTAGAGTTTGGTCAAGTGGTGATTGGGGACCAAAACTGCGACATTTCTTACATTTTCTGCTGGTACGGTTCGCTTTCACACTGCACTGTGTCAAACAAACCAAACACTTTGAGAAACCAGTTTCCCCCCTCGACTGTGGGGGTGCTGCACCAAGAGCCACTGAAGGGCATGACACAAAAACCTCTGAAGAAGACACCGAGTGCGACTTCCTCCAACAAAAATGGAGTGAGGTTTAGCGGTTGAAGGATTTCTCTTTTGTCTTTGGAAACGACCATGAGTCTTTTCTCCCACTAGCTCTAGATACATGCCCTTGTTTTGGTTGCATTTACCCAGAATTCCCTGTGCTATACTTTGCTTTCTGCTTTTGGAGTGGTCTTCTGTCCACTTAGCCTTCACGTATGCATTCAAACCACACCAGAGTTCATGTCAACTGAACAGAGAGACCTTGGCTTTTAGGCCGACCAGTGTTTGCTTTTCTGGTCCACATCAGAGTTCAATTATGCATTTCCCCAAACGAACTGGACTGTCTAGGGCAAACAAACGAGTTTGATTAAAGTGGAATAGAGTGAACGCACACTTAATTTACCATTGAGAAGCGGGACTAAGTTTAGGTGAACGGCCTTGTGTAGATGAGACCACGTCAATCCAACAGATCACCTTTGGAATGGATAGTGTACAGATGACAAATCTGAATAAACCATGATGCCATTATGTCAATATAGACCAAAATATCTGAAGAATGTTTCCAGAACCCTTTTCCAGTCTCTGCCATTTAAGGCATTCTTAAAGGGAAAAAGCGAGTCCAACCTGGTTCGGCCTATTAAAGAGGTCGGTTGACCTGGTTCTCTCACTGTGCTTATTGACGTAGATCTATTAGTGTAGGTTAGAATAGAGGACTCAGGATAGACACTGACTTGAGGAAGAATCACTAGCAGTTTCACAGCTCTCCTGGAAGTATTGCAGTTTATGGAGAGGAGATCAAGGTGCTGCATGAAGATCTTCATTAATGATCCGACACCAGCACTGACGGTCTGCAATTGGCCTCATCTCTTTCCCTTACATGGTAAAGTTCAACTCTGACTTGCTCGGAGCACTCATCGCTCATAATCTCTCTCTCAGTTCTGCGTCTCTCTCTCTCTCTCCCTCCCCGGCCTCACTTTGTCGCAGTCCCTCGTCCTCCTCTGCCCGTTCTGACGTTCCTCATGTATAAATTAACGGATGTGGCCCTTCCATATAGTTTCCGCCTCCCTTCCCCCTCGTCTCTTGCCACCAGTGCGTCGGGAGATGTGGGTCGCTCAGGGGGCAAACTTCATTTCCGTAAATGAGGACAGAAAAAGAAATCCTGACACGCCGGTTAGTTAACAGCACCCTGCCCCGCTCTCACCCCAAACACGCACACACGCTGCAGAGCAAGCCGAGGCCTGTTTGTGGAGATAATTAGCATTGACTCGCTCCGTGCGCGGGTATGTGAGCCCACGCACGTGTGTGTATGTGCTTTCCCGTGAGTGTAGCTGGGCTGCACTCAGTGGCCCAGTTTTGGCTGAATAAGGGAGAATACTGTAGGCCGGATGAAGAGGCAGGGGTTGCAAAGGACAGGTATAGATAGAAGTGAGAAAACCAGAGGGTGAAAGTGGGAGGGAGGCAGCCATGCAGGAGTCGTTAACAAATCAAGCGCCCGTGTCTCTGGTGGCTTTAATGTGTGTGTTTGTAGATATGTTTTTTTTTTCCCCCCCTCCGAGGGCGTCATTACCGGTTGTCCCACTCTCAGGGGAGCCTGTGTTTACACAGCATGGTCTCTGAGCTGTCACTGTGGGAGTCGCGCATCCATAATCACCATGGCAACCAACAGATGCACTGTTTGCGTTCAGGTTGTTTAGATGGATGCTCAGAAGTTTGTTTTTGGCTGCAGTAATTCACATTTTGGGGCGTTCTTTTGGTAAACATTCCCTGTTTAGGCTGCAGCTTCACAAAGTTGAGTTTGATGCCTGAGATATTGAAGCTCTGATTCGATATGAGACAATTAGCTTGATGGTTGCATGTAAATTACAGTAACTTGGGGGACTACGGAGCCCCCTAGAGGACATGGGGGATTTTTTTTTCTTTTTTTGCGTTACCTCGCAAAATTACTCTGTTTACTTCCATCTCTCTCCATTCCTTCTTAGATGTAAACAGAAACTTTCCACAAGGAAAGAAACATAGTCCAAAGTATTTGGACTGTGCTTGACTTATTTTAACAGGGTAGTGAAGTCATCTGACAGTTCTGGCATTAACATGATATATTTTTGATTTTTGTAACAAAATCAATGGTACTTATTGCCGAGACGGCGAATCCTGATTTCCACGGAGACGGAGTCTGATTTCTCAAAGTTGCTGTTTGTAGCTGTTTATTTTGGCCTTCAGAAACACAGGAGTGATCATGTTTAGAATCAATTTTGATCATTATTACATCATCAAAATGTAGTTTGTTACATTCAAAAAGCAACACTTTGATGTAGCACAGCAAAATGCTGATTCAAAACAGAGATTGATTTTTGATAACCCTTTTCACCTAAAGAAGAAATTTGTTTCTGACAGTAAAATTAGGTTAAAATGTCAGATTTATCAAAAATGGGATGCTATACTTTTGATAACATTCCTATTTAATCAATAAAAGAAATCTCTGTTAGCATTTCAACGATCAGCCTCTTCTTATAACCAGCGTTTTGCTTGTTTCCATCACCCTAAGTTTTTGCCCCCTCCACAGATTCTCCATCAGACTCAGAACTCAAACCGTTGATATTATTTCCACTCAGAGGAAACAGGAGCGCTGACGGCTTTGGAGATCTCAAAGTCTCACGTCAAGAACTAGAACCCCACCGGGTTGTGTATATGATCCACTCATTGTACCAGTGACAGCAACAGGGTGCATTTTGCACGCCCAGAGCAGCATGGCATATCGTGGCTATGCAGATGATAGTGTGCTGTGTGGGTGTAAACCTGCAGAAGAGTAGAAAGATTTCTCTCAGAGGACACAGACACAAAGGAAAAGAGGAGGAGGAGTGACACAGTCAGCAGCTCCTCTGCCAGTTACTCCCCAGTTAAAAACGATTTTAAAAACAGGCTTTCTCCTTCTCTTCTACAGAGCGTGTTTATGAGTATATTTCCCCAATATTTCAATTAACACATCAAAGCTTTCATTTTCCCTGGTGACGTTACATTTCATCTTCTACTGCTAATGTGGACAAAGTCATGGTCTCAGCTCCTTGACCAAATTCCTCACTGACCTTCTTCTCGATATTCTCTATGTAAGAGAAGATCAAGATTGTTCAAGCCGGCCAGCAGATACAATCTCTCTTGCATGTCCTGGTCGTTCCTTCATTGTGGGTGCAGCGAATAAAACAAGTATTGAACATAAAATTCATACTGGATGTTGGTAACATCCCAAGTAATCCACACATACAAAGAAATCAAAACAAAGCCTGTTTGGTCTCTAACAAACCTCTGAACAGTGTTGGGCAGCGCTAGCTAAAGAAGTTAGCTGCGCTAACCTTAAAGCACTAAATGTAGATATTAGCTTTGCTCAAACTTAAGCTCTATGTCAACACAGTATTTAATAAAGGCTAATGCTAAGTTAGCTAATGATAACTTTAGGAGCATTAGCAGCGTGACTACCGCTAAAGTCGCTAACATTAGCTGCTTTGGCAGTAGCTAACGTTAGCTATGCTTCCACCATATGTCAATGGCAAAACATGCATTAAAATGCTATATCATCCTCAACAGTCACATTTGTTATTACATGCCTATTTATACACTTTGTGAAGTGATTATTTGGAACAAGCTTATCACTCCGTTTTATTGTTGTTCAGTTTTGCTACCTTTGTTGCTTATTACTGTTTTTTTCTTGTCTATGTTGAGTGGTTTGTGGTGCATTGGTGAGAAAGCATGATGCCAGATCTGATCAAATTCTTTACGATATCTTGGAACAAGCACAATTTAAAATCTTAGCAACTCACAAAGCATCTTGAAAATAACCCTCCAGGAGCCTCCTTACTATCAGAACCAGAATCCAAAGTCTCCACGGTGTTTCTCTACCGTGCTCTGAAACGCCCCCAGGGGTCCTGTGAGTCCACACATGCATATGTCCAAGCTTTTTGCTTTGGCAGTAGGTTGCATACAGCATTAAGCATTTAGTTCAGATTCCCCTCATAGCTGTGTGGACCTTTGACGATACTGGAGCTCCTGTTTTACGCTAGCTCCTGGGCAGTGAGATAGTACCAAAAAGAAGCGACTGCACCTTCTTTAAGAAGCACAGATTCAAAGACAATAGACGAAATCATGTCAAATAAAAGCGTAAAGAAAAATTTTAAACACTCTTGTTCAAGATTTTCTTCTTTTCAGTATTGCAACACTGCAGCAAAAAGCTGTTTCTAAAGAAAATAGGTTCTTTTTGCCAGGCGGAAATAAAGCCTGCACACAAGAGCGAATATTTAAGTAGGTCTGTGTTTTGAGCCATATGCCTGTGAATGTGGCTCGTCTCAATAAAACATGGTGCTCTGTTGTTAATCTTTAATAGTTCTGTCCTTTAGAATTAACCCACATGAACACACATTTAGGGCACCATCCTCACTCTTGCTCACATTCAGCCAGAAAAACAAACAAAACTGGATTTCAGTGGACAAAAGTATTTCCTCACTTACAGATTTCTTCAATTTTTAAAATTTTTTAACGTTATCTGGCAGTGTGGCGCTCAGAATTGTTGTCAGAGATCCAAGGTGAGGCTCAACTGATTTACTTTCACAAGTGGAGCGTTGCGGCTTTCTTCATGACGTTCCACTTGACAAATATACGCAACTTAGCTTTATTTCAAATAAACAGGGACGTGGAGATGGCAAAAATGGGAAGAAAGGTGAGGAAAATGTTTAGGAGGAGAAAGAGTAGAGAAGGGAAATAAGAATAGGGAATACAAGACATTACCCTAGAAGTCTGCAGAAATAGAGAAAAGACACAAAGTATATAGTAATAACAACTGCAACATCACTGACAAGTACATGGTACAATCGAACACAAGATGTATTTAGCAGCAATCCAATATATGGTGTATCTGAACACACTTGAATCTAATCGCCTAATTTTGCTTTGACACTTTTAAATGTTTCAGGTCCAAAATAACCTCCATTTTAGTCAAAGCCAGCCTGGTGCAAAATGCTAATTTCAAGTGATGTTCTTGTTTGTAAAAGTAAAAAAAAAAAAAAAATCTATCAAAGCCAACCTAGTCTTATGTTGAATCAGTTATTAACTTTGATTAACCACATTTCTGTCTCCTTTTATTTGTTTCACTTGCCTGACCAGTAGAGTGAAGGAACCAGATAAACAGAACCATGTCTGGCAACGTGAAGCAAGTATCTTAAAAAAAAGAACACATCATGCCCAGACGTTGCTCCAAGAGTGCATCAGCGATCCATCCAGGAGGTCACAGAAGGCTTCAGGACGACAGCTAGAGCAGGGCGAGGCTCGCCATTTTAGCTAAGGTCAGAGTTCACGATCAGGATAGATAGAAATGGCAACAATAGAAGAGTTTGATAGAGAATAAAACTGCTGGCAAAAAATAAATAGGCGTGTCTCCTGTTATAGCTGACAGAAAGCTAATCCAGGATTTCATAAAAAGAATATAAATATAACTTTGACATGGGGGTGGTAGAGTGATGGACTCTGGATTTATCTGGATGTAATTGATTGGAACCACCTAGTCAAAGTCCCGATTGAGATGCAGTTTCATTACCTCAGTCAGGCCGTTTATGCAGGAAAGCCTTGAAGCGTAACTGATTTAAAACAATTTTGGAAAGAAGAATGATGTGGAAGACGCGTTTAAAGTTATTGTAAGAACTTCCTGGCAGCTGCTACTGCCAACCGGGCCGAACCAGGGAGGTTTGGGGGCATCTACAGACTGTAATTATTCGGGTTACATTTGTTTGGCGTTAACATTGGTTCGATGATGTGAAACATCTAAGCGTGACGCAAAAACAAAACCAAGAAAAAATCTGTCAGGGTGAAAATATATTCTTTTATTTTCATGAGAAACTATATCAATAGGGCAAGTTGAACTTTGAGGTGTAACAACAAAAACAATAACCTGGATTGGACATAAAATAACAGAAACGAAATTAGTAGCTGGAAGAAAAGGACCAACGTCGAGGGAGGCTGCAAATCTGGCAACGTGTGATGGATCAGAGGATGAATCCATGAAAAATTTATGGCTGGGAGGTTTGACTGGTGCTAACAGAAGGCGCAGTGTGTGCGCTAGGTATTGTGTGAGTGTGTGCATGAATATGTAATTTACTAAATGGCTTTCAACGAGAAAGAGGCCGAACAAAATCATGCAAACAGGAATAGGTTTCCTTGGATTAAACCAGATTAGCGTGGCAACGACTGTGGAGAGCTTTAAAAAGAGTCCGTCTGCATACAGTACACATATACAGATATATAGTGTGAGAAACCAGATCTGTTTCCTGTCCACTTCTCTGTTGCATAAGTTTCACTGAGTCCACCCACTCGCCTCTCTGATGGAATCTAACCCCCCTGGATGCAGACGCAATGTTCTCTCCTTTTCCACAGCTCCGAATGAACGGAGCTGACACAGACAAACACATCCACAGACAGGCTGGCTCTCATCACTGAGAAAAATTCATCTTCATTTTTCCAGGGTCCCTGGAACCATGTCGCACTCTCTGTGCGGCGGTGTGACTCTGCCCCCTGCTGACAGCTTTAGAAAGCTGCACCAATGCGGATTAGTAAAGTTTCCAGATATTCAAATAAATAGCCTTAACTTTAGAGTTAATGTTTGTTTTTAGCTCTTATTATTTTTATACTATTTTATAAGGAATTACTGTAATATACAGTATATATTTTTTATTTTCTTTATGTTTTGTCTGGGAGTGTTCCCAACATTACTATAAAATACAGTATATTATTTTTAAAATGTTTAACTGTTTTATCTATTATCAGACAACAGCCACCAACTTCAGTTCAATGTATTGGGATTTTATATGACAGACCAGCATGATACGTAATTTGTTATCCTGACAGCATATTGTGTCTGATCAGACCTGTCATGTGAATATTGTTCCAGCAAGTTGATGACAAAACGGATTGAAATATGAATGTTTATAATTTTTCCAAGATTTTGGTTTTAGTACTACTATAACATCTTTAGTAACTTTTACTAATGTAACATAAGGGTTTTCATTCCCATACATTGTTAAACAAGTCCAATAAGATTCACTTTGGATATTCACTGAGTTCATTTATCATTATATACCAGATTTGATCATTTCCTGGAGTTGACATTTTAACTTTCCTCAAACCACATCTGAACTCAACGATTAAAAAAATACATTTTAATGACACTATCTTATATTATTTCCTAATTTACTTAAAATAAAAAGTTGCCTCTATTGTATGAACATATTATTTATGTATTTTGGAAAATATATCCATTAACGTTGTTGCATTTTCTTCATTACTTCCTGTTCTATTAATAAATAACAGAGGACAACCAGACTCTCTTCTTCTTCCACTCATTCAGTTCATCATCTTCCAGTCTTTCTCTCTAAGCCTCATATTTCTCTCTCTTCTTCCTGCTCAAACACGCCTTCAATCTGGGTGGATCCAACGGCTGCTGAAGGTGAAAGCTGATTGGCTGCTGCCTCTCTGCTCTGACATGTGACTCACAGCTCAGAGCTCAACCCAGTTTCTGTTTTCAGGAAATGAAACTCACACAGTCACTGTGACTGAGAGCAGAAATGGAGGAGAATCAGCTGGACCCAGAAACTTTCTCCTGTTCCATCTGTCTGGATCTACTGAAGGATCCGGTGACCACTTCCTGTGGACACAGCTACTGTATGAAGTGTATTAAAACCCAGTGGGATGAAGAGGATCAGAAGGGAATCCACAGCTGCCCTCAGTGCAGGGAGACATTCACACCGAGGCCTGTGCTAAAGAAGAACACCATGCTAGCAGCTCTAGTGGAACAGCTGAAGAAGACTGGACTCCAAGCTGCTGCTGCTGCTGCTGCTGACCACTGCTATGCTGGACCTGAAGATGTGGCCTGTGATTTCTGCACTGGAAGAAAACTGAAAGCCATCAAGTCCTGTTTAGTCTGTCTGGTTTCCTACTGTAAGAATCACCTCCAACCTCACCTTGATGTTCCTGGAATGAAGAAACACAAGCTGGTGGAGCCGACCAAGAACCTGCAGGAGAACATCTGCTCTCGTCATGATGAGGTGATGAAGATGTTCTGTCGTACTGATCAGAAGTGCGTCTGTCTCATCTGTTTAATGGAGGAACATAAAGGTCATGACACAGTGTCAGCTGCAACAGAAAGGACTGAGAGGCAGAGAGAGCTGGAGGAGAGACAAGGAAACATCCAGCAGAGAATCCAGGACAGAGAGGAAGATGTGAAGCTGCTTCAACAGGAGGTGGAGGCCATCAGTCGCTCTGCTGATAAAACAGTGGAGGACAGTGAGAAGATCTTCACCCAGCTGATCCGTCTCCTCCAGAAAAGAAGCTCTGAGGTGAAGCAGCAGATCAGATCCCAGCAGGAAACTGAAGTGAGTCGAGTCAAAGATGTTCAGGAGAAGCTGGAGCAGGAGATCACTGAGCTGAAGAGGAAAGACGCTGAGCTGGAGCAGCTCTCACACACAGAGGATCACAACCAGTTTCTCCTCAACTACCCCTCACTGCCAGCACTCAGTGAGTCTACACACTCATCCAGCATCAACATCCGTCCTCTGAGACACTTTGAGGACGTGACAGCAGCTGTGTCAGAGCTCAGAGAGAAACTACAGGACATCCTGAGAAACTCATGGACAAACATCTCACTGATGGTCACTGAGGTGGATGTTCTGCTGTCAGAACCAGAACCAAAGACCAGAGCTGGGTTCTTGAAATATTCATGTGACATTACACTGGATCGAAACACAGCAAACATCCTGCTGAAATTATCAGAGGGGAACAGGAAGGTGAGATTGATGATAGACAGTCAGTCTTATTCTAATCATCCAGACAGATTCACTAATAGATACCAAGTTCTGAGTAGAGAGAGTCTGACTGGACGTTGTTACTGGGAGGTGGAGTGGAAAATGAATGTTTCTGTATCAGTCGCATACAAGAATATCAGCAGAGCAGGAAGTGGCAATGAATGTGGATTTGGATATAATGACAAATCTTGGGCTTTAGATTGTAAAGGTTCTAAATTTGGTCACAACAACATCTGGACCTCCATCTCAGATCCAGTTTCCTCCAGACTAGGAGTTTACCTGGATCACACAGCAGGACTTCTGTCCTTCTACAGCGTCTCTGAAACCATGACTCTCCTCCACAGAGTCCAGACCACATTCACTCAGCCGCTACTGGCTGGAGTTAGGGTGTGGAATTATTTTGGGTATGGATCCTCTGCAGAGTTCATTAAACCCAACTAGATTTCCTCTCTTCTCTCTGATTACTGATCAGGCTTCATGGTTCTGCTGTTCTGTTCTTCTTTATTTCTCTGCTTTAAATGTAGTTCTTCTCAGTCTCTTTGCTCCAGGAACCATTAATGATCTCTGCTGATGTTTTCTTTCATTCTTTTATGACACAGAACTGATCTGCAGAACAAATGTTGTTTAAATCAGTTGATTTTGATGTGAAATTAATTTTCTTCTGTTTTCTTTATTGTGATCCACAGAAAAAACTGAAACTAAATTTGCCTTTAAACTGATGCTGTTTTCTTCTCTATTCTTTAGATTTAGATCAGAGAAATAAATGTCTGTTGTTCTGTTTGGCATTATTTAATAAAACAACTGGATTACAGACAATTTTCTTATTTTTTTCTCTTCATTATTACAACAAATATTGAGTTTTTTGGTCTAAAGTGTAGAAACGTTTCCTTCAGATGCTACAGAAGATCAGATTCAACCTGATGTTTACAGGAGCAACAATCTGACCTGAGTTAAAGTGGATTACATTTAGCGTTAAGATCAGGTTCTGGTCCTGGTTCTGCTCCGGGAACCAGAATCAGTTGTCATGACAACAAACACAAAGTATGTTAAAAAAAAACAACACTTTTTCACACAAACTTACATCAACACCTTTTTTCTAACTGGAAATCATTAAGTTGAACAGAAAACAGACACATTCACCTGCACACATTGCTCACTGTGAAACCTGGTGGTGGCAGCAGCATGCTGTGGGGATGCTTTGCTTCACCAACTATTGGCTCTTAGTCTTCAGAAGCCTTGATGCTTTGATGGAGTTTCAGCTTCCAGCAGGACAGAGATCCAAACATCCATCCAGAGCTCCAATGAAACGGTTTAAGAGCAGCAAGAAAGAAGTCAGAGCTGCTGGACGGTTCCTTCAGTCTTTATCTGGACTAAAACTGCTCTAGTTCATGATCGCTACGCTAACTAGAGGAGCAAAGCAGCTTGATGAATCTTTTTTTTCCAATTCAAATTTTTAATTTATTTAGAAACAACATGAAGAAAGTGTGTTTCATCTGCTCACAAAGAGTGATACAATCTTTTACTGTCGTCTTTCCATTTTGTTATTGTGATGGAAAAATTACATTAAGGTCACATCTGCTAGTCATGTTATATGAATCATTGTGAACTCTCACCAAAAGAACTATTTGGGTTACATGTAGAAGGTTGGAAGTTGTTTTCTACAGCTGCATCAGAACCAGACTGTCTCACCCCTTGTTAATTCTTTATCTTTGGTATAAAACTCATGTGTTTCTCTGCCTGACAGCTTTTCATCCAGACCTGCTTCATTACTGATTGTCCTACAAGCTCTCTGTATTGTGCACAATATATGAATAAACCTGATTGAGTGATTTCACCTGAACAGTGCTTGGAAATAGTATTTTTTCCAGATTGTCATATTTTTCAGTTAGTTATAATAATCCAGACAGATTACCAATGTGAATCTGATGGTTTCCTTCCTTCTCCCATTTCTCCTTCACATATAATCTACCGTCTCCCTCCAGATTTTGTGACTCGTCGCACATTTTGGATGTTAATTTGTTAACGGAGGTCGATTGATGCGACTTTTGAACAAATATTCAAAATCAGCTCCATGGCTTTGACTGGCAGTCAGTCAGAAAGATGAGCACAGCAAATAAGATTTCAATAAGTTACTTTAACTTCTATTTCATAACAATGATAAAAATAAAGAAAGAAATGAAGATGTTTTGATTGAACAAAAACATGTTGTGTTCAACATAAACACACGTTACTCAACAGCAGTGGATGTGGATTCAGAGCAAATCGGTCAACATCACCAGCCGTAGCTGAGCTCATAGGAGAAATGACCAAGGAAACAGAGAGTGAGAAATGACCTAGAGAGGAATTCATAGATCCAAAGAAACATTTGATACAATAAGTCATGATGTCCATCCATCCATTTTATTTACAACCTTTTTCCCACTGGGGTCAGGAGGGGTAACTGTGCCGATCTTCAGGGGTCAAAGGGCGAGAGGCGGGGTCACCCTGGACAGGTCGCCAGTAAATCATTTTATCATAATTAAAAATTTGATCATTATGGAATTCAGTGGATAGTTTTAAACAGGATGAGAATCTATTTAAAGAGCAAACAACGATTTGTGAAGATGGGAGAAACTGAATCTGACTGTCTGGAGATTTGGGGTTCCTCAAGGGTCAGTGCTGGGGTCAGTATTCTGTCACTGGTATATAAACCACATTAGCAAAGTGTCTAATGTAGTAAAATGTGTCTTATTTGCTGACGACGCAAACTTTCTGGTTTCTGTTGAACGACAACTTCTACCTGTAATCACCTCAGAAATCAGTAAATTTAACCGTTAAAATTGAATTAGACCTAAATTTGAACAAGACTAAAAACATGATTTGTTGGAAACTGATACAAAAAAAAAAACAACCTCAAATTCAAGTCCAACTCTTGAAAGACTATAGGACAATAAATTCCTCTCTGTAATAATTGATGACAAAATGAGTTGGAAACCTCACATTAAACATTGACAGAATAAACTATGTAGAAATAAATCAGTCCTGGCTGAAGCTGAACATATTCTGAATAATAAATCACTTCATATTCTTTATAACTGGCTGTTTTTGTCATATTTCACATATTATTCAGAAGCGTGAACTTAATTACTAAAACTCTTTACAGCCACTGAGTTATTAGAATCATCCATGATGTCAGTTTTGATGAGAAAACAAACACATTATTCTTAAAATCTAAAGTTCTTCAATGTGAAGTTTGGTGGAATTTCAAATGGTTTAAATGATGTTTAAGGCATCAAATAAACTGTAACCTGAGCTCATGCAGAATGTTTCCTGAAAAAGAAGGAGGACGAAACATCAGGGGTTATTTAAGCTTAAAGATTGATAAGATACACACAACAAGAAGAACTTTTGTCATTTAGTCCATCCATCCATCCATCTTCTTCCGCTTATCCGGGGTCGGGTCGCGGGGGTAGCAGCTTCAGAAGGGAGGCCCAGACTTCCCTCTCCCCGGCCACTTCTTCCAGTTCTTCTGGGGGAATCCCGAGGTGTTCCCAGGTCAGCTGAGAGACATAGTCCCTCCAGCGTGTCCTGGGTCTTCCCCGGGGCCTCCTCCTGGTGGGACGTGTCCAAAACACCTCACCAGGGAGGCGTCCAGGAGGCATCCTGACCAGATGCACGAGCCACCTCAACTGGCTCCTCTTGATGTGAAGGAGCAGCGGCTCTACTCTGAGTCCCTCCCGGATGACTGAGCCTCTCACCCTATCTCTAACCTCAAATTCAAGCTCCACCACCCTACGGAGAAAACCCATTTCGGCCGCTTGTATCCGCGATCTCGTTCTTTCGGTCATGACCCAAAGCTCATGACCATAGATGAGGGTGGGAACGTAGATCGACCGATAAATCGAGAGCTATGCTTTTTGGCTCAGCTCTCTCTTCACCACGACGGACCGGTACAGTGCCCGCTTGACGGCAGACGCTGCGCCAATCCGCCTGTCGACCTCCCGCTCCCTTCTTCCCCCATTCGTGAACAAGATCCCGAGATACTTGAACTCCTCCACCTGGGGCAGGACACCCCCCTTGACCCAGAGAAGGCACTCTACCCTTTTCCGGCTCAAGACCATGGCCTCGGATTTGGAGGCACTGATCCTCATCCCGGCCGCTTCACACTCGGCTGCGAACCGCTCCAGCGAGAGCTGCAGATCACGACCTGATGAAGCCAGTAGGACCACATCGTCCGCAAAAAGCAGAGATGAGATCCTGAGGCCACCAAATCGGATCCCCTCAACACCTTGGCTGCGCCTAGAAATTCTGTCCATGAAAGTGATGAACAGAATCGGTGACAAAGGGCAGCCCTGGCGGAGTCCAACTCTCACCGGAAACGAGCCCGACTTGCTGCGGGCAATGCGGACCAGACTCTGACACTGGTCATACAGTGACCTGACAGCCCGTATCAAAGGGCCCGGTACCCCATACTCCCGGAGAACCCCCCACAGGGCTCCCCGAGGGACACGTTCGAACGCCTTCTCCAAGTTCACAAAACACATGTAGACTTGTTGGGCGAACTCCCATGCACCCTCCAGGACCCTGCTGAGGGTGTAGAGCTGGTCCAGTGTTCCACGACCAGGACGAAAACCACACTGCTCTTCCTGAATCCGAGGTTCGACTATCCGACGGACCCTCCTCTCCAGGACCCCTGAATAGACCTTGCCAGGGAGGCTTAAGAGTGTGACCCCTCTATAATTGGAGCACACCCGCCGGTCCCCCTTTTTGAACAGGGGGACCACCACCCCAGTCTGCCAATCCAGGGGAACTGCCCCCGATGTCCATGCGATATTGCAGAGTCGCGTCAGCCAACACAACCCTACAACATTCAGAGCCTTAAGGAACTCTGGGCGGATCTCATCCACCCCCGGGGCCTTGCCACTGAGGAGCTTTTTAACCACCTCGGCGACCTCGTCCCCAGAGATTGGAGAGCCCAACCCAGAGTCCCCAGGCTCAGCTTCCCCAATGGAAGGCATGTTGGTGGGATTGAGGAGGTCTTCAAAGTACTCTGCCCAACGGCCCACAACGTCCCGAGTAGAGGTCAGCAGCACACCATCCCCACTATAAACAGTGTTGGTGCTGCACTGCTTCCCCCCCCCAAGACGTCGGATGGTGGACCAGAATCGCCTCGAAGCCATACAGAAGTCTTTCTCCATGGCCTCTCCAAACTCCTCCCACGCCCAAGTTTTTGCCTCAGCAACCACCCGAGCCGCATGCCGCTTCGCCCGCCGGTACCCATCAGCTGATTCTGGAGTCCCACAGGCCAGAAAGGCCCAATAGGACTCCTTCTTCAGCCTGACGGCATCCCTCACCGAAGGTGTCCACCAACGGGTTTGAGGGTTGCCGCCGCGACAGGCACCGACAACCTTGCGGAGACAGCTCCGATCGGCCGCCTCGACAATGGAGGCACGGAACATGGTCCACTCAGACTCCATGTCCCCCACCTCCCCCGGGACGTGTTCGAAGTTTTGCCGGAGATGGGAGTTAAAGCTGCATCTCACAGGGGATTCCGCCAGATGTTCCCAGCAGACCCTCACAACACGTTTGGGCCTGCCAGGTCTGACCGGCTCCCTCCCCCACCACCGGAGCCAACTCACCACCAGGTAGTGGTCAGTGGACAGCTCCGCACCTCTTTTCACCCGGGTGTCCAAGACATACGGCCGCAGATCCGATGAAACAATGACAAAGTCGATCATCGAACTGCGGCCTAGGGTGTCCTGGTGCCAAGTGCACATATGGACACCCTTATGCTTGAACATGGTGTTCGTTATGGACAATCCATGACAAGCACAGAAGTCCAACAACAGAACACCGCTCGAGTTCAGATCGGGCAGGCCGTTTCTCCGAACCACGCCCCTCCAGGTCTCACTGTCATTGCCCACGTGAGCGTTGAAGTCTCCCAGCAGAACAAGGGAGTCCCCAGGAGGAGCACTCTCCAGTACCCCCTCTAAGGACTCCAAAAAGGGTGGGTAATCTGAACTGTCGTTCGGCCCGTAAGCACAAACGACAGTCAGGACCCGTCCCCCCACCCGTAGGCGGAGGGAGGCTACCCTCTCGTTCACCGGGGTAAACCCCAACGTACAGGTGCCGAGATGGGGAGCAACAAGTATGCCCACTCCTGCCCGACGCCTCTCACCTTGGGCAACTCCAGAGTGGAAGTATGTCCAGCCCCTCTCAAGGAGACTGGTTCCAGAACCGGAGCCATGCGTCGAGGTGAGACCGACTATTTCTAGCCGGAACCTCTCGACTTCACACACTAGCTCCGGCTCCTTCCCCACCAGAGAGGTGACATTCCACGTCCCAAGAGCCAGCTGCTGCAACCGAGGATCGGACCGCCAGGGTCCCCTCCCTTGGCCGCCACCCATCACACAATGCACCCGACCCCATTGGCCCCTCCCATGGGTGGTGGGCACATGGGAGGGGGGGCCCATGTTTCCTCTTCGGGCTGAGCCAGGCCGGGCCCCATGGGTAAAAGCCCGGCCACCAGGCGCTCACCATCGTGGCCCCCCTCCAGGCCTGGCTCCAGAGTGGGGACCCGGTGACCCGCGTCCGGGCGAGGGAACACCAAGTCCAAGGTTTTCATTCATCATTGGGGTCTTTGGGCTGCGCCTTGTCTGGTCCCTCACCTATGACCTGTCTGCCTTGGGTGACCCTACCAGTGGCATGAAGCCCCAGACAGCATAGCTCCTAGGATCATTCGGGCACTCAAACCCCTCCACCACGATAAGGTGGCAACCCAAGGAGTCCTTTTTGTCATTTAGTTAACAGTGTAAAATGATGGAACAAGTTAAATGAGGAGTTCAAACAAAGTGGAAATTGAATACAATTTAAAATGAAACATAAGGAGGTCATTTTCACAAAATACAGAAATATTAGGGAGAGATATTTAGTACAAATGTGTAAACTGAGGTGAGAGCGTGTGAGTGTGTGTGTTTATATTGAGGCATGTGTGTGTTTTGGTGAGTTCATGGCAAAGAAACAGAAATTAAATTAAAATGAATTAACCTTGATTTTGATGAGTGTTCAGGTTCTTTAGGTTTATGTGTTAATATAGATTTATATGTGATTTAATGTGTATAAAAATATCTATGAGTCAGAATGCTTGTAATGAATAAGATTATTCAAGGCTGGACATAAATCTATATAGTCAATAATGTTTGTATTTATGCATAGATGAATATAGGGACTCAGAATAATGTTCACATTTGCTCTATTTACTACTTTATTTAAATTCAGATATATCAACTATATTAAATTCTTACTATTAATTTGAGTAACTTTTAAATATGTTAAGATTTTCCTTTTTGTGATCTAATAATGAGGGTCCATCTGAAAACATACTATGAGTTTATGGGGTTTGAGTTTATAAGTTGTTTAATTCTTCCTACTCATTTTCAAACATGTTAAGATCACAAAAAATATGTATATCTTGTATTCCATGTTTGTGTTTGCTATTTTATACTGCTATCAAGATCAAAATAAATACATAAATAAAGCTTCATTAGAATAATTTATTTATTTCTTTTTGTTCTCATCTTACCTCCATCATCCTGAGGCCTTCTAGCTCCTCCTGGATGATATTTATTTGGAATAGTTTTCTAAATAAATAGTCATAACTCTTGAGTTAATGTTTGTTCTGAACTCTGATTATTTTGTCTTTTGCAAACAATTTATTGTAAATACTGTATATTATTTCTGAAAGGTTTAACTATTTCATCTACTGTCAGATAACAGTCACAACTTCAGTGCAATTTAATTTTTCTATTAATAAATAACAGAGGACAACCAGACTCTCTTCTTCTTCCACTCATTCAGTTCATCATCTTCCAGTCTTTCTCTCTAAGCCTCATATTTCTCTCTCTTCTTCCTGCTCAAACACGCCTTCAATCTGGGTGGATCCAACGGCTGCAGAAGGTGAAAGCTGATTGGCTGCTGCCTCTCTGCTCTGACATGTGACTCACAGCTCAGAGCTCAACCCAGTTTCTGTTTTCAGGAAATGAAACTCACACAGTCACTGTGACCGAGAGCAGAAATGGAGCAGAATCAGCTGGACCCAGAAACTTTCTCCTGTTCCATCTGTCTGGATCTACTGAAGGATCCGGTGACGATTCCCTGTGGACACAGCTACTGTATGAAGTGTATTAAAACCCAGTGGGATGAAGAGGATCAGAAGGGAATCCACAGCTGCCCTCAGTGCAGGGAGACATTCACACCGAGGCCTGTGCTAAAGAAGAACACCATGCTAGCAGCTCTAGTGGAGCAGCTGAAGAAGACTGGACTCCAAGCTGCTGCTGCTGCTGACCACTGCTATGCTGGACCTGAAGATGTGGCCTGTGATTTCTGCACTGGAAGAAAACTGAAAGCCATCAAGTCCTGTTTAGTCTGTCTGGTTTCCTACTGTAAGAATCACCTCCAACCTCACCTTGATGTTCCTGGAATGAAGAAACACAAGCTGGTGGAGCCGACCAAGAACCTGCAGGAGAACATCTGCTCTCGTCATGATGAGGTGATGAAGATGTTCTGTCGTACTGATCAGAAGTCTATCTGTTATCTCTGCTCTGTTGATGAACATAAAGGTCATGACACAGTGTCAGCTGCAGCAGAAAGGACTGAGAGGCAGAGAGAGCTGGAGGAGAGACGAGGAAATATCCAGCAGAGAATCCAGGACAGAGAGGAAGATGTGAAGCTGCTTCAACAGGAGGTGGAGGCCATCAGTCGCTCTGCTGATAAAACAGTGGAGGACAGTGAGAAGATCTTCACCCAGCTGATCCGTCTCCTCCAGAAAAGAAGCTCTGAGGTGAAGCAGCAGATCAGATCCCAGCAGGAAACTGAAGTGAGTCGAGTCAAAGATGTTCAGGAGAAGCTGGAGCAGGAGATCAGTGAGCTGAAGAGGAAAGATACTGAGCTGGAGCAGCTCTCACACACAGAGGATCACAACCAGTTTCTCCTCAACTACCCCTCACTGCCAGCACTCAGTGAGTCTACACACTCATCCAGCATCAACATCCGTCCTCTGAGACACTTTGAGGACGTGACAGCAGCTGTGTCACAGCTCAGAGAGAAACTACAGGACGTCCTGAGAGACTCATGGACAAACATCTCACTGATGGTCACTGAGGTGGATGTTCTGCTGTCAGAACCACAACCAAAGACCAGAGCTGAGTTCTTGAAATATTCATGTGAAATTACACTTAATCCAAACACAACAAACACACAGCTGAAATTATCAGAGGGAAACAGGAAGGTGACATGGATGAATGAACCTCAGTCTTATTCTAATCATCCAGACAGATTCAGTGATAGATCCCAAGTTCTGAGTAGAGAGAGTCTGACTGGACGTTGTTACTGGGAGGTGGAGTGGAAAGGGATTGTTTCTGTATCAGTCGCATACAAGAATATCAGCAGAGTTGGCAATAAATGTGGATTTGGATGTAATGACAAATCTTGGGCTTTAGATTGTAAAGGTTCTAGTTTTGTTCACAACAACATCTGGACCTCCATCTCAGGTCCAGTTTCCTCCAGACTAGGAGTTTACCTGGATCACACAGCAGGTCTTCTGTCCTTCTACAGCGTCTCTGAAACCATGACTCTCCTCCACAGAGTCCAGACCACATTCACTCAGCCGCTACTGGCTGGAGTTTGGATTGGGAATAGTTTGTGGCCTGTATCCTTTGCAAAGTTCATTAAACCCAACTAGATTTCCTCTCTTCTCTCTGATCACTGATCAGGCTTCATGGTTCTGCTGTTCTGTTCTTCTTTATTTCTCTGCTTTAAATGTAGTTCTTCTCAGTCTCTTTGCTCCAGGAACCATTAATGATTTCTGCTGATGTTTTCTTTCATTCTTTTATGACACAGAACTGATCTGCAGAACAAATGTTGTTTAAATCTGTTGATTTTGATGTGAAATTAATTTTCTTCTGTTTTCTTTATTGTGATCCAAAGAAAAACTGAAACTAAATTTGCCTTTAAACTGATGCTGTTTTCTTCTCTATTCTTTAGATTTAGATCAGAGAAATAAATGTCTGTTGTTCTGTTTGGCATTATTTAATAAAACAACTGGATTACAGACAATTTTCTTATTTTTTTCTCTTCATTATTACAACAAATATTGAGTTTTTTGGTCTAAAGTGTAGAAACGTTTCCTTCAGATGCTACAGAAGATCAGATTCAACCTGATGTTTACAGGAGCAACAATCTGACCTGAGTTAAAGTGGATTACATTTAGCTTTAAGATCAGGTTCTGGTCCTGGTTCTGCTCCGGGAACCAGAATCAGTTGTCATGACAACAAACACTTAAAAAACTTGTATTTACAAAGACATATCAAATCAATGTCGTTTCTTAATAGTAAGTTGAACAGAAAACAGACACATTCACCTGCACACATTACTCACTGTGAAACCTGGTGGTGGCAGCAGCATGCTGTGGGGATGCTTTTCTTCACCAACTATTGGCTCTTAGTCTTCAGAAGCCTTGATGCTTTGATGGAGTTTCAGCTTCCAGCAGGACAGAGATCCAAACATCCATCCAGAGCTCCAATGAAACGGTTTAAGAGCAGCAAGAAAGAAGTCAGAGCTGCTGGACGGTTCCTTCAGTCTTTATCTGGACTAAAACTGCTCTAGTTCATGATCGCTACGCTAACTAGAGGAGCAAAGCAGCTTGGTGAATTCAAGATGAGCACAGCAAGCAAAGCGTTATTGTAACTTATATTTTATGATAATGATTGAAAAAAGATTAGATGTTCTGATTATTAAAAATATGATTACACATTTACTGTGAATTTCTATTAGATTATTGTTGTTACTATTATTGTGGGGGTTTTTCTCCTCACAATCTTCCCTTCAGTTTCCTGAGACCCTCTATCGCCCTCTGGTGGCAGCTCCGTCACAATGTTCCTAAGCTCCAAAGAAACAAATAAATTGCTGACTTGGTCAAACATCCAGCAGACATGCTGCCTTTCATCCCTGAGAAAAAAAACATTAATTTCATGTTCCACTCTCCCTGACATCCTGTTACAGAGGCTTAAAAAAATATTCTTTTTCCATATTTTGTCTCACTAAAGAGTCACCATGAGCCTCTTGGCTGCATCTTTGATCAGAGCTCTCCTTGTTCAGCCTGGAAGGTTAGTTGGACTTTGACTAGGACTTGTCTTGGTAGACTTAACGTTGTTCCATACTCTTTCCATTTCCAGATGATGGATTGAAAAGTTCAAATCTTGGGAAACATTTCTCTGCTTTAAACTTCTCCAGGTTTTTCTCTCTGATCCGTCTGCTGTGTTCCTTGGACTTCATGATGCTGTTTGATCCCCGATAATCTCTGTGGCGTCGCAGAGCAGCTGGATTTATTCTGAGATTAGATGACACACAGATGAAATTCTGTTCAGTCAGCAGCATCCATCAGGCAACTTCTGAGGGCAATTGATTGGAGAAAAGGGGGTTGAAAACTTTTGTACATTAATCATGAACAGCTTTCTTTCTACTTCACAATTTTATGCCACTCTCTGTTTGTCTTTCATGTTAAAATCCAAATAAAAAATTTTATATTTGTGGGTGTAAACTGACAAATTATGGAAAAGTTCAAAGAGTGTGAAGTCTCTGGGAGCCACTGTGTTTCTGGAAAATGTTTATGCTAACATTGTTGCTTTTTCTTCATTACTTCATCTTGTTGTTCTATAAATAATGAACAGAGGACAACCAGACTCTCTTCTTCATTCATTCATTCATTCATTCATTCATTCATTCATTCATTCATTCATTCATCATCCAGACTTTCACATTAGTGCAGTGATAACTGATAGTTGTCCTGTGGAACTTTGAACTGAGATTAGATTACACACAGGTGGACTTTGTTCAGTCAGTTGCAATCATCAGGCAACTTCTCAGGGCAACTGGTTGCTCTCAGAGACAAGAAGGTTGAATACTGTTGTACATAAATCAAAGGTATTTCATAACTTTTGTTTTGATCTTTCACATTAAATTCCAATGAAATATATTTATGTTTATGGGTGTAATGTTACAAATCATGGAAAAGTTCAAAGGGTGTGATCAGGAACAAATCCACAGCTGCCCTCAGTGCAGGGAGACATTCACACCGAGGCCTGTGCTAAAGAAGAACACCATGCTAGCAGCTCTACTGGAGCAGCTGAAGAAGACTGGACTCCAAGCTGCTGCTGCTGCTGACCACTGCTATGCTGGACCTGAAGATGTAACCTGTGATTTCTGCACAGGAAGAAAACTGAAAGCCATCAAGTCCTGTTTATTCTGTCTGGTTTCCTACTGTAAGAAACACCTTCAACCTCACCTTGATGTCCCTGGAATGAAGAAACACAAGCTGCTTGTGTTTCTTCTTTAATCTGATATCTAAGTGATGCCGTTTTCTTCTAAATTCCTTAGATTTAGAGCAGAAAAATTAATGTCTGTTGTTCTGTCTCTTTGGCTTTCTTCAATAAAACAGCTTGATTGCTGAGAAATCTGGTATTATTGCAAGAAAGTGTGAGCTTTGTCCTCTAAAGAGCAGAAACATTTCCTTCAGATGGAAATTCTGCGGGAAATTGAAAAGGAAGATTCAGATTATGTTTAGCCGATTAAAGATTCAACTTTATTAAAAGCTCCTCCTGTCTGAAAGGTAACTAAAGTTTCTTGAGCTTTTGGATTTTCTAAATATGCGTCATCTCTTTAAGAAAACTTTGAGAAATTTATGAGGGCTTCAAACAGAGTAATGAGTGGATACTGGGCACTGAAGTCTGAAAAGAAGTCTGTATTTATTTCGACCATGCATAAAAAAATGTCAGAAAAAGACATTTAGAAGAACAGGAATAATACTCAAATATGAAAATGAAAACTTTCATATTCAGGTCGAAATATCTTGCCCAGTGCAGTCATGCATTTCAGTCCAAATATGGGATCCAAATATCTCCATAAACACTTTCACATCCAATTTTTCCTTGACTGACCTTTTGGATGTTTTTGTTTTTTATGTGCACAAAGAAAGACTGAAACAGTTTTATTGACCATTGGATTCCTGGTCACCTCTCTGACCAAAGACCTTCTTTAATCACCATCAGTGGATAGTTCTGGTGGTTCCCAACTTCCTTCATTTCCAAATAATGGAGACCAGAGAGCTATTCAGGAGGGTGAATCGTTTTTGGTATCCCTCCCCAGAGCTATGCTTTCACACAATATGTTCCTATCAAGATACAGAAAGCTGTCTAAAATTAATAAATTCAAATTACATTGTATATATAAAAATATGATCAACAAAATCTTTGAAAACAACAGCCAGACAAGATAAACCACATTAAACCTTAAAATTAAAATGACATATAGGACAATAAATAAACAAATAAATAGATAAAAATGAATGAATAAATAAATAAATAAAGTTAAGTTTTGTTCTACACGTGTTGTGTCTTCTTCACCTTCCATATAGCGTTGCCTCCACAGTCCCGGTTCGTAATCGCGTCGCTCTGCAACGAGATCTCGTGGCTACCAGCTCTGCCTCCCTCACTGCTCCACCAACTTGTCACCAAAGATGGCGATTTGCTGAGTGCTCATGGATACACACATTTGTCGGTTAGCTCCTATCGCACCCGAAACGCCAACTTTAAAAACTAACTAACTGCTTAGCGAAGCAACTGTTTCTCCATCGGAAGGAAATCTGACAGGACGTCAGCCGTCGCCGCCATGCAGATCACGCTGAAAACACTGCAGCAGCAGACTATTCAGATTGAGATAGACCCCGAACAAACGGTGAGTGGCTATTTGCTAACTAGCGCAACTAACACTGCTAGCTGTGTTGCCTGTGTTTTAGTTTGCGGTGGACCGTGCAGCTTTGAGTGGTTTGTATATTCGCGTAATTTCGGCAAAAGTGGGGCGTATTTACCGCACAGTGGCAGCCCTCCTTAAATTCCGAAACAACGCGACACCTCAAATCCATTACGGGCTAACTTTAGCAGGCTAATGTTGCTACCGTTAGCTTGACAGCATACCAACAAAGTCCCTCCGACGCAGCCATTAATAACTTATTTGACATTCTAAGTTTGTCGCCTGGCTATGAGGTGGTCGTTGCTCATTTTATGCCACGACTTGACGTAGTTTTTTACCCTGAAAGCCCAATACTTACAACATGAACAAGGGGGACGCTAATGCTAATGCTTATGACTCTGCCAATTATGATTAGCTGTACAGCTAGCACAGTGGGGAGCTGGCTCAGTTTAACATGCTCTCGAATGTGGGGTGTATCGTGTGAGTCAAATGCTAAACGACCAGTCGGCTTCTTTACTGTGGTATTACTGAGAGTTATTCCTGTATTTGAACTTTATAGAATGAGACGCACAGAAATGCAAAGCTAGGACTCAAAACTAAAGTTTTTATTGGGGGGTTAGAGAGTCAGTCACTGCTCAGTCATTTCAGAAATGTAGTTGGGCTGTTTTGAATGAGGCTTTAGCTGCTTTTCAGTTCTCTTGTTTGAAGTATTTCGGCACTAAACAGAGTGCCTTGTAATCAAAAGCGTTTCTACTTTTTCCACGTTATAATCCAGTGAGTGTAATTTAATTCAATTTTATGTGAGAGACCAACGCAAATTAGTGCATAACTCTACAGTGGGAGGAAAAGTTTTTTTAGTTTTCAATTTCTTCATAAGCAAATGAGTGAAACGTTTTTATATTTGTATTTATTCTGATACATCTATGTCAGACTTTGTGTTCAGAATGATTTATTTTAATCTCAGCATAAAACCAGCCGTTCTGTGAAGCCTTGCAAGTTTATTAGAGGACAAACGTCATCGTGCAAAACATGGAGTACGTTAGCACACATAGAGCATGAAACAATATGTTAAGTTTTAAACAACTCATAAATTGCGGTTCAATCCATCATCCAAAAATAGAAATAGTCTGACACAACTGCAAATCTGCCAAGCTGTGACTGCAAACCTCAACTAACACACTAGTTTGAGGAAGGCGTTTATCCAAGAGGCTCATGGTAACTCTGGAGGAGCAGCAGAAATCCAAAGCTCAGTTTTATTGACCAGGTTAAAAGTCTTTTTGGATGAAAAACATTGCATGACTCAAACTAACAATGCCGGGTTGGGACGGGGTGCAGAGGTAGAGCGGGCGCCACATGTGGGCTAACTAGGCGTCGACTCGGCCAGTTCAGCCAGTTATTTCCTGGCTGAATACTAAAAAATAAAGGCCACTAGAACCACAGAAAAACATTTTTACAAAACCTAACAGCTTACCAATTTAATGCCAATCCTCATGAGCTTTTGTTCTGCAACTTTTACATAAGTTACTGAATGACTTACAACTGATTGGTTGAAGCAAAGACACGTGTGGAAGTTGTAGAACACAATATTGGTGCATGGTGGTGACGGGATCATGGTCAGGGACGACGGCTGGAGCCAGGTACATGACGGTCTGTCAGAGGCTGGAAAGGACTTGAGATGAGGGCGGAGGTTGACTTTCCTGCACGACGGCATATTTATGTTAGAACGGCCCAGTCAAAGTCCAGACCTAAATTACAATTAGGAAGGTATTGATTGAATGGGCGTCATACAAATGCGTAAAAAAAAAAAAAAAATTCTGCAGTTGAGCAAAGCATGTATCTGTTTTCTTCTACTCGCACATAACCAGAGTGAAACTCCATGAAAGTGTTTGAAACGTGACAGAATGAACTACAGGTCAGATGTTCTCAGTGGACAGAAGATTTTGAGTCTGTGGTCATGCATCTCGTCCACTCTCTTTCGTCAGGTGAAGGCCTTGAAGGAGAAGATCGAGGCTGAACGGGGAAAGGACAACTTCCCCGTTTCTGGGCAGAAGCTGATTTATGCCGGGAAAATCTTGCAAGATGACACGCCTATTAAAGACTACAAGATCGACGAGAAGAATTTTGTCGTAGTGATGGTGTCCAAGGTGAGGTTAGGGATTAATTCAAGGCCGTTGTTCATTTCACGCTTCTTACGATGTTTAGAAAGGAACATGGATTTTCTGGACTAAACGGCTGTTTTAGCACAGCGTTCCTGTATAATCTGAAATTATGAAATATAGCTCTATTTATTCTCTGGATTTTGATGATAATGGGTAAATGAGAATTGGCTTTTGGAAATTTTGTGGATTTTTCAAAGTTTATTTATTTCTTTATTTTTTTTGTATTGCAGTCGTTTTTCACAGTGAGATTTATGTTCAAATTGACTTTCTTACTTCTGTGTGATGTTGCATCACACCTTGATTTGAATATTTTAGTCAATATTCTGTTTGTTTTTTTCAAGTACTGACTGAAAGTGTGCTTATAGAAAAATCAGATTGTGAAATGAATCTGTGGTTCTTAAACTGGGTCTGGAAGATTTTGAACTTTGGGGGAAAAAAATCTATTTTTTGATGCAGTCATCAATATTCAACACATTGCTTTTAAAGAATCAGCATTTTGTCTTTTAAAATCCTCCATTCCTTCAGTTATTAGGCAAGTCTGTTTTTTTTATTTTATTAATCAGCAGCCAGTGCTCTTGGTTAATCCAAAATGTTGTCACCAGACAGCAGAACGGTCTCAGCCGTCCCCACAGTGCCCATGTCTCTGAATATGCTGTTCTTCTTCCAGGTAGAAGTTTATGGAAAATGACTGAACTCAAACGTAATGACTTCCTGGTAGCTTCACGTTGATTCTGCTCAAATCCATGACAATTAATTTGCGGGTTTTCTTTCCTGCGTCTGTTTGCAACAGAACGTTTGACGGTTCTGTGATCACACTGCTGCATCCCTCTGAGAGACTTTTTTTTAAATTTTTATTTTATTTTGCATTTTTAGACTCAGCTTAATCTCTATTGGCCCATTTTGGCAAAAAAAGAACCTTAATAATTATACACACATTGATATATGATGTTGACTTATTTAGACCAAACCCTCCCTTATTACACAGATACTTATTACCTTCTATGCTTAAGCTGACCCATTATACTTCCTTTAACCGGTTAGTATAGACATATGGGCTGTGCAAAACAACTTCATGACATTTTTTTGCACAATAATAATAATAATTTACTCTTAGTTCTGCCTATTCTGAGCTCCTTTCAGAATGAGATGTTTTAGAGTGTCTTGTCACGTTAAAGCCAAAAAAGCTGCTGCTGGCCACGCCCCCCCCCTGTTCCCTAACCCAGTATTTACACTCACTCGTAAAAATGACTGCAAACAAATTATACAAGCGGACATCTTTCAAAAGCAGAAGTGGAGCCTCCTGCACAACCAGCAGCAATTGGTTTCTGGATGGCAAGTCGGCAAATAACACTTGTCTTTTCCAGCAGCCATTGTAGAGCAGTAAAACCAGCTGTAGCTCCACTTGGGTTGCTAGGTGACTCAACAATCAGGAGTTGTTTTTAAATGGCTCATTTTCCACACACCATGTAGACTTACTGCCAAAAAACAGCTGGGTGTTTGTTTTTAGAAGCAACAGAAACATCAAGTGGAAATAAAAAAAGCAAATAAAATGAGCAAAATGTAAATCTTGCATAATTGGTTAATAGGTCACCTTAAATCAATGACGTTTATCCCTGTTGGAGTTAGAAAATGTGCCTGAAGATGATGACATGGTGAAATCCTCACCTGGCTGATAATTGTGCACACAGTGTACAGGCTGTAGAAATGTGTTTGTTTGTTTAGGGAACCAACAGATAAAACTACAATTCAAACACATTAAAGGTAGAATGTGCAAACAAACATGGAAAATTGTGGAAAACGTTTTGATTCTGCGCTGGAAATTCTGTAAGAACCCTGTTCCCAGAACTCTTATCGTTCTCGTGAGTTGAAATGTTTTCTTTTTGTTTCGATTTAGTTTTCTAATATTTTTCTCTTTTGACTGTTTTTGACTTCATGAAAGACTAAACCTGCGGCTCCAGCCTCACCGCCAGTCTCAGAAGCCCCCAAGCCGCCTGTACAAGACTCTGGCTCCACCTCCACCCCCGCCCCGGCTACAAACCCCGCTCCGGCCCCCGCCCCGGCTCCGGCCCCGACCCCCGCAGCTGTCCCCATTTCTTCAGAGGAGGCCAAACCGGAGCCCAACACGGCAGCCACAGAACCCCAGCAGCCAGCCAGGTAGAGCTGATGTGGAAGAGAAACAGGAACCATTTCTAATTTCATTTCATTATTAAAAGAACTAATTCAGTTTCTATGTCGTTGTGACAACAATATTGGTTCCTACCATATTACCGTTCCACTCATGTTTGATATTAAAAGGCTGCAGCAGTTCAGGTCTCTGCATGGCTCAGCTGATAAATTGGTCTGAAAAGTCTCTACATCCTGGAGCAAACCGCTTTAAATCAATAGTTTTCTGCTGAAGTGAAACTTTTACTTGTTCTCCATGTGCTAAAAAAGAGGTGAACATGTGTTGTGTATGTGAAGGGAAAGAATGTGAGAGGGAACGGATCTACAGGAACAGTTTTATTTTAATCAAATCAAAGTTGACTTTTTACCAGCCACATTCAGACGGTAACTGCAGCCTGCTTTAGTTAAATGTTTTCTTTATTCTGGTTTTTTCTCTAGTCAAACATTGTATTTTTTTTTTTAATCTGCTGAGCTGAAATAGATTTTCTTATATTTATTTAACAAGCTTAGGAGTTTTTTTATTTAAAAAAAAAGCCCATTCTTCTCTGTTTCTGTTTAAAACGTTTGAATTTGCTGAATTATTTGAATCAATTCTCTTCTTGCTAAAGTTAGTTTTAATAAAGTTTATGTCTAAACCGCTTTTCACAAACATAACGTCATTTAAATATACTATGCAATAAAAAATCAACTTTAAGTTGCACAAATAATTTCATTTGTTCTTTTTGAAAAAGAAAATCCTACTTTGTCACTCTTTGCAAGACATGACAAAGTTAGAATCTTCTTTCAGGCATTAAGCTCAACTCTCCCTCTAAAGTCTGATGTTTGTTGGTGTCATGCAGCTCCAGTGGTGTCAGTCAGGGCCTGGACGCCTCCTCAACGCTCGGTAGGTACCACGCCGCTCTAACGCCACGCTGCGCACAGCAGCCGCCACCGCTTGTTGAGCCCGACAGTTCTCTGACCTTGTTATTGAAGGTATTGTCGCGCTGCTGCGTTTTTCTTTCCACATTGTCGGCCAGCAGCTGCTGCTGCCGTCAGTCGGGGGATTTACAGGCTGCGCTGCGTCGCATGCCACTCCTATGTTTAGAGGCTGACCACAGCGAGCCCTTCCTTGTTGCGGCGTCACAGAGAGTGATGAGGGGGATTCCCGTCTCACCCTCAGACAGAGAGGGGAAGTGGAGTCCGTCACGCTGCCGGCCCACATTATGCTGCAGAGGACTTGACATGGAGTTTTCCGTTACGTTTTAGAAGTGGTGTCCTCATAGATTGACTGATATAAACCTTAAATATGTAAAGTGAATAAAATTCTTCTTTGCATTGCGTATGTTTTGTATGACGGTCTATTTAAAGCCCGGGTAAACTTAGCCTCAGAGTAACAGTTGTTCTCCAAGCATCTTTGCTGTGAATGCAGCAGCTTGTAAATGCAACATTTTCAGCTTCAGATTGACAATCACACCTGATTGTGTTGCTGCTTTTGCAACGTCTGAAGGCAAATAGGAGTTTTGAAAAGTGCTGAGGTAGACATTTAGAAAAAAAATCTGTGTGTTTGCTGTAGAACTGAGTGAAAACCAAAGCATCTGACTTTCCTGTGATGAGAAACAACTTCTGTCAACAACAGATCTGTAGTTTGTTGAAAAAAATCAAACATCAAAATTATTCCTTTTCATTTCTCAGAAAAGCTTTTGCTTTAATTTGGTCATGTCATTGTTTAGCATTTCACTTCTTCGCTAAGTTGGAGTTAAAATGTTGTCAGTTTCCAGTTCTTCTATATGTCATCCTTTAATCTTTTAAAAAGAAAATATCTGCAGCTGTATGGTTTCTTGCTAAAGTATTAATTGTGTCATGAAACAAACCTCTTTGTGTCAATAGGTGACTTTTCATCAGAGCTGACAGGAGTTTCATACGGGGCCCCACAGGGTTCCACCTGGGGCCCCTTTGATTTAATATCTACGCTCTGCATTTAGCTCAAATTATAACGAGCTATATTAGTTACCATAGCTACGCCGATGATACACAGCCGTATATTAGTGTCACCAGGTGACTCTGAACTCGCTCAATAGATGAACAAATCATCCAGTTCATATCTAGAAATATGAAATCAATAATTCCCACTGGTGAATTTCCTGGTTTGTGTGCATTTTATTTTATTCAAAGAAAACTTAAACAAAACAAAACCATTAAACTTTGAAGTCTAAGATGTAAACAGCAAAGTTTAGGTGGAGTTCATATATTTTTAAAGCAGTTGTTTTTTTCTGATATCAGTCAACAGTTTTTGCTGACTCATGCCTGCTGCTCTAGTTGATGCCAATAAACTAGATTCCTTCCTGCTGCCGTTGTGTCTGCAGTGACTGGAGCCGAGTACGAGGCCATGCTGACAGAGATCATGTCTATGGGCTACGAGAGGGAGCGAGTGGTAGCTGCACTACGGGCCAGCTTCAACAACCCTCACAGAGCGGTGGAGTACCTCCTCACTGTACGTCTCACACACACACACACTGAACTAACCATTTTAGGAAGAACTCCAGATTGGTCTGAAATGAGTTTTTTTCTGGCCGTGTAATCAGTTCAGAGGTCAGAATCGATCAGGACTGTGGACTCTGACCTCTTTGTTCTAATTTAATGTCGAGTGTTTGAGTGTTTACAACCAGAATCCAGGAAGTGTGCAGGGCTGTGTGTGTGTGATGTGCATCGTTTGGTTCCCAGGGTATCCCCAGCAGCCCAGTTCAGGAGAGCAACCCACCGGCCCAGGCCCCCACATCTGGCCCCACGGAGCCTCCGTCTCTAGCAGAAGGTACGATGCAGCTCTTTGTCTTCTGACTGAGAAATGAAACTCATTTATGTTGGTTTGTCTGCATGGTGGGATAAAAAAAAACATATTTCAAAAGAATCTCACATTTCAAGTAGAAATGTGAGAGTCAGCCTTTAGGTGTGAGCTTATAATGCTCAATGCTCTGCTTGGTTTTCCAGGAAACGCTTAGGAAGCCCATCAGTTTGCTTTAAACGATGGAGGAAGCTGCTGAGCATGTTTAATACAACAAGAACCAAAGAGTTCTGATGAGGAAAGCTCTGGGTTTATAGGAAACCCTGTTAGAAAACGTGTGTGTGTGTGTGTTTCTGTTCATGTCCTGGTGATTTATCTGGTAAATCCTGTAAACTTCAACACACTAATAATAATTTAGACTTTATTGGGTCTAGAAGAGGCAGTTTATGTGCCAGCTAAGCGTCCTGATCCATCAGAAATATCTTACAGTAATAATGATACATTTTATTATTATAACACTTTTCTAAACACTTTAGAGGAATCAAGTAAATTTACAAATGCAACGCCAAACCATAAAAAGGAGAACACGTAAATACTAGAAAAATCAGAAGTAAAAAATAGAAATAATACTAATAATAAAAGTGATTTATGACGGTGAACCGTATGAAGTGTTGGTCTCAACCTGAGCTGCTCCATTTGCTGATATGAAGTCAGAACCTGGATCTGGGAATGACATTAAAAATAAACTGGCAACGCTCCAACTCCATGGAGATTTCTGACTTGTTTTGCCCGGTGGCCATGGTAACTACTGTCAACAAGATACATTTCTTCATTTTGTTCCTTTAAACTCTGCAGCGGAGCTGAATTAGGTGTGTGGCCTTGAATTTGTCACATTTTAAGGACTAGAAGAGTTCCAGTCTATTTTCACTACTGATCCAGACATTTTTAGCTTTGAGTATTGACCAGTACTATACAGAAAAATGTTTTTACCTTTTCAAAGAATGTCGGCATGGCAACCCTGGCAGAGTGTGATCTACTCATCCTTGTAGTCCAGGACTGTTGGATCGTTCATATTTTCTGTTTTGACGTTTCTCAGCGGTTGCTTGGTTGTGTTGTGTGTGTGTGTGTGTGTGTGGGTGTGTGTGTGGGTGTGGGTGTGGCCCAGCAGGTGAGAACCCACTAGCATTCCTGAGAACCCAGCCGCAGTTCCTGCACATGAGGCAGGCCATCCAGCAGAACCCGGCTCTGCTCCCAGCACTCCTGCAACAACTGGGCCGAGAGAACCCACAGCTTCTACAGGTAACCCCCTCATGCACATGCTGCTTTTACATTGATACCCTACAATAAAAATTATTTTAAATATCTCCTAAAGCCAAAAAAAAATCTAATTAACTTAAATTTCTCAAAGTCTTTACTTTTGCTCGACGTGCTTTTTCGTTTTTCCCTCAAAATCCACGTGGTGATCAAGTAGAAAAACAAAAGGACTCAAACGAAATTGGAAGCAACTCCGACTCTTTCTGTCTGCAGCAAATCAGCCAACACCAGGAGCTGTTCATCCAGATGCTGAACGAGCCGGTGGGAGAAGGAGGCGACGCCCCGGAGGTCGGCGAGATGGGGGCGGCGGGCGAAGAGGGCGCGCCGGTCAACTACATCCAGGTCACACCGCAGGAGAAGGAAGCCATCGAAAGGGTGAGTCTGATGGGGAAAATTAGGAACGCACCGACTGTGGGCCACTGGCCAATCACTACGTCACCAATGTTTCCGGATGACAAATTGTACCAGAAGTTATTGCGATAAACGATAATGTTGTTGTTTTGAAGCCATTTTAAAGTAATTTATTGGAGAACACATTCTCGAAGGTCAGTGAACTTTAAATTCTGGTGAACATTCGACACTGGAACTGGAAGACATTTTAAACATCCAAAAATAAACAGAACAACAGGAACAACAGATTAAATGAGTTCTGAAGTTGAAATTGTCCTCCAGAAGAAGGGCCAGTTGAGGCCAAAGCACCAGACTGAAGACTTTGGTCGTCCAGTTTTTAGTGGAAAGTGAGAAAAGAGAAAAACAATAAACCATTTATTGCTTATTGCAACAGGCCTACCGATAACCAATCTTTAAAAAGCCTGACCATTCAGTTCCAGTTTTGGCCAATACCAGTTTTTATTTCTTTACTTTTTCTCTTTCTGTCTGAGACGTCACAGTTGGCATCAGACCTTCACAGAGGTGGAGAAAATCGTTTCACACACAAGTGTCCACCAATTTTCCAAAATGAAGGAAATCGGTCTTCATGGTGCAAACACCAAATCCCATGTTGCACTTCTGCTTCCTGGTGCTAACCCCGCCTCCTCCTCTGTCTCCTCCCCCCTCCAGTTAAAAGCTCTGGGTTTCCCCGAGGCGCTGGTCATCCAGGCCTACTTCGCCTGCGAGAAGAACGAGAACCTGGCGGCCAACTTTCTCCTCAACCAGGGACTGGAAGACGACTGAACGGGAGCAGAGCTCTGCCCCCTCCCACCCCCAACACCACCACCCCCCTCCTGCCCCACCCATCCCACTGCTCCCCCCTTCCTCAGCTCAACATAAAGACTGCACCCCCTGATCTTACTGTACGACCTCAGCTCAAGCAGACAGGAGGGGGAGGAGGGGCCGGTTGGGGGGTGGAGGGTTAAGTGCAGGAAGGTCAGATTATGGGAGTAGTGGGGGGGAGGGGGGAGAAAAGTGTGGAAGAATGATGAAATCCACGTGAATTCCAATGGAATGAGTGGGGTCAGCTTAGGGGAGATCTGTAATTTGACTTTAGGTGCGCTTCGTGAACATTAGGGAGGGGGAGGGGCGGCGGCGGTGGTGGGGGGGCTGTGGGGTTGCGTGCTCATGTCTGCGTGTGTGAGAGTACTTGTCTGTGTATGCCTGTGCAAGATGGATGCGACACAGTTAGGCTGAAGAAGAAGAAAAAACCCAACAACAACGTAATCAAGCTGGCATCCTCTAAGGTCGTTAATGCTGTAGCTCAGTCGGTCAGTCGGTTGAACGCGCTGCGGCCGCATCATCAGCGTGTGTGTAAAAAAAAAAAAAAAAAAAGGAAAAAAAAACAACAAAAAACAAACCAACTGCTTTGTGTGTACCTCTGTAAGCATCACGTCCGACAATGAAATTAGAAGAAGTGACAGACTGGACTGTGCTGCCCTTTTTTTTTTTTTTTTTTTTTTTTAACATCTCTCTCTGTCCCAACATGGTTCTGGGGTCATGAAGTCAAAATAGGAACAAAACCATCACAGAACAGAATCTTTAATAATCACTTGAACTCCTGACCATCTGAGCGGGATGTGAAGAGTCCACACACACACACACACACGCACACACACACAGTGCCTGCCTCTTCATCACATCTAAAACTCTGGTTTCTGTTCCTGGTTTCTTATGACACTACTTATTAAATACTGACTGCACACGCTGCTCTCCTCCAACAGCTGCGGTTTCATTCTGAGCATAACATTATGATCAAACATTATTAATGACGGCAACTTGATCCAAAAACGGACATTTGGTCAGAAATGGAACAGCTCTGCATGTCTCAGCGGGGCATGGGCCGAATCATCATGATCACCGTTATAGAAAACGGCTTGTGATTAAAATAAAACACAATAATTTGTCAAATTGAACTTATTGCAATAGATTTATGAACATCCACTCGTTGTATTCAGATCTTATTGGGAATGCACCGATCAGGCTGATTTCAGTCCTGATTTTTATTTTTTCCCCCTACAGACTAACAGAAACAAATATGATCCAGGATATTTGAATGCAAAAGAAGGAATTGCAAAATTTAAATATTCGTATTGATGGCTCTAATGTTGATCTAACTTTTAGTTCTATATCTCAAGAACTTGCTGCTTGTTTCTAGGCTGCATTTAATCAGCGGTGTAGAAAACTGGCAGGTTTTCTACAGGGAAAACCATCACCTGATGATGGTCTTTTTATTCAGGATTTAGCACCAAACATGCTAAGATTGGCTGGATAATTAGGCTGCATTCAGCAGATCTTAGTCTGGAACTGTAGTAGTAATAATACAAAAAGCTTTACCTGAACAAGAGTGATGGATGACCTTTGACTCCAGGCCATGTCCATGTTTTCATCCAGGCATTTCTTCAGCCACCTTACTAGCTCTTTGCAGTAAGCTTTAAATTATAGAAAAGCATAATGAACCTTTTTGTTGTTTTGTTTTCAGCCTTGATTCTAACGGCCTGTGCCCAGTTTGACCACATGAAGTGTTCCCTAAAGAGAACCATTGACCAGTGTAGGATGACCCCTTCCTCCAGGCTTTGGACCGAAGGTATTGCGTAACTCCCCACTGGCTGTTTCAGCTGTACTCTTTAAATGTTGTGGTTTTTAATTTTGACCCGGATCACTGAAAGTGGGATTAGTGCAGAACGCTCTCTGTCGCTCCACCGTGAAGGTTTGGAGAACCTCGAGGCGACCCGGGTTCTGTTCTTCCACTGAGCGTTAAGAAACGGATTATATTTTAACTTTTATTTTTGAAGACTTCTCACCCATGGGATTTCCATTCAAGGTCGGATCCTAACCTGACCATCAGTGAGCGACTTAGGACTTGGAACCCTCTTTTTTTTTTTTTTTTTTCCAGAACATGAAATATTCACGCTAAAGTTCTTATTGTAGATATATAAGCATGAAGGACAAGGCCCTGGTTTGTTTTATGGGGTTCAAGAATAGATGCTGTTACCGGTAACACAAGTGCATTCTCTCTCTGTCTCTCTGGGTGTGTATGTGTGTGTGTGTGTGTGTGTGTGTGTGTGTGTGTGTGTGTGTGTGTGTGTGTGTGTGTGAAGGCAGCCTGTACTGATTGTTGTCCTACAGCATCAACATGATCTTAGACTGTGCTGTGCTACATTAAATATCAGCAGTCTTTCAGCTCCCTGACTCTGTGCCTTCACATCATTGTCATCTGCGTCTCACTGATCAAACAGCTGCAGCTCAATCAGGATTTCATCCAGCTTGGGTTTATTTCACTAATTCAGTTGTGAAAGGGAAACTATTTAAATTTGCAACGCAATAAAAATATCTTCATTGCGTACATTCTGATGATTGTTTCACAACTCGGAAGCCAAAATTTAACCACTGGAAATTAGAATTGATAAAACCTTCAAGGGTTTTTACTGTGTAGGTTGGACACAGATGGACATCTTTTCATTTAGGACAGCAAGACCTTTCTACAGATAAATATCTTGTTTAGCTTTGGAGTAATTAGAACCACAAACATCGACCTACTTTTACCCGAACCGAGAGCGTTCAGGCCAGTTAAGGAAATTATCCACCACAAGAAGTTAAAAACCTCTTATAACACCATCATGCAAAACATTTACGTATGTATCTACAACAATGTAAAAGATTACTTTGTTTTTGAGCAGATAAAATAAAAAAGGCACAAAAAGTTTTTTTTTAAATATTTTTGTTTTGCTCCCCGTCTGCTTTCATCTCAATGATTTGAATTCTCGTGGCAAACAGTTTGAACAGTTGGTGTGTACACTCAGGGATCCTTTTGGGTGAATTACTGCATCAGTGCGGTGTGGCGTGGACGTGACACGACTGCGGTTCTGAAGGGAGTTCTAAGGTTTTGGGACGCCATCAAACCAAGGTGAGAGCCATCATTATCTGGAGGAAGGATGCAGCCCTGGTGAACATTCCCATGAAGACGGTGATCCAATGTTATTCCAAATGCGCATTGACCCTCCGACCAGGAGGTCAACCAAACCACCCAGAATATCTCAATCTCTGCAGGTCTAGGTTAAGATCAGAGATCATATTTTAACTGTAGGAAAGAGATGCTGGGCAGAAATCAACCACTGCTGACCCAAAACAACAAAGACCCATCTCACATGATCTAAAAACGGCATATTGATAAACCTGAAGAATTAAGAATAACCAGATACTAGCATGGTGGGCCTTCAGGCTTGGCATTATTTACTTTAAAAGGCTTATTTAATACACCAGTTACAGCAATAGCATGGGTTAAGCTATGCTAGGTTAAAAGTTACATGCCATGTTAGGTGAAAGTGATTTCACTTTTTAACTGAATAAAAGTTGTCTACCATTCTTGTCTTTAAAGAAGGTAATTTAGTTGAGTGATTTGTTGAAACGCTCCAAGAATGAAGGAACTTGGTGCGACCGTGTGTGTGAGGTGCTTTAAAAAAAAAAAACTCGGCCTCATTCTGGTGCCCATCATCTGGAAATCTTTCCATTGCTGCTCCAGACAGAGTAAAGAGCCAGTAGACCAGAGATTACAGTCAAGAACATCCTTTTATTCAATCAGGTAAAGGCATTGCTCTTTTCAAACTGCGTTTTATTATTATTATGGAAAAGAAACTGTAATTAACACATGCATTTCACCACGGGCTCTGGGAGGGGGGCCTGTGAGGATGGGATGCTGCTCTGTAGAAAGGATGGGGGAGAAGAGAGGGGCGCTCTCTGCTGGAACTGGGTAAGAAGTGAAAGGATAACCAGGCGGGTTGGAGTCACTGGACCGCTAATCTGAGCCCAACAGAACATGTTGGAAACAAGGTGTGTAAAAACAATAAAGATGGTTACGGCTGGCGCAGAGGCAGATTCTCCAGACACACTCCTTAAAAAAAAAAAAAAAACACACGGGTCTCTGCAATATGAGTGGCTTCTTGTGACAGCATGGTTGATTGTTTCATTAAATTGACTGCAAAAAAAAAAAAAAAATCACAAAGTGCCAGAAACCAGAAAACTCCCAGCTGATAAGTCTGAATGTGAACCTTTCAGGCTCTGACTTCATCAGTTGCGATGTTTTTCTAGGATCTTCTTCAGCTAACCTGCAGCGAAACATCTGCTGTTAGCGCTCTTCTGAAGGAATGCTGAAATAGAAATAAGTGGCAGGACTAGAAACACTTTGCTTCTCTTCCAGAGTTGGACTCTAATCGAAGTTGGTAAAATTCTAGAAAGCCAGATGTAAGAAATGCCGTTTTATATTATTGCGTTTCAAAAACTGAATGAACAGGATCACAAATCGACATTTTACTGGTTTAACCAGACATTGTGAGATGCTCTAATGAATACTTCAAATTTCAAACTTTAAATACATTTAACTTTTGTGCAGCGTTGGACTCAAGATCTCACACTTTTCTACTTCTAGAGGCATTAATGTATTTCGAAATTTAGAGTCAGAAAATCTGACTTCACAATACAGACAATTTCCAAAAACCCAAATCACGACACTCTGCTATTCCCTAATAATTGTAAGACATTGTTTTTATTGGAGCGCGTTGCCATTTCAGCTCCTTAGTTAAGTTTTCTTCTTTTCTTTTTAATGCTGAGAGAAATGTAGAAAACTAATAATCACGGCTGTTTGTTGCCATCGTCTCTCATCACGTGCAAAGGAAGCTGTTCTGTCCTTAGCTTTTCAAGTATCTGTTGGCCAAGTCTCTATTGCACTTGGAAACGTGTCTAAAAATCATAACTTTCCAATCATTAATGGAAAAAAATACTAGTAAAATATTTGCGTTCATGTGGGCAGAGTCTTTATCCTTTCCTTTCAAATATCTGGTCACACACACACATTATTCTAAAGATTTCTCCACAATAGGCAGAAACAAAAACCAAGAACCCCCCCCCCCAAAAAAATGTATGCTATCTATGCTAGCAGTCCCGCTGGTTATCACAGCCGTGTGTTCTTACCCCTCCACCCGGAAACGGCCCCCTCTCGTCGGCCCCAACCCGCCCATGCCCCCGGCCCAGCCCAGAGCCTCGTGGTGCAACTTGTTCACTTACATTAGCTGCTGAATGGAGAAGCTGGAGAAGGTGGGTATGGTAATACAATGTGAAGCGTACAGACAAGGATAACATGTGAGCTAATTGCATTCTGCTCAGACAAAAACAAAACAAAACAAAAAAATCTTTGCGTAATTTTTTTTTTTTTTTTACGTTTTTCTTTTTTTAAACCGCGCTGTAGAGAGAATAGGGAGGAAAGAAAGTTGAGGGGAGAGAGAGAGAAGGATACGCAGCTACAGACTACTCCAGTGTCCAAGATAAACAGACGACAAGATACAGAGGAAGAGAAGCAAGACGGAGATTATTTTTTTTTAAACTTTTTTTTTTCAGCTTTTCTATAGTATTGAACAATAAAAAGAGCAACTAAATCACACCAATTTCCTTTAGTACTATGTATACTGCTTGAAAAAGCTTCAAGAAGAAGAAGAAGAAGAAGAGAAAGATATAGAAATATGAGGGAGGGACTTCTTTTCTTTTGAGACGGGCACTCAGGAATACAAGATGGAATCTGTGAACAAAAGGCACTTTTTAGGGACAACCTTTAAAGATGCTCTGAGTCTATAACACTACGTCACCAAACAAATATTTATCATCATTTACAGCTGGTGGGTGTTCGGGGGAGGGGGACTCGGAGGGGCTTTCAGGTGGGGCGGGAAACAGGGTTCGAGTTGCCAATGACTCGGATGACTAGAACCCCGCTGGCCGAAGACGGAGGAAACCCTGGAAAGCGAGTCACAAATGAAGACGTCGTCATTTACAGCATGTTGTTGTTGTTGTTGTTGTTTTTTTTATCTTGTTGTCGTTCAGGAACAGGAATCCAGACTTGTGCGTCTCCCGGAACATTGGGAAGATCTCGTCTCTGTTCCACGTTAGGATCTCGGGTGGGTAGGATAGAGTCCGCAGGAAAAAACAAATGACAATTTTTACAAGTTTTTTTTCTTTGTTTTTGTTGAGGTTTTTTTGTTTTTTACAAGAGGATGTGATTCTTCTTTCTGCTGTTTGTAAAGGTTTGGGAGAGAAAAATGCCTTTTGTTACAACAACCTTTCCGTCCAATGAACACCCCGCTCCCCTCTCCCCGGTAAATACAAAGAAATAGAGAAATGCATGATTTCCTAAAAATTAGTTTTTATGATAACACTTAATTTTGTTTATTATTATTTATGTATAATAGAGACTGAATGTACTTTATTCTTTTACGAAAGCACCAGTTTTCATAACGATATATATTTTTACGAGCTGCGAAATTGTTCCTTTAACTCCCGTCAATAAAAATGAATTTCTTTTCTTGAAAAAGTGATAAAAGGAAACAACGAAAAAAAAAAAAAAGGAAAACTAAAACAATGTCCCCCAAACTTTTTTTTTTTCTTTCTCATTTTTTTTTTTTTATCTCACCGCTCGTGTATTTAGAGTCCCGGAGCACGTGGACTTGAAAAACAAACGAACAAACAGGGAAAAAAAAAAAAAAAAAAAAATCTTAAGAGGGTTTCCCTCCTTTTTTTTTTTTTTTTTTTTTTTTTTTTTTGCGTGACACCCTCAAACATTCTCTAACAAACACAATTCCTCTACCAAGGCATTGCACATGGCTCAATCAACATACATCATTTAGTTTCAAGAACAACACGTCCCATCGAAACAATAAAGAAAAAACAAATCTGTTCGTTTAATTTTTAATCCTGGGCTACGGTAGCCGACACGCTACGTCTCTACCGATGGGGTTTCCGGCGGTCGTGGGCTTCGACTCTGCTCCGATTAGCGGTTTCCAGATGCATCCTATGACTGTGCGATGTATGCCATGCTTCAAAAAATAACTAGACTGCCACAAAGCTTATCTTGCAAACTAGAAAAAAAACGAAAAAAAAAAAAACCGTATATATCTATAAATATATATAAAAGTGTATTATATATCAAGATGCTTGAGATTATCTAGTGAGCTGTCATTGTTTTTTTTTTGTTTTTTTTCTCTCCATTCCCTCCTGACATTTTTTTTGTTAATTATTTTTTTTATTTCAATTACCATTCACTTATAGCTTATATGTGAGGAAAAAAAAAACAAAACAACCTGAATTCATGTTTGACAAATTGCATAATGGGAATACAGAGGCACTTCCTTTGATTCGAAAAGAAATCAGCCTACCGCCTTCGTCCAGCCGACCCAGTCCTCTCTACGAAGCGGGCGAGAGGTCGCCGGTCAGCTCGGCCGACTACGACTGCTTTCCCTGCGGCGAAGGAACACGGCCAGGCAGTCCAGTTATTTTGTGAGGTTGAATGGGCGTCCGGACTCAACGTGGGAGAACGCGAGCGCGGCGGGAGGCGGGAAGGGGGGGGTTTATATGTAGAAAAAGGGAAAAAAACAAACAAACAAACAACGTGACGAAGCGTAAAGGCCTCCACAGATTGTCTCGATTTAAGACTTCCCTTTGAAATCTGTCGCGTGGCGTCGGGAGGATTTATGCGATTAATACTGAACGGTTGTCATGAGTCTGTTTAAAATGTGACACGCTAAGTAGTGATCCATCTACTGTCATGCTTACAAAATTATTTTTTTTGACTTATACGATTGGCTGGCATGATTGTATCAGTGCAGTTATTTGATCTATAAGGGCTCTTCCATTTAAAATGGCTTTTGGGTGGAGGAGGGTGGGGGGGGGGGTGCTGGTGTGAGTGAGTGCATGCATTTGCTGTGGGGCGTAACCGTGACAACTATAAAATTTTACTGTCACAGGGCGTTGACAGACAAACTGGCACACACGTTTGACCCTTGACCTCGTAGGCCTCCGTTCAAACAAAAAAGAGAAAAAAAAAAGTGACAATCATTTTTCTCCGCAGTGTGGCCCCCTCAGCTCTTGGAGCAGCAGCCTATCTGGGAGTGTAAACAACAGGATAAACTTACAAATTGTAATTTTTTTAAAAATATAGTCGACTAGATGGAGATCTCGGAGCAGGTGTTTCTGTTGTCTAACCGGTTCAGCTTGTCTGTCTCCAGGAATAATACAAATAAAATAAATCCCGTGATTGTCAAAACCCCACTCGATTTTTCCTTTTTCCTACAGTAAAGGGCCTTCTGGTAGAAGAACAATTAAATCATGTCAATAAAACAATTATTTGGGATAATATGCTTCTTTGATTGCTGGATGAGGAAACTGATAACATCAGTAGGAAGCTACAGCTGACAGCTGTTAGATCAGTTGTATGTGAACCCGTTTTCTCAATCACACACGAAAGATGAAGCTTTAACTTTTGAAAATGAACTCAAATCCAAATTAGAGGATGTGATTTTTTTTAAGTGACATCCTGTGTTGACATCTTCACTTGTTCCAGAGGCTGAAGCTAACACGTTTGGGGGGGGGATAGATTTTTATAAAAATGAATATCTCCACCACATTTGTTTTAAAAATATTGTAGACACTTTTCAGAAAACCTTTCATCCACACCAAATCCCACAGACACGCCAGTGAGCGTTGTTTTAAACATGCCAAACACACAGGGGGCAGTGTAGCGCAAAGCTCAAAACTACGCCAGCCAACCAGAGTCCGTCAAAACAACCACGGCTTCCTGTTAGGAATTAAACATGGCGCCAGAAGGTTCATAAATGGGTTAAACTACTTTTAAATATCATATTGGAGTCTAAACTTAATAAGACACAAGATCATCTCAATTGGGATATGGCATGGATATACTGGCGCATCGTTTGTCGCAGGATTATCGATGGCGCACCACCTCTTACTTCCATTTCCTGTTTGAATAAATATCTGCTTGATTTTTTTTTTTTTTTGAGTGAAAAGATCGGAATCAGGCCGTTCAGACTGATGTGAAAAAGCTGGGTGTAGGTCGCATCCGAGCCCAAAATCGAGTCAATTTGGGTAACATTTGTGTGAATGAAGCCTAAAAAGACCACAGATAAACATCTGTTGTGTTAAAGTTTCCGTAAAAAGCCACTGGTTTCATTCAGAAAATGTGTTTTTCCCCTCTGTAAGAGTTTTAATTTGGTCAAAAATATTTAATAATTTTTATCTTGAAACATTTGGTAGAATCAAGCAAGAAAGAAAATAAAAACTCTCTTCGGATTGAAAAAAATGTTTGACCATGGATCAGCTGCTAGCTTCAGCCTCTGGGGCTAACGCATCTGCATTTAAAAAGCTACCAACTCCAGGTAAGACACTCACTACCTGCTGACAGATTTTCAACACAATTATTCTTTAAGTGTTAATTATCACAATCCACTGTGAGGCTAATCATTAGCACTAGCAACATGTCCATTAACAAGCGACACGTACCATCGGAAGTGCGGATAAACAGTTTAGCGCTCTAACCATCACTACATGTGACACGCACATCAGCCATTTTGGATTCTGAGATTGGGCTGGGTGAGGATCCAGTTCATTTGTCCTGCTTTTGTCTCAAATTCTGCCTTCCAAGTGGAAACGGACCACACAGTCAGTCAAAGTGTCAAGTAAATGCTAAGTGAATTAAAGTGCAATAACACCTGTAGCCACTAGGTGCTTTTTCCTAACAACCTCAGACTTTAATCAGTCAAGTACTGACAAATGGTAGGTCAAACATATTTACCGTTTGACTCCCTTCTTCTCAAGCAAGTGATTGTCATCATTTTCCAGGGATTCTTAAGAATAATAAAAAAAACGAACTATAACCTCACGTTTTTGTTCAACCTAGCTCCAAAATCATTCTCCGTTTCCGCCATCCTGTCTGATACAGTCACTTCTTATTAAATACTCAAGAGATTTAAAGTTAACATGGCCGTATCCGTCTCTGGACACTGTTTTGATTTAACTGCTGTCTAACCAGCTGCTCACTGTAGCTCCCCATGGGTTTCATACCAATCTCCACATCTAAAACAGCAGGTGGGCATATTCCCCAAGTTCTTACAAGCACTATTTTTCTCCGGGTTAGCCAGCCGCTCCGTGTTCTTTGCCCCCCGACATATCGCTTCTTCTTCTCTCGCTTTAAGGTGCTGCCATTCAAATACAAAAACAATTAGAAAATAGTACAAATCCAAAAAGGAGTCAATTCAAATAAGAAAAAAAAAAAACACGCGAGGGAAAAAGAATTAGTCAGCGTTCATCTATGTTACAAAAAGGGGACGATTGGGGGCGAAACTCGTAGCTGCTGCCAATGGCGGTGAAATTTCTCAGCGCATCGTGTGTGGAGGGAATTTACTGAGATTATCGGGTAAAACAAAAAAAAGAAGGAAAGCTTTTACATATACATATAGAAATATCATGAACTGAAAGGTGGGAAATCCTGCAGTCATGGCACACAGACCGACAACGTTGTGAGCAAAGGGGAGACCAGTGATTGGCTGAATGGAACCATGCCGGGTGGAGGACGCCTGGAGGCTTCTTGTACCTTGTGGTGCGTTTCCTTTTCGTAGAACGTAAAAATCATCTCGGCGAGTGTGGTTCACCTCCCATGCCTCGTAGGTAAATAGTGCACATCGTTAAGGGTTAGTGTTGACTGATTCAGCTTGTAGTGCAACTTTAAATCAAGATACGGTTTGGCATGGTCGCTTGCTAATTTGTTGGCCGGGCAAGAGGAGCCAATCGGGTTTCGCTCTGGGCGATGACGAGATCGCAGGAGCCTGGGCCGCTGTTCTGACTGGACGCTCATCGTCTCATTTGGGTCCTGGGTTCGTTGTGGGTGAAGTTTTTGTAGCTTGCTGGACTGTTGATTTGTTTTTTCCGTAGCCATTTGTTTCACAATGCGTCCTTGGAAAGCAGGAGAAGCCGACCGCTGCCCCACGTCCGCTTGTCGCTTCCGCATCGCTGCTGTGGTTCCTGGGCGTGAGGAGGCCTGGGTACCGCGTCCTCCTCAGCTCCATCTTCCTCCCAGCCTCCTTCGAGTCCATCCGTTCGTCTTTCCCTCTTCACCCAAATCAGGTCCTCCCCCTCTGACTGAATATGTCCAGGGTTCCACTAGAAGCGTCATGCAACTGTAATTTCCTGCGTTGCTTGGTTATATTTCGTATCAGATGAGACGTACTGTCAGGGCTGGTCGGCGGGTTGGTAAGACAATTACTGTCGTCCTGCAGGTTGTTTCTCTGTTCTTTTTTTTTTCTCATTTTGAATTGTAAAGAAAGATATCTATTTGCTGGTTTGTGCACAGATCTTGTCAGAGGAACCAAGACTGGAGGAGGGAAAAAAAGGGAAAGGGAGAGAGGAGATGCAGTTAGTTTTGTCTTAAATGTTTTTGTAAATGTAAAAACAAGGTGAAACACCTTAACTACTGAATGAATTGATTTAATAGTTAGTGAAAATATTTTTTGTTGTCAAGCAGATTACAAATTTTGGACATACAACAAATTAAGCATCAATTTAGGGGCACAACTCTGACTGCTAGATGGCATCAAAATGCTTCCAATACAATCTTTGGTATGTGTAGAATATGCATCAACAGACCGTAGTGGTATACATACGTCTTACTGCTGGGTGATGGTTTTAGGTGAACAGTAGTCTACTAGGGATGCATCAAGATCCCGGGGTTCTTGCAATTTCCAGCCAATTAAAACCTCAAAAGTCCAATCATTTTCATTAGTGTGGATGTGGTTACTCAATAAAGACAATTCAAAGGTTAGAATCATTTTTGTTTCAGTAGTTGTACTGTAGTAAATTTTGAGCAAACTTTTAAAATGCCACAAAAAAAAAGAGAGAGAGAGGGAAGACGAATTAGGCGTGATTGCTCTGACGGTTTGGGGCGAATCAACCAGGTCACACAAATCATGATTTTGACAGATGTTAATGTTACGCTGTAGTAAACAGCAAGTAGAGGCTGCAAACTATCATGGACCACACAGAGTCCTTCTCTCTGTGATGGAGGTTTGGACTAGGAACATTTTGTTAAGTGTGAACTTATTTGGTCTTGACAGCATTAACTCCTTTTTGGAAAACCCCAAAACCAGTTTAAGGGAGTATAAAAACATTTTTGCAAAATGTAGGAAATAGTCAACGTTTTTTAATGCGATACGTCAAAATGTATATAAAAAGATGGATGCAAGTCTGGCTAGTGAAGGATCTAAAAACTAAATCATAGAAATGAGAGTGGAAATATTCTTAAAAAGGGAACTGAATTATCTGACGCGTTGAGACGGGTTCATTATTCATTCAAGCTGTGACAGAGAACGAGACTTTAAGCCGATAACAGGAAGGCTAAGCGGAGTACAGCAAAGTGGGCTACATTAACCACAGTGCTTGCAATGGATTTTATTTAGAGTAGAGAGAGCTAAATCCCAATGAGTGCGTATGTTTTTAGATTTTATCTTCAAAAAATGTTGCAAGCTATTCATCATTTCAATCCAGTTCTTTTCCAAGTGCTGAACATTTGCTGACAATATGCTGGATTTGAGGGTAGAAGTCCAGTTGGTGTTGTTCTGGCTTACTGCGAGCATGCAGCAGCAGCAGCAGGGTTGCAGCACCCTGACCCTCTGTGTCACTCACACCATCTTCATGTCGGGTCTCTCCCGGTCGGCGTGAGCAGGGGGCAGAACTGGGTCACTGCTGCTGAAGTTGGCTGCCCTGCTTGGGCTGTGGGATCTGCCACCGACGGCTCAAGTGCCAACATTCTAAAAGTCAAGCCTTGGAAACTCCTCTGCTCCTCCGGGAAAGCGGCCCTTTTGTTTTGTTTGACTCTAACAGGTCGCATGAATGCAACCCCTTCCCCCTCTGCCCTTCTCAGCTAGCACACTGCCCGGGGCGGTGGGGGCACAGCGGGCCCCAGCGGGCCCATGGCATTGTAACTTCTCCCTTCTCAGTTACTCTGCCTTCCACCCATCTATCTCTTGCAAGCATCGCCTCTAAATCCTTGGCAGCAGACAGTGATCACCCTCTTTTCTTTCCCCGCATCCCTCTCTAGCAAAGCCCGTCTCAAATTCCAGATCAACCGGCTATGACATCATGTCTGGTCACCCGGGGTAACGAGACGGCCGAGACGTGACTTTGAAGCGGGCTGAAACTCGGGTTCCCTACATCAGGGTCTCTAAAAGTGGGGGCCCGCCTGGGAGCGCTGTGAGGACCTCTGAAGGTCGGAGGGAAGATGTGAAAAATAAAACACAAAAATAAATCCATTTTGTAATCTTACATTTTTTAGAATAATTTTTTTCTGTCAATCTTTTTTTTTTAAATCTAACCAAAGTGTAAGTAAGAATAATTGATTTAAATGTTATTTCTGACGCTCGTTTTCCACCGTAGCTCACAAGAAATGGAAAAGTTTCCAATAAGGAGACTGCTGTAAAAACCACCGAAACTGTGGGAATAAAATTAAAAAATTATGTGATTAATATAAAATAACACCTGTTTTCTTATGATCAAAAAGAGGGAATTGTGATGAAAAATGTTTATTATCTGGTAAAATGTCCCATGGTCATCTAAAATCAGATCATACAAGGCAGCATTTCTGCTAAATGACTGTAATAATTATTGAACAATGACAAAATAAAAAAAGCATTATAAAAACGTATGGCTCTTTACATATTTGGTATCATTGTCCCCAGTCAGAGGTTAATGCTCTTTGGGGGCCATGGCTTGGGAACCTCAGCATATCAAGCATTTTGTCTGCACTGTTTGGGTTCTTGTTTCTTTTCTCTGCTGGTTGTAAAGCAACACATTTGCCACTAGAGGGCATAAGAAGGCCACAGCTGGTAGCTGAAGCTTTCAGTGCAGCCTGACCTCTAGTCACCACGTAGACACTTTCGCCCCAAACCTTTCTGCTGTTTTGTGGAGACCTGAGTTTTTATCCTGCTTTATCCAGATTGCAAATTATCCCAGCTTCCCATGCTAAAGACGTGTGGAATATTTGAAAACGTTCAGGACGTGCAAGCGAATTTCAGTAACAGTAGGGTAAAAAAAATACTGATGGGGCAAATGAGTGAAAATGGCACAGAGAAGAGAAACTAAGAGGAGCAGAAACGAAAAGCAAGACAAAGCGAGAGAACGAAGGGCAGAGAAATAAGGGAGGGAATCCTGAGATGGTTTCCATGTGTCGAGGTGCGGGGCTGAGCTGGCTCCAGGCGGGTGTGGTTAGACACTAATGAGAAAAGTACTGGTGGTAATGGTGGAGGCACAAGGAAGGGGGGGGGGATGCGGAGCGGCGATGGGAAGAAAGCGTGGAAGGTGAAAGAGGCGAACAGTAAAAAGAGGAGAATTAAATATGAGCGAGCAAAGTTTGAGGAATGAAGTAGGTGAAGTGGAAAAGTGGGGGATTGGGTGGAGCAGGGAAAGGGAAAGGTAGAGAGAGAGAGAAAGAGAAAAAAAAGGGCAGTGAGGGGAAAAAGGGCCGTCTGCCTTGAGAACATGCCAAATAAACAGTAGAGCACATATGGTAAACCACACATGTACAGTAAAATACAGATGTACAAATGCACACTCTGCTGGTGCCCTGTGGGTTGGTGTAACTGGAGAGGTGGAGGAAACCCTGCAGCAGGTTTCACAGAGTGAGGGAGTAAGGAACTCTGGCTCACATCCACTCACTTAATAAGTTTCCTGAGTTTCACCAGTAATTACAGTCGAGGCATATGAGCTTCCTCTTACGGTTTCAACACGGAGAGCGGCTCTGGGAGTGGACGTGCCTCACCGTCTTACCTGTGTCTGCTGCGGGATGTTCAGAAAGTTGTTGTCCCGTGATCCGATGCCGACAAACCTGTTGGGAGCTGTGGCGCCTGGCGTGGAGTATGCTGTGGAAACAGAGCACACACCACGCTGGACATAAGTGACCTTTCAAGCAACTGGCCCCGCAACGTCAAGTTCAATTCTGTCCAATCTGGTGTATTTATACAGAGCCGAGTTACAACAGATGTTATCTCCAGGCACTTTACAAAAACAGGCCAGAATCGCACCGTAAGAATCCTGACTATACAATCACAGCCACAGTCAGATCCAACTACATCTAGCACAATTTGACCTTAATTATAAGACTGGATAATAAACGTCCGTTCATCATGTAATGCCAAATGCCAATGGATTGACTAAAGCAACACTTTACACTTTACTAGCTAAACTGATTCACTTAAACGTTTTTCACTCCAAGATTCCTGGGCAGCCTTAGAAATCTGCTATCTATCCTGCCCAGTCTTCTGTCCACAATATGTTTTTTACGCCTCAGATTAGGACAAGCATTAACAAGTTGTACTTTAACTTACAGAGTCAAAAATGATACACTGATCACGTATTGAGATGAAAATTTGGAGAGTAACATAAGTTTAACAACTGCATTTGTAGGGGCAAAAGTAAATAATGTTACACATAAGATCAGTAGATAGTTAGAAAACTTACTCGACTCAATGTACCACTTTAACAGCTAATTTTCCTTCCTATTTTAGCATATAACTACAAAAGATTATTTCGAATCGCAAGCAGTTACTAAATATGCTAGATGAAAACAGGTTTTTTTAAAAAACCCAGACATTGAGGGGGTTTATCTTAATGAGTTTATTGTCAAAAAAACTATTGATTTAAGACACAAACAAAAAACCCAAAGGCGATTTTGTCCAAATCTTTACATAGAATCTGTGTCAAAGATGTTCTGGAAGTTTAAGATATATTTTTTAAAAAACTGCAAATACATATGTTTCATTACTCTGTAATATTTTTGTAGAGCTATCAGAGCCTGAACACTAAATACAAATGTTGCATTTTTCCAGACTATTTGAGAATGCGTAGGAACCATGCTTTCTTGAATGTGTGAGAGGGCGATGTTTGCTCACGGTAATGCTACTGCTAGTGCTAATGCTAATGCTACGGCCTGTAAAACTAATTTAGCTTAATGACAAGAAAAGAAATCTCAAGTTAATCAGAAAAACACAATTAGCAGAAAGAAAACTTACAAATTTAATTCTTTTTTTTTCATCTCAACACAAACATTTATCTAACCAAATGTGCATCCTTACTATGAAGCTTAAAATGTGCAACAAGATTCTATTGAAAGGAAAAAAATCCTATGGATAAATGTAAATGTATTGTTTTATTTGAGAGGTTTCGAATGTACACAATGTGTTCTTCTCTCGTCTTGCCCGTTTTTCCACCCATTTCTAGAAATTTCTGAACACAGGCTGCTAGCTGAACCGTCTCAGCTAGCTTTCATACCTTAGCAGAACTGTTAGTTACAGACGGACTGTTGAGGTCAGAATAAAACTGGTGGTTGTGTAATAAAATAGTTTTATTAAAATAGTTTTATGTAAAGGTATGCAGTCTGTTTCTGCCTGTAGGAATGCTGCTTACTTGGTAAAAGTCTTAGCAAGACTATTTTCTTGTCTGTATGTTATAATGCTAATGCTAGGACTACATAAACCAAGACTAGAAAAAGATCTAAAAAAAAATACAAAATTAATTAAAAAAACATCTAGTAGCTGTACAATTTCTCAATTTCAACTTTTATTTTATTTAGAAATAAAAATGTTCCCTGCTTGCTGCATTCTGCTGTCATCTTTGATCCCTAAGCTTGCTAGCTTTCCTGCCTTTAGCCTTTATCATAGGGCCACTGAGATTTCAGTGCACAAAATAACAAAGCTTTCTGTTTGTAGTGTTCATTTTACTCGAGCATTAAGTGTTGTGAGAATTAACAGTATTTAAGATGTATGTTGCAGCCAGTCAAAATTCATAGCAGATGGTTTTTATGTGAATACCTCTATTAGCATTCGGGTTGTCAGGACTTCTCTATTAGCCTGCCAGAGAAGAAACCTGAGCGATACAGTCTTCCTTTTTAATGAATTCAAATGGTAATCTTTTATTTATCTTTTTTATTTACCCTCTCTCGTTCTCTGATGACTCTGGCACCATAAAACCCAGAATTGCCTTATTATACAGTGTGCGATACAACTAACAGCCCACCAGCTGATCCTTTTGCTGAGAAATCTGGTGTCCATTTAGTGCTCCAGTCATAAAATGTCATCTCTGCTTTTGTTTCTTTATACTCAGATACACCGTGGCAAACTTTACAGCTCTGCGGACGCAGCGTTAGCAGCCATTAGCCAACATCTGGAAGTCATCAGCAAATTGCACAGTTCTCCATTTATTCTCCACACACCACAAATTTATTTCACTCTGACGGACACTATTTCTCCAAATTCTTGGCCCCTTCTTTCTCTCTGACACTTCTTAGAATAACTCTAAAGCTGCGGTCTTCTGTGCACTCCTGCATTTTACCTTTTAGATCGCTGTAGATATATAAAAAAAGAACCCACATATGGAGACAAACGTCTCCAAGCTTTTCCTGCTCTTTTTAAAACTATAATATTTCTAGCCTCTGTTTTTAAAGTGAGCAAATCAATAAAACTATGTCTTTCTAAGATAGTTAATTGACTTATAAAATTGTTATCTATAAATTTGGATTTTGGTAAAAAGGTGGAGGCAAAAATATAACACACCATAAATTTTGTATTGAATATGCAAATTAGCTAAATTAGGCATAAGTGAGCATAACTCCAACCAATGAACTGAAGCACATCCATCCTTAGTATGCATAGAAAACGTAAAACTTGCACTTTTTCGTAAACTCAGTGGCATTAAAACAGGAAATGGCTTGAGGAGAATTTGTAGGACTAGCCTAGAAGGGGTTAGCTAGTCAGGCTACCTGCTCAGGTCTGCAGCCGGTTGGTGGGCAGACAGTCGACATTTCTCATAGTTTTGTTTTAAAAAAGTGTTTTAAAAATGTCTTTGGCGTCCTCACCATGACTGTCTGTGTTTTTCTTGCTCAGAAATATTTCCAAACCTACAAATGTATCTTTTCTGGTAAACAAGGGCAATGTCTAGTGGCAGTTTCAGCCAGCTGAGGGTTACTGTACAGCAACAAGTGGGAGAGGGGCACCACATAATTCTCAATGTTACACAGAACCAGAGACAACCCAGGTCACTCCAGTATTTTTAATGTCCATCTGATAAAAAACACTCTTGAACTGTTGGGTTGTGATGATGGAAAAATTTAGCAATTTTCAAACCACAACTTTTTGAAACTTTGAAACACCTTGACGACGGTAACCGACCCACTTCTAATTTTAGCATCTCATTTTACACATTTCTGTCAACATTTCGTACCGTCCTGAGAGAAGCCTTTCCAATATTCAACCGGTACTAACACACTTGCAGATGATTGACAAAGAGTTAATCTCTGGAGTCTAAGGTCTTACTATGTGGATCAGAGTTTTATAAAAGTTACAGATTGCAGCTTCACATGTGTCACAAATATGACTTTAGAAATAAACCAAAAACACATGTAGAAAACAACATCTGTTAAAAACCGTAACTGGTATTTATTGACTACTTAGGGTATTTTACTAGTTAATAAATAAGCTAAATAAAAAAATAAATGAGACCAATAACACCAGTGAACTTGGTTTTAATGAAGTACTGCTACGCATATCATTGAGGTCAGTGAAACCCAATGGAAATGTTTGTCATAATCTGATATGCAAACGCAGATCTCCCTGGGTGACAAACTCTGCGCTGAGAGATGAAACACAGCTGAATCCTGACGCTGAGGATCAGTCGGGGATATTTAAAACCAACTGGCATCAACGTCTCTGACAAATTTAGGGCAGTTTGAGGTTCCCCCACGGACTCCAGAGACCTAAACTTACTGAAGGACTCAGAGAAGCTGTGTGCAGACTTTGTGTGGTCTGTTTGTGTGCAGGAAAGGGAGGAAGGACAGCAATGAGAGACACAGGAAGGAAGGTACAGTATACATCCATGTGTGTCTAAGAATTGAAATAACATACAAAAAACATTAAAGACTTGCAGACGCTGACTGGGGGTGAGGGCGGGGAGGAAAACGCTAGCTTTGAAGAAGAGCTAAAAGTTAGAAAATAAAAAAAAAAGGTGCTCCATCCAGTGCCCCTCTACCGTAAGACTGGCAGACATATTTCTGTCATCACTCCCTTACCTTAAAAGCTTGACTTATTCTTCCTGTTTCACACTCATCAAGCAAAGGGATCCACAAAAATTCCACTAACGTCCCAGTTTCTGCTTTGGAGTCCATAAAACATAACTGCCCTAAATTTGTGCCCCTCTGGAGACAGTAAGTCAACACTCGAAATCTGACAGTTTGCCGATGAGTCCTTTTTGGGAGGAAAAGAGGAAACAGAGCAGCAATGACGCTTTCGTAGCATGACACGTGGAGTGGCTTCAACTTGTGGTGCCACCACAACTCAAGGGGCCTAATAAAAAGCCATGTGGAGTGCCACACATGTCTGTAATGACACATAGTCAAAACCTCTGAGGGCCTGGGACTACACCTTATTTTCTCTGCTGGTTTCCAAATTCTTCTGGAAGGAAGGGAAAGTGAGATGCTGGAAACACAATTACGGCACGAGGTCGGAGGAGGAACAACACGACACTGGTCTTTTGTCACTAGAGGGAGGTTTCTCTCTTTTCTTTTCTTTTTTCTCGTGTTACTTTGCAAACGGTCTCTGCGGGGTCACTTACACGGAGATGCGGGCGAGGAGAGTCCGCCGTCAGGGGGCGTGCTGTTGGATTTAGAGTCGGGCATGGGGAGGGGCACTGGGCGGGCCACTGGGGGAGGTGGAGGCAGCAAGAAGGAGCCTGGCATTTTGCTCTGGCCGCTCCCGTTCGGCTGCGGACAACACAAATAGGGTCAAGAGGGCGGCATGCGACAACCCGCAGACACGGAATGGAAAAGGGGAGCGGCTCAAGAAGGCCGGGCCCAAAATATAAACAAATTCATGACGGAAGGAGGAAGAGATGGGGGGAAAAAACAAAAACTAAGGGAATGAGGTATGCGGACGCCACCTTTAATGAGGGTGTGGAAAATAATAGCCACCACAAGAAGTGATTTGGTGCGGGACCAGGTTCCGCCGAGGCGGTCCGTGTTGGGTGAAGGAGGTTGTGGAGGCAGTGAGAGAACTCTTTGACTGGGCTCATCCATCAGATGGCAAGAAATCAAAAGCATGGGAGAACACTCGTCTACACAATCACAACACCACCAACCAACGGTACCAAATCCCAATCAACCAAACGGAAACTAAAATCGGAACAGCTAGAGATGAAGACAGTAACACGATGACAACACAGGACTGGTGTGCTCGACTTGAAGCGTGCCGTGACTGAGTCCCTCTCGTGCTGATGGTTGTAAGCTTCTGAGGGGGGTGGGGGGGATTGGGTGGAGCAAAAGAAAGAAATGGACAAGAGGAAGAGTGGGGAAGACGTTGGGGTCCGGAACAGGAAACGGCAAAAATGACACCGACAAGACAATACGAAGATTTCTAGACCAGCTGACTGAACCAGTGTCTGGTGTATTGTGTTTGTGGGTGTGTCTCTGGTGGTGTGAGTCCTCATGATGTGAGAGGTAATTGGTGGTATCTTTGTTTTGCCATCAACCTGCCTGCGTGCTTTTCTGTGTTTCAGGCAGCTGCTGCAGGTAGCAGCGTCCCTCCTGCCTTACCTGTCCGGAGGCCTGCCCTGAGCCATCGGCACAGACGAACTGCACAAATTCCTTCAGGGGGTCCTGTCCGGGGTGGTGGTGGTATCGTATGGTGGGGTGGGTGAAGTAGGGGCTAGACTGCTGGATGATGGAGGGGGACGGGAAGTGTAGGGCCGAGGCTGAAGCACGGGGACTCCCTGCGAACACAGAAATTGGCATTAGTCAGACAAAGGCCGGGAAGGATAAAGTAAAGATGCGAGAGACAGATGCACCCGTTAAAATGAAACACAAAGATTAGGTGATGAATGAGTGACAGCAAGAATGACACAAACTGTTACAGATGTGTTTTTTTCCCAGTGAGACGTATGAAAGTATATCAATCTCCTAAACATAAACAAGACGATATTTAGAGATCATCATGGTGTGCTTAAAGCAACACATTTCACATTCCAGTTGATCCAAGAGTGACTTCAGCACACACACTTCATTACAATCAACTATAAAAAATCTGGATAAAGACTTTTTTGTAAAAAGATTCGTAAAAGTTACAAAACCTCAGAGGAGCAAAATCAGGCTTCATGATTTGGTAATGGTAGCGCGTGACGCCCACAGGGCGGTTCAGGGACCCCTCAGTTCAATGTGTCAACTATGAACCCAGCTTAATCCGTCTATAATCTAAAACAACCATTAATCATCATGAATGATGTATGTGAGAATGTGGCTATTCGTATTTATTTATTTTTTGTTGTTTTTTTTACCAGTTATTTGTTATTTCTTACATTGTGTGTGAATTGTGAGACAGTTATTTTTTTGTTTTAAGCATATGCATTGACTGATGGCACGTTTTAAATTTCGTTGTTCTTGTGACAATGACAATAAAGATCTATCTATCTATCTATCTATCTATCTATCTATCTATCTATCTATCTATCTATCTATCTATCTATCTATCTATCTATCTATCTATCTATCTATCTATCTATCAACTGTCTCTGTTACCGGTGTAAAAAAAAAAAAAACATTTAAAAAAGAAAAAATAAACAACTATGGGGGATAAGTAATCTGTTAGATATCTGTTAGAATATCTAAATGTAATTCACCGCATCATTGTTGGAAAAGTACGTTGAGAAAAGTACCGTAGTTGCTAAATATATTTAATGAAAACCTCTTCTTTTTTTTGGCATCTTAAAAATATTTTGTTTCAACAAAACACTGTACTTTGAATGTGTGTGTGATCTACAATGTGCCAGGAGTTGGTTGATTCCGGACTCCTCGACATAAGGCCTATATCTATCAGTAAACCTGATTTGTATTAAACCCCCCTGCAGCCCATACAAGCCCACCAGCACCTTGCTCCAGGCTCCAAAGTGAAGTCATTCTCCTGCTCCTTTAGTCTACCATACTAATCCCTTTACAAACTGGGAGAAGGCCAAGTGCAGGGGGTATGTGGGTGGGTTCAAAACAGGAGGAGAGGAATGGTTGGGACAGAAAGGATACAGCTCTTATCTCCCTCTGTGACTTTCCTCCTAATCTCCTCCTTCCCCAAAACCCCCCAACTATCACAAAACCGGAATGCTTTATTTATGAGTTCTTGTACATTTAAACCAGCAGCGTTAAAAAGACAGAAATTACTTTATTAGTCTCATACAGCTAATCAGAACAAGAATCTAGTGTGAAGGAAGAAATTTAAAAGAAATGGCAGGAGGAATAGAATATGTAGCAGAAAGGGAGACATTTTTATTCCATTCTAAAAATTGTGGGCAAGATGAGGGAAAACATCAAGGAGGAGGAGAGGAGATTTTATCAAGACTTTGATTCGGCCATACTTTTTAAAATTCTAATTGAAAAAGAATAGGAAAACATCGTACAGGAGGTTGTGACTGTGGCCAATCACGGTACACAGGTGAACATGTACTTATGGATCAGATACAATATCGCAGAGGGAGAGGTGTTCTTCAAAACTGACGTCACGAGCAAAAAGTACAATTTTATTTAGTCGAGTTACGTCGCTTAAATGGAAATCACATTTGAAGTGAGACGTTTTTTTCAGTTTCTTGTATAATCAGAACTTAGGGTTTCAATTCTGGCTCACACTCCAGTGCAGTAGGTGGCGATAAAGCACACTGGAAGCTGTTTGCCAATCGCTAGTAAAATTAAAGAAGAACCAGTAGTGTTTGTATATTCTGCTGTAGTTTTAGCTAACTACTCATGACTAGTTCACTATTCACCTGAAATGTTAGTGAGTGACAATAACATTTATAAATTATTATTTTTTTGTACACTTTGGCTTTATTTTTGACTACTTTGACCATAGTTAGATAACCAGTTAAATTATTTGGCCATTAGTGCTATTTCACACTGTAGCTAATGATAGTTAGCTCTTACTTCCTTGTTAACCCAGAAAGCTCAGATCTGTCCTTAAAGTAAATATAGAGAAAGTGTTTTTTGTTTGTTTTCGATTATGTAGCTATTGTAACATTTATAATCAATGCGTAATCTAATATTGGCTAAATAATAGCATTAATTATGCCTTTAGATGAAAGTTAGAAGTTTTGACCATGTATCCCAAACTTGGAGCTTCGTAGCTTAGTTGCAATGTTTTGTACCACAAAACGTTTAAACGTGACATTAATTTGTAGGTGAATGTTTTAATGTTAACATTTGGTTAAAGCGTTTATATTTAAGAACAACTCACCAGAAGTTCTTGCAGCTATTCAACATTATTTTTCCCCCCTAAAGAACAATTCAGCCACACAAACGTGTAAAAGACAACTCTGCCTTTTGTCGAAACAATGTAAAAATATGACTTAAAAGTAAAAGATGACAAGATATCTATAAAGAACACATATGTTCACTGAATGTGATTGAAAGATGGTCAGAGTTAATCAAAGTCGATGCATTTTTCTGGGCTAAACACAGAAAGGAAAAGGCAAATCTTAAACAGCCGTAAAAACATCCATGGTTGTCCAGAATTTGGAAGGATATTTATGCATTTATTCCAGGTGTAACAGTAGCTAGCTACTTGAAGTTTATGCTAAATATCTCCACCAACATCACACTCCTTCTACTCCTTCTTTCTTATCAACATCTAAAGGTCGATACATACTTTACATCAGGGCTGCCCAAACGTTTTGAGACCAAGATCTACTTTTTCCCTCGCCAGCCGGCTGAGATCTACCTCATGACACGAAGACATAAAAATGGTAAATTAAACTCTACTGACTTATTTTATATGCGAATATACATCAGTTATAGCAGGAATATTAAAGTGATAAAAAACCTAATGCCGTTTCTTCCTCAGTGAGATTCTGACACTGGGAGGAGGTTACTGGTTTCTCAGTCACAAGCTGGTTGCAAACCTGAGGCCAGCAGGTGTCAGTCAGTTATGGTAGATCTGAACTTTGACCTCAATATGAGAAGCTACAGACTGATAGGAGGAACCAAAGAGCTCTGTAAAGGTAAAGGCAAATCTTCTGAAGCTGGGATATAATTAATTTAATTTCACATAATTACCACGATAGAAGCCATTTGTTTGTTAAAATTTACTGAAATATATTTGTCTTATTTGATGTTTGTTGTGAATGACGTAAACTCACAAACGAACAAAGTAATTAGTCTAAGTTTGTCGTTTATTGAATGTTTAGAAACTACAGCAGTTGTAAAAGGTAAACAAAGGTAAAATAACCACTCGTACCTTTTTACACCTGTTGCCGTGGCAACCGCCTGCGCCCCGCAAGCCGAGCAAAAATTACGTTAAAAACATAACATTCAGTCTGTTACGATATCAGGTTTCCAGGCTTGATATTTATTTCTGGATTATTAATAAGCCTCCCCTGAACACAGCGACGGTTGATTGGCTCATTTAAACTCCTGCTCTGCTGGTCAGTCGGTCTTTGAGTCGCCTTGTTTTTTTGTTAATGGAACCGAAAGGCAGTGAATTGTGCAACACTTTGTTGAAACAATAATTACTGAGAAAATTTATTTTAGCATGTTTTGTTGATTTTTTTAGGATCTTAGTTAATATTTTGATAAGCCTGTCAGAAGAGGAAGTGCTGCTCTCGGCGTCCTGGCGGCGTTCAGTTTGTCTCTTACTGCCGAGATCAACTCAAAACCTTCCTGCGATCGACGTATCGAGCAAACCTGCTTTACATAATGACATCATTTTGTTCTTACAGCTCTGCTTAGGGAAGTTCTTCTAGCTTCTTCTACGGAGTTCTGTACTTTAGTTCTTGTAAACTATAAAGTGTCCTTGCTAGCAGGAACTTTGTTCATGTTCGTGCTTTTAGAACGAGAACCAACTCATCTGTACTTACCCATCACTTTTCTCCACGACTCTCAAAAGTGTCCACCACCCCGTTAAAATGCCAGGTTCTTGTGATGTGAAACGAATGAAAGGTTTCATAAATCATTGCAAACCATTTTTTCCCCATATAACGCAAACCTTCCCAACAGAAACCTACTAAGCCTGGTGGTAGGGGACGCTAAGGCAGTCCACCAACACACCGTGTTTTTGTATTGAAAAATGTTAAAACATTGAGACCAGCCAGCAAACCTAACTTAATCCGTCTTTACTTCAATGTTACTGGTGTACAAAAAGCCAGTTTAAAATGAACAAACTGGTAGGGGAGCAGGTACAGTCCGGTGGCCCATTAGGCTAATAATACACTGGAGGAAATGCTGTAATGTGACATTTATGTTGCATTATTCAAGGAAATGTATTTATTTAAAAACAGCAGCAAAAAAGGAAAACTGCAACAATGCAGAGCTTCAGGATCAAATGGATCTCATTCTACAAATGTATCACTCAGGGACAGGCTATAATAAATTACACACACACACACTTACATATACACAAAAAGCGCTCCTTACCAATATTTATAGTCATTGTGGCCTTGTTATGGGATGAGACCATACAGTTATAAAACTCTGCTACACATGGTCTTTAATAATTTGGCAAATAAATACAGTTATTATTCAATGACTTCTTGAAAACAAGCATTTCAGAAAGGTTCATTCTGTGCAAGAAGATTCAGGGGTGTGTTGAAATATTAGTGGTTAAAGAAAGTTCCAGAAAGGTGAAGAGCCGTTCCTTTAAATGATGTTCCTGATTGCGGCGCCGTGACAGCAACACGTTCCTTCCCTGCAGCATTTTTTTTTTTTTTTTTTTTTGCACGATCCCAATCCGGCTGCCACCGAATTCCTGCGGACCCGGACTGACATGCAGAACAACAACAGCGCTTATGATGTGGTGAGCACTTTCACACCAAAGCGAGGCACCAAACGCAATGTTGAAGTTTGTCTGGAAAGTAATCATAACTGTATATAAAATAAATAATAATAAAAAAGCAAGAAAAACAAAACAGACTGCAGTTCACCACATCAGCGTCGTGGTGAGGTGTGAACGGGCGTCCGTCCGTCCGTCCGCACGCAACGATGCCGAGATCAGATTCGCCGCGTCTGGAGAGGCGGCGGGGCAACGTGAACAACCGCAGGGGAGGGAATAATGACACAGTGGTCAACCTCACCGCCTCACATCTGCTCCATGGCTTAAAAATGCTTTGAAGCTCCGCTGCAGAACTAAAGCACATGTGTAATTATCTACAATGAGCGCCTTCATTGGGTGAGTTTACAAAAGAAAAGCAGAGAAAGTCTCCTTGTTGGTCTGTGCTGTGGTTTGAATAAATTAATAAAAACAGGGGAGAGATGATTTATGCCTGTAACTTCTCTGCAGGTCGGAATCGGAGGCGTTTCGACGCAGGAATCAAACAAAACTGCATTAAGTCGTATTAGCACGCTCGCAGTTGGGCTGCTGATAATGAATTTGGAGAACTGTGGTCTTTGGCAAACAATTACTTTGGATGTTTTTTGGGTTTTTTTTTTTTTTTTGCTAGAATATTGGCACCAGTGAAGGGGGAGCCTCAGAGATTATGTGAAAATAAATACGCAGGATTCACAGAGGACTAATTAAAAGTGAACAGAATAAATAGAAGCAGCAGAAGACGAAATGTTCTGACTTTTTGTTTCGTACTGTAAAGCAAGGCTCTCTCCAAAGGCCGGGACGTCTTCGGGTTCGGTTCAACCCAAATGTTTCTGTCTTTAAAATCCCCGTTCATCCGTTTAGTCATGCAAACTTTCTGCTAACAATTTAAGATGTCAAGCTCCGGCTGACGGGATGACGGAATAATTATGACATCATCTGGGCTATTTTGTTTCAATTTTGGGAAGCGCTCGTCAAAAAAAGCCCAACGTGTAGAACACATCTGTTCTACGGAAGAAAAAAAGTGCTCACAGTTTGCTGTAGTACAATAAGTGGAGAATTTACAGAAAGGTTTTGTATTCTGTAGAAAAAGTATTAGAATAAAACACTAATTTTATCAAACTGCAAAAATCTGCTCAACCAATCAAAGACGGCGCCATGGAAACCTCTCAAACTTGTCCAGTTCTTTTTTTCTTCCTTTTTTTTAGGAAAAGAAGGAAGGAGTTCTGCAAGCGTTGCAATCCGAAGAGCTATTTTTATTTTCAGGTCATTAAAACTGTTTTATAGCTGCAAATGTTACTTAAAAAAAACCAAGTCAACTCAGAGCATTTGATAAGCATCTACCAACAGAAGTGTGTTGATATTTTAAAAGAACCGCCATTTTATTTCTCCTTTTAGGTTTTATGAGTTAAGACTTTAGCAAAAATGGGATGGATTTTTTTCCTATGGGATCTTGATGTTTGTGGAAAATTATGTAAAAAAAAATAAAAATAAAAGTATGTAGTTCCAGTCTAATGGCTAGAAAAACAGATACAAATATTTCTATTGTTCAAATTTGGTGCAATTATTCCATTAAAAGTCTGAAAAAATAATAAACACCTGCATTTATTATAATACCTATATATATATATTTTAAAATTGTCTATTTCTTTCTAATTTTTTGTTTTAGTTTCCAAAGAAAAGCAGAAGAATTCCAATGTGGTTACATTATACTGTGTCTGTCAGACTGCTGATGAATTCTGCTCTAATGCAGCATCTTCACACTGAAGCACGGTGGTGGCAGCATCATGATGAGATGATTCTCGCCCAAAGAGACTGGTTAGAGTTGATTGGAAGATGGACAGAGCTAGAAATGGGGTAATTTTGAAAACAAACCTATAGAAGTGTGTGCTAGAATGGCCTAGTCAAAGTCTAGAAGACTGAAATCTGGTAGAGAGTCGGGGGCAGGACTTGAATTTTGCTGGTGCCTCAACAAGGGGCGGCCTGAGCAGGCTTAATCGACTCACGCCTAAAATTACATTTTTAGAGATGGAACTGTAAGAATTGTTGAAAACTGTTTATTTTTCCTTCTACTCTCCAATTAGCAGCAATTAAAGCAACAAACCTTTGGGAGGGAAAGTTCCCCTGCCCCCAAGTTTTCTTGGACAAAATTAATATTTTCCTCAACTCTAACCAGCTCCTCTGTCTGTGGTGGAGAAAATGATCCCCACAGCATGATGCTGCCACCACCATGTTTCACAGTGAAGATGTTAAAAATGCTGGATTTTCCCTTTACTTCACAATTACATATGACATTGTACTGGTTCAACACTTAAAGGGGCAGAATTCTGTAATATGGACTTTTTTAAGCTTTATATCATGTTATGCAATGTTATTCCCTCACCAAGAATAACATCATTTCTCTTGCACGTTTGAGAAATAATTTAATCTTCATGGCAAAGATTGAGCTGGGTAGATCTAGCCCCGCCTGTGAGGTGAAGCTCCTCCTCGGAGGTGCAGTTTATAGGCTTCCGCCTCACAGAGCAGCTCCCCCCCACAGTACCTCCACTCAGCTCCTTCAGACTAGTCAGCAGCGGTTAGCAAACACCTGGTGGAAATGTAGAACTGCTGAGTTCATTACAGGAGCTACTTCTCAGTGAAACGCTGGTAAAACTGTTGCTTATTGTTTAATAGAGGAGCCATGATGTGATGACTTCCTGAGGGTGGAGTTTCAGAAAGAGCAGGAGTTTCTTAAAGAGACAGAGCCCCAATTTCAAGGCGTTAAATTGCAAAGTCAAATTTCTCTTAAGTCATATTTGATATATATATAACGTTTTCATAGCAACTAGAGTTAACAGTTATGTGATTGTGCAATAAAATGACACAATGTGCCTGGAAAGCACATGATACTGCCCCCTTTAAAATCTTAACAGAACACACAGAGGTTTGTGGTTGTAAAGAATTCAAAAAAGCTGAAGCGTGAAAACTTCTGCGTGGCACTGCAATCGAATCTGAAACAGATGTAAAGTTCAAGTTTCAAAAGAAGAGTAGAGAGATGAAAAAAAAAAGACATCCAGAACCACGTCAATGCTCTAAGAAATACGCCGAGCAGTACAGATATTCCACCAGCAACCGTCCACCAATAGCCAGGCCCAGAAAAGGTCCAAACAAAACCACACCCAGAGACCCCAGAAGCTCCGCCACCAACACCACCACCCGCACACGACAGAGCAACGTGCCGGCTTCAGATTCCCAATCGCTCTCATGCCCCCCCACCTCTAAACCGCAGTAAGGAGGGGGAGGGATGGGTGTGAAGGGGTAGGAGGGTGGGGAGGGCCTGGAAAAAAGTGTGGGGTAGGAGGAGATGGTGAAGAGGAAGGGGTTGGAGGGGGTTGGCGATCAGGGAGCTGGGGGGGTTTGTTGGTTTGGTTGGGTTGGTCTCACCTGGTCTCACTCCTGCCAGCATTGGCAGTGGGTGGTGGGTGAACGCCATGCGGGGGGACCTCGTCTGGGAGGACAGGGCGCTGAAATCGAATTTCCCCAGCTTCTTATGAGAACCAGGCGACGAGAGTCCTGGCGAAAAGGGGATCAACAAAATGGCAGAACAGAGACGAGGTTTTAATCAAACATGGCTGCTTTTTGTTTACTTCGACTCTACTCAAGAAAACTCAGATCAAGTCAAAGATAGAAAAAAAAATCAACTACTGGATCAGATTTCCTCAATTTGATGAAAAGAAGCAAATAATTACGATTGTAATCAACGGACTGATTGATTGGCTGATTGGCTTGCTCATTGATCCCGACGTCCATCTTGACATACATAGGGCTTCCTTTAGGTTGGTTCTCCGTCCGTTGGTGTTCAGTCAGTGGACCGTACCAGACGGAGGAGGGGGAGCGGGGTGAGGGTCCGGTGAGAGGGCATGTTTTAAAGCAGCAGCGTGAAAGAAGGTGACGGGAGAGAGGGGAGGAAGGTTTGGGTTTGGGGGAGATGGAGGTCAAGAGGCCAGGGGCTTAGCTTCAGGACAGAGGAGAGCTGGAAGATGCCCACCGATACGGGACTCAATAACACAACATCTAAGTATCGTGTTTCTATCCTCACACTGGTAACTGGTAAAAAAATAATAATACTCAAACTAGCTCACAGATAGAGAGCCTTGCAAAGGTTTTCACACCACCCAGAACTTTTTCACACTTATTCTTCATGTTACAGCTACAAATGTCAATGCTATCAAATGAGAGACCAACACAAAGTAGTGAATAGTTGTTAAGCGAAATGAAAAATCATGACTGCTTTTCAAAGAATGTCGGCATTCAGCCCGCCTGTAATACTTTGAGAGCTTTGGTTGAACTAATAGCTGCAGTTTGGGCGATACAACAATTTTATCGCAATTTTGTGGGCGATAAATGGATTTTATAGATTTATCTACTTTTCTGTTTTTGAAGATTTGAGTTTGTGGAAAATGGGAAATTTTGTTTTTCACACCAATGCACTTCTTAGGCTTCCACAGTTTAAACTGATGTCAGCCATCTTGTCTTACTCGACAAGAGTGTTTTTATTTCGACTCTGAATTCAAGCCAACCTGCAGAAGGAGCGATTGACAAATTAGCACGTTTTCATTTTCAAGCCATATCGCCCAGCATGTATCGTATCACTTATTGTTTATTGTGATAAATTTCTCATAAGAATTTTGATTTATCGTTCCCACGATAAATTCCAATCAGTGATGTTTGAAACCCCCCAAAAGTGTTCTTATTGTCGGGTCTGTTTTTTTTATTATCCACTGTTTGTTCAATGGCGTGTCGATAAATATCAATACGTTTATAAATATAATCAAATACAATGATAGTGATACAAATCACACTTTTGTATGTTTTGTGGGGCTATGATTGCTGTGCCATGCAGTCGCAGATATAAAATTACTTAAGAAATAAGTAATAAATAGTTTTTAGTGCCACTTTTATCGTTATCACAATAGTTCCTGAAAATATGGTGATAAAACCTTAAGTCCATATCGCCCAGTTCTACTGCAGGTCTTTTAGGGTAGATGGCTGCCAGCTTTAAACGGATGGAAACTGAAGATTTTTCCTTTCTTCTGAGCAAAATATTTCAAGTTCAATCAGATTGGATGAAGATCATCGCTGGACATCAGATTTTTTTTAAAGGTTTTGTTAGCTCTAGTGGCCTTTATTTGAAAGTAGTCTGACAGGAAAGAGGGCAGTGAGAGAGGGGGAGGACATGCGCCAAATCTTGCCAGGTCGGGACTCGAACCTGCGACTACCGCCACGAGGACTAATGCCTCCATACGTGGGTCATGCTTTGCCCGTGCGCCACCACAGCACCCCCGTGAACATCAGTTTTTAAGTGTTGACACAAATTTGCAATAGGATTGTTGTCTGTACTTTAACTAGCCCATCCTAGCATATCATTCCATGGTTATGGTCTCAATTCTACTTAAGGCTACAAAGAGCCATCTTCTGTTTGTGCTGAAAACACTCATCCCCACAGCATGACGCAGCCCCCGCCATATTTTACAATGTGGATGGTGAGTTTAGGTCGCTCTGTTTTTAGTGAGATTAAAATCACAGATAGCTGCATTTAGAAGGCGGTTTTATTTTGGGGCCTAGGAGTTTTAGGTGTGCTGAACATAAATATACAAAACACTTTTCTGAGTTTTAACAGTAAGAAGCAGTGAGAACCATGAATAATCGTCACCTCAAAATTATTCCCTACTTTGTGTTTATATCCAATAAAAAAATTGCTAATAACACACTTTAAGGTTTCTGGTCATAAGATGAAAAAAATGGGGGGTAAAGTTAAAGGGATGTGAATCTCTTTTTGCAAGGCACAGCAAACCGCAGCGTTGCTACAGAGAACCTCAGGAGCCCGAGTCAAAACAAACATGCCCGACCAGCCAGTTCACTGCAACTCTTTAGAAATGAATGGGATCCTGAACGGCCTCATATCTGGGGCAGGCTGCGTTTTCCGTCTGATGCCAGCACAACCTGTGCAGCTACATATAGCTGCAGAGGAGCCTGCCAAAACACACACCGACTGATCCTCTGATGCAGCTCTGACTGTCAGGCATTGTACGCAGCCGCCTCGAGACATGTTGTATTTCATTAAAAGTGCTCCAGCTCTTTTTTTACCCCTCTATTGCCCCCCCCCACACACACACAAACACACACGTCGCTCAGGTGGAGTGGCGAGCGCTGGGCACGCTGCCAGCGAACGCTTTGTGGGGGAGCCGGAGAAAAATGGAAGAAGTTAAGTGGGAAAAGAGGAGTGATGGCACACATTGATGAACACAATAAAGTGTCCCTGGGCATCTATAAATGTCAGAGAGGCTAAGAGGCTGTGTAAAAAAATATATATATATATATATCTATATATATCTATATATATCTATATATATATATATATATATATATATATATATATATATATATATATATATATATATATATATATAAATGGGCACACTGAAGTACAGGTTTGGCTTATCGTCGGACCAGAAACATGGCCGTAAGTGTGAGCGCCACAGATGAAAGAGGTTCTCTTCTGTGATGAAGGGCTGGTGTGGTCCATGCTGAGGGAATTTATTTTGATGTATGGCAAACCAAGGGCACAATTTAGACTTTCTGGGTTTAAGAAGGAGCTCCAAATGGTGTATTTGGAACCACAATGTTTAATATACGCTGTCATAAAAGCCCCAAAACAAGAGCGATCCCTTACACTGGGAATATTTAGGAAAATACAAAAAAAAAAAAATCCATCAGCGACATCGAATGAAAAGAAAAAAAAATCAACTTTCTCCGTGAAACATGCTGAGCTCATGTTGCTTCGTATTCACTCGAAAGAATACAGTGATAAACAGAGAAGCGAGAGGCCCATAAACTACTAAATGGCACAATATTCACACATATAAAACAAACAGTGTCAAATAAAGACGGCGGGCAACTCCAACATGGCCCAAAGAGACGTGGAAATAGACTTTACGAGCAGAGCGTATAAAGTCTAACAGCAGAGTTCTGTAAAGCTGGAGCTTTTTTTAAACGCTGCGCTGGGAAACGTTGGTCGCCGTTTACCCAGAGCGTTGGGACGCGGCGCAGGCGCAGCTGTTCTTGTGTGGGCACCGAGGATCAAGGAGAGAGAAAAAAAAAAGGTGGGCGCCGGCACTTATGCTCGGCCACGCGGTTATCTCCACATGTAGGAGGGAGGTGCAGACGCAGATTATACATCTTGTTCACTGGTAACATGATAAAACAACAGAAAAAGAAAAAAAGCTGTGATCAGACTTAGACACACGTAAAAAAAAAATAATAATAAGGTGACATCCATCTAGTTGGAATATTTTATTTTAGTCTGTGTCATAATAGCACGTTATGTAACGAATAGTGTGATGACAGCGTGAGAATAACTTTTTTAAAAAGCAACGCGTGAAGGGAAATGTGGGAAGTTTGCATAAGTAGGAAAAACAAGTTTATTATACTGGTAAAAACGCCAACCGAGACGAGAGCTCTGGTCAAAGGTTTGCCTTTGTGCTTCAGGTGTCAAATCGTTTCAGGACTTTTAGTGATGCTTTTGAACTTTTTGACCTCAAGACGCCCACCTGTACGAGCAGAATGCCCGAACAGCTTTCAGGGTCAGATGGAAACGGGCCGAGTTTGGACCGAGACAGCTCCTGACACACTGACGCAGCAGGTCAGTGGACTGGGACACCGGTGTTAAAAAGATGGAAAGTAAAAAAAGCGTTGGTGGCACGGAGTGAGCTAGAATCAGAACGAGGAACGACAAATGAAGACAATGAAACGAGTAAAAAGCAAAATGTACTTTACTTGCAAACCACTAATGAATTAATGAATGAATTGGGTGCTGTATAACGTAACGCTGCACATTTGAAATGTTTTTATGATGAGACGCCACATGACTGGGAAACTTTGTCCTGTTGCCCTTTCAGTCAGAAGAAAGCTACAGCCCACTAATGGTCTATACACCCAGGTAAAAATCGGCAAATTGAAAATTATTATTATTATTTTTTTTCCCCAATTCAAAAATCATTTTAAAGAAAATTATTTTCCTTTTGCCTACCCAGCAGTAAAATAAAGTGCAACATTTGACTGGAACAAAGCAGAAAGGAACAATTTATTGTAAAGGTATTCAACACTTACTGTAGTAAAAGTTTCCTAATTTTTTGGATGGAATGTTTTCTGTTGGCTGGTCTGCAAAATGTTTTTAGTCTGTTCCCAACAACAGGAAGTGGGATCTCTGAAGACCTGTGCAGGTTTAACACACTGGTTTAGTGTCTGTTAGTAGTAAAATGTTGCTGTATGTTTGGGACCAAACTTACAGTGGTGTTTAAATGAGAAAAAAAAAAACATGGCTTGTGTTTTACTGCGCATTTTCTATTTAACAGAATATACTGTATCTTTATAATTAAAATGTGCTAATAAAAGATGACAAAAAAGCGTCCTTCTGCATCAGCTACATGTGCAGCTCCATCATCATTTGGTCTTTCTTTTAGTCCGTACTCTTTTGTGGCATTTACTCTCTGACATGGTATGATGTCACATCCTGGGACGACGGGTCAAAAAGTCTCAACCCTGTTCTTATCTCTGCTCAGGTTCTGATTCTAAAACGAATTTTGAATCTGCTGGCATAGGCATATGAAAGATGAACAAAACGAGATCTGAGATAGAAAAAGAAAAACACAACGTGTAAGCAAACACATTTGATTTTACTTTTGCATACCTTTAGCAGAAATCAGATTTATCGATGGAACTTGACTTAATGTCGTGTTTTGATTGTTGATTCTATGTTGCATTGTGTTTCTGTGTTTGATATGATGTAAAGCACTTTGAAATGCCTGGCTGCTGAAATGTGCTATACAAATAAAATTTGATTGATTTGATTGATTGATCAGTATATATTTATTTATTTTAAACGCCATGGCTATCTCCATTCCAGTTCACTGTGAAATCCCTCGTCTGCTGTGTGATGCATTCAGGGGCCCGAGGGAGACATTTGCAAAAGTACATAAACGCTGATGATGTAAAAGTGATGCCATCATGGTTGGCTGAGCTTGGATTTGAGAGGGGGGGAAAAAAACAAAACAATCTTCTCCAACTGGAGGAGTGAGGATTATACCGTTGCATCATGGGAAATGTAAGATACAGTGTTTATGCAGCTCATGCCAAACTAGACATCCTAAATACTAAATATGCTATAATTTCAACTTGCTTTCAAACAACCAACATCACACAGAATCATGCAAGAATAATAAAATGAAAGAAGTTTCCACTCGCATGTAGAACTTTGATCAAACAAAGGAGGGAAAAACAAAAATCCCACGCACCCAAAAGAATTACCCGCTAGCTTTCAGTTCCTCTGCGACTGCAGGTTTCCGCGTGCCAGCGCCAATTATAAGCAGCCCATTATTCATAAATAACTTTAAATTATACATACTGTTTTTAGACCCTGTGATAATTCCTAATTAGTCACTATGTTGATGAAATATCTGGTGGTATATCAGCGAGGAACAGCAAATGAGGCCCAGATGCCCAGTGAAAGCTTTGTCTAATAAAGCTAACAGAAGTTACTCTGATCTCTCTCTCTCTCTCTCTTGCAGTGTGTATGTCAGTGTGTCTGTACACACATACAAAACAGTTGTTTGTTCTTCATTATTTCTGTGTCCTGCTCCTGGCACACTGCACAGCCAGCCTGGCAGCCAATTGCTCCCATGACCCTGCAGTCTTGCCACGCTAACAAGCTAGCGGCCACACAAACCGCCGCTGAACCGGTCGGCTAGCGAGCGCTCAGAGAGAAACAGCAAAAGCAAATAAGCTTCAGGTGAATAAAAGCAACTGTGTATGTTGGACAACTGCCGTTCCCTCGTGGCTTTTGTTAGTAGGCGAGAAGATTAGGACAGCAGTACAGTTATTGAAGCATCATGTTTTCTGCAAAAGACATATTTGCTCCGACTCTGTCAATATCACAAATGCACGGGGGAACCTGAGCCACTCCCTCTTTACCCAAACACTCCGTCTTTCCCCACCACAGAGCAGCGAGAGCGAGCGAGCGAGCGAGGCAGAAGGAGAAGCGGAGCAGAGCTGAGCGGGACACAACAGACTTCATGATGAATTACATGATCACCTGCTATGCCTCAGAGCCTTTCATTCAGGTAGAGATTCACCTCCGGAGCAGGCAGAGGCAGAGGCCCTCCTCTTCCCTCCTTCTTCTGCCCTCCTCCCTTCTTCTCCTTTTTCCACATCTCTCACTCCCAACACCACCACCACCATCTCCAGAACAGATGTCTGCTGTAACCCAGTAACTCCCTTTGCTGTAGACACATGGAGTTGCCATCTGGACCGGAACGCTGTTCCTCTCCAGACTGGTGTGGGGTGTGTGTGTTTGTATGTGTGTGAGAATGTAAATCAGTTAAAGAGCTCTAATATAGTTCTTTTCTGTGTGAGCATGTGTGTGTCTGCGTGCGTCGGTGAGTAAGCATGGCTCGGAGACAGAAGGTGCCTTGTGGACTGATGACACACCTGAGTACCTTTGGTTTTGGTTTGTTTGGATCTTGTGTTGTTTTGTTCTGTGCTGCCTTTCACAGACAGATGAGGCAGGCCGGGGGCAGGTGGCCGCAGCCCCCAAACAGCTCTGTCTAAACAACCAGCTGGATGAGGTGCCGAAGAAACTTCACTCACATCCCCGCTTCCTCGCCGACGTCTCTTGCAGGGCGCTTCTCACGTCTCCTCGTGTTACAACCACAAACTTCAGTGTAGTTTTCGGTTTTATTTTCTGTGCATTTTTGTTTTCCCTTTATTCTGACAACCCAATCTGAAACCCAGGACTCTGAATCGCCTTCAGAAATCTTAGTAAACAGAGTCTGCCTGAGTAGTAATCAATTAGTTCTCTAAAGGCCGCAGAGGTTTGTTTAGCCTCTTCTCTAATGTGCTTATAACCAGTTCTTCCCCACTCAGTGACGACCAGATTTGTCTCCACTTCCAGATCCTGAGCAGTTCATCCATGCCGGATCTACCTGAGCGTTGTGCGCAAGCGGTTTGATTGGCAGCAGACTACATCCGTTTAATGGCCTGTGGATTAAACGACTGGACGGGGCGATCAGCAACGAGCAAATATAAGGAGATATTGACGAGAAACTGGCCACTCAAAGGTACATTGATTGGTGGCAGACTGCAATCGATGATTTGGCCCGTGGATTTACGTCAGCAACATCTCGACCACCATTGTCAACCTACATCAAGACTGTAGTAGTTGGGCAGGGTGGCGAGGTATAAATTCATAATTCCATGGTGAAACCTTGTGGTCCAAATCTTTCTATCAATTGTGGCAGAAGAGCACATCCAGAGTCAAGTGGACGGGACAACGAACAAATATACTAAGAGATTTCAAAGAAATTTCAGAGAAATCTATTGGTAGACATTTTGAGCATTTACCCAGGGGTAAATGACTCCACAATGAGTGGAGTTTTGACCACAGCTCCTCCAAGTTTCCCACATTCCTCCCAGGCTCCGGCCCACATTCACACCCACTGAGAGGAGCTCACTACCAATGCAGACACAGCCAATTTGGCTAAAACCAAATCAAACATTAACCGGCCAGAGTGAGACTTGACAATGGAGGAGAAAGGGCTTCAGAGAACGTTAGTGAACAAACAGCCGAGGTCAAAGAACACATCCGACAGGTCAGGGAGAAGAAGTTAAACAAAGAAGTAGCCAAGAGGCCTGTGGTCACTCTGGAGGAGCTGCAGAAATCCACACCTCAGGCGGGTGAATCTGTTGACGGGACGACAATTAGTCACAAACTCCACAATTCTGGCCTTTATGAAAGTCCAACACTGTGTAGTATACACAGCATGTGGAAGAAGATATCCTGGTCAACTGAGACGTTTTACATAGAAAACACAATAGAAAACTAACACTGCACATTAATCTGAATAAACCATCATCAAGGGGAAACACTGAGATGAATGCATGACACTGTGAGGAGGCTTTTCTTTAGCAGCAACAACAGAGCCAGTCAGATGTAATGAGAAGATGGATGAAGCTAAACAGAGCAGCACTGGAAGCAAACAAGTTAGAGGCCGCAGAAGACAAGAGACTGGGACGAAGGTTCACCTTCCAGCTGGACAATGACCCTAGACATACAGTGACAACTATATCAGTGATGATCTAGATCAAAGCTGGGGCAATAATCCAAATTCAGAATCTATGGCAATACTTTGATTTTCAGAGAGACTCTCCATGCCATCCGACTCGACTTAAGTTATTTTGTTGAAATGAACGGACAAAAATCTTAGTCTGTAAAAGTGTCAAGCTGGTAGACACAAACGCCAAATAACGTGGAGCTGTAATTACACCGAAGGCTTCTGTTTTTCAAAGTAAGGACAAACAAATAAACTCATTCTATGTATTATTTTTCTTCGACTTCTCAAAAACATTTCACTGGTTTGTGTTGGTTTGTCATGTAAAATCCAAATCAAACACGTTGAAGTTGTGGTCGTAACGTGACAAAACGTGGAAACTGTTCTCTAATTTTATAAAATGATAAAAAAATACTAAACCACTGAGTCAAATGTTCTGGGAAACTTTACTTCAGAAGCATGTGGTGTGATAACAATGTGCTGTTTGGACACAATGAAACAAATACCAATAAAAATCACGCTTGCAGAAACACCAGAGCATTCACATATGTTGGAAATGTGCTGGAGATACATGTGCATCCAGCGCACGTTTGATTTCTTTCCCACACAATCACAGCGACGTCTCTGAGGCGGACAGGTGGTGGACGTTATGGAGCTACTGGGCTACCAAAAAGACGTTTGGTGAACCCACAATGGACAGCAGCAGACATCTGGTAGAAACACAACCCCACCCAGCAGCAACAGAGCCAGAGAACAGGACCCATAAAAGCAGGGAGAGGAAGAGGAGCGGAAAATAGAAGGGGAAAGACGGGATGGAAGAGCACAGGGGAGCTCAGAGAGCTCGCAGACAAAGGCAAACAGACAGAGGTGCATACACAAGCTCAGGGTGTTGTGAGCGGAAGGAGAGCAACGTATACATGTACACAGTAGAATGTTTAATGTTCTAACCATGGTAAGGAAACTGCACTCCATCGCTCTCATGCTTAATCTTCCTCTCCTGCACACTGGCCAAATGGTGCTGCACTGAAAGGCCAAACAGGGGAGAAAGGGAAGAGTTAACAATGGAAGAGGGCAGGAGAGATAATGACAGACACACAGAGAGAGAGAGAGGTGGAAAGAAACAGGGCTGGTTAAATAATGAGCAAAATGGGATTTTAATGCTATAGAGCGCAGCAAACGTCTGTAAAATGGTTACATCACGACTGCTGGCAGTATCACAAATGAAGCAGAGGGAGTTTCCTGAAGCGAATCCCTTCAGTCAAATGCTACACCAATGAAGTCACATGTTAAATACATTTGATGAGATAGCCACTGTGAAGGTTGAGAGTGCTGTGAGCAAAAAGAGGGAAAGGTTAGAGCTTTGCACAAAAGTTTAGAGTTAAACCGGTGTTGCTTCGGTGGGAGGCTGGAGAAAGGAGACGGACATGAATGGTGAGACTCAGAGGGCGTCTAGAGCAGTGAGAGGGAGTTATGATAGAGCTGATTACGGGTTTATGTGGAAATTATGATTAATAATAAAGAATAACTACTTCCCAAGATTTTAATAAATAGCTAATATATGTTTTTATATGATACAGAACATCCTGCTACTGCTGGTGCACCTCTGCAGAGAAAACAGTTACATGTTGCTAACGTCTATGTATCAAAGCTTAAATAATTCATATAACAGATAAATTAGCAGGGCAATAATTGTTGCTTATTATACATTTAAACTTCATAAATAAACCAGCAGCAATTCAATCATGTTGTGCGTTTCTTTTTCTTTCTTTCTTTCTTTTTTTTATTTTTTTAAATAGAAATGTATTAACATCAAAATAGAAAATATATGGTGTGGTATGTTATATTAATGAAAAAAAAATAAAGTTTTTTATTTTTTTATTTTAAATATTTTATAAAACCATCCTATTTTCCCTCAAGGTTATTTAAATATAAAATCTCAGTCGATCCTTGCTAAAATCCTTGCTGACATTAGCAAAGATATTAGCAATACTTGCTAATATTGTGGAATAAACGTCTTAGAGAGATTTAAAGAGTATTAAGTTAAGGAAACCCAGATATGAACAGCCTTGCTTATTTTGTGGAGTTGGCTCCTTTTACCACCTGCTAGCTTAGCATGGCAACAAAACATAGTTTGTTTATTGTGTAGAGAATCAAATGGTTGCATTTTTTGCCACTGGAATTACAGAATGTAACAATTATGTTGCATCTCATGTATGTGGAGGAGAGAACATGTTACTTTCTCATTCACATCACTTTCAGTGTTTGTACTGAGCATGCTAACTTAGCTATGCTAGCTGCTGAGATTAAAAATATTCTTTAAGTAATGCCTTATACACTTATAAAGATTTTCTTTCCACATTTTAGAGCATTTAATTGATGGGGAAGACTTTGCAGTTCGCTGCTTAAGATTTAAAGATAAAGAGAGTAGGCCCATTTATTATTCATTAGCGTCTACCGCCAAGAAAGTTTTGCTAGCTTACCGTGACTGGAAACGGGACGTTATAACCACAGATTTGTTTTGAAAAGAAAAAAGCTTACTAAAATTTATTACTCGCCTGAAATTTTAAGCTAAAGTGAAGTTCCACCGAGGGAAAATATTCGTTTCAACCCAGCCGTTTAACGTCACTTCCTGTACTTAAAAGTTAACTAACTTGGGTAACTATATTAGTTTTGGATGTAAGCTACAGACTTCACAGTTGTTTTATTACATGGAAAAAACTTAGGGAAAAGAATTCAACACAATGAGACCTAGTGTTAGTTCTGCAGTTTACTACACAGTATAAAACTATTTCCCCCCCGATGGGTTTCTACTGTTTTTGATTTACTGTTTCAGAAAGAGATGTTAAGCATTTAATTAATTTATTAAGGTGAAAGAAAGAAAAAAAACCTAATCAAACTAACCCAGCCCAATGTGAAAAAGTAACTTCCCACCAAACCTAATAATTGATTCTTCCACCCTTTGCAGCAACAACTGTTGTCAAGCATTGGCAACTGGCACAATATATTTTACATTGTATTTTACATTGCTGTGGAGACATTCTGGCAAACCCCAATAGTAGAACTGTTCTGATTTAGCGACTGATTTCTCCAGCTCTTTAAGGTCCTTCCACAGAGTCAATATCAGATTTAAGTCGTAGCTTTGACTAGGCCTTTACAAAATTTTCACTTTGTTGTTTTTCTAAAAGGTCCCAGGGATCCTTAAGTTCTTTTTTGGCAAATCTAAGAGCAATAACTGAAGAAAACTGTATATTTCTTACCCATGAAAAATATACAGAAGACAATTAAAAGTCAAACCCACCCTGCCGAACTGTTGCAAGATAAAAATCACTTTGCTTTTAGTTTATGGAGATCTTGGATAACAAACTGTGTGATTATATAAAATGTCACATTGGACACATTTCCAGATATTGCAGCGACTTTTGAGGATCTAACTTTTGCTTCATTAGAATTGTGGCACACCCCTCAGCTGACAAAATCGATTTGTTCAAAACATTTCCCAAAATATCCGCACCACGAAGGCTAAGCACCTGCAGCTGGATATGTCAGTGGGGGAAACTGTGGCAAACAGACTGATCCTCTGGCTCTGGAGGCTCTTTGATAGAAGGTTTAGTGGTTTGGAGGTAGAGAATGGGAATGACGGGGAAGTAAAGGTAGAAAGAGTGGGGGGCAATGCAACACAAACACAACAAAACAAGTTTTTTTTTCTATGGCAGAAGGTGAGATGTGGTTTCTGCTTTAGGATTGAAACATATAAAGAAAATCTTTCTACTGAGATTTAAGGAAGCATTTGACATTTCTGGAAGATTCTCCTTCCCATAAAAGAGGATCACAAGTTACTATATGGCGTAAAAACAAAGCAGATGTGGCCAAAAGTATACATACACTCGTTAAGGATGTTAATGTTGCTAATGTAATTTTTATTATGATCATTTATCAGAGCTACACTTTCTAAAGGATGGAATAACTACATAACACACAAGATCAAAATCCCACATCCTGACTCAAACTTATCATTAATAGTGGGACCAGATTAAAATGTTTAATAGAGTTAATTGTAATTAATCACATTTTAATTAGAAAGTACATATTGACAAAAATAAATAACACGTTCAATTCAAAAAACCCTTTTTGCTATTAATTGTAAATATAGATCTGAGGTCAACAACAAATATATTTATCGCTTTTTAATCTGTTAGCACTTACTGAAAACTTTTTTGAATACACTTAAAAGTTTGATTTGCTAAAATAAACTCTGTCAAGAGAAGAAGTTAAATATCCAGTCAGAATAATCCTGGAAGCTTGTCAGTGGCAAGAAAAGCTGTGGTTAAAGTAAATTTAACAAATATTAAATGAAGTGTATATATTAAAATTGTCCTCTCATGTGGATTGAAAACAATTCTCAATAAAGCCTACATATTAAAAATCATTTCAGTTGTGTGCTCTCTTCAACAACTGCTTGTAAGCATGAATTTTACTATAAACTTTGTAATTTTCGGATTAGTGGCTCACCCAGAATCACTGTTTCCGCTACTAAAATATATATTTTTTGAGAATTTACAGAGCATGGTAATCGCAAACGGGAAAAAAATCAAATCTCCAAAAATGTCAAACTATTCCTTTCAGTCCAAAAGAAAACCCCTCTGAGCTTGAAACAAAATGACGAGGAGAGCTAACTCTCCCGTCGAGGCCTTAGGAGGCGCTCAGCATAGCAAACTTCCAGGACCAATACCTGCATCCACGTCATTGGGCCAGCCGCTGGACTGGGAGCTGCTGCCGGCGGCCGGGGAGCGGCCCGAGTAAAACACATCGTCCACAGGGCTCTCCATCTCACTGTCGTCGATGGACTTACGCTTGTTGGAGCTGAAAGAGACGGAGACGAACGTGACTACAGACCGCTTTCAAAGTGTTCAAGAGGGGAACCAGGTAAAGGTGCTATGTCTGTGTGTGATGTCACTGCGCATTGCTGCACACGATGCCTCGCAAAAGTATTCACGCCCCACTGTCACATTCAAACCCACAATCGGGTTTTTATATGATAGACCAGCACAGCATGTGTGAAACGTAAGGAGAAACGTCTCTTTCTTTTTTTTTAGCAATTAAAATCTGAAATGTGTGGCATGCAGCACCAAATCATGATGCTTGTATCTACGGAGGAGGGTTAGGACCGCTGGGGAAGAAAAGAAAAGGAAAAAAGGAATTCTGACTTTTTTTCTCTGAAAATTAAAGTCAGAATTCTTTTTTTTTTTATTTCCTTTATTTAACCAGGCAAAACCCCATTGAGATTCAAATCTCATTTTTAAGAGGGTCCTGGGCAGAAACAACCTGGTTACACAAACGTAAAACTTCTTCATTTTCTGAGGAGAAAAGTAAGAATTGTGAAAGAAAAAAGAAGTCAGAACTCTTAAAAAAAAAATTGGAGAATTTGGAGACAAAAGAAAAAAAACTGAATTTGGAAAAAAAAAAAGAAGTTTGAATTCTAAGATTAAAGTCAGATTTTCTTTCCCAGTGACTCTAATCCAGGAGCGCAATGGTGGGGAAAAAATCCAGCTTTTCTAAAATTTAAATCTTCATGGATTGTTTGATAAAATCAATATATTGTCCAAGCTTAATTTATAGATGCTCAAAGCTTGGGATATTGTTCTATAGCCTCGCCCTGCTGTTTGTCCTCTACTGTTTTCCAACAAACCTCTAAAGGCAACTTGTTGACTTTTTCCATTTCTATCTAAGAGTCCCAGAGTAATCCACACCCAACTTTTAGGGACGCACCGATCCACTTTTTAAACTTCTGATACTGATACCGATATCTATATCTGAGGTTTAGTATCAACCGATAAGAAACAGAAAAACAGTTGAAATGAACTAAAAACATAAATTTACTGAATTACAAATTTATGTGGTAGCTCTGCACCAGGACAAAGCACTTTAATATACCAACAGTTTCACAAACTTAGTTAAACATGCAAAAACAATTTTAATTTGTTCAGTCGGTGCAATTTGGAGTATTAGGAGTCAAAGTAAAATAAATAACAAACGAACTGAAACGGACAAAAACAAAAGGTTGACTACCTTGGTCCAACATGTAAAAGATAAACTGCAACAAACCTTCTTCTTCTTTGAAACGGTTCAGAAAGTGGAATTAGGAATTGTAAATGTATTGTAAAATAATAAAGCATGACGTCACTCACAGCACAAAGCACAGAATTAAACCGAATAGATCTGCCCTTATGGATCGGGGACATTGTTACATTTAGATTTTTTTTTTCAATATCGGGACCAATACAGATATTAATATCGGGTCGGTGCGTCTTCAGTTGTTTCGAAACTCTGGCGTAGTTTTTTTTTCTCTCCACTTCAAAATCAGTCTCTCCTGTAAGCTGGTCCATTTAATAAAATCCCGATAAAAACATCCAGTTGGTGACTGTACTGCCATAAAAGGCAGGCGAATGCTTTCTGCGAGGCATTGTGTTTGAGATTCTAATAAATGTTCATGCATTATTCCCGGAACCGTGGAGGGCTGACGTGGCTGCGTAAGTCCCTTGGCGTTAGAACCGGGGGTCTACATAAAAATCAAGAACAATAAAAAGTCCCTGTGTCAAGATTTGTGTTTAGTGTGTTGTTTTAATATTATGTTACAGCTGGGGGGGTTTGGGGAGAGAGAGGGGGGGCAGAGAAAGTCAGCAGGAGACAGTGTGACAAGAACAGGGCTAGAATATTAATAATATGCTGGCCCAAAGCGGCATCCCATTAGAAAACACACAAGTGGTTGAGCCTGAAATGCATTGTTGTGCGAGTTGGCGGCTTCTTATACATCTGTGACCAATAAAATAACGGGGAGTGTTGGAGTATGAGGGGAGGGGGCGGGGTTGCGAATGTACAGCATGCAGATGTATGAGTGACGGCGTGCGTGTTGTTGCGTTTTGCTCGAGTGCGATGGAGGGATCTGTGTTACATTAGTATCGGGGGAAGAGTTCTCTGCAGAGAGTGTAACTACCTCCGTGGGAGACTTGCATAAAGCTCCATTTCAGTCCTGCAGCGCAAGGCGAACGGGAGGAGAAAGCAGAAGAGAGCGAGAAGTAAAAACAGACACAAACACAGACGGGCCAGCAGACAGGTTGGCGGGAGAAAAGGAGAGGCAATGAGTTGAAATTAGTAAGGAAGGAAGGAAGGAGAACAGGAAAGAAAGACCACAATCAGAAGCAGAGCAGGAGAAGTACTGAGAAGCTACTAAAGAACCTGATGATGTTAGTGCTAGAGACACACCAAGACATCAGCTAGAGGCATCTGACAGGCTGGTTGGAAACTCAAGAATCCCATATGTTCTCTTTCCAAGCAGTCTTTTCTACAATCTGCACACATTCATATTGTGATTCGATGCGTTACGGAGTAGGGACGCACCGAGTGCAATTTTCTGCCCGATCACCGATCTTTAAAAAGCCTAAACTGCCGAGACCGATTTTTGGGATTTTAAAAGTCGCTAAAAATCCTGGCAACATTTTGGTAAAATCTCAGAGTTAAAGGGGCAGTACTATGTATAACTACCGTTTTTGAATTTTACGTCATGTTACAATGTTATTCCCTCATTAAAAACATACCTGGAGTGTTGATTTGATTCTTTCATGAATGTTTGAGAAATTCTTTAATCTCCCATGGCAACCATTTAGCTGTGCAAAACCTCCCAGGTGGACCTAGCTCCGCCTTCGAGGACGAAGCTCCTCCTGAGAGCCTCCGCCTCACAGAGCATTCCTCCCTCACTCAGCCCCTTCAGACTAGCCAGCAGCAATTTGCAAACATCTGGTGGAACTGGGCATCTGCTGAGCTCATTATAGGAGCTGCTTCTCAGAGCAACGCTGATAAAAACGTTTCTAAATAGTTAATAGAGGAGCCATGTTGTGATGGAAAGAGCGGGAGTTTTTAAAGAGACAGAGGCCCAATTTCAAGGCGTTAAATTACAACGTCAAATTTCTTTTAAGCTATATTATTTATATGCACCATTTTTATAACAACTGATGGTAACATAGTTGCTTGACTGTGCTATAAAATGGCACTGTGTGCCTGGAAAATAAATAATACTGCCCCTTTAAGCAGCATGGATCTACAACCATGTTAGCTGCACTAACTAAAGAAAATGTCGCCTCAGTGTTCATTTTGTCTTTACCAGAAAATCTAGATTAAAAAACAAACATTTGAGTGCTGCTCTTAGTGAGCAGGAGTGTTTTGCAGATGGCCGTACCTGGTGGAGGGGGTGGAGGTGATGGAACGGCGTCCCAGGGTGACCTGGTTGATGTTGTAGTAACCTGGGCTGTCCAGGTCTGCCAGAGAGAAGTTGGGGCCTGTCGCCGTGGCTACTGGAGCTGAGACATGCAAACACAGGAGTCCATCACACACATTCTAAACTTTACTCTAAAAAATGATATATTTAGGTAGGACTTTAAATGCACAAGCAAGTAGATGACCTTCTCTACAGCTTAGCGCTGTGGCTAATGATTATTTTATCAGGCGAGCATTCTGACGATTAATCGGATTTAAAAATTGCCATTTTCTGCAGATTTTCCATTTAACCACTTATACTTATCTGACACAATATTAAGGATACAAAAAAATGCAAATAAACACATAATTTAATTCTTTTTTTAATTTAAAGAAAACATTTTATTGAATAAAATGTAATAACAGCATTTCTTTAGTGAACACTTCATCATATACAGCAAAGGAAAAATCTCCAGCTAAAAAAATACTTCAAACATCCACATGTTTCCGTTTTTGGATATCAAAAGGTGTTTAATAGGAGATTTTTTTTTATTTTTTTTTACAGAATTTGAACCAAGTGAAGCTAAAACTACCACTTGAGCAATTCTGGGTAGAAAATATTTACAGACAAATAAGTTTTTTCTTTATCTTCAATGGAAAATGTATTTATATTTCTACAGCTTTGAGTTATTTACTGCTCTGACTGTGTCGTTCTATCAGTAAAATGGCTTCTTCTGGAGTCTGTTTACTCTAGTTGACGATTACTCGATCGCTAAAATAGTTGACAATTACTTCAATAATCGATTGATGACGATTACTTAAATCAATCTGATTAATTGCTTCAGCCCTACTACAGTTCAGACAGATAAAACTTCTTCTGTAATTTTGGAAACCTGCCTTTAAGGAAGCCTGAGTTTATGGTTCTGTGAGGAGATTATGTGCAGTCAATATCTTCCCTGCTCTTAATAACAATATGAAATGATTAATTTTCGATAAACACATATTTCTCTTCCCTCAATTATATATTTTTCTTTTAAAATGTCCCCAAAACTTTTTTTTCCAAGTCTTGCCACAGATTCCCAGTCATCTAGACTTTGATTGGACCATTTTGACACATGAATAAGCTTTGGTGCAAGCTATTCCGTGGTAGCTCTGGGAGCATGGTTAGGATTGTTATGGTTTTGCATCTTCTCTGTTACTTTTAGTTGTTGGGAACAGCTAAACAGCATTTTCTTTCCAAAATAAAAGCATACTAAGAGATACCTAGTGCAGGAAAGATACTAACAGCTTGTAACCTCTCTGCAGAACTCCACCTTGAAAAGGTTTGAATTATTCCTTTAAAGATGTCACAGGGGAAACACATGTACTCTCTGAATCACAAAGGCCGATTGTTGCAAATATTTTTCTTACTCTGTCAATTCTCTAACAGTGTATGTTCATTTCTGGAGCTGCTTTATTTTGCAACCTGCTTTTCCTCAACTGCACCCAGTTCCCATACACAGGTTTGACATTAAGACGCTGGAGGTTTCGGAGCAGGTTCTGATCAGAAACAGAGACGGCGGCTGATAGCAGAAATCACAGCGATGACTCACTCTGCGACACGCGGACCAGCTCGGCCACGTTCCACACCCCTGAAGTCACGAAGCAGTCCTGGAAACTCAAGTGGCCTGCGTGAAAGACGGGAGAAACACGTGTGCATCGTCAGTGCGGCTCGTCTGCTGGATGCAAAAACACCAAACATGGATGAAGTTTCAGGGACATTTGAGACGACGGCGGCAGAAAAGGAAACGGCGGACAGGCTGCTTTTTTTTTTTGCTCTAACCCAATTTGGTAAAATGTGTTTTCTATAAAGTTAGAGGTTCCAACGTTCCTGAATGTTGACATTCTAACATGCACATCTAATCAGGTCCAATAGGTGGGTATAATCTCCAAATGTACATCTATATGCTGCGTGACACATTGTGTAATGACTTCTTCATGTACAATGCCTTCCAAAGCCCTTCATTCTTGGCCTCATTTCAACCACAAACCCCAGTAGATTTTAATGGAGTTTCATACTATAGAACTTTGACTGAACGTGATAAAGAAGCAACTAATGCCTTTAATTGTAGATATAATAATAAATGTGGCTTGTGAACATAAAGAGGAGCTGCAGCGGCCAATACAGTCACTCTTTCACTGTGAATGTTGTAATTTATGAAACACATTTATATTGCCCCTCCTGCATGATACATTTTGATGATTTATTACTCATCAAAATAATAACATTTTACTTCGTACACACATTGAGGTAAGACATGATTGTTGCAAACTGAAACTGTTAACAAGTATACTCAATACTGGTAAAAAAAAAAAGTCATGTAAAATACCTAGAATTTTCAGAAGGTCCTAGTTTTAGCACTTTTTCCCCAGAATTTTCATTCAATAATTTTGTTGAAATTTCACAACAGAATTACAACGGAAGTACCAATATTTATTTTTGTTCTAAATTTCTTGTCAAAAATTTGAAAACAATGCGCTTTGTCACAAATATCAATACCCAATGGATGAAAATGTATCCATCTTCTTTTTTAGTTTTTTTTTGTTGTTTCCGTTTTTATTTTAAACCTCAAAATAGACACAAAATGGTGGCTCTTTAAAACTTTAACAGTCAGTAGTCGGCTTCGTCTTCCTTCGCACTGTCAAAGTTTCAAAAGCTTTTATGCGTTTGTTTTGTTGAACGAGACACAAGTTGGCTGATTCCTCTCCGCACTTTTACTAGGAACATCAAGGCGGGTGGTCCATCTCTAAACGATGACCAGTTCCCGGCTGGAAAAGGCCCTGATATCTTAGAATGACATCAAGCGGGAATTAAAAAGTTACTTCCTGCCCGAAATACCTTCATTAATGATATGTAGCATAATCCATCGTGTGACATAGTTGGTTGGTGCTCTAAATAGATACTCCATTAACACACGTCATTATCAATATACATAGACTGGGAACCATATGCACTGAGGGAGCCATCTTCTCTCTGCTCCTTTTGGTGTGAGGTAAGTCGTTTAGTTTCCTGCTGAAGTTCTGTCCGGTCTGACCCAGATGGTCGTTTTAATCTAAACCACAGAGTCTCAGCTAATTTTCCTCACACTTAAAAAAGTTTTCATAATCTTCTACAGGAATTTGGGCCCCCCTCCTGCATGATAAGTTTCCTATTTTACCCATTTCCTACTGAAGAGAACATTCCCACCACATGATACCACCATCATCTTTCTCCTGTTCGTGTTTCACATTTGGGGTTTTGTATTCAGAGTGAAGTTCGGTTTTATTAACATTGTGTCTAGGCCAAACAGATCTACTTTGGTCTCATCTGCCTAGAGCAGCGCTGTCACAAATAGTAGAAAACGGAACAGTAAGTCATTGTAAATACAAAACTTAAACAAGCACAAGACAGGCCCAGAAATTCGACATTTTTTTGGGTTGATTCTTTATTCAGGTTGCAAGATTTGCTTTTGAGTCAAAGCAGGTCAATATTTGTAGCTTTGGTTACTCCAAAATCAAGATGAATGCCAAAACATTAGGACTGGGAGTCTAGAATTCGGCCATAATTTTTTCAAGAAGATGTAAAAGATGAAAAAAGTGACAAATGCATTAACCACTTTTCTTGTCAGATTTTACCCCGACTAGCACACCTTGTTCCACATGCTTGCTCCATTGCCTGTGTGCCTTTTGGCAAACTGGACTGCTTATTCCTTCCTTCAACAAGTGCTTTCTTCGACCCTCTCTTCCAAAAAAACTAACTTCTTCCGCCTGAGGTGTGGGTCTCTGCAGAGTTTCCAAAGGCCCCTTGACTATTTAACGCTCTGCTTCGGAAGTCTAAAGTTGTTCCAAACTCTAACCCTCGTTGGTCTTTATGATTTTATTTGTTCACTAAAATTCTCTAGCAGTGGTCATCACAAACTAGATTAAATCACAGGACTAATTCTCTTCTTCTACATTTCATCCATCACTTCTGTCCATCACTCGCTCTCTCCCCTCTTTTCATTTTCTATCCACTTCCTCCGTTCTCCTCTCCTCACCCTCCCTCTCTTGCTACCTCGTCCGCAGGTTAACCGCAGCAGGGGCAACGCATGAGGTCAGCGCTCGCCTCAACGTCGACCATGTGGTTCCCATCTTCCAATAACGTCAGTGTGATTTATGAGCGGCCCACCGCAAGCCGAGCCCGGCCCCCTCCACGGTACAGTACCATCAACTTTCCTTGCCATAATAAACGTAGCCCCAAATCTGCCCGAACACACTAACACACGGAGAAGACTGCGTGGTGGTAGTGGAGAGGTGTGTGAACATGTGCTCGCCTCTTTTCAGCATCAGAATAGTTTTGTCAAGATTGCTTGTGTGAGATTAAAGCACAGTACGCTTACCGTTTGCTGGGGGTTTGACGTCTGTGTCTCCTTGCTGGTTTGAACTGTCTGATTGTCCTGATTGTTCTGGAAAAGACAAAGAAAGAGAGAGAAAACGGGTTACTTCGTCGGTCGCTACCAAGGTTAAAGGTTCTCTTTAAAGACTTTGATAAGAAATAGCTTAAAGCCAGAAGCAGATCTCCACCTGAGCTGAAATTCAGCTCGAAGCCAATAGATGCCAAAACAATGTCAGTCTCTCCTTCTGGACTCCGTCTAAGCGGAACAGAAGTTTGAGTTTTTATAGAAGTGTTTTAGCGCACTTTTCTCACATTGTAGGGGAGAAAAAACACCTACGAAAATATAGACACACACCATCTCAGCTTCGGTCCTGTGTAGGAGGGACAAAATGCTTAAAAAATGTGAGACTGCGATTAGTTTTTACATGGATGTTGATGGATCTGTGGGGGGTTTTATGTGAGTTTGACCTACACCCTCAGCATTGGCCTCTTTAAAGAAATGCCACGCACATTCTGGGTCTTGCTTAGAGCAGGGGTCAGCAACCTTTACAATCCTTACAGCCATTTTTCCACTTGGACGCAGTAAATTTGTCTAGAGTCGTAAATTCTCCACAACCTGCTGAGGTCAAAGCTCGACATGCTTTATAGACACCTGCTAAATAAAGTTTGTTTATTCCATGGTTACAGAAGCAAGATGTTCTGTGTTACAGTAAGGCAATACCTTTACCTTAAAGTAAAGTTATTAGGAACCTTAAATGATAGTGGTTTTTGAACATTTACTATTTGTAGAAAACAGAGAAAAGAGGATATACTTTGATGCCTAATGAACTTTTAACCATCGGCCATTTTGTTAGAAATCTGTTAAAATGACCTGTTGTCATTACTTATATACTTAGATGCTTATGGCTGTGGTAATCTTCTTTGTGGCTATTTGAGTTGACAAAAATATTTTGAAAATTTTCCTTTTTAGACCTGCCCAAATTAACAAAGATGTTAAACAGCAGGCCTGGTTAGGATACTGGATCAGTTCCACTCACATTCAGGCATCAACAGACATTGTTCTATGGATGTTTAGACAACAATAATTTTGTCTTTCTATCTCCGTTCAATGAAAATTTGCTTGGGAGAAGATAATTTTGAGTCAAAGTTATGACGACCCCCTGTGTTTTCTTTTTGTGATTAAACAAAGACGCTTTTTTCACTCACTTTACCTTTATAATCTAAATAAGATTGAACATTGTTACATTCTGTGGCTCTGACAAACTTTTTCCACAGTTGCGTTGTCGACTTGTGAAGCATGCATTTTTAAATTTTGTGTCTAACTTGGATTGAGTCTCGTGTTTTGAGTCGACCTCAGCGTCCATCGAGGCATGGAGGAGTGCATGAATTGCCTACTTCAGCAAGTTTTCCTTGGCCCCCGAGGGTTGCCATTCTTCCTCAGATGTGTAATGCAGCCTTGTTGAGTTTTATGGTCGTATCATATATGCTATTTAGGCCAATTATCCTGCAGCGCTTAGTTTTTAAGAGCGCCTTGAGCCAACACTTCTTAGGCAGAGCGTGACCTCCCTTCCAGCCAGCGTCAGGCCCCTCAATCTCAACATCTCCTAAGCCTAAATTGGAGCCCTGATCTTGGGTGGCAGCAGCACATGCCAGCAAACTGCTGTCCCATTCAGGCCATCTGCCCGTTGCCAAAACTAAGAAAACAAAAGGAGACACAAAATCACTGCATCGTACGTTGGCCAAACAAAAAAAAAAAGAAGGAGAACGGCTTTAGGATGGGGTTTCTTCTTCTTTCTTTTTTTCTAACACAAAACACTCCTGTTTCATTCTACGGTAGCAAGAGTCCAACTTCAGGTCTTTCTCCCACAACGTCTCTCAAAGTCGTTGTGTCTCTGATCCTGTGTCTCTCCCGCACTGTCCCTCCGTGGAATCCTGGCAGCCATTTTGGGGTTTGGCAGCCATTTTAGGTTTGGCGGTACCCGTGCATTCCTGCTAGCTGACGGCACACCCACTCATACACACAAAAACACACGCAGACGCTTAGCTCGCTCTCTCTTGCACACAGCCCCAATGGTCTTAAAGATAAAAAGACCTACAGAGGATATGCAATGCTAATGGACTAAGGATATAACCGCTGGGAAGTTTCTCTGCAGTCCTGTGAGAGTCCTATGCACTTACAGACTGTCATAGATGGCAGTCAAGTTGAGCAGAGCAACCAGACCTGCTTGAACAGGAGAAAGATGATGCTTCTCTCCGCAACGGAATCTGTTAAAACCTTTGAAACCCCAAGGCTCTCAAGCTATCGCCCTTACACTTTGTGACAGCTCCCAAGCCAAAATTCAGTGCCCAGTTGTCATGACAACTCAGATGGCACTGTACATTTAAAATCCCTAATGATGAGTGGTTGTTGAAGCCTGTGTGTGCATATGTGTCACTGTTTGGCCTCGCAATTAGTCGAAATGGAGATAATAATATAGCTTTCTGGCACGAGCTCAGCGTGTTGTTTTGTTTAAGATCTCTTGGCAGCAAGCAGACCAGGAGCTCTGTGTGCTACACTATCACAGCGCTGATTTTATTACTATATGAGTTGTTTTCCATTTGAGGGTCTTAAAACTGCTCGTGGTGTAAATCAAAGACCCTAACACGGCTCTATGAACTTCTCTGCCTCCCTTGGCAACCTGAAGACTATAAGATACATGTGCTTAAGGGGGGATTGTAAGACAAATGTATATATTAGCTGATGTTTGAGAAATGTTGTATCACAGTTTGAGTCTTTCTCTTTGTTCGTCCAACAATGCAAATCACTTACCATTTGAATATTCAAAACTTGAATTTAGTCAATGGGCTTTAAAGCATCCTGGATCTTAGAAGAACAGAATTGCTCGACCCAGTCTCAATTGACTACTGCCTCGTTTTCGCTGAGAGGTACGGCACGGGTAATTGCGGTTTGTTACCCAACCGTTCAATTTTAAGTCCATAGGACTGTGGTACAGTAGAGCAATAGAACTATTAATGTCACACAACACAGTCCACTGACTGAGGGACAGAAAACATCACCGCTTGGGACAAGTACGAGACGTACTAGTGTGTCACTTATGTCGTTGTACTCGAGAGAGTCCAACTGGCGATGGACAGGCTCTCCTGCATACACCAAACCATAAAATAGTGTGCCGAACCGCACCGACCCATGCTGTACAGTTCAATGGAAACGAGGCATATGGTAATTAAATCACCTGGAGGGTTTTACGACAGTAATGAGATCCAGATATGTAACTTAAACTGTTATGTTGCAGGATAAAATATGAGTCCTAGTTCTCTTCAATACTATAGAAGAGTGGTACCTGATTTTGGACCATATACTGAATCTATTCAAAAGACATATAAGGGGGGAAAATTTAGAAAATGTGTTTTATTTACAAGAGAAAATATATCTGTGACACTTCAATCAAAATATTACAGGATTACAGCACCTATTGTCCAACAAATCTTTAGAGCTATTTTCTTTAAATTTACTTTTATTGGACATAATGAGCAAATCAACACCACAAGTCTTCAGTTGAGTATGTGTAAACTTCTAAAGTTTTGTAAGGGTTTTGAAGATAAAAATGGGAGAGGAAGTACTGTTGGGATGGAGGAATGATGTACTGTTCAAGACAGCTTTAAACCTGAGGGGAGCAACACACAGTACCTGAGTTGTATTTTTTCCAAGTAAGTAGTGACATTGCTACAACATGCCTTCCAAAAGTACGTTTCTGTTCTTTTAGTTGGACCTTGACCAGGCCTTGACCAGGTCCAACTAAAAGAACAGTTAAACCCAGACTGGTTGGAGGATTTCCACAGAAATCATCCTATTCTGGCTGTACCCCACCTCTACCTCATTGACTGCTGGGTAAAGTGGACGGACAGACGAGTTAATCCTTACATCTTACATGGTCAGACACAAAATCTAAATTTTCTCTGTGCAAACTCTTGAGCAGTCATACCCAAAAAGAGAAAGATCACATAAGCGGTTCAGAGACTATGTGGATAAGGATGGGGTTGGTTTGACAGAGTGGGAAGTTAGGGGTAGGATATGATGTAGTTAACTGTGTTGAAGCTCAGGAGCGTGTGGTTGTATAATTTGTTTTGTTTTTGTTGATATTTATAAACTTAATATGCACAAAGCTGATTTTCTCTTGCCGTGAGATCTCACAAATAAAACTGATATTTCTTAAAGGCCATCTCCCGAATCACAAGTGGCAATTTGTGACTTTATCAGGAGAGTGTAAGCTGCTGTTACTAGGCTCAAATACGAAAGTGAGAGATATGAGCTTGACACCTTGTGGCTGTCTTTGTGGAACTTTTCTTTATATAAAAAAAGTAGAACTTTAGTTTTCCATAAAAAATATTGCTAAATTTCTGTACTCATGAATGTACTGATGTCATTTTCTTTAACTTTTTATAAGCCAGTCCCAGGGTCCCAGTGTATTATAAGCCTGGCAGGTCACCAGGCTGTACTTGCGCTCCCACCAGGCTAAGCATTGCTTATTTATTTAAGTCTTTTTAAAATGTTTGCATTTTTAAGACTTTATAGTTGGTGTTCAGGTGTTCATCTTCCAATCTTTCAATAACACATGATTATCAAGAGATATTTTCAAATTTACAGTCAACTTTAAAAAAAACCCCTCCAAAACACAACGGGCTGCTGGATGAATGATTGACCTAGCACCTAACCATCGGGCTTAGCAAATTTTCTGAGGGAAATCTTGCAGTCCTATTTTGCCAAAAAGTGGAAAATAAACATTTATTTTACAATTACTATAATCTGATTACAATCATAGCTTAAAAAAAGAAGAGAAAAATAAATAAGCCTTTTACTTTCTGACTGACTGCATTTTCATGGTTCAACATTGGTGGATATCTATAAGATGTGGCTCAAAATGATTCCCAGAAAACCTGTCTATTCGCACAACTTTATTGTAGAGCATAATAGAAAAATTCAAAACAAAATGCATCTTGGGAAACTGTTGTCCTTAACTTACTTCATACCTGACTAATTGGTATGCTGAGGGTTATTATCCATTTGGAAGTCCATTTTCCTCAACCTTCAATGTCATGGCTGATGTACGGAGATGCTGCTTCAATATTTCAGCAAAAATAAAAAAAAATTTTATGCCATCAATGTTACCCAATCTCCCCCACAAAATGATATCCCACAGATGAATGTGGCTCCTTCAGACATCTGCAAATCGTAACCCAGGATGAACCAGACTTGCGGATGTTCACAATTCTCTAAACTACATCCACAGCTCTGCCTCCACTTAATCAAGATTTTAAGGCTGAACCTGTCAAAAGCTTAAAAAGCCATGACCTCATCATCTGTGCTTTTTTCAAATCGTTTAATGATCTAAGTGTATGTAAACTTCTGTCTGTTTAAGCTTACTCTTTTTTCCTCTTCCTAATGATACTCCTTCCTACTTCCATATGCGTATGAAACATTTTCTGTGTTAGTCCTTGGCACAGTTACAAATAAATAAATATATATTGTGGCTGAGCTCAAAAGGTGCCTATATAACAGTAATTGTGAGCACGGAGCATGACGGTTCCAATAAATGGAGATGCTTCACTCTCAGGGCAAACAATAGAGAAGCGGTGTATTATTATATTATTATATATGCTCTATAGACCACCTGCTGGAAGAAATCACTGCCAGCAGGCCTCAATCCCCAAAAGCCCCTTTGTGCGCGCCCACACCGACAGCGCACGCCTGACACCGGCTAAGACGTGTGTAACCACGTTTATTTAACGTTCAAGTGCTCGCGCTGAGCACACACGCACACACACACACACAAAATGTTCAAATACAGATGAATCACCCTTATCTCCTGCACACAGTCGCCCCAAGGCCCCCTGCACATGCCCCATCAGAGATAATGCACCACACACACCATCAAATACACTAACCAGTCTCTCTAATCACACACACATACACAATGTGAGTTCATTTCAGTGCCTGGTCAATATACTATACAGTAACTACTGATATAGTCCAGGACTGTGCACACATTTATCACACTGAGGATGCAGACGGAGGCCAATAACTCACACCGAGGGATAATGTACACACACTCGAAAGTCAAAAGTTACGCAATCACTCCGCTCTCAGCTAACGCACGTGAGCGAAAGGACGCGCAAACGAATCCGTGTTTACACTGGCGTCAATCATTATGAGACACTTCAATGTAAAAATCACACACACACTCAGAGCGCCACCGGCGAGCTAATGGAACGGTTTGCCGCCTGTGTGTGCGCTCACGCTCACGTATGAGAGCGCAAAGTACAAGTTTTGCTAATTTACCGAGCAGTCTGGAGTGTTTGTTTGGGCATCGCAAGGTGAGCAAACAGGCAACGTGTAATTTAATGTGAACAAAGACAGAGGGGCCCTTTTTCCTTATCCCGTTGTAGGACGGAAGATTTAACCATAGCAGCTTTTGATGTGGAACTTGACAGCAGAAATGACCGAAGCAGTGTTTTTCACAATTGGCTAACGCTAGCGTCTATCACAATCATTCTGTTCAGTCAGAATCTACTTTATTTTTCTGTAATTCACTTGGGGCCTTTGGTAAAATACCACATGACTCCCCCTCCCCCTACTCAGATTAATGCAACAACAACAAAAAAAACAAAAAAAATCTGAAAGATGGTATTTTTAGCAAGGACAGAAGGTGCATAAAATACATGGAGCAGCTGTCCAGATGTAGCAAAAACATCTATGAGTCATGCGTGCGTTTCTATCAGTGTGTGTGTGTGTGTTTGTGTGTGATGGCAGATGAACGACAGAGGGGGATCGGTCTGTTTAATAGATTGCTTCAGTTTAATAAAGTAGATGACTTATGGATTTAAATGTTGTTTAGGCAGTAATAAATTGAGAGGAGCTAAGTACGCAGAGATCAACAAGCAGTAATTAGCTTGGAAACTACAATGAGTTTCAACGGTTTTCTCAAAGCTGGAAACAGTCTGAAGCAAAGAGAATGGACCATTGTGTTTTTGTTACAATAAAGAAATGTAACGCTCTCTCAATTTGGAAGATCTAATGTTTGTCACCAACATCAAGCACAAAATCAAATAAGGGCTACTGTTTGCACACAACTTTGTGAACGTTGCATGAATAAATCAAGATGAGGTTGAGATATTTATGGCAGCTAGGGAAGACAACAATCTACAAATCTACAAAATACTTAAGATGCCTTCTAAAAATTCTTATAACTGTTTCAACTATTTTAATAGTTCAAAACCAACTATACCTTAATGTGCAAAATATGCTTGTAGAAATTGGTGAATTTTCCACAAATAATTTGGAGTTAAGTTCAGCAAAAAAAATCTGCGGATAAGTGAATCTGAACTGCCAACATCCACTATAAAAGTAAACAGCACTCTTCAGTGTGGTAGTTGTTACTGTGTGAAGAAAATTCATTTTCCCCCCAAAGTGTGTCAGCAGGTCATTTTCTAGGTTTACAGTTTTGGTTGTTTGTATCTGTGCTCTGTATTTCTTAAAAATAAGTACCAGTGTCGGTCTTCTGTTGGTGATCTAACCTATTGTTTTTAATTTTCTGCTGTTTGTTTGGCGCCACCTTTTGGATAGGAGTAGTAACCATCCTGTCTTCATTCATCATCTGAGCAGTCATGAACATCTGGGATCTAGCGAGCAGGAACAGAAAATTTTTTACATCACATCTGTTGAGGTATGAATCGGCTTTTATATGACAGAAATAACTCATCCAACAGTGACCTGAAGTTTTACGATGTAGTTGTTAAAGAAATCTATGCTAGATGGACACAAATTTGGCCTCAATATTGCTTCTGAATATGACACGAACATGACCTCTGAGGTAAATAAAATCTACAAAAGCCACTGTCTGGTCAAGATTAGTGCAGATGTTTAAACACAGTAGCAATATGGGCTGTTTCTGAACTACAAGCTCATTTGTCGATAAGCTTAATGAAGAACAAATTTACAAATGCACTCAATTTTCTCCCTGCATTTCTCACCACTTTCTAGTTGGAATGTGAGAGGTTGGTGATTTATTACAGCTTCCTGGCTTGGCATAAGTCTCATGGGGAGGCAAGCCTTTTGAAATAGAAACCAACTTCAATCGAAACAGGACGAACACATGCGAATGGCTTTTCAAAATTAGAGTTTTAGGGCTTCAAAAGTCTTTCATGTTTCTATTTTATGTAGGATGCCAACAATCCAGAAGTTTTGTAAAAAAAAAAGAAGAAAAAAAAAGAAGAAAGAACAAAAAAGAAAAAGAATGAGTACATCTTGCACAGATTCGATGGGTAATATACTTGCAGCCTCCAGCTGGTGACCCTTTGGACTCGCGCTGTGTCTCCACCCTCCGTCTGTGGTGTCATTTAAGGATAGCTCCTCCAGACACGGTTCAGTTCACAGTCAAATGATAGGGGGCCTCTTCCAGTGACTGCTCTAGAGGTCGGCATACAGATCTACCACTGTTCTCTCTCTCCTTCATCTCCATCTCGCTTCTGACTCGAGAGCTGTAACCTTCAGCTTTGTCGCCTGCTTTTGCCTTCTCCTCCTCCATCTCTTCTGTTTCTTGTATGAAAAGCGGCATTCAGGTCCAACCCTGCCATTCCTTGTGCCGTATGTGGGAACCGATGACCTCAGGCTCGGGGTTAAAGTGGGAATGCGGCTGAGGTGTTACATTCATCTCCACCCAGTCATCATTGGAGAGGCATAAAAATAGGCATGAGCCGTTGTGAGATTCTCACAGTATTGTAGCCTTCAAAAAGATACCAGATATTTCGTAGCACTGATACGAAAATTTAAATCAAAAATATCTAACAAGATCTTATTGATTCTATTTAAATAAAAAAAAAAGAGACAAATATTGTTGCAATTGCTAAAATAATGAAACATACAAGAAACAAAAAATATATCTGATCATTTTAAGTTATAACGTGAATCATTATTTTTGATTTTAAATAAAGAACCATCAAATTTAACAGAAATATTTTCATATATCCAATATATATCTTTGCGGTAAGGGCTGTTTTTCCACTTGACAGTCCGGTATTAGCTCCGGTAAGCAAATATTTGTTGTTACAAAATACAAAATGTTACAAAACGCAACATTTGTAACATTTTCAATTGGTGTGATTCACTTTTGTCAAATAAAACAAAGTCCCTGGAAAATTCTGTTCCCTTCCTCCCCAGTGGTGGCGCTGTATCAAGAGCCACTGAAGGAAACGACACAAATGCCTGTGAAAAAAACAGAGCACAACTTCCTTCTTCATGAAATGTAAACAAAAATTGTGGAATCAGATTTTAGAGGTTGTAAAATTTCTATTTTGTCTTTGGCAAAAGGCCATGATCCATTTCTCCTGCTAGCACTAGACACACGTGATTGTTTTGGTTTTCTTTACCCAAAATACACTGCCCTATAGTCTGCTTCCTGCTGTTGGAGAGCTCTCCTGTCCACTTGACATTCACATATGGTAGGATTCACTACCTTATTCTATTCTCGCTTCAAACTGTAAAAACTACAATCACTTTCTCTTGCACTAAAAAAACTTCACACCATAGGAACAATGAGTCAGAAAACCGTAACATTTGCAAAATTCTAACCTCTCTAAAATCTCATGCCTTGAAATACTACAGATCATGAGAAAAGTCACACTCCGTCTTTTGATCTCAGACAGGTGTTCAGCAGAAAGGAGCCAGCACTTTCTGATAAGTGTGTGTGAGTTTAAGTGTACATAAGGATCTCTTCCTTCCACCCGCACCTACACCCATCCAGCAGCCTCTGGATAAAGAAACCAAACAGCCTCCCCAATTGGGTTTCACTTAAGAGGTTTATCGGTATGTTGCTAAACATTCTGACCTTTTTTTTCATCTTTAATGCGCTTAAAATGTTCCTAACCCTCCTAATCCCCACGGCTATCCCACACAGATGTTCACCCAGCTCTTTTATTGGACTTTATTTCAAGCTCTTCCTCCCCGCCTCCCTGCGTTTAGCAATTTTTTTCAGAAAACTACATCCGATTACTCAGCCATCAAGCTCCTCCCCTTTCAATCTTCTACTAGTAAATCTTGATGAGAGGCCTGGTCTTTAAGTCACAGGGGGTCCTTATTGAATGCTGTAGCTCCAAAACTCTGGTGTGTCTGCGTGCGATTGTGTGTACTTATACATTACATATAGAGGACCATATTCACCAATAAAAGGAGGTAATTTATGGAAAGCGAGGACATTTTCCTTACTTTTTTTCTGAGTTCTACTGTGCTCTACTAGCTAGGTGTAAAGGTATGATGTGAATGTTTTGGTAATAGTTGGGGAAAATGTCTGAAACACTGACCAGCATATTTGATGTGTATTGATGTTTCATAATGTGAAGCACTTTGAACTGCCTAGTTGCTGAAATGTGCTAGACAAATAAACTTGATTGATTAATTGGGCTTGGCTATAAAAACCAGAAGGGAAGTCATTATGTCTCTCCATCACAAAGATGGAGAGACATAATACATACACAAACATCCTTGTAATTCTATGATCTAAGTTTGAGGACTTCCATTTATTTTAATTACTGCATGTATTCCCAATTCAGAGTCTTACCCTAACCCAAAAACAGAATTTCTCCTTTGGTCCCCACAGAAACACTGTGTCCCAACAACATATGTGCTAGCAACATTGTCCTTACAATGTAATAAATACAAGAGTGTGTGTGGTGATGGTGTGTGACCACTTCTGTTCCAGTGGCCCTGGATGTTTCATGGGAATTTGTATCATTAGATAATGCCCAGTTAAGTGTAACAAGATAATAACAGGGACGGGAGACCATTGTGGTTATTCCTGCTGAGCTAGTTGGACATCTGGAACAGCCACTTAAGCCTCTACACACTGAGTCATCCTCTGTGGTAGTATACGGTTCTGTATAACTGTGCTTGAGAGACAGTGTTTTGGAACTTTCATTAAGATGATTCAACCCTCTATTTTTGAATAATTTTCCACACAGGCTCGGATCTTTCTGTACAAAGTCTGCTTGTTTTCACTGTGCATGCCTGGCTTGTGCTCCGTTGTCCCCTCACAGTCAAAAACATGCATGTTTGGGTATTCATCGAAATTCTAAGTTGACCCCAATGAGTAATCATGTCGGTGATTGTTACTCTCTGTGTCGACTCTGTGATGGACTAGAGACCTATCCAGTATCTACCCCAGTTTCTTGACTACAGATCTCTGCAATGATGATGGCACAGAAAAGTTACGATTTATGCGTACTTCGATGTTAAAGTCACAGTTCAGTAAGTTTTTAGTTTGCATCGGTAACGACACCACTTGAAAATAGTCACTGTTGTTATTTAGGATGTTTTTAATAAGACTGTTGAGACATTTGAGAATAAAAAAAAGTTTAAATCACTTTGGAGTTGTTTTGATATTTAGATCTCACACCTCATATGCATGAACATTTTCAGTCTGAGTCGTCTAAAATCCTCTAAAACGAGAAAACGGACTGTTGGCTTCAAACCACTGTTTTCTACAAATTTGCAGCAAAAATACATATTTCTACAACAGGTAAAAGACCAATTACTAGGGATGCACAGACAAATTGGCCTTGATGTCCTTCAGTTTGGGAGATTGGAGATCAGCCGATACTCCCATGAGTAAATGATCTTGTCTACCTGCCCAGTTAACACTAGTCACCCCACCGTTGTCAATTTAGCAACCTTATCTCGGAAAATTGGAATCGGCAGGTCAGGCTTTTTAAACAATGGTGATTGGCAAGAAAACAGATTGGTGCACTCCTACTTATCACTGGTAATGTCACAGGACATTACGTGAAAAGATTCAAACTTTCGCTTTAAAGCCTATCACCTGCATATCCAGGAGCCAAAATATTGCAACAGTATACTCTTGATTCACCAAAGTCCAGTGATTGGGAGGCAGACATCTCCTTACGCAGACAATTTGGCATTACAGGTTAGTACAAGAAGAAGTACTGCTCAATCACAACTTTTCACAAAAGTACTTAAAGACAAATTGAGAAGGCCCTTAAAAGGTACAAATTACAAAATTGACATCTGATGAAAAAAAAAAGAAAGATAGGGATCATGTTTGATCGTTTATAACGGTTGAATTTCTAACAAAAGACTCCCAGAGTTCCACTGTTGATGACTGGAGCGGTGGTCCATTTCCCCTTGCTGCAAAGCGCCTGATTTTTCCTCCCAAACTGATGCCAAGCTCTCAGAAATGGAAGGAATAACACCAAGGCTTTTCTTTTTTAAAATGGATTTTCCTTTCAGCTATTTTTGGCGCCTTCCTGGGAAGTTTATTTGGCTTCCCTCTCCACACCCTACCTATTAAAACCGGCAGCTCCGGAAAAACCTGGCACTTTCTCCGACACGGTGGCGGCGGCGGCAGCCCTCAACAACGAGGCAGTTACGGGCGAGCGGACCCTCATGGTTTCTCTTCCTTCCCTCCCCTCCCTCTTTTTATTTTTCCCCCTCGGATGCGCTTGAGCGCCTTTCCGCGTACCCGTGAATCAATCCTTGTGCCCACATTCGGTGGTAAAAACGCGACAATGGCGCATTTCGGCGTCGCTCCGTGAATGTCTGGCATGTAACTCCATATGACAGCCCAGCACGGAGCAACCTGATTAATTGTGAAATGTGTTTCTGTGCTAGTAGTCCTGAAGTGTGAAAGTGTGGGTGCCTGTCTATAAATACATCACTCAGTCGGCCGTGGATGTGTGATTGTGTATTATACATATATATTTATATATATGTGTATATGTTTCTGATCATCTCTGTGAAAAAATGTTTCTGGAGAGCACATGTTGAGCCCCAGTTGGAGATAAGCGTGTAAACATCTGTGACTGACAGGCTGAGCAGCGCAGTGTGGGAGGGAGTATGTTGTTTTATTAAAACACATAAGCATGTGCAGCATCTATAGTGGTCTGTGGGAGTATTTGCATGTGTAGTCCCACCCACATTCCCCTCCTCCCCCCACCAATTCTCCTAAATTCGGTCTATATGTGGGAAAGTTCAGTAAATTGAGAGAGATAAATCTGCGTCGGATCCACATCTGTGTTTGTGTGTTTGTGGGGGTGTGTCTGTGTGTGTGTGCTGCGTGGCAGACTGGCCCAAGCCCTGTGCCAGCAAGGAGCAGGTGTGGGGAGCCAGCCCTGCATTGCCCGTTGCCCATCTGCGTGGCCGTCTGTGTGCCGCCTGCGCCCTATCCGTGCCAACGTTGCACAGAGCCGGGGAGCCAGGGGGTGAGAAGGGGTGAGTGGATGGGGGAGGGGGGCGGCTAAAGGGAATAAACCATGGGAGAGACTGGAGGGCAGGGGGTAGAAGGATGGAGGAGCTGGCTGGCTGCCCATGCGTACCCAGCAACCCCTCCTCTCTCCCTCTGCCCTCTTTCTTTTATCTCTAGCTATGCTGATGAGCTGTGATGTTCAGGAGGTTTGGGAGGGAGGACAGGAGGGGCTCGCGGGGTACAACCGAGATAAAACTTTCAAAGCTTCGACTGCTTATTTATTAGAAAATATTACTTGGATTTGAAATTCCCTCTTTGCATGTTTGATCTAAAACGAATGCTCACGAGGCGGTGCTGTTCTTCCTTTTGGCCTGCAGGTGTCGCTTTTTGGCAGCCGGAATGTGGGGAGGTACTGGGGACTATCACAGCGGCAACACATGTTAAAGAAATCTGCCTCTCATTGGGGGGAAAAAAGATTTCAGCAAGGGGATTCAACCAGATGGGATGAAAAGTGGAAAATTTGAAGATCTTCGAATTCCAGCAGAAAACCTTCGCCGTTGATGCTTCCATTGAGTTTCATGCTAACGTATAGAGCTGTGGATGAAAGAGCCACCCAGCTGCACTCCTGTGTTGTTGTATACTTAGATGAATGTGTGTATGTCTGTGTGTGTGTCTGAGCAGCAGGGTCTGGGCACAAGTGGGAATTTAGTGGATCATGTGATGCCACTCTCTGCCAGGGAATCTAGGGGGTTGGAGGGGAGTGTGGGACACACAAGTGCGAGGAGGAGGTGGGGAGATGGATGCACAGGCCAAAATAAAAGAAAGGGAGGAGAGAAGTTAAGACAAGACAAGAAAAAAAAGGACCTGAATGAAAGAGAGAAACGGGGGCGGGGGATAAAGTGGAGATGACTGTGCGGGGGTGTTTGTGAGAGCTGTGGGAACGTTTTGCCTCGCCAAGAAAGACGTGAGCGGAGATAATAAAAGGAGAAACGACAGACAGAGAGAAAGAGAGGGAGTTGTTGGCAGAGCAGAAGAGGGCACAAAAGGGGGCACCAGGCAGGGAGCGGACATGATCAAAACCCCCCACCCTGCCGGGAAGGGGAAGGCTGGAAGAAGCAAACACACGCCACGGCCATGGCCACCGCCGGGCAGATCCATTGCTCCGCCAAAAGGTCAATAGTGCAAAACTAGCCTCCCTGTAAATCCAAAATGATTTGTCACTTGTCTTCTGAACGCACCTTCACTCGGCTGAGACCTCCTTCTTACCTGCCACTCTTACCTCAGGTCCTGGATGTGTGAGAGGCAGCAGGTGTAGTGGAAGGAGAAAGCGTGACCTTATGAACTGCTGACTTGGCACTTTGTGCTCATCCCCCATTGTGCCAGAATCCTTGAGGATGAAGTCAGTGAAGCCACATTGGAAACAGTTCAGACAGCTTAAGAAAGAAGCCATGCCAGACAAGCCAGATGACCTGGATGTCCACAAAGAGACCAGCATGACTTACTGCAAACTGACTGAAACATGTGAATATCAGTATCAATGACCTGTCTGAAGTGTTGTACCTAGGCTAGGGTTGTAAGATAGATATAAAATGTGTAAAAACTTGAACTTTTCACTTTCTTATGTTTAATCCACAACTTTAATGCATGTAGCAAAGGAAAATGACACAACGTTTCTTGTCCCAGGATTTCCCTGTTGTCACATCCATCCTGACCAGCATCCCTGACCCAGTCGTAGAAAAGCCTCCCCACAGCAAGTGTTTTTGGCTAGTTTTAGTGAAATCCATTTGTACACTTGAAAGAAGACAAAACTAGCCTGCAGGGAACTTTTCTGTGAAATATAGATGCCTGTTTTAAGACAATAATACCTGAATAATGATAAAAATGACTTTTTCCACTGGCAGATTTTTCACTTATGACAAGACATTTGAAATAATCTGCCAGTAGAACTAGATTTTTTTAAATTAATACTCTTGAATTATTGACTTAAAACAAGCTCCTATGCCTTGGCAATAAGTTTATTGAAAGTTGGTCTTGTCTTATTTAAAATGTACGTACAAAGAGATTAGCGCCAGAAACTAGACAAAAATACTTGGTACAATTTTGCATTTTGGCAGTGTACTGGTGCCACTATCACGTTTCACTATTAGACTGGTGAGTTCAGGCCTTGTGATCCGGCTTTTCCATGGGAGTCTGAACGGAACAACTCTAATATTTTCAACGGCAACAAAAATGGATCTTTGCAGCTTCCACATGTAGTACCTAATTGGACGTGTGAAGCGACTGCAGTCTGACCGGTCACATCGTATTTTATCCGATGTTTAGACATTGAAGTGAGACATGCGTCAATGCACCAGAAGAAGCCAGAGTGGACGCAAACAATCACTGGAAATTATGACTTTATAAGTAAAGCGCACCATGCCACAATCCAACCACTCTTGGATCCAACTATGAGTCCAAACAAACTTCTCTACCAAAGCTACAGTCAATTCTCCACAAATGGCCGTTGCAATTATTTGTGCTTTCTTTTTATTAGCGTCCTTTGTGTTATGATCCTGTGACAATCCTGCTGGCTCCCGTTTGTGAAGAACTTCAAGCTCAATCCATAGACGGCGGTGTCCATTATTACATCTAAAAACGGTGCGATGCTGTGTGACGTCTACGTTCTTCTTCAGTGATTTGGGGTGGTAAGTTGTCCACGCAGAAGTTGATTGGTATGAATAACTCCAGAAAAAAAAGAAAAATCGAAATAATGCATCAAGACTAATCCTTTTTCTGTAGATAGATCCTCCCACCTGAGCTGTGGAGTACCGCAGCTCCTCCAGAGTAACCTAGGGACTCCCGGCTGCTTCTCTGATAACTCCTCTACTGCTCAGATGATACTTTTACCATATGCAGATGACGGCCTGAACAGAAAGCTCTGTGAGACGCTAAAAGCTCGGGCTGCTGCGTTGAATTTCTGTCTGCTGTGTTCCTGGGTCTTCATGATGCTATTTATTCACTAATGTTCTCTAACAAGAACAGCTGGATTTATAGAGGGATCAAATCCTTCACAGGTGGATTTTATTTACTAATTGGGTGGCTTCTAAAGCCACCTGGATGTACTAGATTTTATTGCGGTTTATCAGCGTAAAGTGGGGTGAAATACATTGCATGTATTAGTATTAGTAAACCCATTGAAAAGTTTGGTTGTAAAATGACAAAATGGGAAAAATTACATTAGTATTTTCCATGGTAATACAGTTTACCTCTTCGCTTATTTGTTGACAAATAGAATCTGCTAAGACTTTAGGATGGGTTGATATCTTTGGCCAGAGCAAGACAACTCTCTTATTGTCCCACCTTTGATGAAACAGATTCGTTTTAGAACTAACCAAAACCAATTTCAAAAGTCATAAACCAAGTTCCATCCCCGAAATGCCACGCAAATGATAATTTATTGACATTTAACCAACCTAACTACGACGCCTGAGCTGTGGAACACTACAATCTTGCCCCGAGGCCAGTGTTGAGTCTTTTAAACCTCACATAAAGGACATTCCGCTAACACTCTAATATGAGAAGAATAGAACAGGATCGAAAATGACCAGATGATTTACACAAACAGGCCCTCAGTCTGATGTAGCGCAGGCCAGAAAACATTGAAGCTTTTTTGGGGTTTGTGAACTATGCAAATAAATGCTCCCAAAACTATCCGGGGCTTGGAGAACGTGTTTTATGAGGGCAGTAAAACTCCACACAAACACATAAAAGCATGCCTGTAAAAATAATGTGTGCTCTGCAAAACTGCTCATTTGGGCTAATGAATTAGGGGCAAGCGATGAATGGCTGCGTAAAACTCCACATCCTCCCTGGATGAGGCCAGCGCCGGCTTACTGTATGCTGTGGATGATTTGTGAATTGGCTGAATATGTGTGTTTGTTTTATTTTTTTTTCCCTTTTCTTTTTTGCACTGTGGTGTATTGCAGCATATTCTGCTTATGTCTGTGGTCATTTCAGTAGCACCACATGAGGGTGCTTATCTTTACCCTTTAGACCCCCAAGTACCCACACACACCCGCACGCACACACCCCCATACACACATACACGCCGAATCACCAGGGGGCAAGTGAATAAAACCAGAGTTTTATGCTTAAACTTTTATGTACATATAAAGATCAAAATGTGCATTTGTGTTCTTTTCTCAAGCTTTACAAAGCTCCGCATACATACGGCTCTCAAATAAACTACTAATTTGCAGAAACCATCTTTATATCAAATGTACATCAGATGGAACCGGCTGATTTTCAGCTTGGTCCACCTCGCCTGGCGAGCAGCTGATAGCAAATGGAGCAATACTCGTCACTGATTGTTGCTGACAGATAAAAAAAAAGAAAAGTAAAGGATTAAATCTGTCACAAAAGAAGTCAAGTCAAAGAAGGCCTGTGATTCATCCAAGCTACAACAGGAAGGCTACAGTACAACACAACATAAAACAAGAAAACTGCTTTGTTTTGTGTTTAACCTGCCCAGCAGTGAACATAGCCTCCTGTTTAAGTTCATTGTGCAAATATAACTTATAGAAGATGCTAAACATTTTACCAGCCCTTAACTTCTATTTTGTAATGCTAGTTGGGCTACTCTTGCTAGCCACTAATGAAAGATGCAAAATGTCATAATCATCTTTTCTCTAAAATGTTTGTGAATTTTAGTGAGAGAAAGCAAGAGAGTAAGAACAGAAACATCTAACGGGAAGGTTGAAAATAGGACAGTAAGGTTTACTTGTTTCATTGCTTTGAGCTTTTAACCACTCTTTTGTAATGCTATTTGGGCTAATCTTGCTAGCAACTAATAAAATATGCTATACTTCACGGTTCTGTTTTTGTACATTTTCAGCTCGTCTGCCACATTTTATTTTGTAATCCTAGTTGGGCTAATCTTGGTGACTACACCAATAAAAGTTGCTAAACTTCATAGTTGTGTTTTCTCAACATTTTTGTGTCTTTTGAGATGTGTTGGCACTAACTAGCAAGAAAAAGCAAGAGAGTAACAAGCAGGTTGACTTATTTCATTGTTTTGTGTTTTTAGCTGCAGTGCTATCGTGGCTAATCTGTAAGTCAAACATGTTGTCTGACTTAAAGTTTTAGAAATCCTATTTTACAGCAGCTGCTCTCTCACAGGTGGTTAGACATTGTCTATTCTTCAGTGAGGCTTGTATGCCACATTTTATAATTCTTAAAAACAAATTAGAATCAGTCGATGTTTGTATATCAGCAGATCAAGTCTTTCCAAAAAGTGATTGGTCATCAGCTACCAAAGTCTAATGGGCTCATCTTTATTTCATATTGTCAACAAACCAAAATTATTTTTGCAAAGTTGAACTCATAGAGGTGGCTGAATCTGCCCTGTGTACAGACCATACAGTTGGCAATGCATGAACAAATGAAAACACTGTGAAAACAGCTGCCTCTAAAACATTTATCTGCAGTTAGCTTGATTCCACCATGAAAGCCTCTTCCTGATTATCCTACGTGAAACTGCTCTGACAGCTGTCTAATGCATGACACTGACCATTCTCCAGACTACCACACTGTAGAAAACTTGAACTATCCCTTTTAAATGTCTGTGTGTGTTGGAAAAGGTTTGTATGTGAACAAGCTCTTGAACAGACTGGAACAGTTGTTTGCGCACATCCTCCAAAGGTTGCTTTGGCTTTTGCCAAGTGTACAAAAACATACAAATTTGTGTTTCTTGAGAGTTAACAGCAGGATTTGCATGCCTACGGAGTGAAATGAAGATTTATTTTCTCAGCAGCGAGAGAGAAAAAGAGAGAGAAGGCGAGGAAGAAGAGATGGGCAGACGAAAAGAAGCAGATGATGCCTGAGAAAAAACAATCAGCTCAATGAGGGCAAAGATAGCAAGAGAACCTTTGACCACCAGCTGTCTGGGAGTCACTGGCCAGCCGCATTTGTCAGTCCGTGTCCCCGGATGAACCGACCCGGGGGTCAGCGGCTTCGAGCGGGAACGTGCACGGGCGGCCCCTGTTCCTGCGCGCGCACAGCCAGGCGGCTGCCGTCTTGCGCACAGTTTAACTAATGAGTTTTACAGTGTTTGTGCGCTTGACCGGGCGTTCGGGCTGCCGTCTGTGTCAAAGCTGGGCTTTATCTGTCGGGCTGATAAGGTGAGCAAACAGCGGCCCCGCTCTTCCTTTCTTTGACATGCTGGCTGATAAACACACCAGCCTCCTGCCTTCACCGGCATCATGGGCGCTATGACAAAGGACTCACCGCGCAGGCTCCACAAATATGGTGGAGATAGTAACTCTCCAACCGTCGGAAGAAGGAAAAGCCTTGTGTGTTACATGGATGTACTGTGCATGCATTACCCTGCTCAGATCTGCATCTAAAGGCTTGCCCATACATTTCAGTCACAGAGGATTAGCCCCAATTCAGACAGCTTACGGCTCCACTCAGGCCCTACTTCGGCAAAGCTGATAATTGGAGATTTATTTGTAACATCTATCAATCCATATATTAAGTTATTAACCCAGATAATGGCAATAAAACCTTCCTTCCGTCCTACAAATAGAATCGACTTGATCAAGTGAGATTAAACTGGGCAAAAATCCACTTAAGCCAAAAGCATCCTCATCGATAAGCACCGCTGACTTCAGCGTCATTATTTAAAAGTGAAGCACTTTTAGAGTTTTCCCACATTTTAATCACATTACAGCCCACAAACTCCAATGCGTTTCATCAGACAGATGTGACGTGGCTGTTCACAAGTGCCAGTGCAAACAAGCGGATGGAGTTAAATCCAGGAAGCAGAAAGACACGGTTCCACCAGGAAGGCGCGATTGAACGCATCGACGCAAGTTCCCTCATCGATCGCAAATTTTGCGCAGACTTGTGGTTTTCACCAGTCATCGCAACTTTTCCGCAAATCTGACGGATCGCTTTAACGAGAAGCAGCATTCGCTATGTAGAACAAACTTCCGGAAAACTGCAAAGATGCGGAAACACTGCATTTCTACAAATTAAGGTTGAAAGTTGACCTGTTTAGAGTTTCCCTCTATTAGTAGTAAGTGGGACATTGACCGACATATTTTATGTGTATTTGCTTGAAGATGGTTATTGACAAAATGTAATGGTTATTGCTTGTTTCATAATTTGCTACTGTATTATATTTTTATGGTGTAAAGCACTTTGAACTGCCTTGTTGCTGATGTGCTATACACGTAATCATGACTCAACGTTTTCTGCATTTCCTTCTTTTCGGACCAATCTCTGCAACTCAGCTGGATTTTGACCAATCCCCATAAATCCCTTCTGACTTCACTTCCTGTTTCAAGACGTCTCTTGAAAGCCAAACTAAATGGTAAATGATAACATCAGCGTTTGCTTTTCTGTTAGCAAAAAACATTTTTAATTCAGTTCAATTCAAAAACACCGCAAAGGGAAATTAAATGTTGTTGTAACTCTCGTTAATTCAAAGTTCTTCATAATATTTTGAGATGTTCTGTGGAATTTCCTTTAATACAGTTAATGCAGTTCATGTTAACTTGAACCACAAATATGGATTTCTTCTTTTGCACTTTCACAACTCCTCAGAACATAAAATTAGTTATATTAGAAGTGCTATTTCAAATAAGGTACTTGAAAATATTATAATCGCTTTAAACATGAGCTTTGTTAAAATTCTGTCTTTTTTGCTGAAGGTTATGTGCAGCGACGTCAACATTTTTGTAAGACTATGTCATAACAGAAATAAAGCAATAAAAAATTGCCACTCTGACTAACTTTTGAAAAAAGAGCTGCAAAATCAGTAATTTTAAGCAGTAACATTCACCGTAAACCAGGGGTGCAAAGATAAATTCGCCAACCGATACTGGTCCTAATTTCCTTAGTTTTTGGGAGACTGGTGATTGATATGATAGACTCGCTCACCAGGTCATGTCTGCATGCTTGCAGTTAGCAATAGTCACTGTTGCCAAATCAGTGACCTTATTGCTATATTTAGCGACATTTCAGACAAAAGAAAGTTGGTGCAGGTAAAAATCTGTCTCTTTAAAGATTGGTGAACATCCAGAAAACTGCAATCGGTGCACCGCTACCACAAACCATCGCAACATTCTGGAGGTACTGAAAAGACCGAAAGCGTGACTTCCTGTAGGACAACAATCAGAAACACACACACAGAACTAAAGTGGAATGATTCAAATCAACGCTCTGAGCATAAATCACAGGGTGACGGAACGATTGAGATATTTTTGTGGTAATGTCAGTGACGATGTTCGGCTAAACGAACGCTGTCAAACGTTTCTGCCAAAGTCGTGAAACATGGGTGGCTGCCCCGCTGCGTACGGCTCCGTGGCACAAAGCGGAGAAGATGTTTCACGTTAAGGGGGAAGGCCAGATGAGCCTGCATCTGTCTGGCCGGAGCTCAGAAATGTCTAGCGTTTCACCCACACGCCTGTGGGATCGCTGGCTCCGGCCCAGCTAGGGGTTTATGAAAAACAGAGAGAACGAGGGGAAAGGAGGACAGAGGAGGGAAAAAAGAAAAGCGCCAAAAAAACTGGGGGCGGGCTTCGGGGGGGAAAGAAAGATGAGCTGGATGACATGAGAAGACAGAGAGAGATATAGCAGAGAGGGGGAGTTTGGACAGCTGAAATGAAAAAAGGGAGCCGTTTGAGATGATGATGTGATGTTTTCCACTCCGACAGCAGCGCCTGCTTTTGTGACTGCCGAGCGAGGGTTCTCCTGACGCCCCCGAGGAGCCTCGGGGCCCTCAGGGGCTTGGATCTGCGAGCGGATTCAGGTGAAGAACAGGTGCGAGAACAAGTTTAAGCGCTTTTAAACGGCACCCTCCGGCCAAGGGGCAAACCTGTTTATAAATGAGTTTGAAGAAGCTTTAACTGCGACGCGGCGTGACTCTGCATGCAAGTTTTAAAGCGAAGTGGCCGGATTAAGACGCGACAGTCGCTCCTGCCTCCACCGCGTCTGGTCTTCCACTGACGTTTGGTCTCCATCTCTGCTTCACTTAGAGAAAATACTGCAAGTTATACCCAGATCACAAGGTTTCAAAACACAACCACATTCACACCGATCTGAGCAATTTTATCTTTGTCCAGCAGGTTGACCAGAAACATGGCTTCTGGGAATTTATTGTACATTTAGAAGGTTGTTTCTTTGGGAGTAAACAGGACATAAAAGGTGATTTAAAGGGTTTTATTTTACAAAAGTAATTAGGTCCGGAGTTAAATTAAACTACCTTAAGATAAGATATTTAAAAGAAGCTGAGTTCAAACGATTCCTAGGTTTTCTTGATGTCTTTTGAAGTTTTGGGGGTTTTTTCTTCAATTTTTCCGGCTCCCTTCCTCACTTTTAATCCCGTCCTTGCAAAAATGTTTGCTTATAGTTTGTTAGGCTACTTTGCTAAATATTTAGAAATGTTTATTTTTTTTGGTACATTTTATGTATAAAAACTTTGAAATAAAATAAAATGTAACTTTAGCTTCAACAAGGTGATCTTGTCTTTGCTAACCAAAGACTGTAAGATTTATTTATTTATTTTTACCTAAATGGATAATTCAGAGATTAAGTTGGTTATCTAATTACATTAGTTAACCCTGTTTTGTTCAATTAGTTGTTCCTGGATGCTAATGCTAATGGATAGCTAACCCAAGGTGGGCTAAACTTGATAAGCAAATCAGTAGAATTAAAAAAACACCTAAATTAAAAGATAATTTATTGATGTGGGAACACATTATGGACAACTATGTAGAGAACCAATATCAAGTCAAATATATAACAGCTTGCCACTGTGAAACGTTTTGTTAACATTTATCTAATTTAATCTATTAAAATAAAGCAACTTTGACAGGGATTTATTTCAGCTCTGATACAGTGAACCCAATTGAGCTATTAGCTAAATAGTTAGCATGCAATGTTTGGCCTTATTTTCTAGCAAATGTGGCAAAAGCTATTCAACAGGAAATTATTTTTTATGATACAGTGAGCTATGACAGAGTGAAAAAAAGTTACATTTTCAACAGATAACAGGAAGGATAAACAGAATGTAGCAAAGTTGCTGTGTTTTAACTTTTTAAGCCCTCGTGAAACTTGTTGGATTTGGAAATGCTAACAGCTTTTAGAAAATCAGAGTGAAGAAAAAAAAAATCCACATTTTCTCAGGAATGTTCACAAGCAACGTTTTGCAAACCAAGAAAATAATTTGAACATATTATTACTTTATCAAAACCTTTTTTCACATGTGGTATGACCTCTCCGACGACACTAACATATTGATTAGTGAGCTCTGCAACAAGAAGGTTAGAAAAATTACTTTAAATGGTGTTCTCCCTCTGACTTGCCCTCTTCCTCTCCACTATCCTCCCTCCAGCCCCCCAAAAAAAACAGACAAAACTGTTGGGTTCTGAAGATAAATGAGTTTTAGAACCTTTGGAGCATAAACTGCAATACCAAACCGATTAGACAACCGCTGGAAAGAATCTCACATGCAATTTGTTTTGGTTTCCTGTGAACCTTCTTGACCCAAAGCGGATGCAGTAATCCCCCATCCATCTGGTATCTGAAGCAGGTCAGAGCATCTTTATGTCTGCGCACGACCTCGCGCCAGTCGCTTTACATCCACGTAATATGGCTCGGGCTTGCATCACGTGAGCCCGCCGACCCACGCTCGTCCAATAACGACAGTCGAGGGAACATATTTGGAGCGGCTGCTAGACCCTCCGCAGCGAGGCTGTGTGCGAATTTGGGCCTGCAGGAGGGAGGTGGCAAAGTGTTTATTTAACTGTGGGCTGTATCTGGCCATCATTATCTCACACTGCAGAAGGAGCACTGTAAACAGATGCTTGCGGCCCACTCAGCTGCAGCGTGTCTGGCTGAGGTGGCGGCGGCAGCGGGGACGAGAGGGAGAAATCTCAAGTGATGCTGAGGTCAGAGGCAGAAGAGTGGGAACAGACTGTGGCAAAAATCTGCAAGAACACGAGTCGGAGTTGTTTACTTACACTATAAAAAGCGATTTGGGAGAGCGGCAAATTTTAGACATTAAAATAACTCATCTGTATCAAGAATGTCTGTTTGGAAATGTAATGTTCAACAGCGCTTCAAGTCAAACACCGCTTTATTTTGGTAGCAAATGGAGCTAAGATTAGATTCGTAGCCACCTTCAAGTACTTTAGTGACAAAGCTAATGTTGAAAATGGGTTTGAAAAGAAACCTGTGGCTAGAAAACCTTCGTACAAAACAGCAGATGCCTGTTTTTTTCAGTCAACAGGAAACTGTTAATTTACTTTGGTAACAAATGGAGCTGGAATTTAAGGTTGTATTCAGCTTCAACAACATTAGGCACAAAGCTAACGCTAAACCTGGGTTTGCAAAATTACCTGTGGCTAGAAAACCTTCGTACAAAGCAGCAGTGGCCTGTTTTTATCATGAAACAGGGAACCGTTACTTTATTTTGGTAACAATGCAGCCAAAATTTCAGTTTGCAGTTAGCATCAACTACATTAGCGACAAAGCTAACACTAAAGTTGGATTTGCAAATTAGCCTGTGGCTACAAAATCTTCATACAAAACAATGGTTGCCTATTTTCATCCAGTACAATTGTTTACTGAGCTGTCCTGGATTGAATAAACTTGAACTGAATGTAAGTCTTAGCTTGCTACGCTTTAGCTTGCTGTCATCAGAATCATCAGGAATAATCACATCAAATATACTGATCAATGTTCCAGATATTATGAATCAGAGGAAGCTCTAAACAGGTGGGTTTTTAGCCTTGATTTAAAGAAATTCAGTGTTTCAGCTGTTTTGCAGTTTTCTGGAAGTTTGTTCCAGATTTGTGGTGCATAGAAACTGAATGCTTTCTTAAACACATTTAACATCTAATGATTTAAAATGTTTACTTTGATTTCAGTGACATTTTATGCCTTAATTACCAACAGTCTCACTTTCTATAGTGGACAAACAAGGAAATCAAGTTAATTAAAATGTATTGAGAATTTGTATTTGTAAAAACCAGAGTCACACTGATAAATTGGGCACGATTTCCTTCATTTTGGGACATCAGCCGATCTTCTTTACCAACACAACACAAAGTCCATATATCAGCCACTGTCCCCTTTTGCTCTGCCACATTGCGATTGACCACACTCACCCCACTGTTGCCAACTTAACCACTTTTCCGATCAAAAAAAGAAAATAATCGGTATCGGACAAAATCGAAATTGGGAAGCCAGGATTTTAAAGATCGGCCAGAACACCGCAATCGGTTCACCTCCGGTAAAACCATAAAAAAATTTGTTTAGGTGTTAAACTTGGATAAATTCAACTTAGAATCATTGAATAAAATCAACCCAAAACAAGCACCCGTTTTATTGGTCAAATTCTAACAGTTTGTTTTGTCAGTGCATTCCTGGCTGAGCCACGGCGCATGGCACTGTGGGATTCAGGCCGGGGTTTACCCTGTAGCCGGCTTTCACGCTGAAGAGAAAGATTCCCTTTGTAGCGGTCAGAGACCAGGAGGAGAGCAGCATGAGTTCAAGATGCTCCTGCCGGAAAGCTCAACAAACAGTTGAAGGGGAGTTTTTCCAGAGCCGCGTGGCCTAAACAAACAGCTGCAGAAAGCAGGATAAAAAAAATGTTAAAAAAAAGGGAGGAGAAGGGAGTTGGGGGAGAAAAATGAAATGGCGTCTCAGTTAGTTACAGTGGAGAGCGGGTGAGAGCCAGGTCTGCTGCTTTTTCGAACTTTAATCAAAAGCAGAGGCGCCCCGCGGTGGAAAGAGTGTGATGAAAAAACAACGTTTACATGAGCTAGAAGCTTAGAGAGCGGTGGAGGGGTGGGATGATGGGGATGGGCAGAGACAAACAAACAGACAACTACTGATGAACAGCTGCAAAGTGCACTTCAGCGGTACAAAGGAGGAGAGGAAGGAGAGAGAGAGGAACCCAAAAATGGAAGGACCACGTTTCAGCGCAATATGGAAATATGGTCCTCATTTCATGATTCAGTTCCCACTCCTTCCTTTTTTCCCGCCCTCTCTAAATATCCCTTTCCCAACGTTACTCTTTTATGCAGCTGTGGCCGGTTTATAAAAGCCTGTTAAAGCACAGGGAGAGCAGTAATAAAAGGATTGAAAAAAAAAAGTAGAAAAAAAAAATAGCAGCAATTACAAAAGTGAGACGCTGAAAATGCTCACAGATTCAACCGGAACTTTACGAGTTCGCTCTGACTTAAGAACGTTTAACCCAAACTTCATCAGCCTTCGCATCCGTCCTACACTTTAATCTCCAACTTATCTTTGCTTCATCCCGCAAAGTCTCTTCTGGACTGCCTGAAAGAAAAAATAGGGGAAAAAAAGGGGGGGATAGCGACAGGCTACCCGGTCAGTCGTAGGCTGTCCAAGCCTCATTCCCTCATTCGCTCATTCGGGCCCTAATCCCTGCAGCTTTACATTTTAAAACTCTCCCCCTCTTCCGTGCAACTGCTGCTAAGCGTCTGCACTGGGGACAAATTAAAAACCCTGCCTCGAGAGGCTCAAGGAGCCGGTCTCCCAATGTACACATCGTAAAAAGGAAGGAGGACTTTCTGCTCCTCCGCTGTCCTGGGATGACACCCTCCGCCGCTCTTCGTTCGCTCCGGTTATCCGTCAAGGCTGTTCTCTCTCCAGACGTCAGGCCGTCCCCGGCCCGTCCCCACAACTCACCTCCCTCTCCGCTCGACCCGCCAAGTCCAGCCAAGGCACTTCATTATTTCAAATTTACGGCCTGTCCGCTTGGCCTGGCTTGAGGAGGAGTAAAAAAAGGATAAAAAAAATTTTTTTTTTTTTTTTAAATCAGGCTTTGGTCGGCATGGAACGAATCCAAACCTCTCCTTTTACCGTTTTTACAGTTTAATATAAAGTCGCATCATAATTACACTCCATTTTTAAAATGTACTCCTAGTGCCAAAAGAAAAAAATACACAAAAAATAATAATAATAATAATAATAAAAGAAATACACACAGCTCAAGTTGGTGCATAAACATGGAAAGGCCTGCAACGTTTAACGGCTCTTTGCCCTCTTTGGAGGAAATAACTGAATTTGGCAAGAGTTTGGGGTTTGTAGGATACAGTGGTAAAATAATAAGCACAAACATACATGCAGCGTCTTACAAAACCAACCCAATTTTTTTTTTTTACAGCGTAAAGTGCCGTGTGTGGGTGGCAGGACAGCAGGAGACATGTTCCGAATCTGTGGCAAGATTTGATAAGAGATGTACGCGAATGTTCAGTCTGAATCAGTTGGAGTTATTTTTCCAAGAAGCTACTGGCAAACATTTCAGAAAGTACATGTGACAACAGCTAAGATTGTCGACTGCAAATTGGAAATCCCAAAATAAATTTGCTTAATGCAAACACTGAAATGTGGACAAGAAAAATGAATGTTTTTCGCTAAAACGTCTTTGCAGTGGGGTGAGAAGATTTTTCAGCCAGATCACAAGAAACAAATGTGTGTGTTTCGCAAGCCGGGTAAGAACCGGCCCCTGGCTCTGTGTTTTGTTTCATAGAGAAACTAAACTCTCGGTTGTTGAGAAACGATTCCTTCCCGAAGTTTTAAATTTGATCCAATTGCAAGCGTTTGTCCATGATACATGTCATGCGCCAGTTTGACGCAATGAAGCTTACTGAAAGTTTCCTGTGTGCTAATAACCATCTTCCACTGCAAAAAGAAAAGTGCCAGGCTGAACAAGGCGATCCAATATTTGGAACTGAAGCCAAAACGCTTCTCTGACTTCCTCTGTTAAAACTGCAGACAGGCTGAAATTCAAAAAGCATAGAAAATTGATGTCGTCGTTCACAACTTCTTCTTCTGTTCGCTGATTGGCCCGGTTGAAATTCTGTCGGAGAAATCCTTATTAATGGGAGAAAGCCCAGACAGAGCATTGAAGGCAGATGAGCGTGTACAGTGTAACTGTACAGAAAGTTAATTGTCAGGCTGGTATTTCACATAAATGCAATGGAAACACTTTTTTCTGCATTACACCATTTTGTCTACAGCAGAAAACGGTTAATTGTCAGAACTGGCCTCACGTGAACAAGCTAATTCATGTTTGCTTCTAATTGCAATTTTTTTTAATAGAGACAGCAGCTGCAAAAATGGGCATAGCATCGAAAAGGTTTTGCGCACATTTGTGATGGAAACGCAGCTGCTGTCTGAAAGCTGAGGCTAAAGGCAGTTCTACAAAACACTGACTCAAGAGGGCTGCATACAACAGAAGCAAGCCACACTTTTCAGATTTTCATTTGTTTAAAAAAACCCAAAGTTTAAAACTGAAGCATTAGTTTTCCACCTCACAACTACTACCTACTTTGTGTTAGTTACATAAATTCTCTTCAAGTTTGTGGTTATAACCAATGAGTTTTTTGTTGTTGTTTTTTTTAAAGGCACAGCTGAAACGTCCAGAGGAAGTTGCTCGTGTGTGTCCGCGTGTTTGTGTGTGTATAAGTGTATTTTGACCTACTTCTATTTACACATCTCCACCCGACAGAAAAAAGACGAGGCTGGTGTTTTTAAATGGATCAGGCTTCACGTTAATACAAAAATAATGATGCTTGTGCTTTATCAAGGCCGTCAAAGCCTTCCTATCCCTACATGCTCATTGGCCCTTTGGGGATTTCAGCTATTTGAAAATATTTTAAAGAGGCCCGATTGCCCCCAGCTCAGCGGCTCAGAGAAGCCTTAAAACCCTGCAGCTAAATCCTAGGGTTATGTAAGGTAAAGCCCTAAAGCTCACCACGCCTGATGTTACATATTACTGTAATTGCAAATGAAAAGAGGAAAGGAGGGAGAGAAAGAGAAAGGGAGAGAAAAAGAGGGAGAGAAAACATAGGGTAGGGTGGGGTGAAGAAATGTGGAGAAAAAGGGGACTTTGGGGGTTTGTGGAGGGTTGGAAAAAATGGAAAAAGAAAAGAAATGAGGGAGGTGTGACAGGATGGATGAAGTTATTGAAGGGGGGAGGGGAAATGGAATCGGGTTCTGATCTGATGAGTTCTGCTTTGATACACCAGGTGCCTTCAATCTCCTTTTTCTCTGACACTTGTCCCTTTCAGGCTGGGAAGAAAATAACGAGCAATGTCCAAAATTCTGACCCAATAAAAGACAGTCTGCAAAAATCATTTGTCCATCTTATAGAATTCATCTGAGGGGCTGATAAAAACAGAAACCCATATGTCAGCTCAAGAATTAAAAGAGGAAAAAACACTACGTGTACAAACGTCTCTATTGCAAAAACTGTATTTTTGTGTTCCGGTGTGTTTAGTGAGAGATCCTCACTGAATACATGCATTTTTAAGTACAGAGTACTGGAGGAGGCTAGGACAGTTAGCATCATGATGATCCTCCATGATGCAATCTTTTGTCTGAAGACGTAAGTGGGGTTCAGAGTCCCTCTGAGGAGTTGCTGTATAGCAAAAGAAAAAAAAACTGTTTGGGTTCCAACATCTGGAGATGTTCTGGGTTGAATAACGCGCCAATATTTAACTCTGCAAAATCAGCTTCGAGTGTTACTCACATCTAATAACATAAAAAACGGTAGACTTAGAATATGTGAAAAACATGCTAACAATATTACTTGTAAGACTGAGCCAAGGTTGAAGCAAGTTCTGTTCTATAGGTCGAGAGTGACACAAGGAAGTACCGAATGATGTTTGTACGCATTACAGGGTTAAAATCAAGTCGAATAACCTTTCTGGATGTCAAGTCACAGGTAAATGTGAAGTCTTTCTACCCAAGTCTTGATACAAGCCCCAAGTAAAGATGGGAAAGACTGAAATCAAGTCAAAAGGTAAAGTTGAGTCAAGTTGAAGTACTAGACTTTTAATTTAAACTCTTAAACACATCAATTGACCAAATAGGTCATTTAATGTAACTTTAGAGTTAGAAGTTGATTTTGTTTGACCGAACAACCAATTAAAGGAACTTTAAAAATGTCTGGAAGTCGATACTGACACTGCATTTTACAGTAAGCATAAACCAGTCTTTAGCATGTTTTATTAGCAAGACTAAAAGCCATGTGGCGTAGACGCTGACCTTCACTGTAAGGTTACATTCACACAGCAGGCTACGGGCAAAAGAAATTCATCTTTTTGTTCATAGGTGACCAACTTTTTCAGAGCAGTCTGAACGGCCCAATGCTGTTTCTCACCCCTCAAAAGGTCTGATTGGCAACACTTCCATATGTGGAACTAAGTTGGATATTACCTGACTTTTTCCAAAGTGTCTGTGATCTGAACGGTCAGGTTACATTTTATCTGAAAATTATAATTATGAAATTACAAAAGAAGTCTGAGCCAGTGGAGCGCGCCATATCACTATCCCACCACTTGTGGTAATGACTACATATCCAAACGGACTTATGGTTTTTTGTGGAGTGTTGTGCCGTCAACACTCCACAAAAAAACAAACATCGCTATCAGCTGAGTTTTCTTTTTCTTAGCTTCCTTTTTCTTGTTATGATCTTGTAACAATATTCTCAGCTCCCATTGCTGAATAACTTCAAATTCATTATTACTTCCATAACCAGAGACACATCTAGATTCTTATTTAACACTAACTCTGAGGATTCTTCACTCAGTACCAGCATCCACCCTAAAGAGAGTTGTTTTTAAGATCACCTAATAGCACATATTGTCCGTTTATTGCTGAAAAGTTGATCTGATTTCAATGGAAGGGTCCTTTCTCTGCATCTCGCTCCTTTAGCACTAAAACAACAATAGAGCTCAAGCTCCTAAAAAGACATTTTTTGTTGATGTCATTCAAAGTAGGGGGAGACCAATAAACTGGGCACATGGTGCAAAAATGAAGGCCACAGCTGGAACAACACGTCTTAAAAGGAAGGGGTAAATATTGGTTGAAGGCTGAGAGAAACCCACTGGGAACCTGCCTGAAAGCGGGACCCACACACCATCACCGCCATGTAACCCAGTCTGCTGCTATGCCCATTAAACACCATAATGAAATTAAGCCCGCATTATCACCGGCACCAGGGACTGGATTATACCTCGCTGTGGATTAGAGTCCCGTTGGGGGTGCTAACTCAAGGAAGGGTAAAAGTGAGTGAGTGAGGAATAAGGTTAAAGGAGGGGAAACAAAATGCCGCTCACGTAGATCACTTGCACTGTGTGTCGTTTGGCTGTCGTCCAAGAGGAGAGCAACAAAGGCGCTCTGAAAAGAGGGGAGATTGCAATGTGCGCTGGCTGGGTCTGTCAGGTAGAATGAGCTGCAGGGTTGTGTTTCAGCAGCGCAGAAGTTGGAAGATCAATGGAGGTTTCTGTTAGATGCCGCAGTTACAGCTGAGGACAAGCCGACAGCAGACAGGCTGCTGTAAAATGTCCAAGGGATGAGTAATGGCAGACTGATCACTATGCTGAATTCCCTCAGTTGGCTGAGAAAATGACAAGCCAACGCAGAATTTCCCCATAAACGTTGAACGTACATGCAATATGTGGAGGCAAACATCAGCTCAGGATGTGGCGTGGATGCATCCCTTACCGTGTGGTGGCTGGAGGAACCTAGCTCAACAGAAACGTTGTGCTTCAAAATAAAGCAGAAGAAAGCGATCATTTTTCATGAGTGGATTTTCTGCACAGAAGGAATGGAAAAAAATATGTATATATACAATTTCAAAACATTTTGCATCTTGTTGCTATAGTTTAACATGTCTTTATAGAGAAGAGCAGACTTTCTTCTAGATTTCCCAATTGTCACTTTGCACTGCCTACCAACTGGCTGAAAAAAATTTATTACATTACAAGGAGAAAGAAAAATTCCGGTCAATGATGGAGTGAAAACTTAAGAAGCGAATTATTTTTAGCACCAAAATTGTGTTTTATGACAGTTGCACAGCTGCAATGCAGATAAGCATCCACCCTCTATTGCTTTTTACAAATCAATCATGAAGAAAATGTGACACTTTTTTCCCTGAAGCTATCCATGGAGGAGTTATGCTAGAATACAACTTATAAAGTGAGGAAAGACTTTCCAAGTTTAACTGAAGCTAGCCATAGACACATTGTGCTAGCACTTATGTTAAAAAGTGACAACTCCATAAGTGTAGCTAAACCTAGCCATGAAAGCTTGGACCTGTCATACACATTAAGAGTGATGAAAGACTTAACTGAAACTTGCCTTGGAAATGTTGGGCTAGCACTGTTGTTAAAAAGTGACAAAAGGCTGTTTAAATTTACCTGGAGCTTGCCACTGAAGCCTGAGCGCAAAAAAGGTAACCAAACTAATTGAAATGACCTGTTGACAAAAATAGTTGCTACCTATTAGCAAAAACAACAAAAAAACTGGATAACCAAAGTTTTGGCCACTGAAGAAACAAACTAAACTCGTGGCCCACAAACTTAATAAAGTTGCTCTTAAATAACTGTCTCATTCACTTCCTAAATTCAAATGCCAGCTTTTATTTTGTATAACTTTTCTCTGCTCTGTTTTGTTCTGCCTGGAACTTCCTTTACTCTCTTATTGCTCCTCTTCTGCTGTATATTTTCTCCTGGAATGGCTGCCAACATGTGATTTCACTTATCTCGGAGAGAAATTAGAGCAGAGAGGAACAGACTAATGGTCATCTCCCTGTCTCTACCTCTTTTCCTCCTCTCCTTCGTTGCTCTGACAGGGCTTGATGAAAGAACCTGTATATTTTACTTTAGTCTCAAATTCCGCTACCCAAAAAGACGAGAGGGAAAAATCCAGATGTGGGCTGCTAACCACACCTACATAAAAACGTTTGGGCCCGACAAAGAGAAATTGGTAACTTGGCAGCACTGAAGAAAAGTAAAACAAAAAAAAGAAACTCTTCTCTAATTTTCCTGTAAAATGAAGAGAAGCTTTTGTCTATTTCATGGTGTTATTTTTCTAATGTCTCTTTAAGACAAGGACTGTGTCTGCTGGAGTCATTAACTGGACCGGTACTGAGCAGATCACAAGCAGGAGACGGGCTTTCCCCTCATCCCACTAACTTTGCTCGTATAAACCTTTTAAGCCCGAATGGCTGCAGTAAAACTTGTCTTATGTTACTACACATCCCCCAAGTCACAAATTAAGTCATCAGAGTTAATCAGCACCTCTATGGCCACTGCAGATGTAGTACTCCCAGATGTGCATGCAAACATGCTGAGCCAGCACAGCCAGTTTGGCACTTGAGAGCTAACACTAACATGTCTGTCGTCTTGGTCCCAACAACTGCCGTTTTCTCAGAACCCCCCAAAGTGGGTCGGTGGTAGTGGTCATTGTCATTGTCATTGGAAAATCCTCATTCTCTCTTCAGTCTTTTCAACTGATATTTTGGATCTTTTCCGAGATTTAAGGACTTGGATCTTTGAAGGAAATGTTGAATGACTATCCAGACAGGCCTTCTAGAGATCCAAGGGCCCAGCCTCCAAACACTGGGTTACCACTAGCTGTGTTTCCATTACAAACATGCTTAAAAATGTCAACAATATGCCAATATTGGAAAAAATAAAAATAAAAATCACAATTTTGGTGTTTCCATTGAATAAGAAATGCAGTTAAACTCACAAGTGATAAGTTTGTGATAAATGATCGTCCAACTACTTTCTGTTGCATTCGTCTTCGCGGTTTGCGCCAGTAGCAACATCCGATTGTTGATCATGTGTGATGTGAAAAGTGTTTCCATTGCAGTTTTGCAAAATAGACCAATTTTGATACAGCCGAAAAACTACTTCATCCTTGCACCAAAACTTTTTTTTAATCGAATTTTTTTTTTTTTTTTAATTGCTATTTTTCCATCAAGCGAATTTATTTATGAAATGTCAAATTGCAAAACTATAGCTACTGACATCAGTTATATGGTTATGTAAGTTTAGGAAAGTCCTTGTTTTTATTTAACTTAGAAAAACGTTTTGAGCACTTTGACCTGGTTAGTACAGTAGGTCCCGTCCAAAAGTAACCTAAGCAAAAATGTTGAAAGTCAGGCTTATTTAGCCTGTTTGATCACCCTTACTACTTTAGACATATTTCCCCTTTTATAATTCAACCCCAATTTCTTACCTTTTTCTTTTGATCAAACTGAACATCAACTTTTCTTTGTGTGTTCAAGACGTTTTGCTCACTTGGACACAGTAGAGTACCCTCAAATAAAGTTTCTTATACACATAATTTTTTATACACATGAAAAAGATCCTCAGATCATTGAGTTAGAACAAGCAACCATAACTTTAACTTGACTACAGGCTAAAAGTAGAATTCCACCAAGGGTTGGTTGTTGCTCATTTTTAAACACTCCTCAGCTTGTACAAAGCTTTTCAATCCTATTCTTCCAAGTCTTTTAAATGGGCTATTGAGAGGATCATTTTGATTTAATTAAAAAATAGCAATCAAGTTTTAACACCTGCAATATATCTTCTTGTTGTTAGGGGTAATCCCAACAATGTAAATCCATTACATTTCTGCCAGAGGTGACAAGATTCAGAACCCAAAACATCTCAGCTGGATTTGCTGCCATCACTCTGCCTGACTCCATGAAAATGGAGGAGAAACAGAATGCAGAAGGAAATACCTTTAAACATGGACTTTCTGTATTGAAAAAAAATAAATAAATTCTCAGTACAATAAATTTGATGTCATACTGTTTATCTTGCCAGATCTGTTGGCATATATAAACATGATTTTTATGTGGGTCTGAATATGAAGAGAATAAAAAGTACCCTTAAAATGTCAAAATGTTCCAAACAATTATCAGCCATGTATATCAGAAAAGTCACTCTGCGCCACTTTGAGCATTTAGAATGCTGATGTGAGTGAAACTTCTTCAGAGCATCTGCCTAATGTAGTATGAGACTGTGTAATGTCATTTAGTCAACCCAGCAACATCTGAGTAGTACTTGCATGAACAGTAATGTGTATGTCTTAGTAGACTACGACACTTTTTCTACAACATCCAGGACGATGGTGGCAAAGGGTGATAGGAGTTTGTACATCAATCTGTGGATTGCTGGTTGTAGGCCCACTCCAGCCACCTCTGTCATTGTGTTCTTGGCAGCAAGACACTTCACCCACCTCACCTGCTGGTCAGAAAGCCTGGTGGTTCTGGTGCATGGCAGTCTCGCCTCTGTCAGACTGCCCTAGGGCAGCTGTGGCTACTATCCAGTACCTTGCCACCGTCAGCGTGTGAATGTGTGTGAATGGGTAAATGACTGAATGTAGTGTAAAGTGCTTTGGGGCTCTATGGACTTGGTAAAGTGCTATAGGAATACAAACTAAGTCCTAAGTATTTACCTGAGTCATCATACTATATTATCTCACAAGACAAATGATCGATGGCGTGCAGAGGGTAAAAATGTTCGCCACAAAAATAAAGCTGCGTTGCTGATAAAATCTGAATTATTTTTAAAAGCTGAAGTCTGAATGCTTCAGTTCTCCATCACAGTTTTGTGTGAGAGAGAGCTGAAACACTGAAGGAAAACCTAATGCAGGAAGTACCTCACCAAGAGTAACCCCTCTGGTATCATAACACAAAATGGGAAAAATAGAGGACAGAAAGAAAAGTATAAAGCTAGCCAAAAAAAAAGAAGAAAAATGGAAGATGACTGTGGAATGATTGCTAATGTCTTCTGCAGAACCTGGCCCCCAAACGTTGCTGTAATTGGTGCGAACTTAGAAGCTGGATCTTTCCCGCTTCGCCCTGGTGTTTCTTTTCCCTTCTACTCCTTTTCATCCTTCAACCTACAGGGAGCCTGCAGCCTGTTTTCTGTCTTTAAACGCTTCTATCTTCTTCATTCGGCAGACCATGGCAATCGCAGCAGCGAGTTGAGAACTGAAAACAACGTTAGCGTTGAGGGAAGGCCTCAGGTTGTTCCAGTCAAAACGTTAAGTCAGCAGAGTTTCTAAATGAACGCAGCCGAGCCAAGATCAATGTCAGTGAAGAAATGCAGGTGGTAATTTCATGACCACTGCCTGCCAGACTTTCCACATCAGATCCTCCTTTGTACTTAATGTGCTGCTTACTTAGCCAAAAGCCAATGGGGCGAGCCTGCTGCAGTAGTCGTTGTCATCTTCTTGTGCATCCAACTAGATTATCGTTCAAGGTGCAGTGTCTCATCTGCTGAAAGTTCATATGTATGAATGTATTTCTACACACATCCAGTCCGGTTTAACACCCTATAGAGGTTGCGGTGCAGCAGCAGGTTCTGAGGGCCTCTGAGTCATGAGCACCTTTAAGACCTATGGATTTACAGCTGAAAGAGACGAGATAAGCTCGCTTAGCAGCACATAAAGACTGGCTACAGGAAGAGAGGACGCAGTGACTTAGACGGATTATTCGCCAGCTATATGATCCTTTCACGGCCGCCTGTGCAGCAGCGAGGCCCGCTCACCTTCCTACGCTGTGAGTGTGTGTGTGTGTGTGTGTGTGCGTGTGCGTGTGTGTGTGTGTGTGTGTGTGAGGGTGGGCTTTTGTTCTTGGAGCTCTGTGAACACGGGGGCTGATTTATGGCATGAGTCTGGGTAAGGGAACGTATAGGAAGGCGCCGTTGTGAGGTACGGAGTAGATACGATGTTTGCAACCAACGTTTCAGACTAATATGTACTATGTGATCCAAGCGCTTTGTTTTTAAGGTGGGAAAGTGACATGATGCTGAAATAACAAAACAAATGAACAGGGATGCAACATATTCACCATGTAAAAAATTCCAGATTTTTCCACAGTCAGAATTCCAGAGTAATCAATTTTTTTTACTACTGAGCTTTAAAAATACGTAAGAACCCACAAACTGAAAGGAAGAAAGGGAGGGAGGAAAGGACAGAAAGAAAAGTAGAATGAAGGAACAACAGAAGAAGGGAGGAACAGAGGGATTGAATGAAAGAAAGAAAGAACAAATGAAAGAAAAAAGAGAGAAAGAAGGAAAGAAAAAAGACAAAGAAAGGAAAAGGAAGGAAAGAAAGGAATGAAGGAAAGAAGGACAGGAAAATAGAGGGAAGAAAGGAAAGAAATGTGGAAGAAGAGAGAAAGAAGGAAAGAGAGCAAAGGAAGAATAGAAAGAAGGAAAGATAGAACGAATAGAAGGAAAGGAACGGAAGATAAAGAGAAAGAAGGAAGAAAAGAGGTCAGGAAAAAAAAGGGGGGTAACGATGGAGAAAATGAAGAATGTGTGAATGGTGATATGGTTGCTAAAACATTACGACCCATAAGTAAATAGTCCAAAGATGTGAATTAGATGTCGGGGTTTCGTATCCAGGCCTCCGTTGGTCTGTGTGAACAAGCAGCTGCATGTCTGTAAGTCGATTCCATGAAGGATCATCAGATGCCAACAGGCCTGCCTAACCCCTGGCTCCCATTCTGTGCCCAATCAAAAAAAAGCACAACCTTGTCTTTTTTAATCCAGCCCCATAATCACTACTCTGCATCGGCCCCGCCCTCTCCGGCCCTCGCCGAGCATCTCGAGAGAAAGAGCATTACGGCAAATAAATATCTCTGCTGATTAAATCATTAAGAAGCTTTTATTGACAAGCCCAACTAAAACCCTCTCCACTAAATTTGCCACATTTCCTCTTACTCTGGAATTAGCAGAAAGGATGTGGCGGGGAGGTTCGCGGTGGTGGGGGCGGGGATTAACTTGTTTGGGCTGTCCACAGGCTCAAAACACTAAGCGCTCAATCAGTCAATCACCGAGATCCACACGCTCTCTGGGACTTAGCCTCCCAGATCCCCCTGACATTGACCGGGGCTGGGCCGATAAATCTATCTGCTCTCAAGCTGACCCGCGCAGCTGCTGCTGCTGATCCTGTTTCTCTGTACGACCGCGCTGAGCCACGATTTCTGCACCAAAAGCAACTTGAGGTGGACCACAATATCAAACGCATGTCTTCCAGCCATATGGAGTCGTTTTATAGCACCATCAAGTTGCCTTCAGTTGTTAGAAAAATGCTCTATCAAATATGACTTAAAAAGAAATTTGACTTTGTAAGTTGAATGTCTTGAAATTGGGCCTCTGTCTCTTTAAGAAGCTCTTGCTCTTTCTGAAACTCTGCCTTCAGGAAGTCATCACAACACGGCTCCTTTATTAATCCTTTAACAACGTTTTTCGGTTCCAACCAACATTTTGCACAGAACGGTGGTCATGGAGATTATAACATGATGTAAAGCTCAAAAAAGTAAATTTTATATACTAGTGACCCTTCAAAGCATATTCCTACCATGTAAAACTAACAGAAAATGCACAAATTTTCCTGAGAAGGAAAGCTCAAACTATTCTTTCATTTACTACAGTTCTTGCTTTGACTTTAATTTGATAGTAAATAAGATTCCAAACTGCCAGTGACTTTTAGGATGGCATCCCACTTCATGGTCCAGTAGATTTGGTTAAACTGGGAACCAAAGTTTGCAACATTTGTCCATTTTTAGCTGCTGCATTTCACTTCCTCAGTGCACCGTGTCAAACCAACCAATCCCTTTCAAAAAGCTGTTCCCTTCCCTGCCTGTGGGGGCACTACATCAAGAACCACTGACGGAAACAACACTAAAACCTCTGAAGAAGACACTGAGCACAACTTCGTTCTTCACGGAATGTTAACAAATGGAGAGCTGTCACATTTCAGCGGTTTTAAGATTTCTCTTTTGTCGTTGGTAAAAGAGCACGTCATTTCTGCCGCTAGCGTCTGGGTAAATTTTGGTTGTATTTACCCAGAATGCCCTGTGCTATAGTTCGCTTCCTGCTTTTGGAGCGGTCGGTGGCCCATCTATGCGTTCGAACAGCACCATAGTTCAATAAAGGTCAACAAAGGTTTTAGGTAGACCAGAGTTCACGTTTTTGGTCCCCATCGGAGTTTGATTGTGTGTTCACACCTCCCCTAACGGACCAGATGTTCAAGGCAAAGTTGGACTAAAGCGGATTGAAGAGGGATGGTTTGGATGCACCCTTACTCAAAAGCAGGCTTGGCGCACCCAGTTATTAAACTAGGTTAAATGAAGCACAAACTTCTGAAGAAAGAGTGGCCCATTTCCTGTTCTTGTTACTGAAGAAAAAAAAAAAAAACAGGGCAACTATGCAAGACCACTTTTATGTTTCAGTTCTCCAATGAGTTACAGATCATTTTTCCAGAAAAAAATATACAAATATTCCACAAATATTTTATTTGTGTATTTGAGTAGGAAAAACAAGCAAACAAATTGTTTTAATTGATTTTGTGTTCTAATTGTTGAAAATGTGGCTACTTTTAACTCGACAGTTTTGGCCCCTCTGGGGCAAATGAACAAAAAACGAGATGTCTGAAGAGCCCAGTCTGAACAGCAAGAGGCTTGAAGATGGAGGAAGTGTTAGTTGAAAAAGTGGCCTGTGAGCAGGTCAGTTTTCACGAGGCCTTATAGTTTTATGATTGGGCACGTAAAATCTGCTTAAACTTTGTCCAGATGGAAGGTTTCATCCTGGAAAGTAAAGTTTCTATTACTTTATGGCAATTTCAAAAGGAAATGACTAAACCCCGACATCCCTGGTTTAAGTTTGATTTCAGATGTTTGTTGAATTTCTCCTCCTCAGTTTTTTTCCCCTCCATCATCTCGATTTCCTGCATATGAGATAGAAATTAAGGGTGCACTGATTGCGGTTTCCTGGCCGATTGCCGATCATTAAAAAGTCTGACTTGCCGATTCTGATTTTGGCTAACACCAATTATTTTTGTGTCTGAAAACTCGCAGAGTACATTGCTAAATTAGCAACAGTGGGGGTGAGTATTGTTAACAAGTGGTTGATCTTCAGATATCAGTTCTATGTGTCGGTATCGGCCAATCAAGGATAACCCAAAATTATGGTACTCAGGGCTGATTCATCAGTTGGTCACACACCTTATAGAAATATCCAAAATAATACTCAACTGGCTGAATAATGACATAGAGCCACATTTTGGAAATATGCCTGTCACAATATACGATAAATTGTCCCACAAATTATTGAGATAAACAATAATATTGTTGTTTTGAGTCAATTTTTAAGTAATATATTGATAATTGGAAAATAATCAAAGTTCACCCTCTGAAGGTGAACAAATTTTAATTTTGTAAAAGAAAAAAAACCAAGCATTTGACACTGGAAGTGGAAGATATTTTAAATATCCAAAATAAAACACATACAATCAAAACCATAAATGAAATGGATTATGTCTCTGTAAACAAGACTGCTCTTCAAAAAAATAACAAACAGAATGGAAATGTTCAATTTCATTTATAACGTGATTAGCTGATTAGTTGTTTATTGCCACAGGATTAGACAGAAACTACTTTTTTCCCTTTTTCATAAATTCTTGGTGAAAACATAATGAGATTAGTTAGTACAGAAACACGAATAAGATTCTGTCATGATGCTGCCACCACCACCCTTCCCTTCCCGGTGAAGGTGATGTGTTCAGGGTGTAATACATTTTCTGAAATTATTCACAAAATTATTCGCTATCCCTCAACACTATGGGCCAGCCGCACACTGTGAATGGAGGGCTGATCCCAATCAAACATTGCTGTTGTGGGCCACCTCACACACACACACACACACACACACACACGCACACACACACACACACACACACACATATACAGGAACCATACGGCAATGATTAAGCTAATGTAGCTGTCTTACAAGCTGTGAAATACTGACAGCATTTCAACAGAATGACGGGAGTTTTCACTGTCCAAAGCGTGAGGAAAAATTGCCCTGATGCGAGAAAACTGTTGATTCAGAGCTGAAGCCAAGTTAGACAAACCTGCCTTCATTTATTTTTCTGTTAGGACCAAAGGTTATTATTATTGTTATTATTTTTGTCAACGACGCCTCAATATATATGCAATTTTATGTGTAATCACCAAAACTTTCTATCTCTATTAGTCCATAAAAAGTGTCAACCGTGGAGGGAACTTCTGCAGCTGTGGGAAGTTAAAAGTAAAGGATTTTTAGTGACTTTCTTTGTCTCGTGTTTGCAGTTTCCAGCCAGTTATTATTAATAAACGTCCAGAAACGTAATAAATTAAACGGGAGACGTGCGAGGGGAGGGAAACAAATCCCGCGGAGGCCGAGGTGAGAAGAGATCACGTCGAGGCCGAAGGTTTTTGGAGGAGACGCGGCGAGCTGGAGAGCAAACGGAGCGACGCTGGTGTCTGTTTTCCCTCTGGCTGGCGCTGGGCGGCTGCAGCCAGCATAAACACATGCCTTCATGGCTCACACATTTCCTGCTTCACTCTGCATCCCAGCACTGGGCCACACAGGCTCAGGACACCACGGCGAGCTGCGCATGTGTGTCCGGGTATGTGTGTGCTAGCTAGCTAGCTGCATACATGCTCGCTGACTCTGTGGTAAACTTGAGGATCTTTCTGTTTATTTTACGGACGCGATGATACCAGACTTTTAAGAATGAATACAAGTATTTACTGACATTAGTACTAATAAATGTCAATTCACTCCTCAGAATTAACTTTTAAATTGTTTTTTTATTATTAATTTACAACTATTTACCTACTTTCAGTAAAGGTTTCACACACAAAAAAAATAGACTTGGTTTTAAATTTACGGTATGTATTGTAGGATAACAGCTATTAAGGGTTTAAGCATCTTAGTTTTCAAACTAAAACAGATTCAAAATACGTCTAAGTTGTGAAAATTCTGGTAGAATCGTCCTTTAGCCATTTCCCAAATCGGAAGCCAACTTCATGCAATAATGTGGTGGCGGATTGGACTCTCATAGCTCGGCTCCAAAACACATAGAGGACATCAAAAATCTCAAATTATCAACAAAGGGAAATGGCTGGTCGACAAGACAAATATACTGGGTAAGAGCCTGCATGTTTTGTTGTTGTGTTTTTGTTTTTTTCCTGCGCGAGCTGCAAAGTTGGTTGTTGCTGTTTGAGAAAACTGCTTCAACTGCGGCGTCTTGGTTTTCTAGACGTTTTACCAAATTACTCGTGTTTAAAGTCCAAGCTTTTTCCCCCTCCGTCTTTCGACAACGATGTTAGTATTAGCACTGATGCATCTTTAGTTTACATCAAAACACATGAAAACACATAAGAAGAAAAAATGAATGCCTGAAAGATTTATTTAGGCCATAAAGGACAGAAATCGTCATCCATGTTGTGGTTTGAAGCCGTAGTGCTATTCGCTTCCTTACTTGTTAGCACACTCCCCCTCCTACAGGCAACATCTCCTAATGCAACGGATTTGTCTTTCAGTTTTAGCCACATGTGTGCGTCAGAGAGAATTTGTGGAGCGAAGCAGGAAGATAGTCTGATGTGTTGATTCTACACAGCCTCTTTGGTCTATAGAAAGTCTGTTTTCATCCACGAGACAAATCTCACAAGAAAAGAGATTTAAGACACAATGTGACGGGTAGACAGGAACCAGGGGAATGTTAGAGATCGAGCGACGACGGAAAAGAAGGAGATAAATTAAGCGGAAAAAGGGAAAAGGACGGAGGTGGTGATGTATCATCCTGGAGAGACGCTTTCCAAGAAGGGTTTTTTTTTAAAGTCGGTGTTGTCTTGAATGTTTTAATGCCAGCTGGACTGTCTAGACTTGAATGGCACATGACTGAGTTAAGGGTTTTATTTGAGTGATGGTCCATCCGTTTCCACGAAAACATTTCCCCTCTCACCCTGATATGTGTGACTTAAAAGAAAGGGGGGAAAAAAGCAGCTGAAAATCATCTGAAGCTAGTTCACAGATTGTGGGGCACTGAGTTTCTGTTAAGGATCATTTCGGACTCTAAAAACAACATAAAACTGAATAACGGTTGTTACGGTAACAGGCCTGGCTCTGTTTGTCATCCATTCTGAATGAATAATGGATCTCATCGTTTATAACTCAGACCAGGACAGAATAAGGAGGACGCGCCGAACGCGTCCATTTAAAGTATTATGGAAAATCATTTTTGGGATGATTTTCCAAGCTCTAGTGGACCTGCACTGTAAATCATTACGTTTCTTTCTAAGCTACCTGATTTCAACATGTTCTCAACTGGTGTCCCTCAAGGTTTGGTCCTCGGGCCATGTCTGTTTTCTTTATTCAGGAACGTGACCACCAGATGACGGTGTGATCTTTACAACAACAGTAAACACTTACAAAGCTTATTGCAAAAACTATAAATCATTTCTTTGGCTAGTGCTAGACTAGCTGGTTTGTTTTGGTTGTATTTACCCAGAATCTCCTGCGCTATGGTCTGCTTCCTGCTTTTGGAGCAGCCTCTGGTCCGCTTGGTATTCACATACAGTACAGACCAAAAGTTTGGACACACTTTCTCATTGAATTCAATTCAATTTCTCATTGAGTTCAATGAGAAAGTGTGTCCAAACTTTTGGTCTGTACTGTATATATTGGAACCACAGCAAAGTTCACTTTAGCTGAACCAAAATGTAGGTGTTAGGTGGATGAGAGTTAGCTTTTTTAGTCTTTATCAGTTCAACTGCACGTTCAAATCTCTGCAAACAAACCAGACTTTCTAGACAAATAAACTATAGTTTCAATAAAACAGACTAAACGATGTGAATGCAACCAAAGAGAACTCAATTCTGTTATTGAACCATCTAAATCAGGGGTGGGCACTCCTGGTCCTCGAGGGCCGGTGTCCTGCAACTTTTAGATGCATCTCTACTTCAACACACCTGAGTCAAATAATGAGGTCGTTAACAGGACTCTGGAGAACTTGACTGCACTTAGGAGGAGATTCAGCTGTTGGATTCAGGTGTGTTGGACCAGGGAGACATCTAAGAGTTGCAGGACACCGGCCCTCGAGGACCAGGAGTGCCCACCCCTGATCTAAATTGATCTAATTTAGAATAAGTATTACAAACAAACAAACAAAAAAACTCAACCAGGAGTTAACTTGGGGTAGGCAAGATTGCTTTTTCTCTTTACGTGAATAGCTAAAGAAAAGAGGCACGCCCTGACTGAACTGTAAAATAAATATTCTTCTCAGCTATGCTTGTATACACTTTCTATCTGATTGTTCTCTGATTTCAGAAGATGACAAGCTAGTAGCAAAGACTGAATGCTTAAAAGAAAGTAAAATAAAAAGAAAATGTCCAAACGGCAGCATTCTCCAAGGATAATGAACACAAGACTGTGAACTTGGAGTTGCTATGGAATACCCAGCTGTCTCATTCAGCTCAGAATTAAACAATTGATCATATTTTTTTCCCCCGTTTTTGAAGCATGTATCCTCAGTGGACGTCTGGCAGCACAAACTCCAGGTCTTACTGACCTGGCAGATCAAACTTCAGGCCTTGAATTTAGCTTTATTTCCCAAAAGTTGAATTACTGAAATTATCCGCTCGATATTTTCGGAATGTGAAAGGGCCCAATCAGGACGGACTGACCATATTTTAGACCATGCGCAGATGTAAAATGAAAAAGCGCACATATGCACAGTTACACGTGGCAGATTTAAACTAGCGCTACACACTCCCCCCTCTTGCTTAAAACTAATCTTCTACCCAAAGGTTATTTAGAAAAAAAAAAGTGTTTTGTTGTAACTTGATGAGACATTGACTGGAGAAAAAACAAAAACAAAAAAACCTGATCAGACGTTCAGCCTTTGGTAAACACAAACGCAAAAAAAAAAAAAAGACAGAGTCCCCTGGCCTGTGCAATCATGTGTGACACCATGTGGTAAGTACGTTTACTAAGGTCATTATTGTACACAAGATGAAAGCTGATCATCAGCGATCCTATCAGCTTACAGGGAAATTAATATGCGTGACAAACTCTCATGTGACATTTTGCCTTTCTCCTCCCATCATCCCTCTCTCTGCCTGTCTGCTTTTCATTCAGCCTGCAGCCTCCAAATGGCTCAAATGAGGTCATTCTTTTCGCAGAACGCACCGAGTAACCCTTCCCTGCGTGTATGCTTTTGCATATGTATCTGAGCGTATATATCTTGATATATGGTATATGCCTGAGCCTGCATGGCAGTGTATAAATATGTCTGTTTTTCTTGCTCAAACCCTGGAGCAAGTTCTGTGCTGCTCTGTGCTTAGCAGTGGGCTGTTTCAAGCTGCGGTCTAAGTTCAATAAGCCAGCTTTGACATATGCTAGCGTTCTGTACAAACTGTCCAGTGGTTGGCCCTGCACTCTAACCCGTCTATTATTACTGAACGTGTGTGTTCCCGCTGGAGAAAGATGAAGAGTAACAGAAACGAGGGTAAAACAAAATTACGGGACGGACAACGTGCCGCCTAGACCGAATTACGTTTCCGGAGCTGCGAGGCTGAAGTACAGCACCTTCAAGTGAAGACGACAGTGTCTTCAGAGAACAGCAGCGGTCGTGTTTCCATCAACGATTTTTTTGGTTTTTAAAGTATCGCATTAGAAAAAAGGTTAATGGAAACGGCAAAAATGAAAATACCATCCTCAATTTCTCAAAGTAGTGTTTACGCTCACTGACGCGCTAAAGTGGAGAGGGAAAAACGTTTTCTGGATAAGTTCTGATGTAGCGAACGTTTCCTTCTTTATTACAGTCATAAGTAACGTTAACGTTTGACCTAATTACACTTTACATAGCCAGGTTGATTCAATCCAAACCAACCGAGCACGCCCAATTCCCATTTTCTTCTTCTTTTTCCCCCCAAATTTTAAACATTCGCTCAAAAGTTGCTTGACAATTGACTGGAAACGTAGCTAATGGCTTTGAGATGCACCGAGAAATCACTGACTGCAGTTATCCAATTTTAAGCATGACTTGTCAGAAACCCAACAATTCTATTCTCTTTTTCAATCAGTGAACACACACACACACACACACACACTCTGTAATCCTCTTTGGTGTGGACGTTGTTATTTTGGGAAGAAGCCTCAATGATCGCCATTTTTATCATCAGCGAGGCATTTAAAAAGAAAGTCAAGAGGGAACAAAAGCTTTAGCAATCGATCTGAAAACATATCGGTATTTTCAGGGGAGGTATGATGAGTGTTCATACAGGTTGTTACAACAGAAAGAGATTTTAGTGGGTTCAAGTTGTACTTTTGCGGTTGTGGTCATTTCATACCTATCAACGAGATGCTGTCAATTTGTATCTACCCTGGGTACACTTTATTGAACTAGCAAAGCATTAAATTGACCACAAGCTTACGTCAGTGAATGGCAAGAAGGTTAAACGTTTTACAGAAAGGTTGTAGCATCTTATTCTTTTACGATTCAAAACTCAGTCATTTGGAAAATGCTGACCGCCTTTTGGACTTATCCATTTTAAGATCGGGTTCTGCTTTCTCAAGTGTTTAAACACAGAGACTTGTGTGTAGAGATACAATGCTAACCTGGCAAATTATGCTAATCACTAGCATAATTGCTAGTTGCTAGTCAACTAGCAATCAGTTTGCCTTTGTTTCTTTTTTTTTTTACAGCAACTGCTCTTATACAAAGTGTGACGTCGCCTCTGCTCCTCAGATGTACATAACAACACTGTCAGCTTTTATTGCTATAGAGAAATCTGAATAAATACAACTAAAATCAATATCACCAGGTCAAACATTTAGCGTGTCTGATCATATTGTGATCTCTACGTTTTGCCTTAGAGATCACAGTGTGAAATCTGTGAGTGGCAAGATAATCTAGACAATCAACAAAACAACGTTACTGTCATGGATGCTTTCACAAACGCTTAATTTGTTGCCATGGAAGACAATCGGCCGTGGCGAAGCCTGGATAGCGTGTAATGAATTTCACCAGATTGGAAAAGTGAAGCGGTTTAGTGGTCCGAGAAACCAGCCATGACTTTAATCTGGAGAATTGAGCCAACTTCGCTGGACGATGCACAAATCGAATTGACCGGCGACGGACTCTTCGCCTTCTGCATCCCGCACGTCTTTCGTGATCCTACCTCCTTGTTACCAGCTAGTGCCCACTTAATGCTTGGTCTACCCGCTCGCTTAACTGTCTGACGAACCGTCTGCAAATAAAACCCTTCCTCTACGCCGCTACACTTGTCTCAGGCTGCACTCTGTCTTACTGGTTGTTCCCTCATAAAGAGCTGCCAGCTTGCAGCTTCCATAAAATGGTAGGAATGAGGGACCAATCTCATTAGGGGGAAGATTAGGCCAACATCTGTTTTCTGTCCCGACGCTGCTGTTGCTGCCGCTGCTTGTGGTGCTGCGACGAGTGGCGAACTGTACCAGTTAAACACGCACGCAAACACACCCTCCGTCTACAAAGTCTGACAAGTGTGTCACGATACTAAGCACCACTGTCATTGGCTTGGAGTGGAAGCAGCCTGACCAACTTTGCGTGTGTGTGTGTGTGTGTGTGTGTGTGTGTGTGTGTGTGTGTGTGTGTGTGTGTGTGTGTTCTTGTTTTTCCCCCTGCGTGGGGACATTGGCCTGATTCTATACCTACACGTGGGGACCTATTTACCCGTGGGGACCAAATTTGAGGTCCCCACCGGCACAACCCCATTTTGTAGCATAAAATGGTGTATAAACATGCCTCGTGAAGTTTTCCAGGAAGTCCCCATGAACTTCATTTCAAGACAAAATTTGTGTGAGTGTTTAAGGCATGCGCTCATAGTGGTCACACAGAGTATTGCAGTCCCCTTTAGGCTAGGTGTTCCGGAAGTGTGCTTCACTTACTGCTCACTCTCTAGCCCCCCCTATTGGTCAGAAGGAGTTTTACAATTTAATGGCCAAATTAAACTTTAACTTTAAAAATCTAACTTTTTAAACTTAATTTCTTACAGTGTGGGATTATAGAGTATTTTTTTATGTAATTTATTTTAGTTTAATTTAAAGTGAAGTTTACCAATATTTACTTTTTTATTGAATTTATTGCACTTAGCTAAGCGCTGTGAAAACCTATTGAAACTCAAAGGCTTATTATGATTCTCCTCAGTAAATAAGCACCAATTTGGAGGCCTAAGAATATTCGAAAACTCAAACTTTGGAGACTGCCGAGGAAGATGGCAGCAGCTAAGAAAGCTCCGGAAATCGACAATTTTCTTTCACATTTATCTGGAATATACACCTCTCAATTTACCCGGATATAAATACATCTGACATGCTAAAACCTAAAGTATTTCTAAGAATCCAGATATTAATAATTTACCGATGAAATGTCAAGCAACAACAAAGCTAACTATTTCAAAGGTGCAGTAACGAGAAGCAAGCTAGCAGCGAGGACCAGCCCCACGCCTGACAGCACTTCTGCTAACCTGTTGACAGACTTAAGCTGCACTGAAGAGAAACATACCGACCCCAACTTCATGGAAGAAATATGGAACATGAGCGCAACACTACAAATTGTTGCAGCAGATGTTGTCTCAATTAAAGAAAGAACTAAAGAGCTTAAAGACTCTGTGGAAAATATTCTAATTAGGCTGGGCGAGGTTGAACAGCGGGTGTTCCTCAACAGCACTCCCTAGAAATCTTTTTTTTAAAAATCTGTCCCCAAGCATTTTTCAATCAACAATCATGAACAGACAACAAACAAGTAGACATTACTCAGAACTAAATATTCATGTCTTTGACGTAGAAAAGTCCCTCCGTAAAGACTGAAACAGTAGCTAAACCAGAAATTAAATTAAAATTAATTTTAAAATCCCTAAAGAGAAACTACAATGTAGTATTTCACCCCATGTTCATTAGTCAAGTCAAACAGGTCATGTTTAGGCCTGCTTCGTAGGAATGATTTCCTGAAGAGTTCTGTGTTACAATATTAAGTGCAAAAGTTTTCTGCTAAACAAAATCCTTTATTTGCTCTTCGTTTTGTGTAAAGGTTATGCAGTGTTGACCATTTTAAGTGGCTTACCCATACAAAATTTCATATGAATAAAAATCAAATTTCAAAGATGATAGATAGACTGTTACTGTTTAGTAGGCACTGTCAGTTAGGCTGAAAATGTCTTATGCCTGGTTCCCAAAAATGTATTTGGGAGCCAGGCATGACACTTGAAGTAGATTCCTGAGGTCAAACATTGTCAATGGCCTTCAACCAACACATCAAAGATGGGCTAACCCAAGTAAGATCTCGTAGTTCCTTATATATTCTTCTTGATAGAAGAAATTATCTGTAAAAGCTAATTGAGATTTGACCAACACTCTATAAAGCACTTCATATTTATATCAATTAACAGCCTCTTGTAAATATTTCAATAACATATATGCTCAATATGATTGTACAAATTGGTATTATGTCTTTCTTAACTCCCCTCATCTTTTTCCAATGGTTTGCTCCACAAGCTCTTAAGTAGGCCATTGGTGACATTGTACCCTTTGGTCTCTCCAGGCCTGACAAGAAGATAACTGAAAGAAGGATTGGATTTGTTTGACTGACTGTTTAAGTTAGAGTTGTTAAAACAATAAACTGTAGCATTTTTGAACTTTTAATTCAAAGTGTTTGGTTGAAGACAAAGAATGGTTGAAGAAGAGGAATCAAGAATCAGCATGCTACTCAAGCAGGTTGACTGGCTCACATTTATGTATTTATTTATCCACATATAGTTTTCCTTATCTACAACAGCCCTCCACCCAGTTTCTCCACAATGGAGAAACTGGGTGGAGGCCATCTCACACACATCCTGAGATTTGATGTCCCCACCTCACCCATGCCCATCCCCCCTCAACATTCCCTCCATGGCTTGGAGGGAAACATGCTGAACTATAAAGTGTAGCATGTTTTAACTTTTAATGCAAAATGTTTGGTTGAAGATAAAGAATGGTGGGATAAGAGGAATCAGTATGCAAATTATTGTAATTTATATATTTATTAATCCACATAAAATTTCCGGATCTGCTGTAGCCCCTCCACCCACTTTCTCAGTAATGGGTGCCGTCTCACACACATCCTGAGATTTGAAGTTCCCACCTCACCCAGGCCCATAACTCCTCAACATTCCCTCCATGGATTGGAGGGAAACATACTGAACTATAAAGTGCAGCATGTTTGAACTTTTAATGCAAAATGTTTGGTTGAAGATAAAGAATGGTGGGACAAGAGGAATCAAGAATCAGTATGCTACTGAAGGAGGTTGGTTGACTGGCTTACAATTCTTCAGTCTCTTTCTGCAAACCTTCCTAATTTATATATTTATTTTTCCACATCCTAATTTTCTGATTTGCTATAGCCCCTCGCCAGTCTCTCTGTAATGGCTGCCATCTCACACACATCCTGAGATTTTGCGTCCCCACCTCACCCATGCCCATCCCCCCTCAACATTCCTCCATAGCTTGCTCTCAAACTTTGCAGATTTGACTGGTGTGGAACCTACAACATGTCCATTACAAAGAATAATTTTTTCTCCTGAAGCATTACTTTGGGAGATAATACAAGTTAAGTAATTAATTTCCTAGTTTTATAACTTAATTGATGCGCGGTAGAGTTGTGACGCCAAAGTTAAGGTGTCATTAGTTATTAACACAGGGCTGGGCCGTAAGCCTCAGCTAGCTGCTTTTTGCAACCAAGCAGGAACTCCGGCCTGTGCCGGAGTCTAAATCAAGCGCTCCTTTTTTGACTGCTGCACACCTGCACCGAAGGACGAGATTCAGACCTTCATGCTAACATCCGAGGAATGAGGAGCAAGCTAGCTAAAAAAATGGTAAGATTATTGTTATTTTAATTGACTCCCGGTTATTATCTATTATATCACTCAGTCAGATATACTTTTAAATGTTGTTTAAACGTGTTGACCTGTAAAAACTGTTTCAATTGTGTTTCACTAGGATGGCTAGCTGACATTAGCCTAGCTACAGCTAATGAGAAGCATGCATGTTTTATTTTCAATTTATTGAGGTCCAGTCTTACAGCAAATAAATAGAAATAAAAGTGACAATTAACCAAAAAAAGGATAAGTTATTAAAATATGACTGCTCACAAAAATGACTCAAATGCAAAATAAAAAAAGCTAAGTTTGAAACATGCAAACTTAATAGAGCAGAAATCATGAAATATGCAATATTTTCAGTGGCCCTGCTTGTGTGATTGAAAAGAGTAATAACTTAAGAGTAATAACTTTTTACATGTGCTCTGAATTGAGAGACGATAGACATGAGGAGCTAAAACATGAGGCAGAAGTAAATGGATTTCTTTGAGGGGGACTCACCTTGAGGGGGACTCACCTTCTAAATTGAAAAAGTTAGAAATTTTAAAGAATTGCTGAAATTATTGAATACTGCAGGTCGGATATTTATTTCTAATCCCAAATTTAACATTTGTAACCTAGTGATAAGACCCAGAAATATTTTGAGAAGACCAAATATAGGAGATGCAGAGCCTCTGAATTGTTTTAAGCTGATATTAACTTTTTTTCTTTTTAAATTTCAGCTACAGATGAGACATTTGGGCTTGATCCAGAGCAGAGGCAAATGGTAAGTGTGCCTATGAATAAGTTCAAAGGATGTGACAGTATTTCAGTTTCATTCTAGCTCACATGTACTCTTCATACTGCATAGCTAATTTAAATATTGTTCTAAATTAAAGTCTGGAAAAGTTGCTGCCCAGTTGTCTTCACCAATGAACATGTGCATTAGTATTTACAAATCCTACAGTGGTGAAAGTTATTTTCGCTGTAGAGAAGTGGCAAAAATGTTGTTATGCAGAGAAATGCTTGAAAAAGATCATTTTGATATAAGCTTGTCGTATTGAGTTTGGGAGGAATGCTGTATCTTGACAATATGTCTCCATCCAAGTTGGCACCTTGTGTTTAACATGTCTGGATCATAGATGATGACTGAAATCAGGCCTGTTAAGAATTCTCAGATTTTCAAAATATTGTGAAAATGTTTTAATACCCCAGTGATTCACTTCTACTTATTTTAACTGATTATAAAGGCTGATGTCCTGCACAGATGTTTTCCTGTTCCACCACACTTGACTCAAATTAATGGATCATTAACAAATGTTTTATAACAAGCTATTGGAGAATGATTTGATTTGAATGAAGTGTGCTGTAGCAACCCCTAAACCCTGGGAGTTGCTGATTCTTGACTTAAAGTTTCACCTGGATGCATCATTCTCAATGTGGTCAGGTGCCAGTTCTATCTGGGGCCTGTGTCTCCAATTTGTTTAATTTCACAGATGTGGACATTTACAATGCTTGTTTTCTGTGTTTTATAGGATCAAACACGTCAAGCTCGTCGCCTGCAGAAACTTAAAGCCCATCACAATAAATGTGAGGCTCATCACAAGAAGCTCGTCACAAAGTTGCCTTTGCTTTGTTGCATAAAGGCAACAAATGAAGTGAGGGAGAACACGTCTTTTCTCCATCAGAAGGGCTTAATGGTTAGTTTTGCTTCACCTTTTTCTTGATGTACCCAGAGATGAGAACTGTTAGTAAATGTACCATTGTATGTGTGGCTTGAGCTGTTTTGACAGTATTATTGTAAAAATATCAAGAAAATCTTCTTGCAAATTTCTTAATACTTACTATAATTATGTAATCAACACAAATTCATAGCTATCTTTAATGCTGGATAAAAACGTCTTTCAATTTTTAAAAGTTTTGTGAAACAAAAATACTGTCAGTTATTACAAGATTTCAAGTGTCCAACGTCACAATGCAGACGCTGCTTATCAGAGAAGAAATACATTTGGTGGTATTTGGCTGCTTTGCAAAATCATGTAACCTGAAACTTTAGACTGTGCACAGGAGCTTTCTTTGAGGGGGACTCACCTTGTCAGTCAATTCAAATTTATTTAGTGTCTATTACAATACAAGTTGTCACTAGATGCTTCCCAGAGACCCAGACATGGACTAATCAGGACTAAACCCAAAATACTCTGAAGCATTTATTATCTTCCAGTCTATGAAATTCCAATGGCCTGTCAAGTTGAAATATAAAATAAATGTGCATAGTTTCAGTGTCATTTAATCTAAATTTAGTAGGTTAGATTAGGTGGTAATGGATACCAAAATCCAAAAGTAATTGGCCATGGTGTCTGATTTTTAACTGTCACATTTGAACACAGCAGAATATTAGCTTTAGGTATATTTGTAACAAATCTGGGTGGATCACTTCATGGTTTGTATTAAATCTGTAAGCAAGGCATTTGCTTTATTTATCCTCTCACCCACTCTATTAAGTACTGCGCTGTCATATTATACACCATGAAATGCAGAATCTCCAGTGTAATCTAAAGGAGCCTGTGCACTTTTGGTGCTGTTAATATGTGAGATCTTTGGGATTTCTAAATACCTTGATTCAGTAGACGTTAACTGTAGCTCTGTATTAAATTGTAACAGTTCATTTAGGCATGGACACATTTTAACTGTTAAACTTATAATTTTTTGGAGTCAAAACAGTCATCCAATGAGAGCGACGATACCATCATCCTTGGTCCAACACCAACTGAAGGGGACATGAGCGTGCCTGAGCTTACAAGAACTGACAGTGTGATTGTAAGTTTATTTATAAATATCATAGTCCAACCTAATGTTAAGACTCACTTAGGTTAGAAATTCTATTTTTTCGTAGTATTTAAAACCAAACTATCCAAGAACTCAGTTAGTCGCCATGTGCTGGTAAATCTGTCACTTTTTGAGGATGCTTAAAAATGTTGGAAAAACATTTGAGCTAACAAGCACCAAAAAAATTTAAAAGAAATCATACTAGTATTGGGAGTATTTCTTTTTTTAATGAACTTTTTAAAACTAGTTGTACATATTTCACTTCTTCTGATTTGTTTATATGTTTGAGAAATAATCTGAAAGTAATTTCTCTCTTTTTAAAAAAAATAATTTTAGCTAAACAAACAAATGCTTTGCTACTCAGAAGCATCTCTATCAAGTTCTGACATCACTGAGGAAGAGTATGTTCCCGATTCTGAGGAATCTGAGAGTGACAGTCTAAACGACAGTGACAGTTCAGTAGACGTTAAACAGCTCAAGAAGAGGAAGAAAAGAGCCCAGAAAAATACTTCTTCTCTGGAAGTCCAACCACTCAAGAGAATGCATGTGACCACTTCTAGTAACATACTGACTGCTTACACTGTTGAATACGCTTTTACTTAATATACCTTTATTTAGGTCAATTTGGGGTGACCAGGAGATGCACCACTGAAGTTGGACAAAGCAATGATCTGCCCTCAGCAAAAGGTAAGAATATTTATAAGCGTGAAGAAAATGAGATTGTAGATTTCTGATAAATATTGAACCTTTAGAGGCCACTGTCCTCTATCATTACTCTTTTTCATGTATGTCATTTTTGGGTTCTGTCATTTATACAAATTTTCAATGTACTCTGTAACTGATCATTTTGTCCAATATTTTGAGATTTCTTTGGTTTAACAGAGAGGTCAGATGACGAGGTACTGGCAGACATGGAAGTCTCTGGCAACTCCAACACGACTAACGGTACTTTCTCTTCCTCCTTGGAGATTATCAATGAGCAGAAGCTTTAAAAATGTTGCCAGACACATCTTTCAAACTGAAGAATTTATCTGACTGCAAATTTTTATTATAAAGAAATTATAACCACCGGGTCTAATGTCTCAACTGAATGTTCCTCCTGCAAGCCAGGCTTGAGAACATGTAAACCTTTAGTTATTTTTACACATTTAGTGTTCATTGAATATTTCACATTATCAGGTGTAAACCTATTTCCAATATTTCCTTAATTTTTTTATTGAACTAAACAAATGGGTAAATAATGAACATTTCACAGCACTGTCTGTGTGGTGTCAAAATTAGGCTTCCTCATTTTATAATCTCATGAGGATCACATGATATCTCTACATATAAAACTTTAGAATAGCTCAATTTTCATTTGACTGCATACCCTCAAGCAAAAGTTTGGTTTTACTTCTTCTCCCCCTTCTCTCTTATTGCCACCTTGAACTGTCTTCAAACAGCAAACTAACTAGACTGATCAAAGGTAGTTTGGGTTATTATTTTAATCTTTCTGTTTAACTGCACCTATAAAATATTTCCAAAACCTATAGTGCTAGGAGAACTTATCAGGCCCTGCGAGTTTTCCCAGTTTGGACTCTGACAAAGGGAGATTTAAGTTTTATCCATTAGAGAGCCCCGCTTATGTTGATGCTCTCTTAACGTAGGCTCACCGAGTTTCCAGCCACCATCAAATCACTCAAAATCTTCCTTTTGGTGAAGTGTTTTTGAAATGGATGATATTTTAAACAATTTTGTCGTATTTTTTGAACATCCCCTTGACCTTAATTATGTATGCTTGTGAAGTATTTTGTACAATTAATTCTCTCTTGTACCTGCTGATGCTTCTATAAAGGATGGGGAGATTTATGTGTTCTATCACTACCAGTTGTCAGCTTCAACAGTGACAACTATTGGAGCTGACAGCTGACCCTTAAATATGAAATAATGCTTTACTACAGCTGTAGTAAAGAAATGTTTTCATGATAGCTTTATAACTTGCTCTGTCATACAGACTGAAACATTTTTTCATTGAAGAATACTTAAGTGCCCCTAATTATTTTTCAGGCCCACCACAAAAGAAGAGACTGAAGTGGAACCAAGAAGAAATCCAGGCAGTGGAGAAAACACTCATGGACTGTATTGACTCTGGAAAGGTTCCTGGGAAAGCCCAGTGTATGAAGTGCATTGAAACCTCACCAGTAGCCCTCAAGGACAGGACATGGCAAGGGATTAAATTCTATGTGAAAAATCGCATAGATGCATTAAAACGAGAGACTTTCAAAAGAAGGTAAGCGTTGACCTTTTTGTTACTGTGAAAGAAAACGGATCATTTGTTAGTGCCATTACCACGCTGTTTGGAGTTTCTGCCCGTTTTGAAGTTTTGAGACAGCTGCAGTCAAGTTTTGTAATGCAAGTATGTATGCATACTGTATGTTCATGTTTATGGATACATATCAATGAATACATTTCATTTTAGTACATGCATGTTGGATTGTATGTATATTTTTTGCAACAAGATACTGGAAGTTATGCAATAAAATGGTTCACATAGAACCAGAAAATGTAGTCCATTATTGATGGTTGGCATTAAGCATGTTAGCAGGTACTTAAAAATAACATTAAACAAAAACAAATCTGATATAACACAGTTTATTGACTTAAAAGAACTAGGATTGCTCATATTTGACAAACTGTGTTCCCAAAAATTACACAGTGCCACCTGGTGGTAGTTGGTGATGGACATGTCCCCACATGGAGCCAAAAACCTGACAGATTTTTGATTTTCTAAATTTGATTAATTTTTATGTTAAAGATTATATTTCATGTTCCAATATCCCTAAAAAAAATCCAAACCTAAAACCAAGCCTTTAGCTCATTTAGAAAGTTGGGTCCCCACGTGTAACCACCTAGTCACTCGCCAAAACAAGTCCTCACGTTTCGGGAAATACAAGTATGTGTGTGTGTGTGTGTGTGTGTGTGTGTGTGTGTGTGTGTGTGTCATCGTCGTGCTAGTGCACCGTCCAAGCCCACAAACAAGTCCCAAATCACCCAAGGGACATGAGCAACAGACCGAAGACGGAACCCAAACAGCCAGGAGGGAGATAGAGCGAGCAACAAGTGAGTAAGAGACAGAACCGGGGAGGGGTGGGAAGAGAAGCTGAGAGAAGGAGGGAGAGGGGGAACACGTGAGGAGGTTCGGCGTAACAGAGGGTTTATTGTTTGCGGTTCTTCAGGGAGGGAACTAACCGAGCAAAAGGAGGGAAAGGAAACAGGACGAGTGGAGGAGAAGAAGAGGAGGAGGAGGCAGACGGTGGGAAATGTGCACAGGCAGAGGCCAGAGCGCCGGGCCGCAGAACGGAGCCTCCCTGACAAACAAGCGGCGAGATAATCAGGCTAATGCTGCTCAGGAGACAGTCAACACACTGCGAATCAAATGGCAACGGCGCATGATTAAATACTCTGCGAGAAGGCGGTCAAACCTGCAAGCTCCGGTCTTTTATAGACTAAACTCCACGTCCCTAAGCAGTTTTATCTCTCAGAAGAACTGTCTCTGACAGATCAATGAAGTGCAAGCCATTCCAAATACAGTGAGGGCTACAAATCAACAAGTGAAGCACACAATCCCAAGAGAAATTATTTGGCATTGACGGAGACACAAATAGTTTAAGCTAAAGATACCTGTTTTGGGTGCTGGTCATTTCCTCCCTTGGCAGTTTTGGACATTTAGTAGTCAAATTCATTGGATTCAGGAACCGGGTATGTGGAACATCTGTTTCATAGGACCGAGCTTCAATATGTAGCCAACAGTAGGACATTTTGTACAGGCTTTGACAACCCAACCACTTAATATATACTGTATATATATATATATATATATATATATATATATATATATATATATATATATATATATATATATATATATATATATATATATTATACTTAGTATAATATTGTAAACTCTACTTGTTATTAACTGTAAGGAAATCTGCATAGAAAAAACAATACATATCTTTGCAAAAGTATTCATACCACTTGAATTTTCCCATATTTTGTCCCATTGCAACCAGAAACAAAAATATATTTCATTGGAATTTTATGTGAATTTTCATTGTGTTTTATGTGAAACACAAAGCAGTATGCAATTGTGAAGTAGAAAGAAAATGATAAGTGATTCAAAAACATTCTTACAAACAAAAAACTGAAAAATGAGGTGCGCAAAAGTATTCAACCTGCTTCCTCTGAGTGCAACCAATTGCCCTCGGAAGTTGCCTGACGGTTGCCAATGACTAAACAGAGTCTACCTGTGTGCAATCTAATCTCAGCTCTAATACAGCCTCAGAGGCCACTGCTTCCTTTTTCTACTAAGTACTTCAATACTTTCGTAACTGAGTTTTGTTGGTCAGCCAAACTGTCAGCAGAGCAGCTCGTAAAAGAAGCTCTCACACAAAGTATCATTAAACTTTGTTTCTTTTCCTTTTCTCCCCAATAGTGCTAATTTGCTGACTTTTTGTTTTGATTCCGAATCATAAAGAAAATATCTAATTTCAAAAAGTTTTATCATAGCAAAAGTGATGTTGTGGATTTTCCCGGGCCTAGCAGAGTATTCATGTTGTGGACCTGAAAAGTATTTTTCCTAGTATCAGTATCAAGTTTGAAATGTTTGTATCTCAAAAACTCTACTACCTAGATCTTACAGTGGATGTCCACTGGTATTCTCAAAGTAAGAATTTAAATATTTAACAACAACAAAAAAAAAACAATACATATTGCAATTTCCTTAAACTGAGAAACTGCTTCCTTTCTTTACTTCAGGACACAAGCCTGAAACCCGGAGACAACAGGATGGCACCTTCACTTCCAGAGCTCATGATGATGAATTCCACCCGCCAGATGGAGTCACATGCTCTCATCTTTCTTTTTCCTCACATTTTTCTTTTCAAGATCTTATTCATTTTCTGTCTCCATCTTTGACAGATTTTAGTAAATACCAGCAAAACAAGCAATTATTTCTGGCAGGCAGGGGCCGTACTCCCTTCCAAAAGACATGGAGCAGAGGGAGTGGGGGGGGCGGATGAAATCACCCAAACAGATGTGATTCGAATCAATATTACATTATATATGCCTATATTAAAGGGAAAGAAAAAACAAAAATCACAGGGAACCAAACCAGAACGGGCCCAATGACGACTGCTGCCCCTCGCTTGACAGAATAATTGCTTTCAATACATCAGGGTTTTTCATATTTTAATTTCCTTTATACCCCCTGCTTGTCCTTCATCTGTGTTCTCCCAGGTCTGAGCAATTCGCCAACATTAAAATAATATCAGGGAAAAAAAAGCAAGAAAAAAAAAAAAAAGCCAAGCTGTCAAACGTTGAGTTTTAACACAAACCATCTGGTGGAACGATTGAGGTAAACAGGCCCAAACAGAACTGGGCTGGGAGGAAGAGCGGGGTGGAGGAGGTGAGGGGAGGTGTAGAGGGAGGAGAAAAGAAGCAGAGATCCTGAGAGCAGAGATTAAGCAAATGTAACAGAGGAGGAGTCATGAGAGCTAAAGAGAAGTGGGGAAAAAAAGGGCAGAGAACGTGGATGCAGAAAAGGTCCGAAGAGGAGGTGGAGAGAGAGAGAGAGGTGATAAAAATATGAAGTGATAGTAAATTAAGGGGCCGCTGTCAAGACTTAACAGAAGGAGAGAAAGAGTGAGTTTGGACCACAGAGTACAGGACAATGACAGAGTTTCATAGAAAGTGGGTTATTGCATCTCTAAGCTATGAAGATCTGCCTGCTAAACGTTACGAAACTCCTTAAATGATAAAAACAAAATGATTGATCTTTTTCCAATCAGTGAACGCATCATGTCGAAGTGCTACAAGCACATTCAGACCCTCTTCAGAGTGCAAGTTGTTACTGAGGGAGGAGGAAGACTCAAAGGTTTCAGCCATTGTTTTCACTTCCACATGTGGACGAAGAAAGTTAACAGAATGTGACTCTCCCGTGTGACGCTGTGTCGAATTTTCTGAGACGAATCTGTTTGTGATTGGCTACTAGATCGTAATTCGAGCCCCCATTCGAGAACAGGAGGGACAAATGTCCGTGCCTCTATAAATGACCTAATTCCTGTGAATAACAGAAATTTTGCACATTACATGCACTCTGATGTATAGTTTCTCCCTCTGTTGATATGTTTTATAAAACAGTCAAGGACTGTAAGGCAGCTAATTAGAAATTAGAAATCTGGTTTAGGGAACAGATGTCATCAGGCAATCAACAAATTGTCTGGTCCAGCCCTTTTTTTTTAATATTATTGTTAATATTGCGTAGTTTAGGTCAATTTGAACCCGACTTTTTCCAAGTCTTCCACAGAACACCGTTCTCGAATACGATTCATTAAATTTCCCTGGGGGTCGAGAAGAAAGCTCTAGTGTCTCGACCCGAATAAGAACAATGGAGAGAAGTTGACTGGATGGAAACCCAGTAGGAACCTCCGACAACGCTTGTAGAGTAAGATTCTACCAGGCAAGTAGTCCTTGTGGGTGGGACTGAGAATTAAGTCTTCGGCCACGACAGAGGGATAATAAATGGACCCCAGAGGTCAACAAGCATTCGGCTTGTTTCCCACTTCTCACTGGGGATAAACCAAGATATAGTCTATGGCAAATGTCTCATCTTTGTACGAAGTAAAGAAATCCTCTGACCAATCAAGGGAAATAGGCTGGAAAGAAATGTATCCTCTGTCACATACTGAGGACGGTTTGGTACCAACAACCATGACTTAATGAATGCCAGACATTCTCCTCCTTATGGACATTGTTATTTATATAGACTATGATCCACAGGAAAAGTCACAAACAGAATCCACCCAATCACAAACCAACATGGCCACAACCTTTGTAACACTTAAGCTACTTTATTGCGTTACCACAACTTAGTTATAAAATCTAATTATAAAGTTAGCTATAAAATTAAACATTTTAAGTTCCAAACTATATCAACATGAGAATTATGTTCGGACAACAATAAAACGAGTAAATGTCATTTCCTTTAAGGCAAGCGCTGGCCGCAAAAACACACAGTACACACAATTTGTTTTACGACATAGACTTGAGTCACTAGCTAATTTACTCAGGAGAAAACTGAAATGTTTTTAAAAACAAAACAAAAAACAAGCAGATTTATTTGAACAGAAAATTCTTACCTATTGTTGAGACGACGGTGGGTCAGCAGAAGCAGGCGTGAAAGAAAAGAAAAAGGAAAACCATTAAAATTGTGGGGCATACACAGCACTTTGCTCCTGTCAGGTTAAACTGTAAAATTAGCAAATGTCACATGACTATCACATTGTACCCTTTGGTGCAAACAAAACTGACAAAAACATCAGACAGTGCCAAGTAAAAGCTTTGGAAATACAGTTGAAAATTTTGTTTTTATTTCAGGCTTAATCTGCACAAGTAAAAAAAAAAAAAAAGTTGAAATAGCCCTTTAGTTTAGCCACTAAAGGAAGCTACAAAGCAGACTAAATGTTAGCATTGTTAGCAACTAACAGTTCGCACATACTGACAGAAACAAGATGGACCTTAACGAGACAAAACGTTACCGATAAATCGTATCGTGGATTTTAATATTATTTTGAATTTTCGAAACTCTATTCACTTAATAGAAACATGACAATTTCAAATAAATCTTGTTTTTTGATTAAAAAAAATCTTTGGCGCTAGATGAGGTGGTTTTCTTAAAAATTGGTTTATTTCACAAAACTGCAACAGAATGTTTTTTTGTTGTTTTTTTTTTTTACATCATATGAGTTACAATCAACAACAAGCTTGTATTCACGCTCAGAAAGTCATCAAAAATCCGCAGAAATGTCTATGTCCATGTAAAAATACGTGCAAAACAATTCAATGAAGTCCCAGCCGAAGTGAGATCTGTCAGGTGAGAGTAACTCCTCTGAGTTTACCGTGGAGATAATTGAAATGGTTGACAATGGCTGAATGATAAATAGAAATGTGACTAAGTTTACAAGAGGCTGTGTGTTAGTGTAAGACCACAGAGGCCACACCACAAAGTGCTTCCAGCCTCTCAGGTTTCACTTTCGGTCCAGGCCGTTGCTTGTAGAACTAACAGGGCTTGGTGAGCACAGGACGGATTCTATAGAGAACCACCAGGCAGTCGAAGTTTTAACCTTCCTGCTAAATTAGATTTTGACAGTCTGACAGTGTTGACTTTAGCCCTGTAGGTATGTGAGTCAGTGGGGTTGGTTCACAGTCCCTATTCCCATCATAGGTTTACAGTCTTTGGCTTTCCTCTTAGTCTTTGCTCTGGCTGGTCCCTGGTTCCTTTTTTTTTTTACAATACGCTGCATAAATTGAAAGGAAGGTTAATGAAAAAAAATTGTAATAATTATAGCCATATGTTCTTATTGCAATTCTGCATATTGCTTCGTTGGTTTATTAAAATTGAAGGAAAAAGTAGGCAGGCATTAGATTGCAGTCAAAGAGATACCAAAATTAATTCTGATAAGAGAAACCAAAAATTTGATTTCCCTGAATATGTTTGTCCGAGGAAGGTTCCAAGAGGAACACCACCGGAAGAAAGACAAAAATAATAACGGTAGGGTTCCTCCACATTTTGCATGCAAGAATTTAAATTCCCTTTCCACAGTCACATTTCCAAAGATTGCTGTTCTTTTTAGGGTATTTTAAAGTGAAAATTGCAACTTTATTTTAGATATTTTTCTACAATGGCGAGGGTTTTAAATTTGGAACCTGTATGGGTGATTAAATGGATGGTAAATGATCTGTAATTGTATGGCGCTTTATCAGCATACACTGGATAGATGATAGCTTTACCATCTACCTAGATGGATCGATAAATGGATGGACGTTTGGACAGAAACAGGGTTGGATGGATGAATGGAGGATTGGATTGATGGACTGACTGATGAAGTCTTGAGGAAATCAGTATTTTCTGTCTTCAAACAGCAACAGACCATTGAACCTCAGGGCCCCACCTTACTGCTCCTTCCCCTGGCCAATGTAGATTCTCTGTGGTGGTGGCATGGGCCCTGTCATGTTACAGGGAGCTCATGAGGCCTGACGGTGGGTCAGCGAACTCACTTCCTGCTCTAATTGGTCCTGGGTGATAAACCGGTCCCCAGGGAGGTGGAGAGCTGTGGGCCTGCAAGACGCAACGAGGGGAGTGAAGGAGGGGCTCAGTGAAGCAGGCTAACCGGGTTAGTGTGTGTGGTGGGGGGACTCTAACTCAAGCATTTGGTAATGCGCTAATTAATTTTAAGAGTTCAACATTCCCTTTTTCTTTTTGGCCCCTCACTGGAAACAGATGTTGAACTCAGAGCGGGAAGGGCTGGAGGGGCGACGCTGCAAACCCAGATAGGGATCTGCTGAGTGGCGACGAAACGGGCGCACAGTGTGTCGCGGATAATCGCATTCAGTGAGCGTTTCCGAGGATCTGAATCACTCGGCCGGCCTCTGCTAGGTGAAGTGGATGGCGGTGTAATTTCACACCTCGCTGAGCGAGTGACAGATCCGCGTGTGTTAGAGGGGAGGAGAACAAAAAACAAAACACAATGCGACAGGAAACACAAAGGCCCATTCAAGGACCACGGGTGTGCAATGACAAACGACGATGATGATGATGGTTTAGAGTTTAAAAGTGAAGATGTCTGTTTGGGGTTGGGGTGGAGGAGAGGGGGTGTCTGGAAGTGATCTGCAGTGATGAAAACAGAAGTGAGCGTGTGGGTTAACAAGATTTCAGAGGTTTGGGGAGGTGTTCCTGGGAGGCCCAGTTGTTGTAACCCCTGACCCCCGGAGCGTGCTGCGGGGCCTCCCAGAAGCCACTTCAAATGCACCCTGCATGGAAGCCCCTTGTGCCACACAAAAATATAAAAGGATCTGAGGAGCGTGGAACAGGAGGGCTGGTTGGGAAGAGGGGGACAAGTCACCGCTGTCATCGCTGACACAAAGCGGCACGTACGCTAAGACCTACAAACACTACAGGAGAACTCTGCATCTGTTTCTGGGTTCATGATCACCATGAATAGAGCGACGGGTTACTTTTTTCTGCCCGACAAGCAAGATTCGTGTGTAGCTTAGAAGACAACATACTCAGACTTACTTTACTGTTGCGTGGCTACCAGAAAACGATAAGTATGACTATGAATACACAGGTAAGAAAGAAAATACAGGAAATTAATTTGTATTTTTTTAAACTTTTCACTTGTTGTACAGATTGTTTAAACTCATGTTTATTCATACCAACAACAAACTTTTACGAACTTTATTAATGATTTATGTCATAAACTGTGTTTCCATTGATCATACAATTGCGTAAATTGAAAATCCAAAACTGCTATGAAAGTATGGCAATTTTGGAAAAAAACTCATGTCTTTCGCTAAAAAGGTTTTGTGCTACCGTGGGGTGTATTTCGCAAAACTGCAATGGAAACACTTTTTTCGCGTCACGCTGGCAGAAAGGATAAAGAAGACGACAGGAAGTGGTAGGAGGATGTTATTTTTTCAACAACTTACTGCGTAAACAAACATGTTCATTTTAGCTGTGTTTCTTATTTAATGCAAACATCGCAATTGCAAAACTGTGTTGTTGTTTTTTTTTTCAAATTAGTGGGATATCGACATTTGTAATGGAAGCACAGCTACTGGTGAAAACAAAGTAATGGATCATTTTCAATTGGATGCATCTCTAAATATTCAGTTCAATTCAGTTTGAAAAATGCCATATTTATCTCAAGGGGAATTAAAAACGTTTGTAGTTCGAATCCTCCAGGTATTGGGAGCCATTCTGAATGGCCATGGGCAGGAAGGATCTCCATTAGCAGTCAGTCTTGCAATCTGAAGAAGACTCTGACTGAAGATTATTGTGTATGACAGTCTCATGGGTGTCAAGCATGAGCTTCATGTAGCGGTGCACTGATTGCAGTTTTCTGGCTGATCACCGTCTTTAAAAAGTGTGACCTGCTCATTCTAGCTGATATTGACAACGTCACCCCACCCTTCTGGCTTTTCACACATTTGTGGATGAGATCCGTTTCTTATTTAAGTAACAGTCGATCACCGATCTCTCAAAATTAAGAAAATGGTGGATGATTTATCAGCAGGCCGATTTATCTGTGCACCTCTTGTGTCAAGTCATGCTAGCAGGTCAGTGTTGGGGCAGGAGAGATGATATTCCATCTGCTGTTGGCAGCTCTCCTAATCCACCTCATTTGCTTTTGACGCTCCCCTTAAAATCTCTGCCTGGCCGTCTGCTTAGGAAGTCGGACACTGGAGCCAGAAAGAGTAAACGGATCCAGTGTACAATATGTTATAGACTTTTCTTTGGTTGTGTAAAGTTTCTCCAGCCTCGGGGTCTGCCTTCGGAGGAACGTTTGGTTTTCCACCATTTTTGATCACATTCTACCGGTCAAAGGGGCTTTACAGGATATTTTCCATTGAAGGTCTCCTGCTGAGCTCTTTCCTAGAATTCATCGTCCTAATTAGCCCCATTGGTCTTGTTATGTCGCTCTCTTCCTCCAGCTCTATTTTTATTTCTCCTCCCGGATCGCAAAGATTTCCGTCCATGCGCCAAGCACTCTCACCCGGGACCTCAGCTCAGCTCTCCTGTCCTCCTTGCTGCCCTACAGTGTTACAGTGCTGTATTAACCGCTTTCCTCCTCTCCATTTGCGTGTGGTCCGATTACTCAGGCTCCTGCGGTTTAGTTTTGACCCTGGGAGTATTCACCCAGGCAGGCCTGCATGGGTGGATGGAAGTTTGAGGTGGGGGGTGAGAAGGTTGCTGCAGTTTGACGAGCGTGATGTGCCTGGATAAGGAAATGTAATATCATCTGGAGGTTGTCAGCCTCCAGTCAGCAAGCCGGCCCATGGCACTTTTATTATACCAGCCTTATTCTACCACACTTGATCCCTCAGTTCTTCCCATAACCCGGTGTCTATTTCTGACCCCGCCGACGCAGTTGACAAGAATCTGTCATCGGCCATGTTGACGGGTTGCGCGTGCACGCCCAAAACTTGTGCAAAAGAATAACCGCAGGTAACTCAAGAGCAGTGAGCGTGACCTTAACCCAGCAAAAAACGAAGGAATTCCCTTCCAACTTTGGCCTGCGACTGCATCAGATAACTATTCCAAGAGAGTGGGTTGGAGTTGCTCATTTACTTTGGCAACGAGAGCAGGGAGCAGCCATCTTGGCCAGACTCACTCTTCCTGGGTCTCTGCTCGTCCCAAGAGTTGTAACTTCAACAAAGGCAGGGAGGTGAAGACAAGGGGAAGAACAACCTACCGGAATCCTTCACTATAGCTCCTGTATTGCATTTCAACTTGAGAATGTGTCATAAATAATGTAGTCTATGGAGAATGACACTAGAAATAACGTTTTATTGAATCGTCTGTACTGTTGTCAGTTATCTAATGTCTGGAGAAACCAGTAAGTATCAGGATGGATGAATTGATGTCTTACAAACTAGACAATGAGGATTAGGCTGCAAAAACGACATTTTTTTCTACATATTTCCAACAACTGTGAGTACATGACAGTGTGTTTTACAGTGTCAAAGTGTACAGCAGTGAGTTTCAGTCTTGACCCACAACAAGAAATGTCATGGATCAAAACATAGCTGAAGCCTTTTCTGATTACACTTCTCCTCCAAAGCTTAAAAAGTTCTGTATTGACCCTCAGGACTCAGTGATAGTTTTACCAGAACATAACGGTCTGGTAGAACTATCAGACCTTTCTCACCAAAGACTGACAATTCTTGTATTGACAGAACAGCAAAGAGTTATAAAATTGTACCAACTTGTGTACTTGTCAGAAAACTAACACCCAGCTTCTTATTCTTATGAATAAGAATGGTCCAGTCAAAGTCCAAAAGACTGAATTCAATTAAGAATCTGTTGTAAGCTTTAAAACATGCTCTCCATCAAATCTCACTGCAGTTGAGTCTTTAACAAGCAAAAGGTAACAGTTTTAATAAAACCAAATGGTGGTTCTACAAAAATGTGACTCAAAGAAACACTTTGAAAACGGTGAAAAATTATAGTGGAAGTGGAAAACTATATTTCCACTTCCACTATATAACTATGAGCCACGGTGTACTGGTCTACCACATCAAATCTAAATGACAAACCTTGAAGTTAACAGTTGGGGCCTAGCCTGGGCATTTCCTTCTTATACAATTTCACTTGATTCTCATCTCAATGAGATTTCCTCCCATTGAGTTTGATTTCTCATGTTCAATTTAAACCGGGACAATCAGCGAGTTGTGAACGATGATGTAAATTTTCTATGCAGTTTTCTGCCTGTGTAGGGTTGTAATTTGGCAATGGTGACGGTGGAAGCAAACAAAGCCATTCAGTCTGTGTTGGCCACGCTTCCAAATATTCAGCAAACAAAGTCAGAGAAAGAGGAATGTTCCAAGGCATTTTATTGATGGCAAAGATGTCGTGGCGCTACTCCTTACAGGGTTGTTTACAGCGCACTCAACTTCCGGCAAGTTTCATGGAGCTGAAGCATTATGTACATGACAGCCAAACGTTAACAATTGGGTAAAATCAGATCCAAATGTTTAAAACTTCAACAGAGTCCACGACTCTACCAAGCAATCATTTCTCAAAAACCAAGGGTTGAGACCATCTGTACAAAACAAAGCCTAGTAAAAGGGACTGGTTTTTACTTGAGTAGTTGTAACGTGACAAAATTTGATCAAGTGAATACTTTAAGTCCAGACTGACCCTGAAGGGATTTTATGCCCAACTTCAACAGGACATCTGGACCTCAGGATCTCAATCCCCAGATGTTAAAACAGTGGTTACAGTGTGGTCAAGATTTTGGCGGACAATGAGATTCTTCTTGTCACATTGTGACATGGCAGGATTTCAAACCACAAACTAAAGTGTTTGGGACCATTTCTTTCCCTTGATTTTGTGGAACTGAAATCTGTGACTTTCTTTGGCTCCAACACTGAGATTGAAATCTGCTTATTCAGACAAAGGGTAAAAATACATCCACAACCAAAGAAGCAGGATCTCTGCTTCTTTAGGCTGATAAAGTTGAGACCTGGCCAACAGTGCCGGCAGACACACTCCAAGAAGAAACAAGGTTTCATCACTCTGTCCTTCATTTCTTGCAACGGTGTACTTAAGAATTCAGTGATGTGCTGCAAATGCTTCACAAACAACTGTCGGCCATATTGGTAATCACAACTGGTAAGTGCCACTTCCCTCCCCTTGCTCCAGCTGGGTTGATGTGGGCTCTCGACACTTAGCAGACTGAGCTGTGTGAAACTCTGTGTGCTCATCATCGCACATGTTCTAACTGTCATATCAGTCATCTGCTCAGAGCTCTCTACAGTACACCGGGCACGCACATCCACCGAGTGAAATATTGACACAAGCTGCTGGAAACAGGCCTGTTTTGTGCAGCAAGATGCCAGAAAGGCCTCGTCTTCCAATCTTTTCAATCTTTTCCGCTATGGTTATGTTATGGTTAATACGAGTCTCTGGGAAGGAGGGCGGCAGGAGCTAAATGCATACCACATGCTAAACATGTGCACTTGCACCACGTTTGCTTAGTCTGCTGGGTATGTGGTGGGGGGAGGGGGGGTTCCATGAGATTTAGAGGAAGCGGGGCTTCAGCTCGACCTCCAGATTATCAGTTTCTCTGTAAGTGCAGACCCTGGAGAATATCCCAGCAACCTATAATGACAGACACCATGAATTCTGGAGTCAATGAGCCTAACAAATGTTAACAATGCAGCCCCCTCCTGCCGTCATCCCCCTTTTTCAGCCCCCCAACCACTGGGACCATTGTAGCAATTAGTATAATGAATGTGGTTTTGCTGGTAGGTAATCACATACTGTATGGGGCAGCCCCCTCTTGCCCCAGCCTACAGGCGCTCTGCTTTGAAAGCTTTGGTTTCAGCACCGTCCTACCCGAATTAAAAAAAAAAAGAAGAGAAGCTCCCTCACTCCCACTCCTTCTCCTCCCTGCAAAGCTCGCCTCCTGACTCCTACACCCTTCCTTTCCGCTTAGTTCAAATCTAAACAAAAGACACATCTGGTCTGTCTCTCAACTCCCCCCTTTCCTGCTCTCTGGTTTTCTTTCTCCTCAACTCCCGACTTGTTTCGACCCCAACTTTCTATTGACAAAGGAACATTACATTGTGAACGAAAAGACCAGTGTAGAGGAGCTTTGTTAGCCACTTGACTCAACAAGTTAATCCAGTCTTCCGTGAAGGACCGCAGTGACATCTTTGGTGTTTCAGGAACTTTCAACTCTGTTAGAACTTTGAACATTTTGTCTCGGTACAACAACAAACGTCAATGGTATTCATTGGGATTTGATGTGAGAGTTCAATACAAAGTAGTTAGTAGCTGTAAAGGGGAAGGAAAACTTCCAAAATAGAAGAAAAATCTTCAAGTGTAGCAAGCATCTGTATTAAGCTCTTTGAGCTAGTCCTCTGTTGGACGCTCTTTCATTGCCATTACAGCTAAGGGTCTTTTGGGATATGTCCCTAGTGAGGTGTTTGCTGTGAATTTTTCATGGCTTGTGGGATACTACAAATGGGTCGTCTCCTTTCTTCTTCAGGCCAGATTTCTCAATGTTGTCCTGTCATGCCTCCAGAGTTTGGCTGCTTCTCTGAGTAATTCTCTCCTTGCTTGACCTGTTAGTATTGGCCCTTTGCAGGTGACATCACAGTCTTCAGAGAGCGTTCCACTTCGCCATGACAAACGTCTAAACAACCTATGCGCATGCTAACTTCTGTAAAACAGACACTTGGTAGCCTGATATCGCTTTTATTCAGTTGATTTCACAATCAAACCAAACTTGTGATTTTATCGTAAACCTTTTGTTGAGAAAAGAGGACGGCGGTGGATAACAGCTGTCAATCATAAAGACTGGTAGCCCACTGTGTATTCACAAATTTGCAGCAAACCCTTTTACAAGATATGAATATTAACTACATATGCTTCAACAGCAAGTAAGATTAGTAAGATGCAATCAGATATCGTATTATGGAGAAGGTAGGCGTCTAATTATTGGTAACCACGGAGAAAAGATCCCATAGTCATACCATATGCAAAAAATATTGCCTAGCATGTAGATTTTTAGTAACTTTTATGGCCGGTGTAAGAGGAAATGTTTATGATAGTGGTATAAATCATGTGGCATGAATTCAGGCAAAGTCTACGATTTTATCAGATCAAGAAAAATCAGGAGGGAAAAGGCATGGGTCAGTTTTAAGCTAGCTATGTCAAACGTTTGTAAATAGAGTTGTCTGTGCGCTGCAACTAGGTATGCTACTTCCACAGACAACTTAGCTGAACTTGAACAATCGCAGCTGCTATGTTTAATACTGCCATGCCTCTCGTCTGGCATGGCACCTCAACATGATTGACGTAGTTGCAAAGGGTCAATAGGTGAATGACCATATCTTGATAGATTTGAAGTTGGGTCATATTGTTTCCATTTTCAAATGACCGATTGACAGTACTGAAGGAAATGTTCAATGTTTGGGATACTGTTTAGTGACCCAACTATGCTTTGAACGTCTCCATATGTTTCTCCTTGTTCCTTGGTCTTCATGATGCTGCTTGTTCACCAACATAAAATTTTCCTTAAACTCCACTGTTAAACACTACTGTTAATGTCATAAAATAAAACAACCCATAACAAGGCTAAGTGAACATGGCTTTTTTTTAAGTTCCACAATTTCTCAAGTTGAAAGTTTAAAGTAGCACAGATCTAACTAGTGCTGTTAAATCCATGTCCCAGACAGTGAAAGGGCTGAGTTGCTGCTCAAATTTAGAGCTATTGATTATTTTCCCAAAAGATAACCCCCGCCCTTTCTCATCCGTTGTGCCTAGTCAGCCCGCTTTGGGAGTCTCCGGTCTCCACCAAGCCCACTTACACCATTACACACACCCAAGTGGAGCGTCAAGTATGCAGAGCATGTTATGAAAACCCCTGACAACTACATGCAGGTGATTGCTGTTCCTCCGCAGATGTGTGCAAAATGCACGTGTCGAGTTTTTTTCTCCTCCACTGTACATATGTGTGACCCTGAACTACCCTGATTACTCTCGAAACCCACTTCCAGCTCAGGAACCCGGTTGTCAAACTGTCTGTCCCTTTGAAAAAAGGTCACGCGGTCATCGTGACTCACAATCTGCTTTGCTTTTGGCCCATGAGCTGTCAAACTTCAGCCGCTTTACATCTGGTGCCAAGGTGCTGTTGTAAACTAGCCACACAGCTCCTCTCTGGATATTTTTGTTTTTCCGATTTGTCAAACCATTTGAACCTAACTTATTAAACATATTGAGATTTTCTCTCTTTCTCTCTCTCTCCTCCTACCCCTCCCCTTGGTTTTATATAGAAAAACATTCCTGGTGTTCTGCTCAGCTCCAGTGAAACCTGGTGCTTATTTTCAGTGCCCTAAATTGATAGCAAATGTGAGGACAAATCCCTCCTCTCGCTCCTCTACGCTCCAGCCGCCTCCCCTTTTGGCTTTAAAAGCGAAGAATACGTGGAACATTTTCACGACCATATTGAACCCTTGGGTTTTATGTTTTTGAAGGTGTTCTCCTTCATATTCAATGGCATGTGTTTTGTTGAATTTCTGAGGTGAGAGAGAGAGAGTCGACTGGCTGAGAGTCTCCTTGAAAGCGGGTCTGAGTCATAGACTTTCTGTTTTCCAATAAGCCCCCCACTGCACCGTGGAAACCAAACCTGGTTAGCCTCAGCTGTCTTTACCCATAATTCAACGAGCCCTGCGAGTTTGTTTTCTCCCTGCGACTGTCTCTCCCTCCTTTGCTCACTTTCTCTGACTCTGGAAGTGAAACTCTAACTGCTCCCTTTATTTCGAGCTCAGTTGGACCAAAATGCCCTCTATTGTTATGAATGTGCGCCCAGACAGAAACTGAGCCTCCAAGAGAGACTGCACTGAAGGTGAAGTTCTTAAGGGGAAAAGAAAACGAAGTCAGCTTCTCTTTTAGACAGATTTTGTTGCTAAATTCTGTTGTCTTTTATATAAAAAGGGGGAAATGTAGCAGTCTGAAACCTAAACTCCCCAAAATAACAATGGGACTTTTGTAAAAAAAAAAAAAAAAATCCATGCTAACCCGTTCCTTCTAACAATGGCCTTTATTTGAGGCGTAGAATTGTTCGGGATTCATCAGCCTAAATGACTTAACCTGATAAAATTTAAAATGATCCTCTTGACTGAACGCTAATTTTAGCATCATTAGCAACCAACAGTTTTGCCAGTTGCAGTGCATTCAAAATATATTGGCACAGGAGGTCAACTCAAGAACTACTTCCTGTTTTACTTGAGAATAGAAATCTCAAGGTTTCAAACTCTAAGGCCGCATCATCATATCTTTCGCTCATAACACAAAAGCTTCACAGGACTAAGTCACATGCTGAGAGTAACTGGTTAGCTTTCCAGTTTAGCAAGAAATTGTGCAGCCTATTAATACTGTAAGCTGTACCACAAGACCTTATGAAGAACCCTTTTTGCAGACAACGTCCAATTATAGAGATAAGTGGTCTTAAAAAAGTCTAAATATTGTGTGCAGTTGTGAATTATTATCCAAAAACGTATCTTAACTCTATTTCTGTTTATTTTGGATATGATCCCTGAGGGTGTCATTCAGAATGTTTATTTTTATTAATTTATTTTTTTTACTGAAGTCATAGATTCTCGTTTTCTAGACCATGACTAGACTTTAGAAATGTTGTTGATTGTCAAAGTGGGTACAATCCGTTCGCCCGGAGAGTATAAACACAATGAGTAAGGAACAGTGGCAGAAGGCAAACCCTACGAAGTTGAATACAAAACAACCAAAACCAGAAAGCCACACGAAAGCGAAAGGGCAAATTAACCAGAATTAGGACGGTAACATCCATTTGGATTTATTAGAAAGTAGCACTGAACCTTCAAGGATGTGATCAAAAAAACTGGCAATGGGCAGCGGAGGGCACTCTTCTGCTAATCTACTGATGTGCCAACAGAGGAGCTAATTTTTTCATTTAATGCTTTAACTAGCTTAATGTAATTAAGATAAACTAAAGTTTATGATTAGCGCTTCATGGTTAGTGCAACTAACATTTTAGTTGGCGGTGCCCAGAGTTAGCCTTACTGTTTATAGGTAAGGCTAACTCTCCAACTGCAGTACATGTTCATCAGCAAAGTGAAGGAAAATAAGCAAGAAAAGAGCAAAATCATTCTTAGAAATACACCCACTCGCAAAAACACGGCAGACAGAACCCAGAAATCAATGTACTTGCCATCAATAGGAGTTCTTGACGGCAACATTCCTACATTTCATAATTTCGTCTGTTGTTTTAGGTTTGTCGATCGCTTAGATGAGTTTAGCAACCAGCTCACAAATTTCCATATAATCAGAGGCTAATGTGGTAGCACCTTTAGACAAGGTTGAGTAAGCCTTTTAGACAAACATCCTCAGCATGAATGTGAGTTATCGGTGCCAATATTGACAACTGGGTCCACGAGAATAGCAGTGAACATTATTAGCCATAGGAGAAGCCTTGTAGACTCAGGTAATTTGTTTGTATGAGGCTAGGCTAGGTAATTAGCCAGCATGCTGGTCATTCTCCTTGCACCACCGTGATGGATGGAACACATCTAATCACTTGCATACAGATGACTGGTCTGCATGTGCACCGAATTATGCCCAAATAAGATGATTACTTCTGGCTGTTCAACTTGGTGCCAGGGGTTAGTCTGAGTGGTATTTATCAGCTGGGCTGTCCTTATTCTACAAGCTCTGCCTTAATAACTTCTGATTAAATGGACAATTGCCGCTTTTGGTGGTGTGAAACTTTTCCAACCTTTTCATCAAGGTAAGGTGCTACTTATTTTTGTTCTTTCTCAACCAGATCATTTGAATTACCTAACTGGAATCTCTGACCTACATGCTAGCTTCGCTTTTCTGCTGTTCTATTAGTCAAGAGGTGAAGGCAAACAAACAAAGATATACATTGATATTTTGATTTTATGGCCAACCTTTTAGCTATGCAGCTTTATTTTTGTTGCTTTCTGGCCTTGTAAAAAGACAGTAGTGGGCTAGTTTGATGGTTATTGAGCTCTGCATGGATGGAAAGCCAGGCCTGCCTGTTTGCATTGGCCAACTTTCAGCATTCCACATGTCTTTGTGATTTTCAGCTTCCTGACCTCAGGAGACCCTCCATGCTACTGTAAGTTATCCGCACAGCAGGAGCACAGATGGATCAGCAAGGAATGCCGGAGTCCTATTGGTTCGGAGCGGCGTTATAAATACGCTTGTAATGAGAAATACTGGGAAAAACACCAGCTCCCACAGCCACACAGACATATGCGGCGAATATTCCTGTAAATGTTCTGATCACTGACATCTGCCTCTTTGGGGAAAAAAAAAATAAAAAAATAAAAAGTCTGCTGTAGTCTGAAGTGGAAGACATTTTAACCAGCTTTTCTTGGTAGCCGCTTTGTTTCTTAGAAATGCAGTTTCAGAAACGAGACGCTATCCAGCTGACATTAAGGCTGACTTTTAGTCCACGAGTTCTCCAACCAAGATTTAAAAGGACTAGCAGGTCGAAGGCAGCAGGGTTCTGGACAGCAGTATCTTTCACTGCAACGTAACGTTAGCCAGGCTGGTCATGGGTTTAGCACTGAAAATGAAATTAGCAGCCCTAACAAGATTAGAGGTGCTAATTACAGACCTGTGCTGATTGATACAGAAAAAGACTTTTTCATTTAACCCACATTTGTACAGATATTGCTTGAACATATTCATTTCCCCTTCAGTGTTTTCCCATTTTGTTATGTAATGTGAAAAATATTATGAATTTTATACTAAATGCTAACAAAGTTTACGAAGGTGACTGAATGGCTCACATATCGTCATCTTCCTAAAATAAAAGGTTTAAGTAATTTTTTTGCCAAAAGTGATTTTTTAAAATCTAAACTATCTTTTGCCAAATAAATAAATAAATTAATTGATTAAAGGTGATGTTTTCTTTAATCACTTTTGGAAAAATATACTAAGGGTGTTATTTTAGGAAGGTGACAATATATTATTGTTTATCTTAACTTCTGGGACAATTTGTCATCCAGCAACATTTCTTACCATGAGAGGCCTATATATTAAACATACTTTTCATTAGGTCCACATTTCTGTTTTAAAAAATAGTTATTTTAGTAGCCTGGTGTAATATTCAAATTTAAAATGTTTTCATTAATTGTAAGTGGAAAAATCATTCCATATAACAGAAACAAACGCTTTCAAACATCCATCTGTGTGTCGTTATCTATACAATGAGCTTTCACTTAGTGATAAAGTTACTAAAATAAATGGAGTTTTCAATAATATTCTAATTTAATGAATGGGTCCGTAGAACGGTCCAGTCCAAACCCAGATCTAAGTCCAGTTGGGAATTTGTGGCGGTGTTTGAGAAAAATGTATCTCTTATGGAGCCACATATGCGATAAGCAGCATTCTGAGATAAAGGCGGGATGTAGCCGGTCCCAAAACGGGGAGCGGGTGCACACTCAGATTACAGCGAGGTGCCGGGGTGATTAAGGTGAGAGAGGGGAGGAAAGAGTGTGTTCAGAGCCAAATTAGGGAACAAGTGGCACCTTGGGGCTGATCTAAACAGGATTTACTTGTTGCTGTCCCGAGGTGACTCGCTTCACTCATTTACCCAACACCGCTGCAGGCCCTAAACCCCTAAAGACCTCGTTAATTAAGGTGCAGACAGGCAAGACGCTCTGACTGTATGTGTGTTTGCTTTGTGTGCAAGTGTGGCAGAGTGGATATACACACACACACACACACACACACACACACACACACACACACACACCCACACACACACACACACACACACACCCACCCACAATCTTGATTCAGTCAGTGTGGAAAGTATTTAAATTTTTTTCTGCGGAATTATGGGACTCTGTCACCTCGAATCAGTTTCTCATGTAAACACAGCGTTGATTTCCTAAACATTCGCAAACGTAAATGTTTCAATTTCACTCTAACAGAGATGTCTCTGTGACAGGAGCGGGCCCCATAAAGCAGCCTCCTGCCTGACAAGACATGCTGGATGTTTAATCACTTTAGCTTACTCAACCTGAGTCAGTAGAATAATAAATTACGGTACAACCGACGGTTAAACAAATCAGGAGATTGTCAATTATGAAAGTAAAACAGGAAAGTGGCAGATGGAGGGAAGAGGGGTTTAGAGGTAAAAATGAAGACATGTTAGTAAATGACAAATTAACCCAGAGATAGGCTTTTAGAATACGTATGCAAAGACTATGTGACAGGAAAAACCAAAACCTTCATTCAAAAGAAATAAATAAATAATGTTGGGAAAACTGACTACAAACTGCAAAGTTTTGAAACAGTGAAATTCAAAACTTTGCAGTTAGGGGGCCGAAGCGTCCGCCGTCCCCGCCGCCTCGACTGCAAATATTCCCATCGCCACCCTTTGGCCCTGGTGGACGTGTGCCAAAACGGTTTACGCTCCTAAAACAAACAGGCATCCCATTGCAACAGCCAGAGGAATACATGTGGGTTTTGGAGATGAAAAACGGAGGGATAGAGGCAGAAAGGCGGGCTAAACAAGACCAGCGGAGGGAGGGAAAACCAAAGGGGGAGAGAGTGAAAGTTGTCATAAAACAACAATAATAGGAGGCCTCAGTGCCACCCAGTGACCACATCAAGGCGTCTGTGATGACAGGCTGTGCACTGTGCATGTGTGCCTGTGGGGGCGTGTGCGTGCGTGTGTGAGTGTGGGTGCCCTTTTCTTGGTTAACCGAGTAATAGCTATCACAGCATGCGCACTTGCTTGGTACATCATATACTGTATCCCACAAAGCATTTGTATAAATACGGCATAAATTACTAGGATAGCTATTAGCAGATGACCATTAAGTGATGGGCTTTTGACACAGGTCACTTAAAATTGGATATATTCACTGCTAGTAGTCTTTGTATATATGTGTATATCTAAATATACCTTTATATAGGTTTCATTTTTGCCAAACGCTCCATTTTGTTCCCTAATTCCTAGCTACGTTTATATCTTTGGTCTAACAATGTAAGCTAGCATTCGGGCCAGCTAGCTAGCTCACATAAGCTAGCGTTTTTGCTTTTTTTTGTTTGTGTTTTTTACAAGACAACTTGACAAATAGTCTTTCTGTAATGTAAAAATGTTGTCTGTTCTATCTATATAGCATCACGCTATATAGATGCTTTTCTTGAGGGATGATGCAAAAATTACTGAAAGTTAAGTAAAAGGTTAGAAAAGCTAAATGCTAGAATAGCCTGTTAGAAGCTGGAAGCTGTTAAGTTCCCACCCATTTGAACCTAATAGGACTCACTACAGGCGTCCACAGGGGTGGTAGTCTGTGGACGTCTTCATTCATTTTTGTGAGTTTATGCAAATAGCAGCAATAACACTTCCTCTCAAAGGGTGGCGCTAATGAAGAGGAGAGAAGGGAGTCAGCTCACACAAAAAGAAGAAAAACAACACGCCAAGCACAAGCTAGCAAAAGGCTTTGAAATTTTGCAGAGCTTTTAATTCATTTCATCTTTTTTAATTTGTTAAATTAATGAGTTCATTAAATACATATTGTTTCTACAAAATTATATTAAAATCTGACCGCCAGATTTTTATACACTTATAATTTAAACTTTGTTCTACATCCAGAACGGCCGCTTAATCTGCCATTGAGTTAAAATTAGCATGGATGAGGCAAGTGCAAAAGAAGCAATGCATGTCCAGCCCTTTACTGTGTGAATATATGTGATGCAGTTTCTGAATTATGTAACACAAATAAAAAAATCTGTGATTAATATTTAATACTCAATATCTACTTAAACAGACATTTACAGATTATTGAGTTAGCTAGCTGACGAGTTGTTTAGCTTAATCAAAAATAATGCATTTCAGAGTTGTTACTAACTTCAATCTAATTTTAGCCTTTCTTAACAGCTGGTTTTAGCACAGCCACTGGCCCTATTTACGCTGTAATGCTTTCCTCTTAACGTTAGTAACAGGTTAATCTTCTAAATAAAAAGCAGGCTAAATGAAACCGATGGGGATGCAGTAAAAGGCCTCTTTAGAAATGTTTCTCATTGCTGTGGAATTCCACTTGACTCATGAGTAAAATGCATGAGCAGTGTTCAAGAATCACTTCCTAATAACCCCACACTTGATGAATGCTTAGCTAGAAGCACCTGTGAGCGTTAATGTTATCTCAAGAGAAATTATCTAATTTTCTCTTTTTTTAGTGAAGACTTTTTAGTGACGCCATTACTTCTGTATTCTGTTAACTACTGAGATACGTAGTAGGCTCTGGTACTGAATTAGGAGATTTTTTTTAATCAACCTTTTTCATTATAATTTTTTTTTAAAGTGTTCTAGAATATCACACTTTCCAAATAGAATCATGGGGAAAATGATGTGCATCCCATGATTCAATTGTCTCAGCAATTTCAAACTTTAAAACTTTTTAAACTTGATTTCAAAGAAGAAACATAAAGGAACAAAATCAAACACAGACAATAGAGAACAAGTTCCAGACATAACTACAATGCACAAGGGCATTATATAACATGTATATTGTCAAAATTAAATTGTTGCTTCAGAGTTGTAGTCTTTCAAAGGCAGATAAAATTTGTTAGCACTTTAGCCTTAGCTTCTGCTAAATACAGTGTTGGTGTTGCAGTTTAGAGTTAGTGGACCTAATGCTTATGATTAGTTAGTAGTGCTTTAGGGTTAACACAACTAACTTTTTTAGCTAGCACTGCCCACCACTGATTTTCTCCAATTAATGACTGCTATTACCACAGATGGGATTTTAAAAGCCTTCCTCTGACTGATACCTTTGTACAAAAGATCATTTTGATCCCTTGTAATTTCTCATAATTTTACCTATGACAGATTTGAATGTTTGTCATTTAAAAAATATATATTTATCTTGACATTGTCAAGCCTGATATTTTTAAGACGAGTGTCAAGACTTTTTATATCCACTGTAAATTTCCCCTCCGTGTGTTACACAATGTAAGGAGTGTTAACCAAGCCAAACCTGGACCAAAAGAGTGGAACCATGTTACGTCCGGAGCCTGGGAGAGAAAGCCTGGTTCTTTTTCACACACATGAGGGGAAAAAAAGGGGGCTGACCACAAAATGAGTTCTGTGCTTGGAGCTATTTTATTTCTGAGCTCTACCCAGGGTAGTCTGCTGAGAGCACATGTAGATGGAAAGAGAGAGAAAAACTGAGCCGAATCACTAATGGGGAAGAATGTGTGTAATTTGGCTCTGTTTGTTTTTCATTAGGATACAGAATATGTTGGAATTTCCTCATCACACATCTAAGGAGCGATGAAACAGAGATGGGATGGAGGCTAGAAGCTAAGGGGAACCACAGTTCTGTTTTGGGTAACGTTTCAAATCCGTCTTTAGAGAGGGATGATGGTGCCGGCATGGTACAGCGAAAATAAGTACGTCAGCATTCTGTTGCAGCCCTAAAAATCAACATCAGTTAACAGTGACGGTAACCTACGTGACGGGCAGATGATGATGTACAGAAATCGTAATTTAGCTTTTTTGAAGTACAAACCCAAATACACTAAAACTCACCACCATTTATTTTCACTGTAGGGCTAAACAATACCTGTGGAACACTAGTTCCTATTTGTAAAAGTCTACAAAGAGTCCATTGTCCAAAATTATTTGGAAGATTGCAGCAGTGGTCCAAATTGTTAGGAAAGGGGATCGGGCAATGAAATTATTGACAAACCCCAGTTCGAGTGGTTGCTCTAGGTGTTGGAAAGGAAACTCTGAACGACTGTCAGACCACAGATTCAGGAAGAGCGGTGTGGTTTTAGTAAAGGCTGTTAAACAGCGGATCAGATATTTTCTCTCCTAGAACTGATGAGGGAGTTGCCCAATCCCATATGTTTCGTGTGCCTTATGGTATTTTGTGGTGATTGTTGGAGGAGAGACTTTTAAGAGTTGATTCGGCCTTGAATCCCTGAAGCAAGAGCCGTGTCCACAATCTTGCCACAAAACCAGGATTATTCTTCTGAATCTTGTCACCAGTACTGCTTCTGTAAAGATCATGTATTGAATCTCCACGGCATTGTCGTGAAGAGGTGATCGTCTGGCTTTGGAAATTTAAGGTTGCATCTTTGTTTTATGCAGACGATGTGGTTCTGCTGTGTTTCACAACTGAATGTGAAGTAGCTTCAATGAGTGGCCATCACTTCCCATACGTCTGAGGCCACCGTTCTCAACCATATAAAGGTAGACTCTCCAGGTCAGTCTCTACCTAGAGTGAAGAAGTTCAAGTATCTTGTATCCAGGTATCCAGTTCAGGATTGATGGAAGGCTACAGCAGAAGACAAATAGACTGATTGGGAGCATGTGACAAAAGAGTTGAGTCAAAAAGAAGCTCTTGATTTAATGGGTAAAGAGATTGAAGGGAGAAGTGAAATCTCAGATTCAAGTGGCTGAGCTTCATCCATTGCCCGGTGGACTCAGTCAAAGACATGATTGAGGAGCTCAACTGCGCTTGGCATCGAGAGGAGCCAGTTAAGGTGGTTCAGGTAAGAAGGAAACGATGAGGAAAACGAAGAACTTGCATTCTCGTGTGGCCTGGGAAAGCCTGAAGAGCCCCCCAAAATAACTTCCGGGGTATCGCTGTAGAGAAAGAAGGCTGTATTCCCCTTTATGATGGACACCAATAAGTATTTTCACTACAAGTGAATTGATAATCAGGCAGTTGGTAGAGCAAGAGTCAGTCAAAAAGCACCACCACACAGAGGACACTGTGTAGGCAGATTACTTGGCTTTACTTGCACTTAACGAGCATGAAAGGGTCTAAATCTTTGTGTTTATATAAGAGAGGGTGGTTGTATTATACAACTGCCCAGTATGCAAGGGAAAGATGCATAGAAAAACTGTCTGGCGACCAGAATTGGTTTGCTTATACGTGGCAAAAGTCTTGAGTGACTCAGAAATCAAATCCGATTGACAAGTGAAAGGACAATGCTCATCGTTTGCGCTTACTATTAGAAGAAGACTTGGCTATTTTGCGTGTAAGTGATGTTTTTAAAAATGAAGTCAGAAAAAGAAGAAAGAAGAAAAGAAAAAAAGTTGCAGGACGTTTTTTACTTGGAAAATATATTTCTATGGAATTACATCCACGTTCTGGATGATACAACAGAAATTCGGTTTCTACTTTTGAAAGTTTTACATCATTTCCCGCATGACATTTTCTGCCACTAGAAGTCAGTTCGTCCCATCTATACCTTGAGGATGTTTCATAAAAATAGTAAAAGGGGCATTTGAACTTTTAACCTCTCTCCCTTATGCATCATGCTACATTTGGAAATGTTGGCAGCCTTTTGGAAATCTCAGAGTGAAGGTTGTGGCTGGGTTAATGCTAATCGTAACTTTATTTTGGTCTTTCTTCCATTTGTGAAAATCCACCACCATAATTCACTGTAGGGACGGTGTATTCCAATTTATGTGCATTGTTAGCTTACGATTCAAAAAGGTTCATTTTGGTGTAATCTTCCTTTCTTTCCTTGTTTCTTCTTCTCTTTCTTTTCATCATAGCCTCTTCTAGACAATTTTAGAGTGCATGACTAATAGTTATTGTGTTATTACAATCTACCGTCTAAACTTCTGACCTCTAGAGTTAAATATGAAAAAGTTCAAGGTGTATGGCAGCAAAGGCAATTCTCTCCCAAGCCTAGAGGCAATAAAGTTGTATCATAGTCCCTACTGGAGACATGTTTAGCTTAATGTTTAAAACATAATCTCATCTTCAAAGTGGAAAAGCTTTTGATGATGTGTCACTTGTGTCTATGCCAAAAGAAACAAACAAACCCCAATCCCTTTAGTTCATGTGACAGAGCAAAGCTTGAACAGACCTTACAGTAACCACACTTGTGTTCGTGTTTGTCTCAGTGGTGTGAACAGAACTCCTTGCGATGCCATTTGGTGTGAGCCGTATCTTGTTAAGGTCTGTTTTACGGCCCGGCCTGAGGGGAATGTAAACCCAAATGAAAGGAGCAGAAACAACAATAAAAGAGCAGACAGGGAGGGGGAAAAAAATGGAGCAGAGATGCTCCCAGGGCCAAAACCGCAGATAGAAATCTAACCGCAGAATCAAGGCCAGATTGCTCTTATTCACTGTTGTCTGAAGACCGAGAAGCAAGATCCCTCCGCATCCACCCACTCCTCTTTTCAGATTTACTGCTCTTAAATTGTTTGCCCTCTGCTTTAAAAGTCATCTCCAGATCATCAGCTCTTGAAAATAAACCGAATCGCCATTCTGCTGAATACCCAGCGGTGATGGCAGCGACTGCACCATTGCTCTCTTTGCGTTCGCCCTTAATGCGTGCTCTCCTGTATGTTTGGCTTTCTGGAGGAACGCCCGACATTTTAGCCAAGCAGCAGAAGAATGGAAACTCAAGTGGGGGCTCAGAAACCGGGTGGTCTCAGCCTAATAATACACCAATCAAACGCAACCGCACAAAGGGGACAATAACAGAGCGGATCAGCCCCCGTGATATAAGAGATGTTCAAATCCTGACTAATAAGCAGAATTTTTAATACTCTGCACCTTGGAGTCATTTGCAGATTGCTTCCCTCTGGGTGAATTTATCAGGAGATTGTGTGGCTTTAAGACTTTCCAGCGCTGCGGTGACAGATTGCACCCAGTCAAAGACCAGTGAGCGCGGGCCCAGTTGAGTCTGGTTTGTTTCCAAACCCTCCCAGTCCGTCTCGAGCCCAGTCTCCAGCTGGGTCACATTGTTGTGTACGTGATTCCGCGGATCCTTTCCCCTTTTTATGTGTTTGGCATCAGGTGCGAAGGGGGGGGTCTCAGGTGCTCGGCCCGTCCGTTGAGGGCTCTCTAACGTTCCCGTTTGTTGTCACTCACCCCAGGTTTTACTTGCACAACTGAGGATCCGCACGCACTCCGTTTGAGAGCATATGCAAACACTTGAAAGGGTTCCTCACACACTTCACCTCTATGAGCTACGGAGCCTCTGGGGATCTGAGCTTAATCTTTTAAACGTGAAAATCAGGCTACACGAAAATGTGCTTCCCACCAATGGCGTTAAGACTATGACAATACAGTGGGTACTGAGCTTTTCTTAAATAGTTTGCCATTCAGCCAGAATGAATGGGATTTTGCTCTTGACTTTGACTGGGACATTCTAATACTGTAATCTAAATCATTCAGTTGTAGTTTGGGATAACGTTATCTTGTTGGAACACGAACCTCAGCTCAAAGGCATGTTCTGATGTTGAAACTCAGAAACTTATTTCCAGAAACTTTTGTTTTTGGAGCACTTCTGCTGTGCTCCAAAAACACACATTTGCCTTATGTGGCCTTATGTGTGTGGAGTCACACATAAGGCCATACCCCGAGTCGGAGCTCCTCCCACTGCAGCGATACACTTATTTTTTTATTTTACACTTAAAATCTATGCAGTCACTGTAACTGCCCATAAAAGGTTATGTTTTAGTAAACTGCGACGCACATCGACGCATCAAAAAAAACTTAATTATTGTTTCTGGAGTACAATACATTTAGCGTTTAGTTGCCGGCCGACAATCCAAGCAAACCTTTTCAAACAGACACTACTCAGGATTGTGGCGTCGACGCGACTGAGTAAAAATAAAGGCCTTGGTAGTTTTTCTTTTGTTTCTGGTGGGATAAAACTTTCAAAATGAATAAGGAGGGATGCAATTTTGACTTCAAAATATATCTAAATATGACCCATAATAAATGGCAAAAAGATGTTGTCTCATGGTTTCTTCTGCCATTGAGAAGTTCTGGTGAGAAATCTTGTTTAATGGAGACACAACGAAGGAATCCTAAGTTAACATTTTGAAGTTGTAAGGAGATTTGCATAATGAACTTCTTATGGCTTTCCTTGTCTCTTGCAGTAGGCTTTGCCACCTAATGGCATAACTGGATAACTGCAGTAGGCGAAAATCCACAAATCTGTTTTGAGGCAATCAATGTGTGCTCAAGGGATTAAAAAATATGCCGCAACATACATTGACCTTCAAAGTTGGCAGAAATGATGAGCTTTAGATTATTTTAAGCCAATTCACCATGTATAACTGAGCTACACTGGTTTTTATTTTTATTTGCAAAAATGTTGAAAACCATGTAACATTTTCCTCCCATTTCAAAATAACGTTTCGCTTTGAGTTGGCGTAACACAAACAATCCCCAAAATACATTGAGATTTGCACTTTTTAATGTGAGAAAATACTTAAAAGTCAGAGAGGTGTAAATAGTTTTGCAGCTATGTCGAACTGCATGAAATGTGGTTAAATGGAGAGTATTTTCATACACTTGGAGTTTATATGTATTTATAAATATAGATATTTAGATATGTATGTATACATAAAAGCTGGACAGAGTAACTGACCACAAAGATCTGTCTTAATAAAAGACAGCATTTTTATTTGTCTGTAATTGACCCTCCGGCAGAGGAAAGGCACGCATGTTTTCCTGTAAAAATTTATCACCACACATTACGCAGGAAATATTTCCCAAATTGGTGTAAAATCCTGATTTATG